>NC_140584.1:991343898-991985148 GCF_964204655.1 Triturus cristatus | reverse complement strand
CAAAAGAAACTGGTACAGCACACTCTGCAGCCCCACCAGTGTCCATCAGATTGGACGGCCCCAACCCAAGCGTGCTGTACCCTGTGGCAACATCAACAAGAGCTGCGTTTTCAAGTAAAGTATGCTTCTACACCTATTTTATGGACGTTGCCCACATTTATAGACAATGGGAACCGTTTGTCAACAGGTGTGTGCTGGGAATGTGGTGTCTACAAGCTGATTTGTTTTTTTCTGCATTGGAGCAGAAATGGCAAGTTACCATGTTGAGTCACCCCAAAGAAAAGTTTTAATCTGGCATTTGTCTGTGCGCTACATGGGAAGTGCCTATTAAATGTGTTTGCGTGCCTCTGGCAAACTGCATCTAAAGACACAAAATTGACTTTTGGAAACCTTTACACAGGCGTCAAGTGGTGTTCTTAGCTGTGCCTGGCTGATTGCAAGTTGGACTGAAGAGGTGTTTGGGACAAACCTGCAGAGGTGGCTTACAGAGATTCGTCATTTGTTTTAGGCAAGTCACAAGCTACAGATTGCTTCTACGTGCTCTTGGGTATCCTCTCACCGTATGTGAAAATTGATTCAGGTGAGACATAGTTCGTCTTTGTTTGTTGGGCTACTTAGAGACCTCATGTCTCCAGTTTTACCCAACCGTCATTTAAATTTTTTTAAAGTTTAGAAGCTTGAGATTACACGCGTTTACTGTAGAGAACGTTCCTACGCACCTGCTGTGACGGAAGCATCCTCTTCAGCTCCGGCGATCCTCATTGTCGTTTTGGTGCACACTGATGCCGGGAGCCACCCGGCACAGAGTGATACAGCGTACCGCCATCTTGGGGTTGGATGTTCCCCATTTGTATGTGTTCTTCTCTTGAATTTGCCAACCACGTCTTTTCACGTTATGGAAGTTTTCACGCTGACAGGAATGCTGTCGTGGGAGGATGTCTTCACGTTGTTTGCCTCATTCACGCTGACAGGAATGCCGTCGAGGGAGTGTGTCTTCTGTATTGAATGTTGGTGAGTGGACCTTGATTAGAATGCCTGGGTGACTGGATGAGGAGTGACAGTTGGTGAGAGGGGCTGAGCAGCTAGCAGGCTGCTCCTGGTGGGGCTGTTGATATCAGCTTACAGACTGCCTTACAGGACTTATATACCTGTTAATGATGACCTACCTGTTGTTAAGGACCTACTGATGTTACCTGTGAATAAACCTACTTGGATTACAAGTTACAGTGTGTCATTGTTACTACAATGACAGGTAACAAATTCCTAGTGAATGGTGTCGGCAGCCTCGGTGGATGTAGGCAGTGATCCAGGGGGCACTGTAATGTTTTGCATAAATACCACTTTGCGGCTGATCACAGTAGGTGGCCGTAACTATTATAGCAATCGGGCCTGGCGCCACGCGGCAGATCGCAGATCAATAAATATACGGACACCGCTGTGTTACTTGCTCTGCCTGCGCGTGTCTGCTCTGATGCAGAGACCACGCCCACAGCCATTTATTTAGCACGTTCCGCTCTACGCGGAAGAAACTAACATGAGTAACGTACGCAGGGAGAGACGGCCTCTCACCACTATGAAATCGCAATAACAGTGGACTGTTCCACATGATATCGTGAGGCACAACATAAGAGGCACCACTGCCTGCTCCCCCTGATGTTTCCCCATTTGGTAGTGCAAACTCAAGGAGGGTGCTCTGCGTTTCCTTGCAGTCCTTCACCTCTGTGTCTGCAGGCAATCGCAGGGGGTCGCAGATAGTGATCTGCCTAATTAACATATAAAACTCAGGTCGTTCTGGGAACCCCTACGACTGGAGATTTTATGAGGCAACCTAATAATACATTGGTCACATTGTACAATTAAAGGCTGGTTGTAAAAAGTAGTTGCAAAGTTTGTGACCATTTTTTGCAACCACCGTTACTGCATTTGACCCTTAGTCCCATACTTAGATCTGATAATATAGGTGTTTTTTTTTCTCGCAAAATGCTTGAAGAGCTTTACAAATGTGGAACAGTAATCAGAAAATAATGTTCTTTACATCCACCTCAGCATAAACTGCAACAAACAACTTTGAATCATTGATTCACCATTGGGCATTGGTTCCAAAGGAAAACTCCTTTCTGGCACAGGCATGTCCACAGCAGACATAACGAGCCAAGCCCGGCTTTCCTGAGCATGCTGGGGCGAAGTTCACAGCAGAGTATGCTCCCTCTTCGTTGTTCTAAGACCAGCAGTGAGTCACACAACTGCATTTCTGACAGAGTGCCTTTCAGTGCCTCATCTCTGCATCTCTGACAGAGTGCCTTACAGTGCCTCATCTCTGCATCTCTGACAGAGTGCCTTACAGCGCCTCATCTCTGCAGCTCTTACAGGGTGCCTTACAGCCCCTCATCTCTGTAGCTCTGACAGTGTACCTTACAGCGCCTCATCTCTGCATCTCTGACAGAGTGCCTTACAGTGCCTCATCTCTGCATCTCTGACAGAGTGCCTTACAGCGCCTCATCTCTGCAGCTCTTACAGGGTGCCTTACAGCCCCTCATCTCTGTAGCTCTGACAGTGTACCTTACAGCGCCTCATCTCTGCATCTCTGACAGAGTGCCTTACAGTGCCTCATCTCTGCATCTCTGACAGAGTGCCTTACAGCACCTCATCTCTGTAGCTCTGACAGAGTGCCTTACAGCGCCTCATCTCTGCAGCTCTTACAGGGTGCCTTACAGCGCCTCATCTCTGCAGATCTGACAGAGTGCCTTACTGTGCCTCATCTCTGCAGCTCTGATAAAGAGCCTTCAGATATTTCAGCAAGGCTGAGGTAGTGTCATTATGACGATTTTGGGGGCCCTCTGTAAAACATGTTTTGGGGGTCTCTGTACTGAACAAATTTGAATTTCATTACCCAGTTCCTGATAATTCAAGCTCATCTGATGTCAAACAATACCAAATTCTGTTAAACTTTAACAAGGTCACACAAAAACAGTTGAAATATGTCTTACCTGGATCTTCAAACTCCTTAAGATGATATGAGGTAGATAGAAAGTTCCTTTTCTCAGGAGTCACCTTGGAAGGCGGGGCCCTGGGCAATAGCATACTTTGCCCATGCCTTAAAACGTCTCTGGGCAGGGGTGTGATCCACGCTCTGATCTAGTTGGTCGGTTTGTTAGACCAACTCCTGTGCGGAACTGCTACCAGGCTGTTGGTCGGAGCATTAATAGTATGTTTTCTTCAAACTGTAGAGTCCACAAGGTCCTAGTACCATCAACCGGCTGCTCCAAGTGCAGTCAGCAACCACTAATTATTATAAGGCCATGCCACATCAACACATCAAGTCTGCCACTCCAGAAGAGGCCAGCCATATACAAATCGCAGTTCATCCAGCTCCAATAGGTACATTCAAGCACAAACTGCCAGGCCAGGCTCCCGTTAGATGGGACCACAAGCAACCACATTCCACCCATCACCTCCATAGTTTCTGAGTGAGATGCCCTAAGTGTGATGGGCATGTACACTGAGGACCCTAATAGGGGTAAAACCGGTCCAGGGTTGATTGTTGCCCTAATGAAGGGAGGGGTACTGTAACTATGACCTGACGGCCTGGGAGAAATCGTCCTTCTAAGTCCAGGCAGGGCCAGCTGAAGCTGCAGCTGGCAGAAACCCTCTGGCTCTTTCACAGGCTAGGGGAACTAGGAGTTTGGTGGGGTGGAAGCACAACCAATTAACGGTGGAATTAGTTTTCTGTCAAACTCTAAATGAACCCATATTTCATGGTGGAACTCAATACGTGAAAATGGAACTTAATTTGAAAAAGCAGAAGTAATATATAACAATAATTCAGTGCAACTAAACTACTATTGAAATACAATTTAAAATGAAAAAGGACATTGCACAAATTGAATCGTCCCAGCACAGCAAACACGAAAAAGTGTTTTTCACAATTAACAAGGAATTCTGCAACCCCCCAAAAATCTCACCAACTCTGTTTCCTCATGGAAAACCTAGGTAACAAAACAGCAAACAACTTCTTGATCAGAATACATAATATCTACAATCACATACCCACCAATATCTTTTCTACCTCATCATAGCGCAGCCAGCACAACACTGCAACTCACTGGGAATCCAACAGTAGACAAAGTTGACTTTATAGATGAATGTCAACACAAAACCTAGCAAAGACAAGTCATAGGATTAGCTCTTCCCTGGATCCTTGTCGCTCAAAAAACCTTCAAAGGTCTCCTGTCCCTACGCTGGGCATCTTATCTCTTCTGCAAACATTCTATCACATTACATTAGCTCAGGGGCATGGCTGCAAAGTTATATAATGCATATTTTAAGCCTAAGAAATCGTCATTCAACCACATCAAACAGAAACTTTAGATCCATCTTGAAAATTACCAAAAAAGCTCCCTGTAACACCCCATCTTCAGCTAAGGCACACTTTACCTAGAATACTGAGTACTGCTTGATCTGTCCAAAGTGAGGGTTGAGGCTGGTGAGGGGTAAAGCGTCAGTCTTGTTGGCAATATGGCACAAATCTAAACCGCATCTTGGACTAAAGCAATACAGGGATGCTGGCGCCCCCAGAAGGACCAGCTACCTTTGATCCACTGATTTTGATATAACAAACCACCAAACTCTGCTAGCCAGCTTCAATACCATACAATAAATGCTAACACTATCCCTTCTCAAGCTTCCTTATCTGACAAATAATAAACCTAATATAGAGCAACCTTAATGGACTCTCCATTATCCTGGTTCCATGTCTAAAAAAATAAGCACCGAGTCTAAACCAACAAAGAAGTTAAAACCTTGTGGTAAGTTTGGAGTTAAGATTAATCACAATAATTTCATATCGAGAATGTAGTAAAAACAGTATGGGGAATGCCATTGGGTCTCTGTTGTGAAACCTATTGACCTATTGGTTAAGACAATGCTTTTTCCCAATATTTTAACACATACTATGCAAAGAGGACTGCTGTTGTTGGGTGCACATCCGTAGTGGACCCTGTTTTAGTGGAATTTGACAAAAATATAACGAATTAATTTTAAAAAAGTGCCACCGGTGCATGTGCGCTTGCCAGTGGCCATCTTAATCTGCTGACAGAGCGGTGGGTGGGAACAAAGTGTTGTGCAGGGGATTGTGGACACTGAGTGGGTGGTGGGAAAGGGATTGTGGATGGAAAGGAACAGGAAGTGGTAGGTGGGGTGATCAGGGGAAGAGAGGGATGAAAAATACTTCTCATCCTGTATTTGTAGTGTAAGCTGTGATGTCACCAGTGAAAGGATACCTCGACCAATCAAAACACTGTGAGACCGAAAGGCTCCTAAGAAGTACAAATACAAGAATAGATAGGAAAGCCTTTGAATCAACAACAGGGAAGTGAAATGGACAACCAAGCCGTCCAGTAAAGAGCAAAGGGATGACTCAAATACCACCCTTAGGTCCATATTTATGGCCAAGTCACACAGTGCAGCACAGCAAGTCTTTTTGCTGCGCTTCACTGAATGACAGGGCATTAATGCACCGTATTTAAGTCAATTTGGCGCATTCTTGCCTTTTCCCCTGCACTGGGGGCCTTTTGGCTGCCTTGTGCCATAGTGCAAGGGTGCCTGCGTTGTAAGGAGGAGTTTTTTTGTGCAGGAAGGGGGACGTTCCTAAACAAAAACAATCCCCTGAGGTGTTTTCCTCTTGCACACATAGAAAGAGGAAAAAACAAGGAAAAAATAAAGATATTTCCCTCATTACGCCTCACCTGGGGAGGCATAGTTTTTTGGTGCATTCCCAGGTCTACCACATCTGGTAAATCTGTGAATGTGTCAACATCCATGAATGTTGTGTGGGAACACCCAAGCAACACCCATGGAAACACCTCTCTGGTGCAGAGTAATGCAACGCAGTGATTTCTGCTGTGCTGCATTACCTGAAATTTATGAAGCCCCTCAGGACCACGCAAGGTGGCCTTGTGTGACTTAATAAATGTTATCCTTAAGTTGCGTCACTCTTGCATCATGTTGCCTGGTGCAGGAAAGCTGCGTAGGGGCTTGTAAATATACTCCTTAGTATATTTATGCATTCAAAACAATAGGTCTCCATGTCTGCCTAAAAAGGAAACAATGGGAGGCCAATAATTCATGTCCTCCTCATTGTACCTGCAAAATGAATTCCAATGCCACATCTGCAACATTCAAAACCACATATCATCCAGGAAGTCCCTCAGAACCTATCTTGTTAGCCCAGCACACTAAAGCCATTGAGAAAGCTCAAAATGCTTTCTTTATTTTTACTTATTTAAGATTTTTATATAGCACAGCTCCTGTCCTACCTACAGAAAACAAGCTGAAGAAAATAAATAAGCATAGAGAAACTAGTAAGCATAAAGTGATCTGGATGGACCTAGAGCAAAGACGATGGTGCAAGGCATGAAAGGTAGAGATGGAGAGACAGATGGAGAGGCACAGGTCTTAATTTAGAGTTTGGTGGATGTGGGACATCCGCCAAAAAGCTGTGGATGTCCTGTCGGCCCTATATTAGGAGTATTGATGTCTGTGCACTCAAAATAACATGGAAGGGACATTGACCTCTTTTAGGTAGGTGTCCAGGGGCATAAGACAGACCCTGCAGCCCCTGTGGTGTGGCGGGACCCACACTTTGGGGGGGAGGAGCAGCCCCTGTGGTGCAGGGCGGGGGGGCACACTTCAGAGGGGCGTCATTCATTCCAATGCCAATGACTACCTGTGAGATATGAGAGACGCAGAGACCCCTCTTCACATTCCGCACCGGGGGGCATTATTTTGCATTAGGGAGGAGAGACGTTCTAGACAAGAGAGTAGGAAGGTGTTGATACCAAGGCAGATAATGGATATGGGTTCAAAAGTGAAGGAAGCAACCCGAATTGGGCGACCCGGGTCACTTGCGACCACCTCTCAGCCTTCCACAAGAAAAGAAGAGTCGGTGAAACAGTAGAGAATACAAACCAAGTTATTTATTAGTAATCACGCTCAAGCGGAGACCAGTCAGACTAGCCTCCTTAGAAGCTACAGAGGGGACTGACTTCAGAACCCTTGGTAAAACTTATTATGCATTTCCAACACCCCCAAAGAACCGCCCAGGCTGGAACTTTTTAGCTCGGGCACTGATGAACAAAGGAGGTACAGAAGGATGAGCTACCACCTGCAGGACGGGTACATGTTATCACAGGGTTGTCTTGTTCAGGCTCAACGCTCTCTAGTGTGGGAGCAGAGCTACGGTAGTGGAAGGCATGCGAAGACAGTATAAGCTATTCATTAGTTCATTAGGATTTAACCTAGAATACCGTAAGAAGAAATAACTTGAAACAGCTTTTCGCTGAGGCAGACAGTTAATGAGACAGAAGCTTACTTTCGATCACAGTACAAAATGATGGCTAAAGACAAAATAGCGCCGCACATTTGCAGTCCAACAGACCCTCCTTTTAGCATTTGCTAACAATTTTGTCTATTCTAGCACAATAAGAAAATCATTAATGCAGGGCAATACACATACTGCTAATATTCAAAAATATCCTCATCAATATTCATTAAATCATGGACAGCTTGCATCATCATTGCTGAGGGCTTAGTATCATGCCCTGGGGCCATGGGTGCAGGTGTGAACTTGCTAACATAATATGTACAGCAGGCAGGAAGACAATTAATACACAGGCAACAAGTGAAAATGACACCTACAATGGCTACTAGGAAAAGGAGTATTTTCCAACCCCAGGATGTTATCAAACCACAGAACCAACCAGAAAGGGACCAGGTGCCATTCTCTTGGTGAATATCGGATGCAAGTCGGTGCAACTTCTGTATTGCCGCATAGACATTTGAGGCATGGTCCATTATGTACACACCGCAGCTACTACCGATGACATGACAGGCTCCACCCCGATCAGCAAGGATGATTTCTAACACCATCTGGTTTTGAAGAGCAACACGTATCGGAGCCTGAAGCAAAACTGTAATGTTGGTCAGCATTCCTGCCGTGGTGTTAATAACTCCCTCCACAATCCTTGTGAGTCGGCGAATGTTAAGGCTATTGGACATAGGACTCCAGAAGGGCAGAATACCCTTCACAGCATCAGTAAATTGCTGCAGAGTAGTGTCTGTCTGATCTATGTCTTCTGTGTTGATAACCTTTCTAACTCGGGACAATTATATGCTCCAACGCTGCAATCAATGGTCCCTGTGATAACTGGACGGTGCTATAAATACTGGGGGTAAGAGAAAAGAGACATTACGTATACCAGACCACCCCTTAGGGAGCCATACATAAGCTTGGGACCCACAAACAAAATACACATTATGGGGTGGAAGTAAAGGTGGACTATTGGTAGTGCTCAAGTCATAAGTATAATTACAAGTACTCCTTCCCACTTTAACACTCCCAAAACCTTAGACACAGAAACTAGCTGTTGTGTTAACTATTGGCACTGGCATTGCTTCGTCCTGAGTAATATTACACATCTGAAAGGACTTGAAGTATTCAGTGACATTAATATCTTGAAAATCCATAATTTCATTTTGGAGCCACGTTACATTCTATTTGACTTCGTATATATTCATACAGGATGCAAAGTATCAGAGGCCCCTTGTTCTCCTGGAGTAAACCTCTGGTTTACACGGATATATTCTAACACAGTCTCATAATCGGCATACGTCATATTCATTGCATCAGTATGGAAACGGATATACACAATGGTAAACAGTTGAACCCATGCCTCACAGCTCCCTAAATAAGAGAAAGGTGGGGACATCAATAAATCATGTTTATGCATCACAGAAAGGAGCAAGCCAGAAACCCAGCAATCAGTAACATTAGAGGTATGGTGCGTATGATGGAGCATTTTAAAGAAAACATAGTCAACGTACGTTTGTCTGTGTCTCTCCTTATGAGGGGCCAAAGTGACAAATACATGTTCAGGGTGAACAGGTGTAGTACCAATCAAGAAACCACATAATTCCGAATGCAGTTATTAAGAGGATCAGAACAACTACTACGAAGACTATCTTGCTTTTAGTAGACCAGCTAGACCAACCAGGAATATTTTGCTCAAAACGTGGTGCTGCTAAGGGCTGTTCTTCATCCATAATTAGGCAACCAAGGGCAGATGTAGGTAAAAGCACTGTTGCGAGTCCTTAATAGCGAATTTTAGGGAATCGCTATTAAGGACTCGCAAAATGCCATGTAGGTAGGAATTGCGATTCCTTAATATTCCTTAATTGCAAATTGCGATTCGCAATCAAGGAATACCTTCTCATTCATTCCTATGGGCCAAGAGACCCATCGGAATGAATGGCGATTGCGCACGCAATTTGCGAGTACCCAATAGGTACTCGCAAATTGCTTGCGCAATTTCAAGGGTGCAAGCGTTCCAGAGGGACACCCTGTTGCACCCCTGAAATGTGCATGTGTGCATATGTGGCGCACATACATGCCCTAAGGGCATGAATGTGTGCCCCATGGCACTTTTAAAAAAGCAAAAAAGTTATTTTTTATAGGAAATTGCAAATTACCACCAACTTGAAGCTGGTGGTGATTTGCGATTCCTTAAGGCCAAATCGCACTTTCTTTTGAGCTTCTTACATTGCATTTAAGGAATCACAATTTGCGATTCCTTAAATGCAATCGCAAAATAGGGAATCTCAAATTTTGAGATTCCTTATTTTGCGAGGGGGTTTTTGTGTGCTACATTGCACACTGCTAATTTGCGATCGCAAACATTGAAATTCTGCGAATTTCAGTGTTTGCGATCGCAAATTGTCTTCCTACATCTGGCCCCAAATGGGTAAAAAAATAATTCCCTTTTTTCTTTTTAAAATCAGACTGCCAGAGGAAAGGTCATACAATGGAGCCAACGATGATAAAACAAAGAAGAGAGGCACAAAACCCAGCGTCCGTCAGATCCTCACTGGCAGACTCCTATTGTTCATTCTCGGTGGTGCTATTGAGCACTTCTCGGTGGAACTGCACGATCGCAGCCCTTTTTAAAGAAATCCAAGTCGCTCAGGATAGGGCACCCTCCCTTCTAGCAGGACATCTTAGCCCTGTGGAGCACAACAGAATCGGAAAGTTCTGCCAGCCAGAGTAAAGCCAAAAAGATGCCTGCTATCTGGATGAATGTGAATGCTAAAGAAAGCATTTTCAAATCAATCACAGAAAACAATTTTGCAGTGGAAGGAATCATCGTCAGAAGGGCGAGATGTCGGGGATCACTGGGAACTGAGGGACCACTAGCATGAGGTGTCCACAGTATGAGGTACCATCACTGTGAGATCAGTATCAAGGATGAGCCCCGGCGATTGTCGGATAGAGATGGCCGCCACCGCTCTTAGACAGCTCGGGAGGGCTCTTGCGACGTCATCAAGCAAAGCGGAAAAATAAGCACACGGCCTCTGCTTACCTCCAAAGGCTTGTGTTAAAACAGAGAGCGCGCAACTAGCTGTCTCTTGCACATAAAACACGAACGGCTTAGCATAATCTTGGGTGCCAAGCACAGGTGCAGAGCAAAGCGCAAATTTTAATTGCTCGAAAGCTTGTTGACATTCAGGCGTCCAGGGCAAGGGTTCATGCACATCTTTAGTGGTAAGCTGCAACAGCGGCTTTGTTAGTAAAGAATAGTTAGCAATCCAGTGGCGACAATACGAAGTAATGCCAATGAAGGCTCGCAAATCCCGCTGAGTCTTGGGGATGGGCATTTTAACAATAGCACTAATACGTTCAAGCATTAGTTTCCTTCCCTCCTTCGACAGTAGGTGACCTAAGTAGGTGACCTCCTGTCAAAAATATTGAAACGTTGAAAGGGACACTTTATATCCGTGCTGTGCCAAATGTAGTAATAATTTGACTGTTGCATCTTTGCAACCTTCTTCAGTGTCAGAAACTATTAAGAGGTCGTCTACATACTGCAGTAATACATTACCTGGGGGAAGTGTGAGGTAATCCAATTGGCCTTTTAAAACTTGACTATATAGGCTAGAACTTTCAAAATAGCCCTTTGGAGCACAAGAGAATCGGAAAGTTCTGCCAGCCAGAATAAAGCCAAAAAGATGCCTGCTACCTGGATGAATGGGAATGCTAAAGAAAGCATTTTTCAAATCAATCACAGAAAATAATTTTGCAGTGGAAGGAATCATCGACAGAAGGGCGGTGATGTCGGGGACCACTGGGAACTGAGGGACCACTATTTTAATAACCTCACGCAAATCAATCACAAAACGATAGACATCAGGATGAGCATCAGAGCAATCCAAGGGCGCCTTCTTAAGAATGGGAAGAATAGGACTATTACACACATTTGCTGCTGTCTCCTCAATAACTCCTGACTTAATCAAATCCTGTATAATCTGCAATAGAGCCCGTTCCTCTGCCTGCTGTATTTTGTACTGAGGAATACGAGGCAATACATCATTATCTTTGACCTTAATAGAGACCGGAGGTATCTGCAACAACCCTACATCCGTTTCACCTGTAGCCCACAACGTGGGTGGCACATCTCTGAACTCAGCAGGGAGTGGCGCATCTTTGGAAAAACACTGCTTGGTACTAGCCTCATTTGGTCCCATCATCATATAGACACCATCCGGAGAACAAAAAATTGTTGCATGCAACTCATTCAACAAATCTAGTCCCATTAAATTTTCTCTGTAATTTGTTGTCAATAAAAATGGTGAATCTGCGGTAAAAGGGCCGATAGTAAGAGCAAGGGGTTTGGAAATGGGACTCACGACCGGTACGCCTGAAAAGCCTACCGAATCATTATTTTGGCCAGACAGAGCTGCCCCGGGGACCAGCGAACGAGAAACAGAGCTATTCATTGCACCTGTATCCACCAAAAACCTTTTAACCAAGCCATGGAAATCCGCTGTGACATAAGGACCACGCTGATCTATAGGTATCTGAACTGGTCCCTCACCCTGTCCGTGGCTGTCCTAACTGTATAACATCCCGTCACCTTGTCCATATCATAATCATCGTGATAGTACTGTCTTCCTCGAGGGTCATCAGAATAGTTCTGATCAAAGGGATCGTGCGACGACTCATCTGCCTGAACCTCGTCACGACCACCTCCACCACAACCCCATCCTCAAGGACCCCGTCCTCTGGGGGCTGTAACTTTATGTAACAACACTGGGCACTCACTTCGCCAGTGTCCCTCCTTCTTACTATACGCACACTGGTTCAGCCCCACAGGTGCACTATTTCTGCTAGTGCGGGGCAACTGCCTGGCCATTCCAGTGCCACGTCCTCTACCGTTCCCCCTGCTGCCTGCTGCATCAACACCTTCTTCTTCAACTCTTTATTTTCCTTCTGCACCTTTTCCTTCTCCTAGTTTTCCCTATGCTCATAATACAGGGCCATACTCAATATCACTGAAGGGGAGGATGTAGTCCAAGTGCTCTCTGAAGCCTGTAACCGAGTCGTGATCTCGGGAAGCAGGTTCGTAACAAATCTGTTAACGAACAATCGGACACCTCCCGCCATTGACAAATCCTGCCCACTGAAATCCAAAAACACACCTTCAAACCTAGTAAAAAAATCAGATACACTTTCATCTTTCTTCTGACGACATGCTGCTAACTTATCCCAATCTACTCGTCTAGGTGGGATGAGGGAATGCATGTAAGTAATAATGCGACTCGGAAAAGCTAGTATCTCAGCCCTAGGCTTCTCACCAGGCTTCCTTTCTTTATCCCATGCCCTGATCTCATCCTGAGTGCCACCCAACTCCACAACATGGTCCTGGATATGCACTTCTCTCCAAACATACACCGGTGCCAGTAAACTGAAAAACATATCAATATCTGGCAATGTCATCACTGTTGACGAGGCGGCCTCTGTCAATTCTTTGTAATATGCAGTCAGATTATTCTAGGGTCTGGCAACTGACTCTTAAGAGCTAAAACCTCACTTCTTTTCCATGGAGTGTAAACCCGTTGATCTTGAAAGTGGGCCTCTACTCTCTGTCTGACAACGGCATCATGCTGATTATGCAGCTCCGGTATTTCAGGATGAAAAATAGGATGTACTTCCCTCATCGGAAACTGGGACACTGTTGTTGGTGTCTTCTGTTGTAACCTACCTCGATAACCAATCAGCATGGCAACATTACTAAAAACGTAGTTAGGAGCCATGTTAGCAGCATACACATGGTCCTGGATGTCATAAATTATCTGAGATGTGACATTATTGAACCACTGGTCCCACAACCCTATTAGTGTGGCCGACATATGCTTGAGGGCATGCTGATGCACAAATGGCTCATAATCTTTCACCACACTCCACATATCCTCCACGCAGTAAATCGGATTCCGAGCCCACTGGGCAGCCTGATCAGCCACCCTCTTTTTCTCCTCATTTTGCACATCAGATTGAATTAGCACCTGCCCCATTCGTTCTCGAGCTGCTGCCCAACTCCCTTCATCCGGTCCACGCACCGGCGTCCCAATACTCAGCAATGTCGGGGAAGAGACATTTGAGGAAGACACAATAGATGACGGGGCAGGCACTAACATTATTAATGGCTGTGTTGAGGGTGTGAGGGATGGAGAGAGAGCATAAGCAGAAACAATAGGCATAGCAGGGAGACTTGCAGTCATTGCATCCGCGGCATGTGAAGCTAGAGAAAGAGCAGGAGGTGCCGTAGCCGGCAGGTCAAGAGCAGAAGAACCAGAGGTGGAAGCAGGAGGGGTGGAAGAGTGAGGTGTCGGGACAACAGGGTATATTCTCTGCGGGCATAGGGAGGTGGAGGTCGAGCATCCAACAGCTCCTCCACTAATGTATCGCCTTCCTCTCGGGCGACATAGGATTTGTCACATTGCAATGAAAACTTTCTATCAGCACACTCTATACCTTTTCTATTTTCTCTCTATCATACGCTACTGCTTTATAAGTCACTGTCTGTATCTTCCCTCTCCGGGCCTCTTTTTCTGTTCTCATGTGCCTTTGCCTCGCTTCCTTTTGCCATACCTGAAAAGAATCAAACATCGACTGTCTACTTCGTTTTGCAAACAATTTATCCTGCAGGAAATTCAGTTTTGTTCATCAAAGGTACCTGTTAGTGGCCACTGCAGGTTGGCATTGTCCCTCGTATATTTGTGCCATATTGTACTAAACATAATAGGGCCAATGCCGTGATTGGTATACATATCAAAGTTCGGGGTGCCTTCCGGAGGTGCAGGTTGTCTTTCCT
Source organism: Triturus cristatus (assembly GCF_964204655.1). Lineage (NCBI taxonomy): Eukaryota > Metazoa > Chordata > Amphibia > Caudata > Salamandridae > Triturus > Triturus cristatus. The sequence continues at coordinate 991,970,947 of NC_140584.1, read as the reverse complement.
CCAATTGAACCTCAGAAGAACTGGGGGGGCATGGTGAGAAAAAGAATGATGGATTTAACCCAGATCTCTTGACTTGGGGTGAGTGTTTTGATTGGTTCTGCATTCAGTCCATCAATTGTGTGTCTTTTGCTTTCTCGTTCTAAGTGCGCCGGATATGCCCAGACGTGGGTCCCGGGCTCACTGTGCCACTGGATTCATGCTATCCTGGCTGAAGAAGGGTGAAACCCCGAAACCGGTCCTAGGATGCTTGTTTCTGGTCCAGGGAGGACCTGGCTTGGCAGTTCGGGCTGGACTGTTCCCATGAAGCACAGGGCCAAGACTGATTTGCCTATGGCCAAGTCTAAACTGGGGTGGCATGGTGAGCAAAAGAATGATGGATTTAACCCAGATCTCTTGACTGGGGGTGAATGTTTTGATTGGTTCTGCATTCCGTCCATCAATTGTGTGTCTTTTGCACACTCAAAACACAGCATGAACTCCACCGAATACCATAAGAAATCAAACCACCCAGTGTTACGTAACATCAAGTCACACAAGAAAACATTACCCACACAACATATCATTATACTGCATTCTCACTGCACCACACTACACCACCCAACATAATGACCATACAGCACCAAATAATCTTTTACCACATCACAGTAGAAAATACCACTCCACCAAACACTATTATAAGCATTGTAGCATAACAGAACACCACAAACAAAACTGGCCACCCATCACAAAATACCAGCACACCCTGGGACTATACAAGGCACTGCGTCCAACCACAAAGAACCAGCATACCTCGAACTACGCTGTGTAGTATAATGAACACAGATTATTGGCACATTTTAATCCACACCACACCCAGCACACTCTCACAAGCAACAAACCTTACTGCACAAAACACAGTACCACACACCTAACAACGCTTCATGCAAACATGTTCACTTACAAACCATACCATTTGCGTAACACTATACCAGATTGTTTGTTTGACAGCCATACCACACTATGCCACCCCACAACATGGCCTACAATACACCAAACATTAAAGGCCCACTTCCCACGCCAAATTACATTGCATCAGATCATTCAGCAGTTCTCCATAACATTCCAACAGTTCATGGATAGATAGATAGGTAGATAGATCGATATATAGATCGATATATAGATCGATAGATGGATGGATAGATAGATGGATAGATGGATGGATGGATGGATGGATGGATGGATGGATGGATGGATGGATGGATGGATGGATGGATAGATGGATAGATGGATAGATAGATAGATAGACAGATAGATAGATAGATAGATAGATAGATAGATAGATAGATAGATAGATAGATAGATAGATAGATAGATAGATAGATAGATAGATAGATAGATAGATAGATAGATAGATAGATAGATAGATAGATAGATAGATAGATCGGTCATTGATTGTGCAGAATTCCCATTGCTCCCACTGCACATACATAGACAGGCTAATATCACAACGATTTCCCGAGCTCGCTTTTATCCTAATCACCTGTTTTGGAAGCATCCCTCAAGCACCTCCTGTGTTTTTGGATAAATTACAGAATAGGCCCAAAGAACACAAACACTAAGAGCTTTTATCTGGGGCGAGATCAAGATTCGTCGTGGCAGGAGATAAGGATCTGGACCCCAGCCCTCTCATGTCTGTCTGACCTTCGACCTCACCCTTGATTACTCAGCACAGAGGATGCTCCGGCGGATCACAGGCATTACTGTATCAGTTTACAGTTATTATGTCCGTCACTTCTGCTGGGAGTTTGTTCTGCGCGTTCACCACCCTTCCTACTAAATGATATTTTTAGATTCTGCCCTGAGCCATCCCCACCTCCAGGCGCATGTCCTGCCCAGACCGAGCCTCTGTGTTTTATTGAAAGGGATTAATTATCTATTGTATGCTGTCTGTTCCTTCCAGGCTGGGCTTTCTGAATAGCAATTAACAGATTACGATTCGGTTTCTCAGCACTTGTAAGTAATGTTGACTTTTGCCTTTAGCATCATTGGCCATGGAAGGAAATCCCTCCTCGTGTTTGTCGCACCCAGAGTGCGTTTCAGGCCTTTACACCTACTTGAGGAATGTGGCTGAACTGGACCTGAGGTGGAAGGGGAGGGCACACCTGCATCTGGACACTCTGCCGCACGAGTCCCCTTGGAACTATTTGTCAGTCTACACCTAATCTGGTGCGATTGGATCGCGTGCTGTAGAGATCCCTCCGCCTGGAACTATATGTCATTCTGCACCTAAATCTGGTGCGATTCGACCACGTGCGCTGTAGAGATCCCTCCGCCTGCGCATCAGAGACATTGAAGTGAGGGATGCTTTGGCGGCTGCGGCCCAGGGTGCGAGCACCGCAGTGACCCAGGGTGTGAGCGAGGCTGCGAGCACAGCACATGATGGACAGTGCTTGGTGTGGTGATTGGGCCCTCAGGCCCTCATGCATACAAATGAGGGACGCAGGACACAGGATTACTGGTACAGAGAACTGGCCACGAGCACGTGCGCTCGGCCCCTTTTATTGTCAGGGTCACCTGACTGGTGACGCCTGTGGTGGGTGGGTGTTCAGTGTGGGTTACATGTCAACTGGAACACTAGAACGTATCCCGCCGGATACTACATCCCTCCCAAACTTTAATGAAAGTTGAACCAAAATGAAGTCCGAACCTGTGGGAGAAAACGCACAAGTTACAAACAAAACATTAATTGGCGAGCAGGACTTCCACGTAGTCTCTTTGCTGATGGTCAACTGCCGGCGAGGGTGTTCTGACAGCCGGGACCACTCTGTCTCCTTGGCACAATGTCCGAATGCTCTATGGATGCGTGATTTTGGACTTACAACGTGGAAGTGCGCTTCACAGTCTCTTTCTTGTACCGCCGTCGGTGGAAGTGTGGGTGGAATGATGGTGGACCCTCGTTATTCGACTTTCCGCTGTATGCCCTGGTAGAGGTGTTTCCTCCAACTAGTAGTTGTCTTCTTACAGGACTCACCGTTGCAGGATATCCCTCTCACGGATACCCCTCTCTCGTGGGTGTCCCCTCTCACTGGACGACCCGGAGGCCCTTTTGTTGCCAGGCTTCCACTGGAACGGTTGACCGCCGCCTTGTCGCTCCAATCGCGTTGGAGGAGTCGCTACGGGTCCTCTTTCCGTGTCCGAAGTTCCACCTAAAAGGGTGCTGTTGGCACTTGGTCCTTCGCGCTCTGCCTCTGTTCTCCTAGGATCTCCAGAGCCAGCTTCAACAGTCCATCTCTCGTCTTGGGGATCCGCTGCCACCGGTGTCCCTGAGGCCTCTGCCCCTTGGATGTCCACGGTCCTGTTTCCGTGACGTCCCAGAGGTGGTTGTTACCAACGGACCGGCCTGCTCGTCTCTGTCATTCCCGGGTGACCTTCGGGTTAGCGCATCGACATATACTCCTAGTGGTGCTGATGTTGTGTTCCAGGTCCTGCGTCTGGGTGTACCTGCACCTTCTCACTTCCCTCTTCGGGTACTCCCTCTGGTGTGTGTGTTGATCTGTCACGCACACCTATGTGCTCTTCTCCTTTCCTCTTCGGGTGTTCTCCTTCTCCTTCCATTGCGACGTGATCCAGTCTTCCTGCCTTATTGCTCGTCCTTACCAGGCTTCCTCGTGTAGCATGCACTCTACGCGTTTCCCTCTGGTCTTGTCCCGCCACTAGACACTGTCTTCCTTTCCCTCTGTGACTGGGCCAATCATCGCGACCTTCTGTCTCGTAGTTGCTTCTGATGTTGCTTCTGATGTCGAGTGATGTTACTGGACCTCTTTTCCTACTCCTCCTGGTCCTCTTTGTGAACCTCTCATGGGGTCCTCTTCACTGACGTCCCTTCGGACTTCCTCTTCTCTCCAGCTCTGACCTCTTGGCAGGTCAGTGCACTCTCCGACCTCTTGTAGGTCTATATCCTCCTTACGACCAACTGGTGGTCAGCGTCGTCCTTGCGACCATCCTGGTGGTCGGCAACCTTCGCGCGACCATCTGGGTGGTCGGCAACCTTCGCGCGACCATCTGGGTGGTCGGCAACCTTCGCGCGACCATCTGGGTGGTCGGCAACCTTCGCGCGACCATCTGGGTGGCCGGAACCTTCGCGCGACCATCTGGGTGGCCGGCAACCTTCGCGCGACCATCTGGGTGGCCGGCAACCTTCGCGCGACCATCTGGGTGGCCGACAACCTTCGCGCAACCATCTGGGTGGCCGGCAACCTTCGCGCAACCATCTGGGTGGCCGGCTTCACGAGGTGCGTCACGTCGTGCGACTACCTGTGTTTGCTGAATTGTCGAGTGCTGGTGCAAGCTTCTCTTCGTACCGTCGCGGTACATCTTCAGAGTCGCGTTGCTCCTTGCGCTGTGTGGTTTCTTGATGTGGTGGCTTCTTGGCGCCACTGGGTGTACTCTCTGCGCGCTCCTCAACCTCCTTTGTCCCTGGAGCAGTGTCCGCTTTTCTTGCACGTCTTCGCCCTTGCCAGGTGCTGAGCTCCTGAATCTTCGTTCGCTTGTCTGGTGTTGCTCCTTTTCTTACTATTGCAGCGACAACCTGTGGCCACCAGGTACCGCTGCGCTCTCGCTCTGTCTCAGCTTCGTGCTTCTGGTGGTCCGCGCCACCGCTCCGTCGACCTGCTCCTGGTTACTCCTCTTGGCGCGCTTGTGTCTTCTTTCTTCTTCCCTTCTTGGAGTTCCAGCACTCCTGGCGCGTTCCGGCACCTTGTCTCTTCATCCTCCCAGGCAGTGTGACGGCTTGGCGCCACCGTGGCATGGCAGCTTTGCTGCGCACTCGCTTTTGCACATCTGTAGATTCTTCTCTCTGTTGCTACTGGGTTTTCTATGGCTTGCTGTAGGCTTGTATGCTTCTTTTCTTTTCTGCAGTACCAACAGTGTCCACTGGGTGGCAGGGGAGCACTTTTCCAGGCACCGACAGTCTTTCCTCCAACTCTCTGGGCTTTTCCTAATTAGCAGCTGGGCCTCCGTGCAGCTTTGACGCTGGGATCAGAGCCTCACTCCTAGGTTCACAGCACAGGACTCATGCAGCCAAAGTGAGTGGTAAGGCATTTCGTTTTTCTCCTCATCTACACTGTGTGTGCTGCTGCTGGTGAGCGTTTGTTCCTCTCGGTGCACCTGTACTTAATTATGGGCTCAGCAGCCCTCTCTCCTCTCCTGCGTTCTGGTTGGCTCCCGCCTGGGGCACCTCGCGCTTCACCGCGCCGCTGGCCTTCCGCTGCCTGTGCTTTGATCTCCTTGGGGAGGGTGGGGGCTTAGTAACTGGGTCCCTCGCGCTTCCCTGGCTGCGCGGGGACACACACGGCTACTGGCAGCCCGTTTGCTTTGCTGGGGGCGGGGCCGGCCGGCCGTTATCTCCCTCGTACCTGCAAACAGGGAGGGAGACCCTCGCAGGCCGCCCGTCCTGCTCTGTCCTCACTGCGGCCCCACAGCGTGGTCTGTCTTTCGCGTGGCTACCGGCCACGCGCGGAATGTCCCAGGGGGCGGGGCACTACCCCGGACTGCTGCTCACGCTAAGACGCCTCACAGGCTGCCATTGCCCTCTCGTCAGAATCACCGCACCGCCTCCCGAATCCCGGTAGGCTTTTAGCTTTAAACTCACCCGCCGCCGCAGCCTCACCTTCTCTATGCTGCGCGGCGGGGAGGAGGGTGTTGGTGCAGTTGCGCTTTACTGCGGGTGCTGTCGCCGATGATGCGGGGTGGGCACCCGTCATGCCACACTCGCAGGGATCCCCTCCTCCATTTCGGACGCGGGGAGGTCTTCCGCAGGCCTTCCTCGCATCTGGGGCTCACCTCTGGTCAACGGGTCTCCTCCTAGCCGCGGGTGGGCTCCGCGTGGTGCAGTCTCTGTGTGGGGGTCGTGGCCGACGGCGGGTGGGCTCCGCTCGGCTTTCCTTTCTTACGGGCACCTCTGGGCACAGCGGCAGGGTCGACGGGGTCGGGGTGGGCACCCGACCTCCTCCTGCAGGGTCGCGGCCGATGCGGGTGGGCTCCGATCGGTCCGCTTGTCTTCGTGGCGCTTCTCCCGCGGGGGTCACGGCGGCAGACTCGGGGTGGGCACCCAGCCGCCACAGGACATGCTGCGGGCTCCGCCTCGCCCTGCAGGCTTCTCGGCGCGTTGCGCCTTCTTGCAGAGGGGTGTCCTCCCTGGGGGCATTCCTCTCTCCCTCTTTGTTATGTTTGCTTCGTGGCGCAGACTGGGGCTGCGCACGCAGGGTAGAGTACCCGCCTCGTCGCCAATGTGGTGATTGGGCCCTCAGGCCCTCATGCATACAAATGAGGGACGCAGGACACAGGATTACTGGTACAGAGAACTGGCCACGAGCACGTGCGCTCGGCCCCTTTTATTGTCAGGGTCACCTGACTGGTGACGCCTGTGGTGGGTGGGTGTTCAGTGTGGGTTACATGTCAACTGGAACACTAGAACGTATCCCGCCGGATACTACACTTGGGACACAGACGAGTACCGAAACTTTACACAGGCTTAAAGACGAGGCAGAACATTGTGGCCAGTTTTTCTGCTTGCGTCATGGAGTGGTGTAAGCGCATGGTGACCCCGTTTAGATAATGTATGTTTTTTTGAGGCAGGGCAAAATTGTCAAAGTAGATTGACAAACAAGTGCAAAACATATATAACATATGAATCTACTTAAAAATCATGTTATTTGTACCAGGAAGAATTAAGCAAAGGAATAATAGTACATAAACACTTTCAAAATAGAGCAAACTAATGAAAATGAAATGAGCAAACTGAGTTCGCACTTTTCCTGCTGTTTATGTAATAGAAAAGGAACAAACTTGATTTACATCAAGCACAGTTATCCCTTAGCGGCCCGGCCACTGCGAGGCCACCGCTTCAATAGATGATCAAAGCACCGATGGTCTTATTCCCTCAAAGTAATTCCGGACGGCAGGCCTCTCTGAGCGTTGTTCCTGAAGCCAGACTGTAAAAGACGGGGGTCTGTCTTCAGATCTCTCTGTGCCAACATGGGCTCGGTTTCCATTCCTGGGACACGGTGTGGTGGCTGAAATCATTCCGGGTGTTTGTAGGGACAGTTTGCATTCATAGAGCTAATTCAGACTGGCACACGTAAAACCAGTGATTTTCGAGTTTAAAGTCCATTACTCGAAATAATGTTCTGCCTGACACAGAGTATGGTGGCAAGATACCCAGTAGCATTCATTGATTCATGATTCATTGTGTGGTTCTCCCATCCGGTGAGGGGCTGCGAGCTGATTTTAGCATCATTATTCTGCCTGCATTATTTTAAGAATTACTGACACGTTTTAGCGCTTTACGAGAATTTTTAAAAATCGCCGATTTTACTGTGTACGCTGTTATATTTTAGTGTTAGGCACTCTTAGACCTTAACACTCTTCCTACCGCCCTTCTGAGCCCCGCACAGCCGTTTTTCGAGCTGGTGCGAGGGTCGGGTAGGCGCCATCTTGGGTGTAGGCTGGGGGAGCGCTCTAGCTGACGCTGCCTCCCACCCTCCTTCTCCCCCTAACAATGACAGACGCAACCCGACGGTGCAGCGGGTGCGCCAAAGGCAAGCCCGTCTGCGCCCGCCACCGCCTGGACCAGGCCCAGGGCCAGAACCCCTGGCCAGAGTCCCCGACAGGGATTATTAACTTACTCGAAATCTGCCTTGCTGGAACTGCGCACGATGGCTAATACCCAATGTGTCCAACATAGCCTGTATAGAGTCCTGGAAACCACAGAACTCATATGCCCTCATTGTAACATTAGGCTACATATAGCTAATAATAAGGTTAAGACAAACACCACTACAGCCGTTAACACCATAGACTTTTCTGCAGCACTCATTAATGCACGTTCCTTGGTAAAGCACCGGCAGGAAGTATCCAACCTCATCTTGGATAACAACTTAGACTGTCTCTTTATAACAGAGACATGGACGGATGAGGCATCCGATCCAGACATGGCAGTCGCGGCCCCCCCAGCCTTTAAAGCCTACCGTCTAGATAGAGTAGGGAAGCGTGGAGGGGGGCTAGCCATCATAGCCCGCGATCACGTAAGTGTGAGAATGTCACATATCCCTTCCACCTCTTGTGAAGCCCTCCAATTTGATCTTAAGCTTACTCAGTCGTTTCACTTCAAAGGTATGCTCTTATATCGACCCCCAGGCGCCCGTACTGGCTTCCTCGCCAACCTAGGCTCGATACTCGAAGCATTGGCGATGGAAGACTCATTTACAGTTATGGGTGATATGAATTTCCATCTTGAGAAGTCTTCCGATAACGACACCCGTACCTTGATATCAGATATGGATACCTTGAGTCTTCGGCAATTGGTCACTATCCCCACTCACAAGGCCGGCCATACTCTGGATGGCATCTTTTCCAATATGGAAGGCCTAAAAATAATAGATACCTTGCCCATGCCTTGGACTGATCACTACGCCATCTTAATGAGAATCTCAGTCAAGGCGAACAGGACTAGAAGAGACCCCGCATTGAGACCAGAACCTTTTAAGGTCTGGAAAGATATCGATCAGACGGAGTTAACTGCTCTTCTGGATAGGACCCGGCCTTGTCTGTCCACTGACCCCAACACTGCCACATGTCAATTTCAGGAGTGGCTGGGCAATGCCACAGACACCTTATCCCCGACTAAACAGCCTTCGAGAAATAGAACAGCGCCCTCGGCCCCGTGGTTCACAGAGGAACTGCGCAAACAGAAACAACTCTGCAGAAATAGGGAAAGGCATTGGCGCAGATCCTACAGCTCAGAAAGCAAAGCTAGCTACAAGGAAGCACTAGGGCTGTATAAAGCCCTCATTGTCGAAACTAAGAAAAAGTTATTTACAGAACAGATCGATAACGCCAAAAACTCCAGTAAAAAACTGTATGAGATCACCAAGATCTTAGCGGGAAACACTCCAGACCTAGTTCCGCCACCATCCCAATCTTTCTGCGATTCATTGGCCAATTTCTTTTTTGCCAAGGTGAATGACATATATCAAGCATTCACCGTTAAAACGGTAATCCACTCGCCCATGTCTGACAGCATGACTCAGGATACTGAACTGCTCCAGTTCACAGACCTCGCAGAGACACAAATTAAGGACATTATTGCTACCATTAAATATGGATCTGCATTAGATCCCTGTCCTCTCAAGGTCATCCGTCCGGTGATGGATTGTTTGGCTCCTGACATCACCTCAGTCTGTAATGCAATGTTCAGAACTGGGATATACCCGGATTCACTGAAGAACACACTGGTTAAGCCTCTTCTGAAGAAAGCCAATCTGGACAAGGAGCAATTAAAAAACTACCGCCCCTTAGCTAGCCTACCTTTCTTAGCCAAGGTAGTTGAGAAAGCTATGAATATACAACTTTCGGAGTTTGTAGAGAAGCACCAATCACTGGACAACACCCAATTCGGCTTTCGTAAGTACCATGGTACGGAGACTGCCCTAATCAAAGCGACTGAGGATATACGAGTGATCCGGGACCAGGGAGGAACAGCGGTACTGGTATTACTCGATTTATCCGCAGCATTCGACACGGTCGACCACAAGATCTTGGTGGACCGTGCCGGAAAGATGGGCATTCGCCACCTGGCAAAGAACTTGCTTTCCTCCTTTTTGGCTGGGAGAACGCAGGTGGTCACATTGGGGCATTTTCAATCAGACAAGCTGTCACTGCCGTGTGGGGTACCCCAAGGCTCATCCCTAAGTCCGACACTATTTAATATCTATGTGTCGGACCTGGCATCTGTCATCAAGGCCCATGGGATGAGCCTTACCTCCTACGCAGATGACACGCAGCTTGTGTTGGCCATTAATGGTGATGGAGAGAGGGTAGCAGAAAACTTTCAAGGGGGCATGCGGGCGATTGGAGAGTGGATGGCCTCCAATTGCCTAAAACTAAATTCCGAAAAAACGGAGGTGGTCATTTTCGGACATCTCGCACCCAGTTGGTCTACTACTTGGTGGCCGCCCACGTATGGGACCCCCCCTAAAACGGTCCCTACTGTCAGAAATCTGGGAGTGACTTTTGACGAGAACGTGAATTTTATGGCCCACGCAAACAAAACAGCAGCCACTGCCCACCATAAACTAAGGCTGATTAAGAAAATTATGCCGTTCTTGCCAGCTGCAGCAGGAAAGACACTGGTAAGTTCCCTGGTGTTGTCCTCCCTCGACTACTGCAATGGCTTATTTATCAATGCCCAGGCCAGAGTGACTAATAAACTGCAGACAATCCAGAATGCTGCAGCCCGTCTCCTGTCTGGAACCCCGAAGTTCATGCCAATCTCGGAGGCCATAAAAGATCTTCACTGGCTCAAGATCCGGAATAGGATTAAATTCAAAACCCTTTGTATAGTATACAAAGCACTGCATAATCACGGCCCGCATTTCCTGAAAGCCCATCTTAGGCTTCACTCATCCACAAGATCGCTTCGATCTAACAACCTCAATCTTCTGTTGGTACCGCGAACCAAAACAGTCACTTGGGGCGAGAGGCGCTTCTTGGTGGCCGCTCCCAGACTGTGGAATTCTTTGCCAGTAGCCATCAGAGAAAGCTCGTCCCTGATGCAATTTCTCAGAAAAATAAGGACCTGGCTGTTTGGTCAATAACAGCTGCCGATTTAGCCTCTGTGGGAACTTTACGCACTGTTTCTAGCGCCGAGACGCCTACGGGCATTTGTTCGCGCTCTATAAATTGTAAAAATAAATAAATAGCAGCTGCTGCTCTCATGCTATTACGTAGCATGAGAGCAGCGCCAGGATTGGCCTGAATAGCCTAATTAGGCTCTGTGCAACACAGCTGGGTTGGGGAAATATAAGTGTGCATGTCAGTTTTGCCATCCTACGACGGCCAGCCAAACCGACATGCGCACTTACAGTGCCCACCCCCATTCCTCATCCCAGTCCCTGTCACTGTCAATCGAGGTTTGCCTGGCCTCTGCCCCACCTAAGATGCAGATCAGCGCACCCAGTGAAAAAAAAATGATAATGAAATAATTTTTTTAATCTGATGGTGCAGTGGACCGACGTTCCTCCGCCATAGTGGAGGAGCTACCCCTGAAGATATCTAGTGCTCCTCACAAGGCTTTTTCGCACAGCACGTGGGGGCACTCATGGACGTTTCCTGAACAGGGCTGCCACAGCAGACTAGACAGGGAAAAGAAAACCAAAATGGTGTTGGGGCGGTCACTTTGCAGGGCGCAGCCAGTCTAATGCCCCTCCGCTGTGTTACGTCCTCTGGCAGGGATTTCCTAATGGCACAGCCATCATTGACTTTACCTTTGAGAAAACCGCCGCTACTGCACTCTATACCAGATAGGGGATGCAAGATATGTGCAGACAGAACAAGCACCAATTTTTGACCCAATTCTGAATCAGGCCCAATCCCACCTTTTACCTTTAAAAAGAGTGGAAAATGCACTTTCTCTACTTCCTCTAATTTAAACACTTCAGGAGTAATATGAAATCAATTTGTTCCATGTCAGTCCTGGTACATTTTGCTCTAATTCGTATTGCACAAAAAGCAAAACCAGTGCATAAAGAGTTGCCCTGCTTGTTATTTTGCACCACTGCCACACCTTACTGTAATATGCAAAAAGAACAAATGATGGACGGAATGCTGAACAGTGTCAAACACTCAACCCCAGTACAGAGATCTAGGCCTAAATCCATTGTTCTTTTGTTCACCACACCATTCCAGTTTGGACCCAGCCATATGTAAATCAGTCTTGACCCTGCTCCCCATGGAAATAGTAATCCGTACTGCCAGGTCACGTCCTCCCTGGACCGGAAACAAGCATCCTAGGACTGATTTCAGGGTATCACCCCCTCATCAGCCAGGCTCGCTTGAACCCAGTGATATAGCGAGCACGGGACCCATGTCTTGGCTTACCCTTCCCATTTAGGGTGACAAATACAAAAAGACAGATGATGGACGGAATGCTGAACAATGTCAAACACTCACCCCCCAGTACAGAGATCTGTGCCTAAATCCATCGTTCTTTTGCTTACCATGTTAGGTGCATGCTTGATTTGTTCAACATTCCATCCACCATCTGTTCTTTTTGCATTTGTCCCCCTAAGTGGACAGGGTATGCCCAGATGTGGGTTTCATGCTAGCTATGCCACGGGATTCAAGGTAGCTTGGCTGATGAAGGGGGATAGCCTGAAACCGGTCCCAGGATGCTTGTTTCTGGTCCAGGGAGGATGTGGCTGGCAGTTCGGGCTGGACTGTCACCATGAGGAGCAGGGTCAAGACTGAAGACTGATTGTCATATGGCTGGGTCCAAACTGGAATGGGGCGGCGAGCAAAAAAACGATGGATTTAACCCAGAACTGTGACTGTGGTAAATGTTTAATTTGTTCAGCATTCCATCCATCATCTGACTTTTTGCACCTTACTTTAATATGGTAATTCCGGTTCCATGAGGCACAGGGTCAGACTGATTTACATATGGCCATGTCTGAACTGGGGTGGCAGAGAGGGCTAAAGAACGGTGATGGATCAAACCCAGATCTGTTGACTGGGTGTGAGTGTTTGATTGGTTCTGATGCTCCGTCCATCACCACCCCCTTTTGTACCGCTTTGTTCGCCATAAGTTGGCAGGGTATGCTCAGACGTGAGTCCCTTGCTCACTTTGCCACTGGATTCAAGCAAGCCTGGCTGAAGACGGCTGAAATGCCAGAAACCGGTCCTAGGAGGCTTGTTTCCGGTCCAGGAAAGGCATGGTTTGGCAGTTCGGGCTGGACTGTTCCCATGAGGCACAGGGTCAGACTGATTTGCATATGGCCATGTCTGAACTGGGGTGGCAGAGTGGGCTAAAGAACGGTGATGGATCAAACCCAGATCTGTTGACTGGGTGTGAGTGTTTGATTGGTTCTGATGCTCTGTCCATCACCACCCCCTTTTGTACCACAAAGTGCAAAATAGCATTAATTATTTATGATGGACTCATTTACAGCCGTCAGGCAGGAAAGCAATATATACTTGCTCGGTACTGTACTTGTTCTGTGTGCATAGGACATCAGTGGATGACAAATCTGGAGAAGGACCGCCTGGGTGTGCACCAGGACAAGGCTTCTGGCTAACTTTACAACCAAACACAGCCAATGCCTCTCCTGGGGGGCTGCATTTCCTCAGCACTTTAACAAATTTCTGTACCATAGCCTATGATACTATCCTTAAGTCATGATGATCGATACAGACAGACAGACAGACAGACAGACAGACAGACAGATAGACAGACAGACAGATAGATAGATAGATAGATAGATAGATAGATAGATAGATAGATAGATAGATAGATAGATAGATAGATAGATAGATAGATAGATAGATAGATAGATAGATAGATAGATAGATAGATAGATAGATAGATAGATAGATATGCCTGCTCTTCCTCAGCACTTTTATAGATTGTTGTAGCATAGCCTTGGATACTATTGTTAAGTCATGGTGATTCATGTAGCCTCCTGGCATACAGGATGCCATCTGTATTATCACTACACTATACAATACACTTTGAAGGGAGTAAGAGTTTAGCTATGATTAAAGGTCCCTGCAGGTCATGAAGAATGCCCTGTGATGAATGAGGGGCACCTTTATTTAGGGCAGGAACCTGTTGGTCTATACCAATGACCAGGGAGGTATCCTAAATAATCATGTACCGCTACCATGATTGTTTTTAATCTTGTATATGTTTCAGCAGAAAAGGGCACATTTACATATGCTTCCTATGTCACAGACCCGTCATCACACTTTCTCATTCATACATACACTCCTTGGTGGGGCCCATAACACCAACACTCATACGTCTCACTACAAATCTGAACACAGGAGGAAAAGAAGCGCTGGACATGTGGGGGTACATTGTTGCCTATCGGAAGTAATTTCTTTACATTATATACATCATATACATCTGTACCTATCGAATCCTAACTTTAACATCAAGGCACTCCACCACTTGGTCGATGGACCAATTAGTTGGACTGGTTGATTGTGATTTAGAACCAGCTAAAACACATTTAAAGCTTCGGAACCATTCGGTTAACTTTCAATACCTTATTAAAGAATCACAAACTTGTTTCTTATTAATCAAAGTTTAGTTAATCAGGATTACAGTTCAAATCATTTCTCTATTGAGCGATTTCCTATCCTTGATCTTTAACATAGATTGACATAACATTTATATTTACCTAAATTTTGGACATTGGCTACCACCTTCAGAAGGACCCGTCAACCCACAGCAATAATCAAAATCCATTCAGATGTAATTGTCCTTTTGTAATCAAAGAAACCCAGGTAAATCCAGGAAATCTCCTTCAGCACGACGCAGTCCCCACCATTCAGCCAAAGGACCGGGCGATCGAACCAACAAACCAACAACCCAGCAAATCAATCCTCCACACCAACCAACCACCTCTCCCAAATCCCTTTCTTGTATACTCTTTTCTCCTTACTTTTAGGTCAATATGCAACAATTTAGGGCTAGAAAGTGTTCTGATTGGCTAAACCCTCTGAAATTTGTAAGTCTCTTGAATGTTCCCAGGTTTGCCTGTTTCCCATGAGACCGGGCATGACGTTTCTCAATTGTATTCTTTTTGGTAATTTCACAGGCAAAAGTTCAGAAGTAACAACATGCAAGCCTTCTTGTACAGGTCCTTCATTGTCCCCTCGGTCATTCACACAAGTCTTCATCTTTGCAATCCCCCATGTTCCTATCCTTGACAAGGAACACTTCAGTTCTTGTCGGAGGTCGCTTGGAGATCTCCAGAGCCATCCGAGTCTGCGCAGTAGACATCGCGCTCACATGACGGTGGCCACTTCTGAACTCCATTTTAAGTACTGCGGCCTAGGAGGCCCGAATGCCAACTTAAGCAAAAACAAACATAACAGTAATTAATATATAGAAATGAAGATTCTAATGTCTTAACCTGCACTAACCCCTAAGTATATTAGTATTTTCCTAGCTTGTAGCATCATTTAAAGCAATGATACTCACCATACTGCAGCACTGGAAGCACAAACCATCACAAAAGCAACATGAATCATGCAATTCTCTGTTTCAATACATCCTAAAGTTAGTTTACGTACCACAGTTAATCATTTAATTATTTGCCATGCAATTAGCATTTTAGCCCCACGTGTATCTCGTGTTTATCAAGGTGCAACTGATGGTTAATCATGCCACTATACACAAATTAGTACAAATTAATATTTAGAATGATAACGTAATTAGATTTCATGCAAAATAGAGGAGGTATACAACATTTTGCTTTACCTGCTCCATCAATCCCCCCTTTGGTGATTTTTAACATCACCACACATCCCAATAAACGTCAAAATTTTCGAGGAAATGATTACTGAGTTCCCTTACATTTTGTTACGTTACATCATAGTATCTCCCATCTCATCTTCTCTTGTTTTCTTATACATGTTTTCTTTCCACTCTTCTAGTTCTATATCTCCTACTTCTCTTTCTCTTATTTCCTTCTCCTTTCTTTTCACCATTTCTCCTTTTATTCCATTTTGTAATTTTCTTCTTTTTATACATACACACCCTAATCTTAAAATCAGTATCAGTATTACCACACAAGTCACTGGTATGAGTATTTTACCTACAAATGAACTACCTAATTTTGTTAATAAATCCTTTATAGTAGAAAAGCTTTTACCAAGCTTCTCCCAAACACTTTCAACCTCCAATGAAACAATTTCCTCATGCACATCAGTTATATTCTTAATGTATTTCTTTAAATTTTGGCTCTCGTCAGGAATATAAGTACAGCAATGTTGTACCTTCAGCATTCCACAGACTCCTCCCTCTTTGGCTAATATAATATCAAGGGCAAGTCGATTTTGCATAATCATGGCTCTCATGGTAACCATTTCGGTATTTACCATTAAGAACCCTCCAGCTATGCTTGTCGATAAGCGATCCACAACTGTAGACAGTTTTCTAATTTTATGTGCATTCAGAGATATTCCAACAGCTGGTATCAGTGCTCCAAAAATATCCCCTATAATTTCGGACCAACTCTCCCTCCTTCTACGTGTTAGTTGTCTACCTATCTCGTGCAAACCGTCCTCTCCCCTTCCCACATGAAGACCAGGCCTAAGGTAGCATGTACCATACCAATGGTCCGGCAACCTATAATAAACTCTGTTCCCACAGATGTAATATATTCCAGGGAATACCGGATCATTTCCTCCTTTAAATCCCCATCCTCCCATGATTTTATATAAATCATGGCATTCACTTGCACCTACAAAGTAATTATCATACACAGTGTTATCTCTACTGATGCACAATTTCCCTGTCTGAGGTCAATCCAATGCCATTGCGGGATTTATTTCTCCCTTTAAATGGTTTTCCTTTTCAGCATCCCAGAATGTTGTTTCCACCTTTTACCCAGACACTTTTCTTTGCATCTTAATTCTCCTCTCCTCTACCATGTTCAGGAAGGTTTTTTCTTCTTTTCTCAGACTACATGTAAGATTATTCTTTTTTAAAACATTTTTTTTATTGAAGTTCTTGTATCATAATTTCAATATGACAATAACATAAATTGACAGCCAAAAATAAAAGTACAGTGTAAGAAAAATTATTCACAGTGTACAAGAGTCCAACATTACTCAAAGTAAGAACTCCAAATTTTGTCAAACTTCTTCGTCCCACCAATTCGCTGTGCATATCGCAGTTCACTCTTTCTGACATTCCTCATTTTTTGAAGCCAAACATTAAACAAAGGAACTTGAATTGACTTCCAGTTCTGGAGCACCAGAGACCTTGCCACTGCCATTTCAATAAATAATAGTTTAACCATCTGTTCTGTCAAACCGAAATCAGAGTCATATCCATACAGTACTAATTTAGCGTTGTAAGTGATCTGGATCCCACAGTACTTCTGCAAATATTCGAAAATCTCATTCCAAAAAGGCACAATTTTAAAACAGTGGGCTATAATATGAGACCAGTTAGCAGGAGTATATTGCTGACATCTAAAACAGGTGGCACTAGTATTAACATACATTTTAGCGATGGCGGCAGGAGTGCGATACAGGAGCCATTTACTAAAAAATAACATTCTTCTCCAATTAGATCCTCGAAGAACACTAAAATTCAACTTATTTAGGGTTTTCCAGGTATTAATAGTGAGTACGTGATTCTCCTGTTCTTGCCATTTTTTAATGGCTTTCTGACTCAGATCTACCTCATTATGTTGGGCTAAGCAACGTTTCCATGCCCCTGGCTTCCTCATCCGAGGAATCAAAAACAAATCGTCCCATAACTGACTAGAGGAATCAATAAGTCTTGGCTCCACTTGTTCCAGCATCTTAAAGATCGAAACATAGGAACTTAATAGCAAAAAATGTCCCGAGATTAGTAACATCATCTCTCCTGGTAACAACCATGCCCCCTCCCTTAAAAAATCTGAAAGAGTGTAAAACCCAAGTCGTTCCCATTGTAGTACAGTATCCACTCCAATTTCCATTCCCCCAAAAATTAGAGCATTCCTTAAGGGAGCTCTGATATTAAACTGAGGGAGAGAATATCTTTTCAGAAAGACGTCATGACGCTTAAAAAACCAGAGCATCATCTTGTATCGACTAAGTTTCGGTGATTTAGGAATATGCAGCGAAAATGGGGTCTGAGCTTCATGACAAATTTGGTCCAAAAAAAAATTGATAAAGACGTTTGGACTCTGCATTCCAGATTTAAACTGCTCTAAATATTGAGCAAAATATGCGCTATAATAATCTCTAATATTAGGTACGGATAAACCGCCCAATTCAGTTTCTGCGTAAAGAGTCCCCATTGCTATCCTGGGACTTTTTTTTGCCCATATAAACCCTGAAAATAACGATTCTACCTTTGAAAAAAAGCCACTGGGCAAAAAACAAGGAATAACAGAAAATAAAAAATTAAAGAGCGGGAGAATAGACATTTTTATAAGTGCCACTCGCCCCAAAATGGAGAATGGCAACGAATCCCATTTAATAAACAAAGATTGAACCTTACGTAAAAGAGGATCAAAGTTCAGCATAGCTAAATCGGAAACCCAAGTGGAAAACATAACTCCCAGATACCTCTTCGGTCTTGAATTAGTGCAGCTAAGTAAATCAGCATGTAAATCCACCTCTCCCCACCACAAACTAATATTTCCGTTTCTTTTTTTATTAATTCGGTAACCTCCCAAAGCTTCGAATTCTTCAAAAAGCTGTAAAACAGCAGTTTGAGATTGAATATCCGTCTTAATCAACAACATAATATCATCGGCATACAATTTAATTTTTGCCATAGAAGGGATCGGAGGAGGAATATTCCCAGACTGACGAATTGCTGTAGCCAACGGTTCAATGAAAAAAGCAAAATGAATAGGGGACAAGGGGGAACCCTGCCTGGTGCCCCTTTGGACCGCTACTGTGCCTACCATAACAGAATTAATAACTATATTGGCTTTAGCACCCGTGTACAAATTCTGAATTAAACTAATAATTTGTGAAGGAATTTCAAAGTGCTTTAAAATAACAAATAAAGTTGTCCATACCACCAAATCAAAGGCTTGCTCCGCATCTAATAATAGGATTAAAGCAGAGATTTTTTTGTCTGAAAATAATCTACAGCCTCAGTAAGAAAATGTGTGTTGGTAGCTAATTGCCGTCCGGCCACAAAGCCATTTTGATCCAGATGAATAAGATCCTTTGAAATGAAATTAAAGCGTATTGATAATAATTTAGTAAGGATCTTATAATCAGTATTCAATAACGTAATAGGCCTATATGAGTTAGGGTCTTTAGGATCTTTACCTTTTTTCGGAAAGCTAACAACTGTCCCCACCGCAAAAGAGTCTGGAACTCGCCCACCCACTATCATATAATTAACTAATTGTAATAGTAAATCAGAGAAAGCGCTGAAAAAAACCTTGAAAAATTCAGCTGGGAGGCCATCCGGACCACAAGCCTTGCCAATTGGTAAATTCTTAACTACTAATTCTAATTCTGACTTAGAAAATAAACGCATCAATGCACCACTGTCTGCCTGAGATAAAGAGGGCATATCATATCTAGCTAAAAAATTTGAGAGCCTAGAATGATCTATCTCGTGATATTGGCTGTATATCTGTTTATAATGGGACAACATTATAGTGCCTATTACATCAGACTGTGATGTTTCTATCTGAGTAGCAGGGCTTTTCAGAGTACTAATACGATTGGCGGCGGCTTGTTCTTTAACCTGCCACGCGAGAAGTTTACCAGAGAGATTACTTTCCTCATAAATCCTCTGAGATTGTGTCAGAAATTGCTGTTCACTCTGTGTAAAAAAGAGCGTACTGAGTTCACGTTCGGCCTCATTTAATTTATTTTGCACGACACTAGAAAAGTTGGATTGTCGAAGCAGAGTAGGCATACAATTTTTTTGATAGAGTGCAGTCCTAACTTGTTTAATAGTGCGCCATTCGTCTGCGTCTTTACCGATTATGATACCACGAAGAAAGGCTTTTAATGAGTCCCAAATAATGTGAAGCGGAGCCATATCTGAATTACGAGCAATAAACTCAGCAATCTCCGATTTAAAAAAAGAAACCCAGCTACTATCTTGTAAATATACCTTATTGAATATCCATCTCTTAGGGGGCCTAATTTCTTTCCCTACTTCAAATTCGATTACCAACATTGCGTGGTCTGAGAAGCCATTATGCAAAAAATTTTGATGAGAAAATTTTAATAACCTAGAAGCTAAAAAGAAATCTATACGAGAAAAGGATCTATGTCTACCCAACCAACAAGTAAATTCTTTTTTTTGTGGGAATTTTAATCGCCATGGGTCACAAAGGTCCAATAAGGCTATATTCTTCATCATAGACCTTCTTGACTTTGGTTTACATTGTTTCTTCAAGGCACCAGTAGAGTCTAGTTTTATATCCACAAGAATATTAAAATCTCCGCCTATAACATGTAAGATTATTCTTAACATTATTGACATAACATTTATATTTACCTAAGTTTTGGACATTGGCGACCACCTTCAGAAGGACCCGTCAACCCACAGCAATATTCAAAATCCATTCAGATGTAATTGTCCTTTTGTAATCAAAGAAACCCAGGTAAATCCAGGAAATCTCCTTCAGCACGACGCAGTCCCCACCATTCAGCCAAAGGACCGGGCGATCGAACCAACAAACCAACAACCCAGCAAATCAATCCTCCACACCAACCAAACCCCTCTCCCAAATCCCTTTCTTGTATACTCTTTTTCTCCTTACTTTTAGGTCAATATGCAACAATATAGGGGTAGAAAGTGTTCTGATTGGCTAAACCCTCTGAAATTTGTAAGTCTCTTGAATGTTCCCAGGTTTGCCTGTTTCCCATGAGACCAGGCATAACGTTTCTCAATTGTATTTTTTTGGTAATTTCACAGGCAAAAGTTCAGAAGTAACAACATGCAAGCCTTCTTGTACAGGTCCTTCATTGTCCCCTCGGTCATTCACACAAGTCTTCATCTTCGCAATCCCCCATGTTCCTATCCTTGACAAGGAACACTTCGGTTCTTGTCGGAGGTCGCTTGGAGATCTCCAGAGCCATCTGAGTCTGCACAGTAGACATCGCGCTCACATGACGGTGGCCACTTCTGAACTCCATTTTAAGTACTGCGGCCTAGTAGGCCCGAATGCCAACTTAAGCAAAAACAAACATAACAGTAATTAATATATAGAAATGAAGATTCTAATTTCTTAACCCGCACTAACCCCAAAGTATATTAGTATTTCCCTAGCTTGTAGCATCATTTAAAGCAATGATACTGACCATACTGCAGCACTGGAAGCACAAACCGTCACAAAAGCAACATGAATCATGCAATTCTCTGTTTCAACACATCCTAAAGTTAGTTTGCGTACCACAGTTAATCATTTAATTATTTGCCATGCAATTAGCATTTTAGCCCCACGTGTATCTCGTGTTTATTAAGGTGCAACTGTTGGTTAATCATGCCACTATACACAAATTAGTACAAATTAATATTTAGAATGATAACGTAATTAGATTTCATGCAAAATAGAGGAGGTATACAAAATTTTGCTTTACCTGCTCCATCAATCCCCCCTTTGGTGATTTTTAACATCACCACACATCCCAATAAATGTCAAAATTTTCGAGGAAAATATTACTGAGTTCCCTTACATTTTATTACGTTACATCATAGTATCTCCCATCTCATCTTCTCTTGTTTTCTTATACATGTTTTCTTTCCACTCTTCTAGTTCTATATCTCCTACTTCTCTTTCTCTTATTTCCTTCTCCTTTCTTTTCACCATTTCTCCTTTTATTCTATTTTGTAATTTTCTTCTTTTTATACATACACACCCTAATCTTAAAATCAGTATCAGTATTACCACACAAGTCACTGGTATGAGTATTTTACCTACAAATGAACTACCTAATTTTGTTAATAAATCCTTTATAGTAGAAAAGCTTTTACCAAGCTTCTCCCAAACACTTTCCACCTCCAATGGAACAATTTCCTCATGCAAATCAGTTATATTCTTAATGTATTTCTTTAAATTTTGGCTCTCGTCAGGAATATAAGTACAGCAATTTTGTACCTTCAGCTTTCCACAGACTCCTCCCTCTTTGGCTAATATAATATCAAGGGCAAGTCGATTTTGCATAATCATGGCTCTCATGGTAACCATTTCGGTATTTACCATTAAGAACCCTCCAGCTATGCTTGTCGATAAGCGATCCACAACTGTAGACAATTTTCTAATTTTATGTGCATTCAGAGATATTCCAACAGCTGGTATCAGTGGTCCAAAAATATCCCCTATAATTTCTGACCAACTCTCCCTCCTTCTACGTGTTAGTTGTCTACCTATCTCGTGCAAACCGTCCTCTCCCCTTCCCACATGAAATATTTTTGGGAAGACCAGGCCTAAGGTAGCATGTACCAAACCAATGGTCCGGCAACCTATAATAAGCTCTGCTGCCACAGATGTAATATATTCCAGAGAATACCGGATCATTTCCTCCTTTAAATCCCCATCCTCCCATGATTTTATATAAATCATGGCATTTACTTGCACCTACAAAGTAATTATCATACACAGTGTTATCTCTACTGATGCACAATTTCCCTGTCTGAGGTCAATCCAATGCCATTGCGGGATTTATTTCTCCCTTTAAATGGTTTTCCTTTTCAGCATCCCAGAATGTTGTTTCCACCTTTTACCCAGACACTTTTCTTTGCATCTTAATTCTCCTCTCCTCTACCATGTTCAGGAAGGTTTTTTCTTCTTTTCTCAGACTACATGTAAGATTATTCTTAAACACTTCTTCTAAAGTTAATTCTCTAGTTTCTAAGAATAATTCGCCTAAAATTCTACCAGGAATTGCCTCGTTTAGATCTGGGACTACAGGTATCTGTGAGAAAACATTATCTACATCAGTGTAATAATATTCTAATTTCCCTGTTCCATAAAACAAGCTTGCTAATACACTACAAGTTATCCCATATGTCAAAGGAAGGTGATGATTGGTGACACCTTCTGACACCGATGCAGGTAACTGCATACAAACATAACACTCTCTAACTTCCATAGTCTTTACATATTCGTACAGCAACTTTGAAAAAACATTATTAGAAAAATCATTTATAGACCTATCCTTATGTAAATCTGTTCTATCTACCAGTTTAGTAACATGAGTATCATAAACCCCTTCTCTATTAGTCCCGTTCTCAGTGTGGTCTTCTACTCTTTCAAATGTCACCTTAAATGTAATCGTTATTGCTAATATGATCCATAGAAGCATTAGTAATCCTGTACAACAAAAACACATTTTACACCATCTTCGGAGAAACCCACATGTAGGTTTTCTACTTTCTGCGTTTGCCATTTCGGAAATGATCAGTGTCTTTTGACTTAGCCTCTTTTCATTCACGACTTAATTTTGTCTAAACCTAAGACTTTGAGTGCCTACTTGGTTCTTTCAGTTACGTGTCTTGTCCAGTGTTTAAATTCTCTGCGTCTTTCTTTGTCACTTCAATCCGTGCATGGATCGTCTTTGTCTCTGTTTTCACAATCTGGGTTCAGAACTTCCTGATCATCCGTCTCTCCTCTGATATCAGATAAAATAACTCTCAGGATTTCCGAATCTTCTTCTTCTTCAACCACTTCCTGTACAGTCACTCCTAGACTTCCTTGGCTGTCAGCTTCCTCTTGTATATCAGGAAGTGCCACATACGTCCACTCTGGTGATTTGTACTTCTGGTTGGGTTTCTTTATTCTCTTTACTCTTTTCAAGTGTGACTGATCAGTGTCTTCTGATTTCTCTTGACTAGACACTCCATTCACTTGTTCAGTGTTAGAAGCTTTTATTCTCGTCAGTCGGTATCTCAATCTTTTAAGTTTATTAGGCCAAATTTCCTCTTTCGACGGTCTCTTCAACCTGTTACCCTTCTCACCTCGCTCTGTTTTCCAAGCTCTTTTCCTCAAGATTCGTCCTCCTTGGCCTTCTCCTTCACTTTCTTCAGATTCTGCATTGGTTTGACTCTTACTTTCTTTGGATTTTATTCTCAGGGCCTCAGATTCACTGTCTACGTTTTTCCCTCCTCGTATTTCTTCCACACAATCTTCCTGCTGACTAACTGTCCCTTCTTCTACCTGACTGTGTGTTGTCCCTACACCTCCTTGGGGGTCTTCCGCAATAATCTTACCCTCTCTCTCTGTATCTAATTCCTCACCTTCTATTTCTATGATTTCAGGCGGAATTTCGCTCGTGCTTGCACTTGGTGCCTCTTTATCAAGAATTTCTTGTTCAATTTCTTTAATATCTTCCTTTATCCTTTCTTGTATTCTAATCTGTTCAGTCTCTGATTCGGAGTGTTAGAGTCGGAAATTTCCAGTCGTCTCCTTAGTGGTATGTTCTCTTGCTCCGCAATTTGGCTCAACTCCGCTTCTCCCGTTCTTGGGGTTTGTCTAGTTCTTGATTCTTCAGACTCTGACTCAGAACTGGTATCAGACTCTTCCAAATACTCTTCCTCAGGTCTATTTATAGGACCAGGGATTCGAAGAGTATGACTAGCATGAATCCAATTCTTTACCTTGGCACACTTCACAGCAGTCGTGGTGGTCAGAATCACTTGACGCGGTTTCCCCAGCGAGGGACCAGACAATTTCTCCTTCCATGCACTTTGATTCGCACTCAGTCTCCAGGGCTCAAATCATGAGCTGGCTTCTTTTCAAGGTTGGTTGCATCCGGTGCAACCTGATGAAACACAGAATGAACGGTATCAGCCAACCCCTTGCAATAATCTAAAATGAAGTCATCAGATATAGGCAGCAGTTTGTTGACAGGAATGAAAACATGACTCATTGCTCTACTCATAATAATTTCATGGGGGCTCAGGCCAGTGTTCCTATCAGGAATCGACCTAATAGGCAAAAGACATCTGGCCATTTTAGACCTGTGGCCAAACACATTTTTCCCAATCTGTTCTTACTTGTGCCATTCATTTGTTCCACTTCTCCAGAAGCCTCTGGGCGATAGGCACAATGTAATATCTGTTGTATATTCAATGCTTCACAAATCAATTTTATAATTTTGTTCTGAAAATACTTTCCTCTATCTGATTTAATCATTACTGGGAAACCAAATCTAGGAATGAACCTTCTCAATAGGAGTTTCGCTACAGTAACTCCATCGCTCCTTCTGGTCGGGTAGGCTTCAACCCAACGTGAAAACAGGCAGACAACCACTAGGACATACCTTAACCAATTACATGGGGGTATTTCAATGAAATCAATCTGCATTCTGGTGAAAGGACCTCCCTCCCGTCCTATAGTTCCCAAACTCACCACTGTTTTCCTTCCTGGATTATATAGGTGACATATCAGGCATCTTTGACAAAGACTCTCAGCTACAAGCCGGAACTTGGCATTATACCAGGTCTGTTTTAAAAGTCTAATCATGGCATCCCTACCTATGTGTGCCTGTCTATGGTACATCCGTGCCATGGTAGAGATCATGCTGTCAGGCATTACTGGTCTTCCATCACGATAAACCCAAACCTTGTCTACCTCGCGGGGTGCACATTCTGACTTCATCCACTGTATAGTCTCCTCCTCTTCTGTCTCTTCCTGTAACTGCCTCACCTCATCCCAGGTACTCACAGTGTTAGTAAAAAGCAAGGGACATGAGTTCATTTCCTTTTCCCGATTCCGATTCAAGGAGTTTTGGTTCCGCGCACAATATTGTGCTATGTCATTCACAAATTCGTTGCCCGCTGACACGTAGTCTGTACTCTTTGAATGGGCCGCACATTTTACAACTGCTATTTGCTTAGGCAGCTGTATCGCCTCAAGCAATTTTCCAACCACTTCAGCATTTCTGATTAGAGTTCCACTCAACATCAAGAACCCTCTTTGTGACCAAATCTGTCCAAAATCATGCACCACTCCAAACCCATACTGACTATCGGTAACCACAGTGACTCACAGGTTCTTTCCCAACTTGCATGCTCTGGTCAGTGCAAACAATTCAGCAACCTGATCTGATTTTACTCCTTTCAGGCAAGACGCTTCCCACACAGCCGCTGCAGTACAAACTGCATATGCAGCACTCAGAATTCCCTCTTCAGTCTTTAGACATGACCCATCCACAAACATCACATAGTCACTTTCTTTCAGAGGCACATCTTTTATGTCCGGGCGCGGCTTAGTGCAAAAATCAAGCACTTCCAAACAGTCATGATCCACATCATCCTTCACTTCCACATTCACAGCATCAGGTAGCAACGTTGATGGATTTACATTAAGGCACCTTACAAGGCTCACATTTGTAGCACCCAGAATGGCCTTTTCATAATTAGTCAGACGACTATGCGTCATAAATTGTGTGCGGCTTCTTGTCAAAAGGATTGCAACATCAGGGGGAACAAACACTCTCACAGGATATCCCATCACAATTCCTTAACTCTGCTCCAGACTCTTACAGGCAGCAGCCACTGCTTTCAAGCAACCAGGCAAAGCTACGGCTACAGGATCTAATACAGCCGAAAAGTATGCAAATGGTCGTCTTAACTTTCCATGCCTTTGTACTAATACAGAGAGTGCACATCCATCTCTCTCACTGCAATAGAGCTCGAATTCCTTTTCGTAATCAGGCATTCCAAGAGCTGGTGCTTCACACAAGCTGTCTCTCAGCTGTCTAAAAGCCTTCATCTCTTCCTAATTTAGTTCAAGGGGATCTTTCACATCACTTTTTGTCAAGCGAACCAAAGGTTTCGCAATCAGCGAATAGTTGCCGATCCACTGGCGACAATATCCCACCATTCCAAGAAACATTCTCACTTCTCTCTGAGTCATTGGTGCTCTCATTCCTTTTATTATTCTGATCCTGTCTGCAGTCACCTTTCTCAGGCCTTTCTCATTTTTATGACCTAAGTATTGTACTTCCTTTTTACAAAATTAAAATTTTGATGGGGATACCTTAAGTCCTCCATCCACCAAATGATTCAACAATGCAACTGTGTCCACCACACATGCTTCTCACGTCTTCGATGCCACCAATAGGTCATCGATGTATTGCACGAGTACTGAACTTTCGGGCATTTTCAAATCTTCTAAGGACTTCTTTAGAATCTGATTAAATATCGATGGACTTTCTGTATACCCCTGTGGGAAACGGGGCACCATGCCAAAGTACGTTTGCCGAACCGGAACGCAAAAATTTGTTGGCTATCGGGGTGCAATGGGATAGAAAAGAAAGCATGACACAGGTCGATGACGGTGTACCATTCCGCATCATGAGGAATCTGATATAGAATTACCGAAGGATTCGGTACAATGGGACAACAGGGCACAACAATTTTATTCACTTTTCTCAAATCTTGTACTATCCTGAAAGTTCCGTTAGGCTTCTTTAAACCCATGATCAGAGAATTACATGGACTACTCATTGTTTCTCTCAAAATTCCCTGTTCCATCATCTTGTCTATTACAGGCGTCACTCCTGCAATTATTTATGGTGTCAATTTATACTGGGGAATATTCGGGTAGCTTACTCCTTCCTTTACATTTATTTTCATAGGGTCTACTCTTTTCATCAATCCCATATCTTCTCCTGTGAAATCCCATACCTCGGGTTTCACTGTTTTCTTCAATTCCTGAGGCAATTCCTCCGGATCAAATACAACAAATGCCTCAGTAGTTTCAGGTTCCAAATTTACCATTGTCATTCTATACAGTACATCCTCATCAGGAGTTTCAAAAGCTGTGCCATCAGGGGTACAGAAGATAGTGCAATTCATTTTGCAAAACAAATCTCTCCCTAACAAATTCACAGGGCTAGTGTCACACACGACAAATCGATGCATGTCGGTGAATTTCCCTATTTTAACTTCAACAGGATCAGTAAGATAAGTTTTTATCTGTCTATTTGAGACTCCAACTACTTGGATCTTGTCACCAGAGAGAGGAAGATTTCTAACGTCAGCTGATCTAACAGTTGAACGAGTATCACCAGTGTCTACTAGGAAAGTAATATTTTCATCATTTACCTTTCCATCCACAAAGGGTCCTATCTGGTCTACCTCTAGTGTTGCGTCAAGTACGCACTCCTCTTCCTCTCCTAGGCACCGTCAATAACCCTCTTCTGACTCACTCTCATCACGCTGCAGCCAGTCCTGCGAAACAGCACTAGTGTGCGGTAGCTTCGTTACCTGTTCTTCGGTATAGAATCCTGTCTCATTACTGTATCTCTGAGGATTTATGCTCTGTGTAAAAGGTGGCTTTGTCACCTGACACTGTTGGGTAACAACCTGCTGCTGGCGTGGCGGTTGACCACTCACCTCATTCTGCACCTGTGGATTCAATGATGCATTATCACCATTAGCACTCGGGGGCAATTTACACTCGGATTTCCAATGCCCTAATTTTCCACAATTATGACATGGCCATTTCTTTTTTGCTTCCTCTAAACTGATTTATCCCTTTCCTTTCCCAATATTAGGTTGTTGTCTAACTTGGCCCATGCCATTAGCTTGCTCAATCAGCTGAGCTTCTTGTCTCTCCGCTACCTTAACTTGTGCCCACATCGCCTTCACTTTCAGCTTGCGTTTTTTGGCTTCGATTTCATCACTAAAATATTTTGCATGTCGTAACACTTCATCTATCTTTTTATTTTGCAAATCCACTGTATGCTGTTTGATCATTTCGCTTACCTCAGGTCTTAAACCATAAACAAATCAATATACAAAATGACTTAAATCCTTCTCGCTCAATTTCTCATCACCACTGTATTGCATAAAAGCTAACAGTAACCTTTCATAATAAGCGTGAACAGAATCTTCAACCTCCTGGTGAGTTCTATCAATTTTTACCCAATCAGTTTCCCTTGGCGGCACTTTGTTTTTCAAATAAGTAATTACCTGTTCATATTTCCTCATTACCTCCGGATCAGGGGCTTCCGTCTTAGGATCCCTAGGGTACTCTTGACTTGGCCAACCTATTGTATTTTTACATTCTGACCATAAATCTGCCGGTACAATTATATCAAAAAGACCATTCAGATCTATCCACAACACTTTCGACAATTTAACAAACCTTTCAACCTGTCGGTACCACTCAACTGGTTTTTCTCTTAACCTCGGGAAATCATTGGTAAATGACAAAATGTCCTGCCTAGTCCAGGGAACATGTACACAACCCCCTTCTGGGATCTCCCTCATGGGACATTCAATTACTACTGGCTCCTTTTCCCTTACTGGAAATGCCAAAAAAGACTTATCTGTTGTATCCTCTCTCTTTCGAAACCATCTACTTTTCCACCTATCTACATCACCCCATTTCCTTAACAAGGCAATCATTTCTTTGATTTGAGTCAATCTCCCTGCAGTATTCAGATTTTCAATATCCTTCTCAGAAAAATCTACTCTATATGGTTTCTGTAATGATCTTATCTTCTCAAAGTCAATACCCATTTCCCTCGCTGTCTCTTCAAGTTTCTCATGCAAACTCCTGGCTCTCCAAATTATACTTTTGCCGAGAAACATTAGCTTCTCGTCCTGATATGCTTTTAATTTTTCAGTTGGAATAGTTCCTACTATCAGTTCTTCCAAGGTCACTTTTAATTTTGCCACATCTAAAGGTTGAGGTTCTGTATCTTTTTGCTGTAAACTTCTTAACCAATCACTTAATTCTTCAAAAGTGGGACCTACAGGGATTGTTTCACTTCTTATTCTATCCATATTTCTCTCTGGGGTTTCTGTTGCCGATTCTGTTGTCATCAGCGTTTTACTTGCTGGACTTTGATTTACAGTCTGATTTTTGGGAGTACTTAAACCTGATGTTCCTGCCATATTTTTCAATGCATTTCCTCCAGATCCACTTCTTTCTGTCTCGATTCGTTTACTACTATTGTAGGGAACTGTTACACAATGCTCACTCTCTTTCTGTTTATCAAAGACAGGCATTACTGGCTCTATAGTAACAGGTACAGTCACTGCTTCCATATTTTTTGTTAATTCTCTAATTTTCTCAGTTAATTCCAGAGTAGTTCTAGCTAATTCAACCTAATTTTCATTTTCAGTCCTAACAGGTTGTGACATTTCAGAGTCTCTAAATGGATTATTTTTCCCTAAATCAGGTGGAGTTTGCGCCAGATTTTTATTTAGCGTGATTTCTTTTACCGGCGCACTCGGCGTCAGCAACGTAGAAGTTGGTTGATACGGGGGAGGATTTTTATAAAACATGTCCTCTAGCACCTCATCCTCTGATTCATTCACAACATATTTATAACCTTCTGGCCCTGTATTGTTTCTCTTTTCTGTACACTTTCTGCCACTTGTCTATTCAGTATTTCTCAAAGGAAACATACCATCAGTCATGTTTGCATTCCGCCATCTTCTCATTCGATCCTCATGACTTTCCTGCCCACACTTTCTACCAAACATGTAATTTTACCTTCTTCCACTCCGATGCCGTTCCCTTTCATACATCTCTTCTTCCCACTCCGTCAAAGCCTCGAACTGAGTAGGTCTAGGTCTCGGTTCTAACCTCATCATTCTTTCTCTTAAGTTTCTTAATACAGCTAAACTAAACAAACCACTTTCTGAAAACGCTAGGACTCCATCTTCTTTTGTATACTTTGCCCAATTCTCTAGCCAAATACATGTATGGTACCCATATTTCACTACCATAAAAGATGCAGGCGATTTTGGTGGAGGAAGTATCTGTCCTTCCCTAGTCACAATCGGCTTATCCCTTTTAAATACATTTTTAATTTTCCCATACCATGATTTTTTCTCTTTCTCAGGTGGATCGTAGTACATCATTTTTATTTTCCCTAGTTCTGAATCACTAGACTTTTCAAATCACTTCTCTTGCGACCATTCCATATTCTCTCCAATCCTAGTGCAGCTCACACTAAAGTACCAATCCTGTACGACTAAGTCACACCTGAAGTTCTCCAATCCCAGCGCGACTCACAGTAATGCACCAATCTGGGGCGTCTACGTCACTCCTGAAGTTCTCCAATCCTAGCGCGGCTCACACCAACGCACCAATCCGTGAAAGCTTCGTATCTCTACGGCTGGCCAATCCCAGCGCGGTCTTTCTGATGTCAGCTTTTCTCACTACTCCTGCTCTAGCTGACCCCTCCTTTACAAAATTTTATCTGCAAACTTTTCTTACGTTTTTTTAAATCAAATCTGTAACAACATAAAAACGCCATCATTGCCTGTTTCGCTAAACCAAAGAGATAGTTTTGTTCATTTACACAAGAATTCTGTATTTCCAGTAGGCAGCGTTTACCTCTACCCTACCACAGAATTATTCAGTTTCACCGATAAAGTAGCACTTCCCTCTACCTTACCCTTCTAACAAGCAAAAAGGCTAACCGTTTCTTTGGGGATAAAACACATGTGGAGACTACAATGCTCCTGGGAATTAAGGCCAGAGTTTCACGCAAGAACCTGTTGCTATTTCACCCACACATATTCATATGGAAAATGTCCCTACCGATAACACACGACGATGTTATCAACTCGAAACCAGACAATGCGCTGTGTGACTGCACTTGCCACACATTTCCCCGTGTACATACAGGGCAAGCAACTTCCTATGTCCTGGAAGTCTTCAAACCAATCGACAACATAAAACGCGACACGACTCAACATAAAGTGTGAAAACATAAATCAATAATCCCAAACCAATGCAATAAACCCATTAATAATCACCAAACTAGCCAAAAATAACCATAACTCTGCTACCAGAAAACTGTTCCAGTGGAAAAGGGGAAATTTACATATCCTCCTTATGTCACAGACCCGTCATCACACTTTCTCATTCATACATATACTCCTTGGTGGGGCCCATAACACCAACACGCATACGTCTCACTACGAATCTGCACACAGGAGGAAAAGAAGCGCTGGACATGTGGGGGTACCTTGCTACCTATCGGGAGTAATTTATTTACATTATATACATCATATACATCTGCACCTATAGAATCCTAACTTTAACATCAAGGCACTCCACCACTTGGTCGATGGACCAATTAGTTGGACTGGTTGATGGTGATTTAGAACCAGCTGAAACACATTTAAAGCTTCGGAACCATTCGGTTAACTTTCAATACCTTATTAAAGAATCACAAACTCGTTTCTTATTAATCAAAGTTTAGTTTATCTAATTAAATCACTCTGTGTTGGCATATTCAGGATTACAGTTCAAATCATTTCTCTATTGAGCGATTTCCAATCCTTGATCTTTAACATAGATTGACATAATATTTATATTTCCCCAAATTTTGGACATTGGCGACCACCTTCAGAAGGACCCGTCAACCCACAGCAATAATCAAAATCCCT
The DNA here is from genome assembly GCF_964204655.1 of Triturus cristatus. NCBI lineage: Eukaryota > Metazoa > Chordata > Amphibia > Caudata > Salamandridae > Triturus > Triturus cristatus. The sequence continues at coordinate 991,939,050 of NC_140584.1, read as the reverse complement.
TCAGATGTAATTGTCCTTTTGTAATCAAAGAAACCCAGGTAAAACCAGGAAATCTCCTTCAGCACGACGCAGTCCCCACCATTCAGCCAAAGGACCGGGCGATCGAACCAACAACCCAGCAAATCAATCCTCCACACCAACCAACCCCCTCTCCCAAATCCCTTTCTTTTATACTCTTTTTCTCCTTACTTTTAGGTCAATATGCAACAATTTAGGGGTAGAAAGTGTTCTGATTGGCTAAACCCTCTGAAATTTGTAAGTCTCTTGAATATTCCCAGGTTTGCCTGTTTCCCATGAGACCGGGCATGACGTTTCTCAATTGTATTCTTTTTGGTAATTTCACAGGCAAAAGTTCCGAAGTAACAACATGCAAGCCTTCTTGTACAGGTCCTTCATTGTCCCCTCGGTCATTTACACAAGTCTTCATCTTGGCAATCCTCCATGTTCCTATCCTTGACAAGGAACACTTCGGTTCTTGTCGGAGGTCGCTTGGAGATCTCCAGAGCCATCCGAGTCTGCGCAGTAGACATCACGCTCACATGACGGTGGTCACTTCCGAACTCCATTTTAAGTACTGTGGCCTAGTAGGCCCGAATGCCAACTTAAGCAAAAACAAACATAACAGTAATTAATATATAGAAATTAAGATTCTAATGTTTTAACCCGCACTAACCCCAAAGTATATTAGTATTTCCCTAGCTTGTAGCAACATTTAAAGCAATTATACTCACCATACTGCAGCACTGGAAGCACAAACCATCACAAAAGCAACATGAATCATGCAATTCTCTATTTCAACACATCCTAAAGTTAGTTTGCGTACCACAGTTATTCATTTAATTATTTGCCATGCAATTAGCATTTTAGTTCCACGTGTATCTCGTGTTTATTAAGGTGCAACTGTTGGTTAATCATGCCACTATACACAAATTAGTACACATTAATATTTAGAATGATTACGTAATTAGATTTCATGCAAAATAGAGGAGGTATACAAAATTTTGCTTTACCTGCTCCACCATATATATGTGAAAGAGATTAAAAAATGTAAACCTTCTTCCACTTAATACAATTTTATGCCTTTTCACAACTGCTCTTAACAAGAGCTGCAGATGACCCCCTCCCCCACAACAATATGGTTTATTGGAGGCAAGATGCGACCCCGCCTAATGAATTATGCGACCCAGTAAGAGTGAGGGGTCTCAATGCCTTTAAGACATAGGGGTTTCTCCATTGCGAAGGGTTGGTAGTGTTGGCGACAGTTTCACCGAACATAAGAGTGGCACAGTCGGTCCTTTCCGGGTAAGCCAGATGATAGACTGGGAGGCCAAGCACCATTCTTTACGTTTCATTTACCCCATTTAGGCAGGCTATTAGTGAGGTTATAGTGGACACCTTGGCCAAGAAAGGGGAAAACACAAGAAACATCCTCAAAGCTTTGAATTAGTAAAAATAGGAGCTCGACCGAGCTATAATGTGAGGAGGAATTGCGCTTTCAGAATAAGTAGCAAAGCTAAGATACTTTAATAAGTTCACTCGCTTCTGGCAAGACCCAGGCCCACAAATAGTTTTAACCTTCAAAAAAAATGGCTGTAGTTGTAGATGGGTTTGAGACATTGATGCTCTTTTCAGGTATCCATATCCAGGGCATGGCTGGAGCAGTCTTATGTTACTTCCCTTGTGCTGTTCCCCCAGTCTAAGAAGAAGATTGGTGTTGCTGGCCTAGGTGATTAAATGGTAACTGAACTGAATGAAATAATTAGTTGAAGAAATGAAGATAAAAGGTAAAGAGGGAGGACGAGAGGGATGGAAGCCAGTATATGTGATGAAACATTGGCAATATGTGCTAAAACTGCACTTGCCAGATAAGCGATGGGTGTGGCAGCTGCGTCTAGTACAGTTTTCAGTAGCATGGACCTGGAGTCCAGGAAGCCTCTTAATGTATTGGCCTGGACAGCAGAACAAATACTGTTGGGAGAACAGTTTAGTGTCTGCCCAGCCAGTGGCATAGCAAGCGTGTCACGGGCTCCAATGCAGGAACGGACAAAGCACCTTCTGGACTACAAGACGGTTATAAAAGACATCTATAATTGTGGCGTGGTGGACCCCTCACGCTTGTGTCACTGAATCTGCTGCAATAGCGATAGCTATGGGGCTGCACCCTCATCATTCTTTCCTTCTCATCCCTTGCTCATCTTCATCATCCTTTTACCCTCTCTCAGGAAGTGATACTCTCTTCTCCTCCTGCCTCTTATTCATCCTTCTCTCCTTCCTCCCTTTCCTCTCTTTCCTAACCTTTAACCTCCTCTTTTCATTACTGTCCCTCACAATTCTTTTGTATCCTCTCTTCTACCATCCAGCCCCCTTAATCTATCTCTTTCCTCCCATTCTCTCACATCTACGTATTGTCGTTGCTTTCCTGTGTTCCATCTCCTTTCAATCAATCAATCAATCAATCAATCAATCAATCAATCAATCAAGGGTTTTGTATAGTGCACTACTCACCTCGGGGGGGGGGCAGGGTGTGCAGCCCTGTTATGGTCAATCGAAGAGCCAGGTCTTGAGGTCCATTCTGAATTGGTGCAGTGTTGGGATCATCAGAGGTGAAGGGGGAGTTTGTTTCAGTTCTTGGCTGCGGGGTAGGAAAAGGATCTTCTACCAGCTCGGGTCCTGTAGAAGCGAGGGACGAGGCTAGGGAGAGGTCGGCTGAGTGGAGGTTTCTCTTGGGGGCGTGGAAGGAGATTCTGTCATTGAGGAATTGGGGTCCAGTGTTTTGGAGGGCTTTTTAGGTATATATGAGCAGCTTGAAGGTTATTATTTTTTCGATGGTGAGCCAGTGGAGGTCGCTGAGGTGTTGGGTGATGTGGTTGTGTCGTGGGATATTGAGGATAAGTCTGGCTGCAGCGTTCTGGACGGTCTGGAGTTTGTGGTGGAGGTTCTTGTTGATTCTGGCGTAGTGTGTGGTGTTGTAGTCCAGTCTGCTGGTGATAAGTGTGTGGGTGACAGTATTCCTGGAGTCGGGGGGGGGGGGGGGGGGTCCACTTGAACATCTTGCAGGGTATGCAGAGAGTGTTGAAGCATGTGTAGCTTACGGCGTTGATCTGGCGGTTCATGGTAAGTGAAGATGATGCTGAGGTTGTGTGCCTGGTCTGTTGGGGTGAGAGGGTTTCCGAGGGCGGGGGGCCACCAGGCGTTGTCCCATGCAGTGGGAGTGGAGCCGAGTATGAGGACTTCTGTTTTCTCAGAGTTGAGCTTCAGGCAGCTTTTGCTCATCCAGGTCGCGTTGGTTTCATCCCTTCTTGGAAGCTGTGCCTGGTGATATCGGTTCCTTTGGTGAGGGAGAGGATGAGATGAGTGTCATCAGCATTGGAGACAATGTTGAGACCGTGGTTTCTGATGATGGTCGCGAGGGGGGCCATGTAAATGTTGAAGAGTATGGGGCTGAGGGAAGATCCTTGAGGTACTACCCATCTGATCTCTGTCGGTTCTGAGAAGAAGGGCAGGATTCTTATTCTCTGTGTTCTGCCTGATAGGAAGGAGCGTATCCAGTCTAAGACCTTTCCTTGGATGCCTGCGTTGTGGAGTCTGGTGGCTAGTGTGCGGTGGGAGACGGTGTCATAGGCTGCTGATAGGTCCAGGAGGCTGAGGGCTTCAGTGTGGCCTTGGTCGAGGAGGTCTCATCTTTCTCTCCTTCTCCCTTTGTGTTATGTTTTCCTTTGTTTTCTATCTTTCACCCTTTCTTTTTTTTCATTCATTTCATGGCTCTTCTCCTTTTCTCCCTTATCCTTCTTCCTACTCTCTTCCCTAACCTCTCTACCCTACCCCGCTCCACCAAGAGTAAACGGTCCCAATGCCCAGGTAGGTTCTAAGTTTCAACCATTCAGACTCATCAGCTGCAATCTAAATGAGCTAATACAAGGCAGGCCGACCCTCCCACCCACTCTAGCCCCCGCTGACACTGCACTGGCTGCACCACTGATAGCTACCCCCCTAAAGTGACAGACAGATCAACCATTTGAGAGACAGGTTTGGGATGTCAATGTGAAATGAAGGGTTCCAAGCAGAGCGTGTGCTATCCACCACATGGATGGTGGCCGTCTTAATGCTGCAGTGAGAGAAAGTCAGACTGATATGATTGGAGCAGGTTATGAAGGTTAATGTGATCTTGAAGCTGTAGCCCTTCCAAAGTTTTTCCAGAACACAGGGTGGGTGAAGGCGCCCTCATTGAGGTCCTGATTGCTTTCGAAGAAGATCTGACATGTTTTAACAGAGAAAGGGAAGAGCATGTGATCCATCAAACACGCGGTTCCCCTGGACTATTTAGAGTCAGGGTACGGGCTTGATTCCTGATGCTGGAGCCTCAACTAGGTACACTGTTTGGAACCCTTGTCCAGGCGATCTGCCCCATCCTTGGCCCCCTAATCACAGCCCCCCCACTGCTGTAGGGAGAGAGGGAGTGACTACCATCAAAATGGCCCCTAAAAACAGAAAGACAACTTTCTGTACATCAGGGCCACAGCTTTCCTTATATAAATTCCTACTTTGGGAGGTTGTTTCAGAAAACAAAAAATGAATGCCAAATGGGCCAAACAAAAATGGTGCGCTCTGCAATTGTACGTGCCTTCGGGTTAATCATGCGCCATGATGGTAGATGCTCCGAAGGGACAGTGATCCCGCTAGGCAGGCAGGGAGCGCTAAATGTGATTGGTGGCCCTCTACTAGGGGAATGGAGGCCAGGACCTCCACTGATAAGAGTGGCTAGCAGGCTGCCTGACAACCTTTAAATGAAGCCGCTAGGCTGCACTAATATTTTGGTTTCTTTTACAAAAAAAAAAAAAAATCTTGACTAATGTTCAATAGTGAAATCTGAAGTGGTAAAGGAAAACATTCACAGGAGACAAGTTACAAAAGCAATACTTTGTCTAAGATAATAGCCATATTAGTTAAAATAAAAACCTTAGACTAATTATGAAGTATGTTATTAGCAAAAGTCAATAATACTTTTATATTATGTTTATACAGATTCACCTGAATTTGGATCACGGGAGGCTTTTGCCTTGTTGTATGCAAATGATTTAGTATTAATTGCACTTATCACCATTGGCTCACAGAAACAAGTTGATATTTTAGCCTTTTTTTGCATTTGCCCATAATCTTTCTGTAAATGAGAGGAAAACAAAAATGATGATAATGGAGGGCCAAAGGTGTTAAGTCTTCCAGGTTTTGGCTTCTCAATCGGGAAAAATTAGAGGTAGTAAATGAGTATTTAAACTTACGAGTAAGCATCTCCAACAACTTGTCATGGGTACCTCAAGACTCACTTCAGCTTTCTACATCGAAGTCAACAGTTTTTTTAACGCACAGGAAAGTAGAGCTAGCCACTTACTTTTAAAGGTATATATTGCTAGTGCTATTCCCATTGCATTGTATAGTATAGAGGCAACCTAGTTTAAAACTATATCCGATACTGAATCTGGCTTGCGGCAACGATTCCTTGGCGTAAGCTCCTCCAGTTTGATTGAAATCATTCGTCTTGAGCTGTGTATGAATGGTAGAAACTTTCGAGCTTACTGCCAGGCTATTTGTTATTTTTTGTAACTGTTCAGCTTTCCAGAAAATATATAAAAGTTATTTGGCGGGAACTTACAACTGACAATAAAGGGATTTACACATTGGGGACTGTTTACAATCATAGTTCACGACAGATGGCCCTAAATAATGACGAGGTGCCATCCTGACTAACTAGTAGTGCTTTAAAGTGCTGCTGTATCCTTGTAAGATGTGGTGAGATGCAATTTTATTTAAAGGCCAATATATGTCCTCTTGTATGGATGAAATTTAGGTTTAATCAGATTCCGTTTCGTGGAAACATGTAGATTAACCCTTTCTATGCTCATCTTTCTATGCTCATAACGGAGCAGTTCCGTCATGAGCAACGATGGACGTGTGCTCATGACGGAACCGCTCCGTCATGGCACCCATCCATGGGGGAAGTGCTGGCGCTCCCCCCATGGGCAGCCCATCAAGCCCCCGCAAAGGGGGATGTCAGCGGAAGAGTTTCCGCGCCACTCTAGACCCCCCACAAGGCAATCCCATGACGTCAGCATGCACAGCGAGCGCCAACGTCATCAGGAGAAGCCGGACGCACTGGAAGCCATTTGCTTCCAGTGAGTCCAGTAGGAAACAAGTACGTTTCCTTGCTCCGGTGGGGTGGGAGAGGAAAGAGTTTTCCTTTCCCCTGATGTCTCAATGCAGGGAATTACTGCTGCATGATCGCGCATGGCATCGCGATCGTGCAGCAAGAATGCCCCCTATAGGCACCAGGGATTTATTTTCTATTTAAAGAAAGCGACCCCTTGGGCAAGGGTCGCTTCCTTTAGGGGCACAATATTTTTTAAGACTTTTGTGCCCCCCCCGGGGACAGATCGGCTGGGTTGTCAGGCGTTTCTGTCCCCGGGGGGAAAGGGAGGGGGGGCGCAGAAAAGCCCACTAGAGCCAGGGATTTTAAAAAAAAATGGAAGCAACCCCTTAAGCACGGGCCGCTTCCAGGGGGCATATTTTTTTTATATGTGCAGATCGCCCAGTTATTTTGGGGGGCAGAAAACCCCACTAGACACCTGGGACTTCTTTTAAATTAAAATGGAAGCGACCCCTTAGGCAAGGGTCGCTTCCAGGGGACAGATATTTTTGGAATGTTTATTGGGATAAAATGTGGTTAATATTTTTTTCTGCCCCTCCTGGGGACAGATCGGCCTAGCAGACAACCTCACCCGATCCCTTGGGCAAGATCAGCCCCTCATTTTTCTCAGCCCTATTTGAAGGCCCATGTGGCAGATTGTCCATTTGGGTAGTGACATAGCGTGTTATAATGTTAATTGTTTTATTTCTTGTGAATTGGAATAGTAATGCTTTATTTCTCCTTTTTTGTTCTAGTTCAAGGCTTTTGCTCTTTAGACTGTTCCAGGTTGCGATTTTGGTACTGATGGTTCTGCTGTTTGTGTAGTTGCATGTGTTTGATAAGAGACTTTTTTTGTACATATCCCTGCATGAATGTGTTTTTTGCAAATGGTGTAATAATAGCAGTATGTTTGGCTTCTGTTTTTTGAGTGTCAAAAACTTTTTGCATTTGTGCTCGATGTGTATTTTGTTGTCTTGTGAGTAATTGGTTTTGTTTTTTTCTTTCTAGTGGGATATGGTTGGTCTTTGCTGTGTCTCTGCAGAGTAGGTGCTAGTGAGTGTAGCTGTCACTTACAAGTGAATCATATAGTTTTTGAGTATATAGATCTTTGTGATAAAGGCACACATTTTTTTACTTACTAATTTTGCACAGTGTTGGTTGTTGTTGACTTGTTTGTGCAGTCTCCTTTCTTAGTAAGGATAATGACTAGTCACAGGATTACTGCTCAGAAGGTTGTTGGTATGCTTTTTGAGTCTTCCTCTGACCATGGTTCAGAGACTGACTCTGCATCTGAGGCAGAGAAGGGAGTGCAAGATTCAGGCAGTGAGTTTTCTGTCCACGAGGAATCATGGGATGATGAAGCTACTCTCAGTGCGGATGAAGCTACTCTTAGTGCGGATGAAGTGCCTGTTTTAGAGGAGGACATTGATATGCCGATAGTGCAGCAAGAGGCATCTGGGCTGCAGTCTGGGGCTGCAATGCTTTCCGTTGGAAGTGCTGACCTCTGGGTTTCCCCAGGTATGGTGCAGCCGGCATTGCCAGACTTTACTGGTGTTCCAGGATGTAGAGTGAATAATGAAAACTTTTTGCTTATAAATTTCTTTCAGTTGCTTATGGACGATGTATTTTTGGCAGAGATTGTTGAGCATAATTTGTATGCTGAACAGTTTTTGAGGGACAACAGTGCCAGCCATAGGCCCCACTCTAGAGCTACCCGGTGGACTCCCACAAATCTGGAAGAGATGAAGAAGTTCTTGGGTTTAACTTTTTTGATGGGCTGGCTAAGGAAGCCATCAGTGTCTTCATATTGGTCTACTAGTCCCTGGATGGCAACGGCTATATTTCCGGCAGTCATGAGCCGTGATAGGTATTTGCTTCTGCCTCGGATGCTGCATTTTTTCGATAATGATTTAGCGTTGCCACAATATCACCCTGATTGTGACTGTATTTTTAAAATTCAGCCTGTCATTGATCACTTTGTAGATCGATTTTCTGAGATCTATGCTCCAGGGAAAGAAATAGCAGTGGATGAGTCTTTGGTCTTGTTCAAGGGCCGCTTGGTTTTTAGGCAGTACATTCCTAGTAAGAGGGCCCGCTATGGAATTAAGATGTATATGCTGTGTGACAGTAGGACTGGATATGTCTCTAATTTTAGGGTGTACACTGGTAAGGATTCCAGGATTAATCCCCCTGGTTGTCCGTCCACTTTTGGAGTACTGAGAAAATTGTGTGGAAACTTGGTAGAGGACTTTCTAACAAAGGTCACCATTTATATGTAGATAACTTCTACACTGGTGTGCAGTTGTTCAGGGAATTGGCCAAAGTGGACACTGTTGCTTGTGGCACAATCCGCTCTAACCGTAAAGGTTTCCCAAAAGAACTTGTTTGACAAAAGCTTGTGCGGGGACAGTGCAGTGTGTTGCGAGGAACTTCTGGCTGTGAAGTTTTCAGACAGGAGAGATGTCTACATGCGGACTATCAGCCATGATGAAAGCACTTCACTTGTGACTGTGTGGGGTCAGGTTGCTGAAGCGCGCATATCTATGTGCATTTTATACTACAATAGGCACATGGGTGGTGTTGATAGAGTAGATCAGAGGTTGGAACCTTACACTGCTCTTCGTAAGGCTTACATTTGGTATACGAAGTTGGCTATCCGTCTGTTCCACTTGGCAACCTTTAATGCTTTTGTTGTATTCAAGGATTGTTGTACTGAGTCAAAGATGACTCTTGCTAAGTTTCAGGAGTCTGTATTAGGCAGCCTTGTTGTAGTGGAACAGGCAAGTGTTCCTAGAGGTGGAGTGGTGGAGGATGTGGCTAGATTGAAAGATTGCCACTTTCCTGATCACATTCCTCCCCCACCCTCAAAAGTGTTTCCCAGTAGGAGATGTACAGTCTGTTGGCGAAGAGGTACGCGGAAGGAGACTCGTATGTACTGCCCTGAGTGTCCTTCTAACCCTGCGCTGTGTGTGCCTGCTTGTTTTAGAATGTACCACACACAAAAATATGTTTGGGAGCATCCATGAATGGTAAAGTGAACTGCCTGGTCTCTATTAGTTTATATTTTTTGTTCAGTTTCAAGGTTGGCATTTGTGCAATGTATTTAGTTTCAGATTTGTATCTATTTGCAATTTGTTTGTGTTTTCTTTTTTGTATAAAAAAACCTAAATCTGATGGCTGTGTATAGGCTGGTGCTTGGCTGGTGGTATGCGTGGACTGGTGCTTGGCTGGTAGTGTGTGAGGACTAGCGCTTGGCTGGTGGTGTGTATGGACTGGTGCTTGGCTGGCGGTGTGCGTGGGCTGGCGCTCGGCTGGCGGTGGTTGTGAACTGGTGCTCGGCTGGCAGTGTGCGTTGACTGGCTTTTGGCTGGTGGTGTGCGTGGACTGGCGCCTGGCTGGTGGTGTGTGTGGACTTGCGCTTGGCTGGTGGTGTGCGTGGACTGGTGCTCGGCTGGCGGTGTGCATGGACTTGCGCTTGGCTGGCGGTATGCGTGGACTGGTGCTCAGCTGGCGGTGTGCGTGGACTGGCGCTTGGCTGGCAGTGTGTGTGGACTGGCGGTTGGCTGGTGGTGTGCGTGGACTGGCACTTGGCTGGCAGTGTGTGTGGACTGGCGGTTGGCTGGTGGTGTGCGTGGACTGGCACTTGGCTGGCAGTGTGTGAATAGTGACTTGCTGCTGGTCACTACACACACTACTAGCCAAACACCACTCCACGCAATCCGTCAGCTGGTGTGGTTGCTGTGTCAGGAATGTGGGCGTGTGAAAGTGATGGGCCCTTGAATGGCGCTCTCTGCTGGTGTGAGTGTTGTAATGTGCTAATGTGCTGGCGGTGTGAATGGTTTTGTATGTGTCACACGTATGAAAGGTGTATGAATGGCCTGTAAAGGGGTTGGTGCCTTGTCGTGGCTTTACAGCTCACGAGCTGTGAGTCAATGGTTCAGTTTCTCATCCTTTCAACAGTGCATTTATTTTTTGTGAAATCTCTTGTTAACACAATTGTATATACTGAACCATCACTCACCCTCGTAACAAATCCAACATGTATGTATGTGTGCGTGAGGAATAGGTGGTTGTGCAGAAATATTTGTCCTTTCTGTCTTTCTCAAGCAGGGTGTACCTTGTCTTTTTTTGTGAATTTTGCAATGTGTTGGTTTTGTGCCTGGTCGTGTGAATGGTCTTGTGTGTCTCACGTATGAAAGGTGTGTGAATGGCCTGTAAAGCGGTTGGGGCCTTAACGCGGCGTTACAGCTCACGAGCTGCAAGTCAGTGGTTCAGTTTTTTGTCCTTTCAATTATAGACAGTGCATTTCCTTTTTGTGAAATTTCTTGTTAATAAAATGTTATATACTGAATAGGGGTGGGCGGAATTTGCGAAATCCACTTTCGCAAATTATCGTGAAAATGTTAAAAATTATCGCAAACACGCGGAAATATCGCGAAGATGCGGAAGTTTTTTTCCCGCATGTTCGCGAGATTTTCTGCATGGTTGCGGCTCGCCAACTTACCCATGTGGTTGCTCGCGGGCGCGGCCATCTTGTTTTCAGTTGTCTCGCGGTGCATGATCGCGAGAAGAAAGACGTGATCGCGCGACGCATGACGTCACTGCGGGCGCGAACTGTCATGAGACAGCGCAAATGGCTAAAAACAATACAACATCTCATGGAGAACGCGACCGGATCAAGAAAACTTGTCGGCGAACGCAGGGATTCAGGTAAGACAATCGCGAGAATGTATTATTTTACAGCGCGAGCAAGAAACAAATTATCGCCAAGCTGCGGAATGCAGAAATTTTGACATTTTCGCGCTCTCCGCGGAACGCGAAAATGTCAAATTATCGCAATTTCCGCGAACGGAACAAAATTTTCGCCCAGGCCTAATACTGAACCATCACTCGCCCTCGTGCCAAATCCAACCAGTATGTGTGTGTGCTTGAGGAACAGATGACTGTTCAGTGGTATTTGTCTTTTTTGTCTTTCTGCCAAGTTATACATTCCATCTAAGAAAAACCTACCAACTGTAGATATTGTCTTAAACTAAACACCCATGTGAGTACATGGGGCTGTCTCTCTTGTGGATCCCAACAAGTTATTTACCCACAATGTCCGGCAAACCTCAAAATGTGACTGTCACATTTTCCTTGCATTATTCTGCAAACATTTTCACATTTCAGAAAGAAACAACACATTTCCTATCACCCAGCATGTCTCCAAGTATCCCAATAGAAATGGTACCTCACTTGTGTGGGTGGGCCAAGTACCCGTGGCAGGAAAGGAAAGAACCTGGTTTTGCAAGGGGTGGGGTTCACCTGAGTTTTTGGCCCCGGACTCGGCGGCTATCTTGGTAAACCTACCAAAGCCACACATTTCTGAAAACTAGACACCCTGGGGAGTCCAATGAGGTATGGCGTGCATGTATCCCCTAACATTTCCCTACCCAGAATTCACAGTAAACCGCAAACTTTGCTGAAACAATATTTTTTTTCTCCAAATTTCTGTGTGGGAAAGTTGTAGGATCACCGGGCTGACACAACTTTTCTCCCATCCAGCATTCCCCCAGGTCTCCCGATAAAAATGGTACCTCACTCGCGTGGGTGGGTCAAATACCCGCGACAGGCAAGGGCCCAAAACCTATTGAGGCGACATCAAAATTACCTATCACAAAACAACCTGGTTTTGCAAATGGGGTCCCACGAGTTTTTTGCCCCGAAGCTCAGCGGCCATCAAGGGAAACCTGCGTGGATCCACAAATTTCCATCCACCCAGCGTTTCCCTAGGTCTCCCGATAAAAATGGCACCTCACTCACGTGGGTGAGTCTAGTACCCGCAACAGGCAAGGGCCCAAAACTTATTGAGGCAACATCAAAATTACCTATCACGAAACAACCTGTTTGCAAGGTGGGTCCGAAGAGTTTTTGGCCCCGGGGATCGGCGGCCATCTAGGGAAACCTACCAAACCCACACATTTCTGAAAACTAGACACCTGGGGGAGTTCAGCGAGGTATGGCTTGCGTGGGTCCCCCAACATATTCCTACCCAGAATCCCCTGCAAACGTCAGATGTGGCTGAAAAACACTTTTTTCTCAAATTTCTGTGTGGGAAAGTTCTGGAATCTGCGTGGATCCACAAATTTCCTACCACCCTGCGTTCACCCAGGTCTCCCCATAAAAATGGTATCTCACTCGCGTGGGTGGGTCAAGTACCCGCGACAGGTAAGGGCCCAAAACCTATTGAGGCGACATCAAAATTACTTACAACCCGGTTTTGCAAGTGGAGTCCAATGGGTTTTTGGCTGTGGGCTCAGCGGCCATCTAGGGAAACATACCAAACCTACACATTTCTGAAAACTAGACACCCAGGGGAGTCCAGCGAGGTATGGCTTGCGTAGGTCCCCCAACATTTTCCTACCCAGAATCCCCTGCAAACCTCAAACTTAGCTGAAAAAATCCCTTTTTTCTCAAATTTCTGTGTGGGAAAGTTCTGGAATCTGCGTGGATCCACAAATTTCCTACCACCCAGTGTTCCCCCAGGTCTCCTGATAAAAATGGTACCTCACTCACGTGGGTGGTTGGGTTGGTAGTTTCCCAAGATGGCTGCCAGAAAAAGTGCATATATCTACTGTTTGTAAACTCTATATTTTGTTCCAATTTCAGAAATACATAGGTGTCTTTCATACCGATTTTTCCACGTATATATTTTCCAAAATTAATTGCTATATACTGGGTACATAATAAAAAAACCATTGCAAGATGCTGCTCAGTTATTGGCTCTGGGTTCGTCAGGTTCTTGGTGAACCTACAAGTCCTATACATCCTCACAACCAGAAAGGTCTAGCGGATGTAACGGTTTATTGCTTTCAAACAGCTGTCACAATTAGAAGAAGTTACAGGTGAAAACGTTGGCACAAATGGCTCTTTTTTCCACTAATTTTCGATTTTTCCTATATTCAACTGTTAGGGCATCATTAGGATGGCGGATCCCGACGTGAAGAGGGACCGCCCGCCATAAGGGCGGGGGTCCCGTGGGGGCAATTAGGATGCGCCTGCCACAGTAGCAGGCTCATTCCGCATATTTAACATTGCTGAAAGCACCGCCCACCGCAATGCTAAAAATGCATGTTGCACATTCCAATGCACAACATGACAGGCACCACACGGTGCCTGCCATGTTGTCTATTGAAATGCAGGGGGGTACCATAGGTACCCCCCATGTGCACCCCCCCCCCCAGAGTCCCTGGGGGCCCGCAACGGGCCCCCACAAGCAATTCCCGCATGCCTTACGGAAAGGCATGTTTCCGCGCCCATAGCAATATGGCTGGCAGTGTCTCACGGACACCACCACCATATCTCTTTTACGCCCGGTCGACTTGTTGACCGGGCGGAAAAGCGTCGGATGGTCTTTCCGTCCACTGCGGTCCCCCCGCCATAGTAATATGGCAGGGGGCGAATGGGTGACGGGCGGGGACGGATCTCGGGCAGATCGCCACCGCCATGCGGGCGGTGGCGATCCGCCCGAGATCCTAATGGGCCCCCAAGTTTCTATGAAGAAACCTTGAACTATCTATACAAATGACCCCTTGCTGAATTCAGAATTTTGTCTTCTTTTCTAAAATGTATAGATTTCCAGCATCCATTATTGCTTTCATACCCATTTCTACCATTAACTGGAAGAAGGTTGAAAGCACTAAAAATAGCAAAAATAGGATATATCCCAGTAAAATGCCAAAACTGTGTAAAAAATGTTGGTTGTCTGACAAAAGACTGTCAGTCCCTAAAATCTGGGAAAATTGTGATTTCAGTCCCACAAACCCTTTGTTGATACCATTTGCAGCGGAAAAAACAGATGCTTTCATTTGCAGCACTTTTTTCCCATTTTTCCCCAAAAAACAAAATTTAGCTGTATTTTGGCTAATTTCTGGGTCCCCTCCAGGGGAATCCACAAACCCTGGGTACCTTTAGAATCCCCATGATATTGGAAGAAAAGGATGCAAATTTGGCATGGATACCCTATGTTGTCATAAAGTTACAGGGCCTAATCGCGAACTACCCAAATAGCCAAAAAAGGCTTAGCACTGGGGGAAAGGCCTAGCTGCAAAGGGGTTAAGAAGAATAGGTTATCCTGTCACCTGTATTGTCAACATTGTGGAGCTGTGAAACAGCATCAGAATCATGTTTTATGTTTTTTGTCCGGGTCTTTATATCTGCAATGAAAATTTATATATTTTGGAATTTCAATGCCCTTTATAGGAAAGCATGAAGAAGCAATTTATTTATTGTTAAATTCCTCCCCAGGGTATGCCTGTTATCGTCTGATAGGATTTTATAGATGGTTTCTTGTAGTAAATGGACTTATTTTTGTATTCTAATGCATACTGAACGTTTTAATTATGTATGCATTTTCTTAATTTGTGTACTTCTTTTAAATAATCTTTTTTGTATTTAAAAAGTACTTTATTTATATATCTTTGCTTGTTGTAGTTTTAAGTGCACTCTGTGGATGCACTTTAAAGATTAAATAAATAATTAGCTAGATGCCTTGTTCATTCACCTTACTAATCAAACTCTCTCATACAAGTCAGAGGAGATTTCTCTTCTGGATGTGACAATGCTTGTATGAATGTTTGCTGGTCTGCCAGTTCTTCTGCCTGGTTGATGTCAGTGAGCATCAATTTCATATGTGTTTGGTCAGCAACTGATCATTCGATCATGTCTTTGATCTAGCTGTTGAGTTCTTGTGCCTGGCTCTCAATCAATAGATAGTTTCCACCTCTAGGCCAGCAACAGTGCAAACTCAGAAGCTTTTTTCCCATGCCTTATTCTTGATCTTAAACAGAGAAACCCGCAATAGACATGCGACTGGGACCATACACAATGACAGATTTGTCTATGAACTTTCCATGTTCTCTATGGACTTCCAATATTGTTCTACATATTTATGAACGTCGTCATCTCAGCTCAATATTTAGGACTTTTTGACTACCTGATCGGATGCATCTTATCTAATATATATATGGGATTCTATACATTTCAGGTAAACTAATAAAATGACAGAACCAGATCACTTCCACACTAGCTGGAATGTTTTCTCCCATCTCTTACTCATCCCCATGATCCCTCATCTCTTTGTCTTGATATGGTATTTTTTTCTGTGAAGGTTTTTGTCTGATGGCTCTATACAGCAGTGTTATGTTCCCTTGCACAGTGACCAACACAGCAATGCTGCAGGTATTTCTGATAGTGCTGGGGTATGTCCAATTGTGGAGCAGGTACACTCAGTATCCACTCTTCGTATCATGATTTATTGTGTTGAAGGCATGGTGAGTAATTCTTATGCCTCATTAATTGTGACAAGCTCTTCACCCATATATAGGTCCCTCATGCTAATACCATTCCCCTCCTTCCAGTTTGATACCTTTATAGCTTTTGGGTTGCAATTAAATTCTGGTGGAAGCCTTAACAGGCCAAAGTTGCATATGACACCTTAACACTATGGAGTGCTATAATCCTTTGCCATTGTGTCCATCACAATTAGGGGTGTTTAACTTTGTTAAGGAGAGAGAGGCATTGAACAATCCAGCTAACACCTTAGTACCAAAATTTAGAACATTTATAAGTCTAGTGTCTGATCCCTCTTCGTCAAAAATCCACCTGTCCACAAAACTGAATCTGTGCCACCATCTAATAGGTCTCCATGTCAGGTACCTGTTGTCCACCCTTTTCATACCACAGCTTTAGAGTTTGTGGTTTGACTCAATTTCTTTTCCCTTCCCACACTATTAACAAATGTATTGAAGGGAAAAAGGGGAAAGAGCACACTGCCTGCTCACAGTGTTCTCAAGTTTAATACCACTCCTAGAGTACAGGTGCACCCAAGAGCTCGTCAGCCCAATAGTCAAGGAAGGTACCAATCAGAAAAAGAGTAGGGAGCACACTACTTGGCATACCAGCACACAATTAGCTCAGATGCATTGTGGTAAATACAGTGCATGATAATAATCACTTCAGTTGTAAGTCGTTAATATTCACCATTGTTGGTGCAGCCAGTGCTGTGTATCTCTAGACACGTGTTTCAGGTCTGTTATCCTTCTTTAGTAGAGAGCAACAAGTGAAATTTGAGGGTGCTGTCAATGCTGCTCACTGTTCCCTCAGGTTTAGTACCACTCCCAGAGCACTGGTACATCCAAGAGCTTGTCAGTCCAATAACTCAGTCAAGAGCCAATCAAAAAAAGAGGACGGAGCACACTTCCTGGAATACCAGCACACAATTAGCCCAGGTGCATTGTGGTAAATGCAGTACATGATAACACTCACTTTAGTTGAACATCTTTAGTATTCACCACTGTTTGGTACAGCCAGTGTTGCGTATCTCTAGATGTGTTTCAGGATTGTTGTCCTTCTTCAGTAGGCAGTAACAAGTGAAATGCGGGGGCTACTGGCAATGCTGCTCACAGTCTTCTCAGGTTTATTACCACTCCCAGAGTACAAGTGCATCACAGAGCTCTTCAACCCAATAACTCAGCAAAGAGCTAAATCACAAAAGGGGGAGGGAGCACACTGCCTGGCATACCAGCAGACAATCAGTCCAGATGCATTGTGGTAAATGTCGTGCATGATAACACTCATATCAGTTGAACGTCTTTAGTGTTCAACATTGTTGGCACAGCCAGTGCTGTGTATCTCTAAACATGTGTTTTAGGATTATTGCCCTTCATCCTCCAAGATGACATTACTTTTTACTGAAGAAGGACAATAATCCTGAAACAGAGATACACATTAATCTGTGACCTTATTTAGGAACAAGGATTATTAGAATGCCCAATACTGTCTCCAACTATGTGTGTACAAACATTCATGCTTAGGCCACCACAGACATTTCTACTAGCCCCAGGAGAATCAGTCATGAAAAGGCCCCTGTGGAAAGCATATTTCTTAAACTATATTTATACAATTGAAGAAGATATAGCGGAAGATCTTTCTCACTCCAGGAAAAAAATCATAGTTTACATACTTTGGATGCGAAGGGGATACGAATTTGTGAACAAATACCCTGATTCTGAAAGTGATGTGTTTGTATGTGCCATTGAAGATCTGGACAATTATTTTGCACCTTCAGTTTGTATTTCTACTGACCACTCCAATTTTTTCCGATGCAAACAGGGTGCTTAGGAATCACTCGGAAATATGTAGTTGATCTTAAAAAACTTGGAATTACTTGAAAATTTAGGAGTCTTAATGACGATCTCATTAGAGATCAGATTGTTATGCACATCAATGATGCAAATGTTCAGGGGAAACTTTGGGCAAATGGCGAAACAACCACTGAGCATAATGCAAATTCATTAAAAGGCAACAAATCTATGGAAGCAGTTTATAATTCTCGGAAAGGTTGTTTTAAATGTAGCAATGAGGATCACTTTGCTAATGATAAACGTTGTCCAGTGGTAAAACAAAAATGCTCATTCTGTGGTATGATGTGGCATTTTGCTAAAGTTTGCTGCAAACGGAAACCTAATGCTGCAGTTAAATTCATTACTAATTGTTCTGAGTCCCCTTCAAAAAATGAGGATGAATGTGAGAAGCAATGCGTTTTGAGTTTGGAGTCTAATGTCTTAGATGTGAGGGCTAGCAAAGGATCCAAACCTTTATATTTGATCACTTAAGACAGAATCTTAATTTATATTACAGCTCATTCAGGATCCTCCTTCACCATCATTAATAAGTCTGTGTAGGAAGATACATTTGTTGACATCTTAGGTAAGAATTTAATTCCCACTGATGCACAGCCTGAAAGTTTTACAGGGGAACCAATACCCATGGTAGCGTATAGAGTTGACCAGTTTGACCTTAGAGGATGTGAATCAGATGGAAATCTTTACATTGCTAAGAAGGGGGGTATATGTTTTAGGGTGGTTAGATCAGAAAAAACTAGGCGTTACATTCAACTCTAATAGCCTGTACTAAGTGTTGCTGTTCAGTGAAGAAGAATACTTCTCACAACACATGTTTTTTTTTTTTTATTGAGCAGAGCAAGAGGTGAACAAAGAATAGCATTGCAAAGTACAATTAGCATGGATTTCATAGATAGTATGGCTTTAAATATGTAATAGTACAAAGAAAGCACTAATAGAAAGTGCAATGTGCCTAGTACAAAACCGCAAAAGTACATGAACACAAAAACCACTAAAGTGCGAGTGCTAAACATGAATGGAAGCAATAATATTGCAATAAAGAACATTCGTTAGCATATAAAGATCGATACGGAAACGTACATTCAGACAATTCATCGCTTCAATGCTATAAAATCTATAAAATGCTAAGTGCGTTCTTAAGGAAAGCCAATCAAGACAGGAATTCACTTCCAATCGAAAGTGCAATATGCCATGTACAAATTGCAAAAAATACAGTACTCCAAACCATTAAAGTGCAAGTGCGAAACATAGCTAATTACGAAAATATTGTAATCAAAGGAATTCAATATCATAAAAACCACAATAGAAAGCCGGTTTCAAACGATTCACCACTTCCAGTATATGAAACATAATTACAAAAAAAAAGTGCTAGTGCATTCTTAGCGGGCAGATCGGAAATGGAGAAGACTATTGAGTGTATCACTTCCAAAATTGCATTTACTATTAGGTCTTCTCCAATATTTCAAAAAACCTCCAATTTCGCTCATATTTTTTTACTGCTCCAACCCTCCTGGCATAGGCCTCCTCGAATTTTTTAACCCTTTTCATTTTATTAATCCATTTCAGATGAGAGGGGGCTTCATTAGATCTCCAATTTTGCAGGATTAATGAGCGTGCAACCGCACCAGCAATAAAAATGAAAACTCTTTCTGAATTAGACAGTTGTAAGCCTCCCTTGCAATAGCCAAATAGTACAGTCTCAACTGCAATCGGAATAGTATTTCCGGTTGCACGCTCGATGTCTAGAAAAACGGCTTCCCAGAAAGACCTCAGACCGGGACATACAAAAAAAGTATGGTGCCAGCCACCTTCCCTTAATTTAGAGCACCGAAAGCACTTATCTTCAACGTCAGGAAACCTTTTACTTAAAGTAGAAGGTGTTAGATAGGCCAGCCACCTTGAGAGAAAGGCCATCCTCTTATAATTGGCAGCATGCAGTGCTCTGCCACCGGAGTGGCAGATCCACTCCCACTCCCTTTCAGATAAACTGCAGCTGGTCTCCCGATATATTTTTTCCAGATGGTTCTGGATCAGAGGAGGATATTTTTCTTTATGTAGCAACTTATACCAGTTGCCTATCCCTCGTAGTTTGGCTCCATAGAGGGCAGTTATCAAATGGTGGGGAGATTCGGTTATACCACCATTACTTCTCAACCAGGAGACCAACCGCAGATATTCAAAATAGGCCGGTTTCCGACGAGTCCCTATCCTGGCCAATATTTCCTGCCAGGTAATCGGTCTATTCTGTACTATGAAATGTCTCAATTCGGTTAGTCCAGCATTCTCCCATACCTTAATATGGCTAGCTTGTATCTGGAAACCGAGGCCGGCACATTCTCTTAAATTGAGATATTGAAAGCCCATCAGATTCTTGTCCCTAAAAATTGCCTGAAGTCTAAAAAGGGAGTCCTTTAAAGTTTTATATCGACTTTTCTTAGGAAGCTTAGCAGTTTTTAAAAACACTGGAGTGGATGAACCGATTTCTAGCAGCATTCTATCTATAAAAAAAGTATCTCTACAGGAGCAAGATCCCAACAGCCCAGATACTAAATCGAGAAGGGCAGCTTCATAGTATGATCTTAAATGTGGGAGCGCAAGTCCCCCCTGATCTATTGGTAGTTGTAAGGTGTTCAATTTTACTCTGGGGGCTTTCTTCTCCCAAATAAATTGTCTAAAAAGCGCATCCATTTCCCTAAAAAATACCTGATTGATTTTGATAGGGACATTGGAGAATAGAAAGATCATAAGAGGAAGCATCGACATTTTAATTAATGATACTCGCCCTATTATTGATAATGGAAGCAATGACCATTGATCCAATAATTTGGTTATT
The DNA here is from genome assembly GCF_964204655.1 of Triturus cristatus. NCBI lineage: Eukaryota > Metazoa > Chordata > Amphibia > Caudata > Salamandridae > Triturus > Triturus cristatus. The sequence continues at coordinate 991,918,856 of NC_140584.1, read as the reverse complement.
TTTATCTTCATTCTTAAATAATTTAGATCAAATAATTGGGAGAACTGTGAGGAAACATAAATCCCGAGGTATCTTATGGGGTCAGTTCTGGATGCCTGTGATTTTAAAGAACAGGGAAATACGTCGATATCCGCGTTCAAGGCAAGAACTTCAGTTTTGTTTGCGTTGATTTTGTAGCCGCCTATTCTCCCAAGACCTCCTCGAAATTAATCCTATTAGGAGCCAAGTATAAAATAATATCATCGGCAAATAACTTAAGTTTGGGCATATCAAAAATTGGGGGATGGATAGCAGCATTGTTTCGGATTCTTAAAACCAGGGGTTCTATAAAAAAAGTAAAGAGTAAAGGAGAAAGTGGACAGCCTTGTCTCGTTCCACGCTTAATTTGTATTGTTCCTGCGCAGGTAGCATTTATTACAAGCTTAGCTGTAGCGTTCTGATAGATATTATTTAGCATTCCTACAACATTTGGCGGAAAAACAAATTGATCCAAAGTAATAAATAAAGTTTTCCAATTTACAAGGTCGAAAGCTTTTTCTGCATCAACCATTACGATACTTGCAGGAATACGATTTATATTAATAAAGTCTAAAGCTTGTATTAAAAATTGGGTATTGGCAGCCATTGATCTACCCGCTATAAAACCCGTTTGATCTCTATGGATGACTTCCTGAGCAGCAGGTAGCAAACGCTCGGCCCATACCTTCATTAATAATTTATAATCGGAATTTAAAAGACTTATGGGCCGATACGAATTCATATCCTCAGGATTTTTATCTTTTTTAAGAAATGAGATTATAATCGCTTCTTTAAATTCGCGGGGGATCTGGCCTCCTTCTCTTATAAAATTAAACAAGTTTCTCAGAGGAACAAGTAGTTCCTCTGAAAAAACTTTAAAAAACTCGATTGGAAAGCCGTCTTGCCCACAAGCTTTAGATCCCGCAGTTGATTTAATGGCTGCTAAAATTTCACCTACCTCAACTTGACTTTCTAAATTAAGAACCCGCTCCGAGGATAGTTGAGGGAGATCTAAAGTTGAGAAATACTCTTCAATCGAGATTTTCTGTATTTTGTATTCGGTGGAGTATAACCGGACATAATGATCCAAGAAGAGTTGGGCAATTCTTGAGCTGTCGACTACTTCCAGACCAGTAGAGGGATCCGCAATTTTTTTTATTGAGGCTGATTCCTGTTTCTTTCTTGTAGAATTTGCCAGGAGTCTGCCGATCAACTGGCTCTCCTCATAGACCCTCTGTTGGAATAATTGGGAGTTGCAAACCTCTTCGATAGTAAAGAAATCTTTCAATGCCATTTTTGCCTGATCATAGTTATTGGGAAAAGACTGCAGTTTAAGGGCATACTCCCGCTCAAGTTCTAACTGTAATTGAGCTATCTTATCCCTTCGATCCTTATATTGGGCAGTTGTAAAAGCTATTATTAGACCCCGAGCTGTCGTTTTAAAACCACCCCAAACAGAGAAGGGGGAAGCAGTATTTTCGTTAATCCGAAAGTATTCCCCAATCCAAACCCTGAAATCTTTTACCCATTCCTCATTCTGCAGTAGGAAGCGGTCCAGCTGCCACCTGGGTCGTTCCCTATTTACTCCATTGATTTTAATTTCCAAATTAATATAAGCGTGGTCAGAAAAAGGGTTGCATCCTATGCCTGCTTCTGCAATCTGGAGGGACCTGGAGCTAAGGAAAAAATCAATTCTGAATGCGGTGTGAAATCGATGTGAGTAAAAAGTAAAAAATTCTCTCTCTGCATTCCTTTCCCTCCAGCCATCCACCAATTGGAAACCCTTAATAATGGTTTCCAAAGCTTTTTTAGTGCTCGGTTTTAATTGTCCCCTCTGTTTATTTGACGTATCTTTTCTTGGATCCAGTATAAAATTAAAATCTCCTCCAAGAATCATCTGCCCCGGGGCACCAGATAATAAAGTGTATATTTGGATCAGTGGAGCCTCATCATCTACTATCGGGCCATAGTAATTAATTAAATTAAGCCTTTTCCCATAAAGCTTTACTGCGACCCAAATCCATCTCCCCTTCAAATCTCTATGAACTTCTACGACCTCCCAGGGGAGATTATTTGAGAGATAAATTGCAACACCCCTTGCTGCTGAACCTGAAGATGCAAAGAAAACTTTCGAAAAAGTTCTGGGTATAAACAGCTTGGGGGAGTTGGACTTTAGATGGGTTTCTTGAAGAAAAAGGACTTGAGGGCTTAATGAAGCTATCCATCTAATTAAGGCGCCGTATTTTTTTTATTCAGTATGCCATTTACATTGGCTGATAGAATCTTGCATCTATTGAACTCCCTAGCCATCTATCCGTCTATTCATGACCAATTCTCTACCTTGTCTTTCCATATACATTCTAATCCTATCCTTGTTCCAAAAACCTCTTGCTCTATTTTTCCCCCTTTGCCATAAGTGAACACTCGACGCCCACAACCCCACCCACCCCTAGAAAAAGGAAACCCCTCCCTAGAATGTGGAATGTCCCCTGCGGACCCCGCTAACCACATTGCTGCCCCCCTACTACACCCTAGGGTGTCTTGACCTTACACCCTTAGTGCCCTACAGCCCAACCCCACCCCACCCCTACCTTATGAATTAATTTAGAGCCTGAAAAAAAAAAAAAGAATTATTTGTCAATATCAACAGCTTGCTCAGTTAAGTTTAGGCTCCCTTTGAGATTTCCTTTAATAATGTCTGGGCTTCATCCGGATCAGAAAACAAGAAGAACTTGCCCTTGACAAGAACTTTTAATTTGGACTGTTGTGCGATTGAGGCTTGGGCACCATAAGTTTTAAAGAGTTGCAAGAGCTTAACGAATTATTTTCTTTTGCGAGCAGCAGAGGCACTCATGTCGGAAAAGATGCGACACTTGGTGGTGGCATTTACAGAAAACTGCCTTTGTTGGATTGCTCTTGTTATAATTCTTTCTTTTATACGGAAGTCCATAAAATTCACCAAAATTGTTCGTGGCATTGGAGAGTTCGGAAAAGGTTGTGCTGGTACCCGATGAGCCCTTGCAATTGTAAGGTCTCCTTCGAACTCTGGAAGGACAGTCTGTTTAATAAAAGATTCTACCCATTGCAGTGGCTGTGCCTTTTCAATTCCCTCTGGAACTCCGACTATCCGTAGATTTGATCTCCGTGAATGATTTTCGAGATCCTCGATCTTATTTTCAAGATGTCTCTCTTTGATTGTGGCTGCTTTCATTTCTTTGGACACAGAAAACATCTGATCCTCAAGAAGTGAGACTCTGGCTTCTGCCTCCTGGAGTCTGATAGGGAAACCCTGCATCGCCTCTTCGATTTTCCCCAGGCATTGGTACAATGTGGCAGTTTCGATTTTCTGGGCCCTCTTCATCTCACGAATTTCCTCTAAAATAAGATTGAGAAGGTCTTTGATGTCTAATTGCCTTACATCACTTTTCTCACTTTTCTCCAAGCTTATGATGACTTAAGCTGGGATACAGTAGACTCAGTAAACTCGGGAGACGTGGTAAAAGTTGTAATCTCCCCTTGTACTGATACTGGTACTGGTACTAGTGCTTCGAATGGGCTTTCAGGCCCTGAAGAGTCGTGATGTGGTGAGGCCAATGCTGTTCGTGAGCCTCCATCTAATGTTTCAGCAGCTGACGGAGTTACAGTTAGAGTCTCACGGCCCCTGTGCATATAGGTGTCCTGATTTGGATTTTGATCTTTTTCTTGCACATGATTTAAATTTTGATCTCTTCTTTGCGCTTGAACAGGGACCCAGTCTTTGCACCCTGCAATTAAATGGGTCTGAGGAGATAGTTCCTGTCTTGGGGGTAAACTGCCGAGTAGTTCCTTTATCTGACTCCTGTCCACTAAGTCGCCTTTAGTTGTTATCCTTATTGGTGGACTTGAGCTAGAGACCGGAGGCGGCAAAGTTGCTTTTTTTAAAAATAGCGGAAATTGCTTGGAAGGGTTAATTTTATCATTGGGATCATCAGCGTCTGTAACTGCTCTATCGGACTCACCACACTGCCCAAGTTCATCTTCCATACGAGGCTCCTTGGTTTTTTAGGACGTTGATGAAGCCAGCTCCTCTTCAGAGCTCTCAAAGGTGCTATCTTGGACTGGAGTGGGCGCGAGCTCGTCTCCCTTTTGAACCAAGCTAGCAGTTTGTCTTGTTTCCTTCACCTGAGCTAGGCGAGTTTTTTATTTTTTTGACGAGCTACATTGTCATTTTTGGCCATCCCGCTGTTATTTTTTATGGGTTTACCCATATTTTTGCTGAAAGGTGGTATTTGGAAACAAAGTCTTTCCCCTCCCAATGCTTAACTGATATATGACGTTATATGGCGTTGTATGACCAAAAAGGCAGAATCATACAGTTGTAGTTATAGTTGTAGTTCGAGGCCAGTGCAATTCAGTGCAAGCAAAGGACCCAGGGCCTTGATCTATGGAAAGCGTTGCCTCTTTCTTTTCTTTTTTTTTTTTTTCCTTCTCTCCACTCTCTTCCCCTTTACAGAAGGCTCAAGTCATCCATCAGAGATCCGAGATCGTTTTAGCAACGATTGTTTAAAGGTGTTCCGGGCCGCACCTAAAACTGAAGCACCATTACTCACTCACTCAGTCATGCTGCCGAGGCTGGTGCGGCTCTGAGACTCCTGGCTCCAGTCTCCTCCGGACGCTTATCTCGTCTCGTCATTACCATTCTTTGCCTCGTAGCTCCTGGTTCCTCAGGCCGCTTATTTTCATCATTCTCGCCTCTCACTCCGCACTCCACGGGTCTCGGACGAGGGCGCCACACAAGGAAGCGGGGGAAACTCGCTGCCAAAACAGGACAGAAACGCCGTTAGCGCTGGTGTTCGAAATCAGCCATTGCGGGGTGGGGCGTGGAAGCTTCGGACACCTCCGCAGTCATCCCTACCCATGGTAGCGTATAGAGTTGACCAGTTTGACCTTAGAGGATGTGAATCAGATGGAAAGCTTTACATTGCTAAGAAGGGGGGGTATATGTTTTAGGGTGGTTAGATCAGAAAAAACTAGGCGTTACATTCAACTCTAATAGCCTGGACTAAGTGTTGCTGTTCAGTGAAGAAGAATACTTCTCACAACAGATGTGTGAGGAATTTCCCAAAGTCTTTTCTGGTAAGGTGGGTGAGCTGCAAATTTTCCAACATAAAACAATTTTAAAAGAGAGTCATACACCAGTTACCCACAAGGTCAGAAGTATACCTTTTTGATTAGGAATGAAGGTAAAGATGAATTGGACGTGGCTAATGTAGGTGTTATTGAAGGTGTCAAGGCTAGCAAATGGTTAGCTCCTTTGATTGTGGTACAATGTTCTAATGGCACAGTTAGATTTTGCATTGATTTACATGATCTCAATCAGAATATTGCGGTTGACAAGTTTCCAATACCTAAAATCAGTGAGATGCTGGCTTTACCCAAAAGTATTAAATGCTTTATATCACTTGCCCTGGCCTCAGCATATCACTAGGCAGTGCTGCATCCCAAAAGTAAACGTTTGATGGCCTTCATACCACCTTATGGCTGTTTCCAGATATGAAGTATGCCAGTTGTTTTGGCCTCCGCTGCTGCAGTATTCTAGAGCTTAATGTATTAATTGTTTGAGGAAATCAATGGGGTCATTTTTTTTCAAGATGACATCTTTATTATGTGGACCTACCACTTGGAACATGACTAACGGGTAAAGAAAGTGTTGTCAGTGTTGGGTGAGATGAGTCTTATAGCTAGAATAAAAAGATATACATTTGCAGCAATTTCTATTACCTATCTGGGTCATGACATTTCTGAAAGTAGTGTTCTCTCAAAAAAGGAGTTGGTGAAAGCCATCAGACTGCACTAGCTCCAACCGCAAAGGATGATGTCAAATCATTTATGGGCCTGGCAGAATGTTATGCAAAATTTGTCAAGGATTTTGCCACAAAAACATTTGAATTGAGACAGTTGTTAAAAAGTCTAGTTAGTTTGAATGGAATGAAACGCTTCAAATTTGTTTTGGACAGGTCATAAAGAAATGTTAAATGCCATTCATTTACATGGGGTTCAAGCACTAGGCAAAACAATTGTCAACACCAATGCCAGTGGAAAAGGTTTGGGAGTGGTACTTTCAGAGTTCGGGGAGGAAGGGTCAAGAGATCACAATTTCATGTGCTTCACATTCACTTTCTCAAGAGAAGTTATCTACTATTGAAATATAATGTTGCCATATGTATGGGGAATTGAAAAATTTAGACAATGTGTTTGTGGGTCAGAGTATTTGATTAGAACAGATCACAAGCCTTTAACAAAAATCTGAACTGCTTTTGGTTTGGAAAGAGCTACACCTCGCTTTGCTAGACAAGCCGTCAAGTTATTAGATGATTCTAATGACAAAGTACGGTATTTGCCAGGTGTGAGGGATATAGTGGCAGATTACCTGAGTAGGGCGCCTTTACGAGATGAAGGATGGAAGATGATAAATGGTCTGATTTGTGTGTTGCTGTTTTAGATGGAGTGACTGCTGATGGCATTTTAAGGGAAGAATGGGTGAAAGGATACAGTAATGATACTGTTTTGTGTGAGGTTAAAGAATACATGAAGAAAGGATGGGGTGATGGGAGAATACTCAATGCAGCAATTAAACCGTTCTGGGAAGTCAAAGGTGGATTGTCAGTGGGAGAAGATGGTTTCCTATTGAGGGGATTTAGAGTGGTAGCACCTTCAGCAATCATAGATGAACGTTTGGAAATTCATCATTAAGAGCATTTGGGGATTATCAAGAGCCAGAAAAGTGTGAAATCTCAATAGGATGGGATGTGGGAGGGTTTAGTGATTGACACTTTAGGTCTTATTCAGGATCAGCACTACATTAGCCAGTACATCATTGTACTGTATGACGTGTTCTGAAAGGGGCCTGAAATATGTGTGGTGGAGAAAGTAGATGCAGATGTTCTGGTGAAATTTCTTGATGAAGTGTTCCAGAGGGAAGGCATTCCTGAATCTCTCTTAAGTGATGATGGGCCTCAATTTGTTTTAAAGGTATTGCCTAATTTTTTGGCCTGGAAAAACATTTTGTAGAACCATACCTCTGTGTTCATCGTTCTGGTAATGGTGCCGAGGATCGTTTTAATAGAATTTTGATGGATAATATTCAACTGGCTTTCAAAAATTGTAAGAACTGGGAACTGGAAATAAAAAAACTGGTTTGGGGTTATCGTACATCCCTCAATGTCACTGGGTTTTCATCTTTCAAAGTTCTAAACAGGAGAGATCCTTTTACCAAAGATGACATTGTGTGGATGAAAAGGGAGATGCAATATAGTGTGTCAATGGAAGATGTAAAAAAGAAAATAGACAATTCTAAGTTGCATTACAAAGAGTATTATGATAAAAAAAAGACATGGTGTAAGGTATTGGTGATCTTGTCAAAGTAAAGGACTGCATAAGAAAGAAACAGTGTTGTAGCAAATGTTTGGGTTCTTTAAAGTGTTGAAGCTGTTTAACAACTCAGCAAAATGAGCGATGGTAAAGAATGGCACAGTAGCAAACGTGCTATTTTTCAGAAGAAATCTGGTAGCAAGGAAGCTGGGAGTGGTGCATTTAATGACAGAGTATGCAATGCTTGGTTGATGGATGTAAGTATTGGAAATGAGAAGGAGTATGACTGCAGTGTATCTGGAATAGGAAGAAATGGTGAAGAAGGACCTCTTGCTCTAGTTTAGGATGTATGGCTGGTAATTCAGTGTGTTTAAATAGAGTGGTATACCTGGTGTGCACACGTCACAAATTGAAGGATTATTTGTTGGGGGAAATGGTTGTTCCATTCTGTATTGATCTATTTTATGAGTTATTATAGGTAAATTAAATTACAATCTGTAGACATTTCTGATATATTATTTGGTTGTGTTATTCATTATGTAGCTTCTTCTGTTAATTATTTAGAGAGCATATAGTTTTAATGCTATGTTTATGTGTTTGATTTTTGGGGTATCTAATGCTATGTTAATTATGTAATGTTTTTGTTTTTATTATTGTTAAGGTGGGAGATATGTTGTGTTGTGTGTATTCTTTCATGCCATCACATTCCATTGTGTCACCAAGTTCTTGGAATGTTATGATTAAAGAAGACAAGCGTTGGACAGAGGAGAGCGAGAAGCAGACGTGAAAGTTGATGGCGTGTTGCTGCGCTCTATTATTACAAATAAAGTACAACTTTTCAGCACATCTTGTTATCACTTTTTTCTGCTAAACCTACACTACAGCTTCTTTCCTCATGTGACTAATGTGTCTACCTTGATATGTTGGTGACGAGCAGGAGAAGTAGGAGCCGTCCAGACCACGCATTAGCAAACGGGATGCAGTTTGTCACCAGTAATAATAAGGCTTGAGGCTGCAGACACTTGGAGGAATGAAAAGAAATGACTGGATCCTAAAGTCCCCTGGAGTTGCTCTGATCCTGCCTTCAGGTACGAGGGGAAATGGAAGTGCAGTTTGGGTTGATTTACCCTGGCTGTTTATAGTAGGGAGATGACGGCACAAAACGTCGGAAATTATTCCTGGTGTGACAATGCCTTAGAGCTGTTGGCTTAAAGGAAGGTAAGAATGTTCCATCTTTCAGACAACCTGGTAATACTGAGGTTATAGGGTATACCACAAAACAAATATTCCAGAGGTCTGGCAATACAGGGAAAGTGGTAATGGAGAGATATACATTTAATTCCAGAAAATAGAAAGACAACTGTTAGAAATGGGGGTCTCTAGTTGGCAGAGGTAGGTACCTTTGTCCAAATATGGAACCTTGCTTCTAGTCAGGGTAAGGGGGATGCATACTTTAGTACAGGCTGCCACAATCTTTTCAGGTCTCAGTACCTCTCACAGGTGCATCTCCACAAGAGCTGACAAGCCTGTGGAGATGCACCTGTGCGCCTGTGAGAGGTACTGAGACCTGAAAAGATTGTGGCAGCCTGCTCAGCAACCCCAAATATAATTTGTTTTTATCTGTACTGATGACGGATGATATCCAGAAACACGTGTCTACAGATTTACAGCTCTAACCTGCACCAACATTGGTGGAATACTCCAGTGAAATTTGAAGTAAGCATGTACCATGAACTGCATTTACCATAATGCTAAGGGGCGAACTGTGCTGGGAGGGGAAGCAGTGTGCTCCCACCCCTTCCTGATTGACATATTTTTCGTTTAATTTACCATCAATTACAGGAAAAGTTTTCACATTTTCAATTTTGCCTCTTTACTTGCATAGACTTTGTTAATTTTTAATGTATTGATTTGAACATTATTTCATTTGGTAACAATGTCACAGACCCTTTGAGTAGGCCTCACGGACCCCCAGGGTGCCTCAGACCAATGGTTAAGAACTGCTGGATATGGGGTAGCTCCTCCGCTTTGGCGGAGGAGCGTTGCCCCACTGCTGAAATGCATCAGGCACAAGAAAAATAAAATGAAAATAAAACTATTTTATTGTCTTTTTATTTCTGACTTCCAATCGTGAGTCTAAGGTGGGGCAGGGCGGGGCCCTGGCACGTCTGCAGCAGGGGATGAAGAGTGGTAAGCACTGAGAGTGCTCATGATGGTTTGCCCGGCCGTCCACCACCGGCCACACTGATATGCGACATTGGATATCTCCAGGCTGTTCCTTGGAGATATCCGCAGTGCTCAGGGCACAGGCTCCCAGTCCCTGTTGAAGCGTGAGACTAGCCCGCTCTGCCCAATCCCAGTGCTGCTCTCATGCTGGGCATAATAGCATGAGAGCAGTGTTGGGATTGTGTGGGCGGTCTGGCAGCGTGTGCTCTTGGGGATTTGAGCGCCATGGAGCAGAGGAGCAGCGTGGGATGAAAGGATCGTGGGGGCCGGCAGCTAAAGGTAAGTGTATGTTTTTTTATTATACATTTTTTCCCCGCTCTTTCACCCCAGGTTGCATTGGCAACAGCCGCCGCTGTGCTGGATTACAGGACAAAATTACGTAAATGTAAATATTGGTAGAAAAGCAGAGGACCTGTCAGAGATAAATGATGTGAAAAGTTATAGCAACAGTAAAAGCAAAAAAAGAGGTTGAGAGTATGAGGAGTAAAAAATGATAAAAACATCTTGTTTTCATTGTGGCAGTTTTTACCGTCTTGAGTTTTCTAAAGAGAACAGAAGAAGATAAAATCTGCAACTGTTGTAAAGGCAAGGGTTATTTTGTATATGTGTGTAAGACTAATGCTAGCAACGGAAATAATATGCTTGTTGACTAAGAACATGAAGAAGATTGCAGGGGGTGAGGAATTGAATCCTAACTGTGTATTATGTGTGAAGAATGACAACACTAAGGGGCCCATTAGTATGTCGGGCGGTGGCGATCCGCCCTACATAATCCCCGCCCGCCTCCCATTTCCCCCCCGCCATATCAGTATAGCGGGGGGTACCACGGCGGACGGTAAGACTGTCCGCCGCATTTCTGCCCGGTCGACGAGTCGACTAGGCGGAAAAGGGTTTAATATGGTGGTGGTGTCTGCTAGACGCCACCATCCATATCAGGATGCAGGTGGGGGGCAGCCTTTCCGTGGCAGCAACGCAGGATTCACATTTGGGGGACCTTTGCGGGCCCCCAAGAAGTTAGGGGGGTAAGGGGTGCACATGGGGGGTACCTATGGTACCCCCTGCCTTTGCATGCACAATGTGGCAGGCACCGCGCGGAACAAGAAACTAAGAGAAACTAAGAGAAATTAACATTCATATTTGTTAACTGTGTGGTGTTGATGCACTACACTACAATGGTATTTGTGTTACTTTCCAGCCCTGATGAAGTCGTGGGGAACACCCTAAACGATGAAACACGTGCTGGCTGGCTGGGCTACTTGAAAGAAAGAAAATTAAAGACAAAGAAAAATACAAGAATTGTCTTATAACATTTTGATTAGCACTGAGTGAAGTGTGTGCGCGGGGGTGTGTCTAATTAGCAGGAAGGCCAAGTATAAAACCACTCCTCCTCTGACAAGGGCGTAACACAGGCCCCCGCAGCCACCGCGGTGCGGGGGGGCCCCAAGCTCCAGGGGGCCCCCTTAGCACAGCACTCAGGCAGCAGAGCTCCTGATTGAGCCCAGAGGGGGCCCCTGCACATGCCTTGCAGGGTGGCCCCCTCGAGTTTCGTTACGCCAGTGTCCTCTGACATCAATTCATTACAAGAGAGGAAAAATCAAAGCCGATATGTGAGTCTAGTGCAGACTCTCAGCTGTACTCCGGCATCGCACAATTGATTCTCAGATCCACTAAGCAGGGCGCTTTGAGACAACTCTCCACAAATCAGATCCCCAAAGCTTTACTTAGCTTCTTCTATTTTGGAGAATGCAAGAAAAAGCTGAAATATATCACAGTTTGATTTCCCTTCATTGCAGAATTATACTCAACTGGAAAACCATTCTTATCACGAGAGGCACCCTAGTTTTCACCTATAATTCTGAGACTTGGAAAGAGACTTTCACATCTGAGCTCACATCTGAGCTCCAAGAACCTTGAAGCCCAAGGTGGATGTAAATTCAATCTTTTTCCCGGTGGCTGTCAAGGGACATGTCATGCAGAAGACTGAACGCTAAAAAGCTTTCCTAAAATTGGCACAATCATAGTAAGATGTGGACTGGACCCTGCACAGTGAATCATCAAAACCTGAGTTGATACAGTGTGCAATATTCACCGCTTAGCTTTCTTGCGTAAGCCTCTAAACCCACTATCCTCTAACTCATCACAGAGTGTGGTGGGGTCAGTGAGTCTCTTTGACCCCACCCCACTCTGTGACCAGTTAGGGAAGGCTGGAATGGCATAGCACCATTCCTTGAATGAGTGAATTATGGAGGGGTGGAGTGGCATAGCACCATTCCTTGAATGAATGAGTTAGTGAAAGGTGGAGTGGCATGGCCCCATTCCTTGAATGACGTGAGCTAGGGAAGGGTGGAGTTGCATTGCCCCATTCCTTGAATGACGTGAGCTAGGGAAGGGTGGAGTTGCATTGCCCCATTGCTTGAATGACGTGAGCTAGGGAAGGGTGGAGTTGCATTGCCCCATTGCTTGAATGACGTGAGCTAGGGAAGGGTGGAGTTGCATTGCCCCATTCCTTGAATGAGTGAGTTAGTGAAAGGTGGAGTGGCATGGCCCCATTCCTTGAATGACGTGAGCTAGGGAATGGTGGAGTTGCATAGCCCCATTCCTTGAATGAGTGAGCTATGGAGGGGTGGAGTGGCATGGCCCCATTCCTTGAATGTCGTGAGCTAGGGAAGGGTGGAGTTGCATAGCTCCATTCCTTGAATGAGTGAGTTATGGAGGGGTGGAGTGGCATAGCTCCATTCCTTGAATGAATGAGTTGGGAAGGTTGGAGGGCATGGCCCCATTCCTTCAATGAATGAGTTAGGGAAGGCTGGCATGGCCCCATTCCTTGAATGACGTGAGCTAGGGAAGGGTGGAGTTGCATAGCCCCATTCCTTGAATGAGTGAGCTATGGAGGGGTGGAGTGGCATGGCCCCATTCCTTGAATGGCGTGAGCTAGGGAAGGGTGGAGTTGCATAGCCCCATTCCTTGAATGAGTGAGTTATGGAGGGGTGGAGTGGCATAGCTCCATTCCTTGAATGAATGAGTTGGGAAGGTTGGAGGGCATGGCCCCATTCCTTCAATGAATGATTTAGGGAAGGCTGGCGTGGCATAGCTCCATGCCTTGAATGAATGAGTTTGGGAACGATAGGGCGGAAGGGCTCCATTAATGAATGAATGAGTTTGGGAAGGGTTGAGTGGAATGACGTGAAGTGCCTGGTGCTGCAGGACTTTAGCCTGAAGCGCCCAGAAGCAAAACGTCATCAAGGGTTGGAGCTCAGCCCAGAAGGCTAGTGCTTTGCTACGTTGATGACCTCACAGGCCATAGGGCTGTGAGATCATGAGCCCATCAATTTGATTGACAGAAGTGCGAAAAGAAAGTTATTAACTGTGATGTTGTTAATGTCTGTTGTATTTTCCGGTTACTTGTGAAGCACGCTACTACTCATGGGCTAGTACCGCACTATATAAAAGTGTGCAATAAACAATAAAAGGCTCAGTTACATCCTTAAAAAGATCCATTTAGAGTCACCAGGGATGAGAAATATATGAATACTGACAAATAGTGACATCCAATTTTTGCAGGTGTGTCTAAAGTTTGCAGAGTTTATACCCTAGGTACTCAGGCATGTGGTGCTGTGTTACATTAATATTTAAACCAAAAAATATTTGTACTATTTTTTTTCTCCAAGTTTGTACTACTTTTGTTTTAGCTTTCCTGATACTTTACCATAGGGAGACCTCAAACACCAAGGTGGCAAGGAGTAGGTAAAATGTGAAAAGTGTATTAAACTTGAAAAAAATGTAAACATATGTTGATGTTAAATATTAATATACATTTATATTTGTTGCTGAAAGGTCAATAAAATAGTTGCAGAACATTTTGTTCTTTTCAGCCATGTTTCTGGCTCCGCCCCCACAGTAAGTGACCCTGACCCTATTGCATTTAGGATCACAGGTCCCATATTGTTTATGCACTTCACAAGCCAACCTTTAAAAGCTAAGCAATATCTTTCCCATCCTAATATGTACATGCATGCCACCACCGCTATCAAGTGACAGCTAGAGAAAGGCCTTTTATATATGTCAGAAAGGCACATAGGATATTGTAGTTTCACTCTGCCCCATCTCCTGGTCCCCTCTGCTGCAAATAGCAGGCTGTTGAAGGGACTTGGGATGAGGCAATGTACCAAACCTGTGATGACATCCTTGTGGTGTTGTTCAAAGAGTGTGTGCTCTCACTCCTGTCATTTTGGGGAATCCACGTGCATTGTTCACTTCTTTTTAATCTATAATGGCTTGCTTGCTCTTTGATCTAAATTAGAAAACTTTACAAACCCAGGACATCCCTCTTGCCGTGTCACCCGTGAATGTTTATGGGCCTGATTTACAAAATGCGTTTGCCATCGCAAACAGTCTGAGTCGTAGTTTGTGACATCAAAACCAATATTTTACATGGTAATAAACCCATTTTAGGAGTCAGTAAGTTTCTAACGAATCCTAAACTGGATTTTTGAGTGGATACCGGTTTGAAATGTATAAGGGTTGTGTTGTAGGTGTCCCTTCCAAATTGCGAATCGGCATGAGACGTATCAATGTTTTGCGACCGTAATCTGATTACAAAACATTGAAGGTACACCAACACCTGAGTTAGGGTGATAAGCCATTCACAAAAGGGAAGGGATCCCCGTCACTCTTTGTGAAGGTAACAAATAATTGATGGGAAAACAGGCCGCACTAAGAAAAAACAGTCACTTTGTTTAAAGGTGATCACAGCAGGGTGGTCTTGTGATGGCCACCAATCAGATGGAGCTGCAATTTGCGACCTGTCACATTAATATTCATGAGATAGATAAGATATTACCTGCTAGGATTTGGAATTTTATAAAATGTCCTAGTTTGATTCATAAAATGTCTTTACTGGTCGCAACATTACTGTCACAAATAGCGACTAGTATTTTTGCAACAGGTAACTAGCACAATCAGCCCTAAAGCCTGTGCCACTTACACCCACTACATGGACCAGGACAGTCAAAGATACTCAAAATGCTTATTTTGTCACAGAGGTTTGTACCTTGAGACCTCAGCAGGTTAGACATCACTCTAAGGCAATAAAATCGCTCTCTGCGTATTCACTAGTGATTCTTTACATGATGATATACAGACGTGCGAAACATTGTGGGGACTGTGGGAAGGCCAAATAATAGTTTGAGTCCTGAGTTTACCCCTGCCCTTCCCACAGTGCCTCCTCAGTTCTGCTTTGAATTCTCTGATGACAGGCCATCAGCAGTGGCGGGATAATGGCCCGAGCTGCGCCCAGACAGACCTGTTGGTGGTATATATTTAAATGCATTCGTGAGCGCAGGGAGGCCACAGGGCGCTGACGCATCCCGCGTCTCTTGGAAGCCTGCGGAGCGGGCGCGTGCCTGGGAGAGGCAGGCCAGAGGCCGCCGTACAGATGCGCGCGAGTCCTTCCCACTGCCGGGTGACGAGAGGTGCGGACAGAAAGGCATCCTCCCGTCTGCAGGCAGCATGTCTCCGGGGTGTGCGGTGCTGCTGCTGGCGCTCGTGGGGTCTGGCAGCGCTGCAGGTAGGACTTCTTTGAGCTAGGGAGCTTCCGCGGCACCTTCATTTAGTCTAAAGGACCCCTCAGAAGGTGTCCAGGTTGGTATCATAACATAACAGGTATCCTTAGACCTGTGTTAACCGGAGCACTTAATAGCAGATTATTGTTGTTACCGAGCATGATAGTCCTTTTTTATCGACCTAGGAAGGATAACCGGCTGCTTGGACCCAGCGGTAATACGAACCTGTGGACGCAAAGTCAAAAGTAGTTCCAGCAGTGGATGTGTTAGTTCCCTGAACCATCCGGGATGGACCGTGTCTGCGATGGCCATTGGCCGGGCCTCAAACTATGGGGGGCATTCAAAATTGGAAATGTGTTCATTTTTGTCCTGTAATAAAGCAAGCACTATGACCAGCAGCTTAAAAATATGGACCTCTGGCCCGTTTTGATGCTGAGCGGTTACATGGATTGGCAGGTGACGGGAAGTGGATGTCGCACTGGGAAAGTTCAGCATTTCACGGGGTAACTTCCAAAAAACGTAAGGAACGAACGGAGGATGAGGAAACATCAAACTTGTCCCAGAAAGTAGGCATTAGCGTAATCCCTATGTATGAATGTGACCCCATATATGAGATTTCCGTGACTAAAACCATTACTTCTAGTTTGCATACAGAGGACATCCGCCGAAAATATGTGGATCGCCTGTCCGCCATATTTAGTGTGTATCCATGTATGCACTTTATTGGTGGACGTCCAAACCGCCCTATTTATTGGTGGATGTCCATGCACCCTATTTAGAGTGATTGCCCCTGTATACAGTTTATTGGTGGATCTCCCGTACGCCTTATTTAGAGTGCATGCCTGTGTATACATGTATGCTCTATTAATTGGTAGATGTTCCGCCCACCCTATTTAGAGTGCATGCCACACATCAACCCTATTAAGGGTGCTAGCCCCTGTATACTGTTTATTAGTAGATGTTCCGTCCACCCCATTTAGGGTGCTAGCCCCTGTATACAGTTTATTGGTAGATGTTCCGTCCACCCCATTTAGGGTGCTAGCCCCTGTATACAGTTTATTGGTAGATGTTACGTCCACCCTATTTAGAGTGCATGTCCCTGTATATAGTGTATTGATGGATATCGCGTTCGCCCTATTGCGAATCAGTGGCTTTGTTAACCCCTGCTTTCACAGCTTAAGCAGGGGTGTTGCTGACAGTCACAGTTATTTATGAGCCTTTCCTATATGGATGGATGAATGGTTGAATGAATGCAGAAGAATGGATGGGTGAATGGATGGATGGGTAAAAGGATATATGATTGTTTGGAAGTGTAAGTGGAAGGATGGATGGATCGATAACTAATAATGAAGGGGTGGATGGATGGAATGGTGAAAGGATGGATGAAAGTATGAAAAGATGGATAGATGGATGGATAAATGAAAGGCTTAAAGATGAACGGAAGGGGTTAATAAGGGACCTCATCTAGAGGCGGTAGGGCTTACTCGCTTCACTCACCCAATGACATTCGAGGTATAGATCAAAGTGGGGGTATTTTAATTTTCCGGCTACTCCCTTGTTTAGAATGCATACAGCGTATTGTGGATGTCCCATACGCTCAATTTAGAGTGTATGGCTGTGTATACAGCGCATTGATGGATGTCTCGTCCACCCTATTCGGAGTGCATGCCTATGTATGGAGTTTATTGGTGCATGTCCCGTATGCCCCATTTAGAGTGGATCCCTGTGTTTCCGTTCCATTGGTGGATGTCCCGTCTGTTGGCTTAGAGTTTATACCTGTGCATACACTGTATTGCTGGATGTCCTGTAAGCCCTATCTAGAGTGTATACACATGTAAGCACTCTATTGGTGGATGTCCCGTATGCCCTATTTAGAGTGGATACCTGTGTTTCCGTTCCATTGGTGGAGGTCCCGTCTGATAGAGTTTATACCTGTGTATACACTGTATTGCTGTATGTCCTGTAAGCCCTATCTAGAGTGTATACACATGGAAGCACTCTATTGGTGGATGTCCCGTATGCCCTATTAGAGAGTAAAGGCATGTATAGGGGGCTGCCAGAGATGTACTCTAAATAGAGCAGACAGGACATTAGTCGGTTTTTGGCACATGTCCCATCCGCCATATATGACTCATCAGATGAGCCAGTTTTGGTCGAGATAAGGACCAGAACAAGTGCTTAATGCGTTCTTAATGTGTTTTAATATGGTCTATGTGCCCTTTCGGAATCTCGCCTGGACGGAGTATATGAATGTAAAGTGTTTTTAATATTTAAAAAAAAAGCTTTTTGAACAAAATGTTTTTATTGTTATGGATTGTGCACATGTTGAAATATCCTCTTGTTTAGAAAAGGTATATGAACAATTATATTAAATGTTAAGGAGTACCCAGATCCATGTTGGGGTGTTTGGGTTGCCTTGACACTGCTTTTAACTATCGCTCAATTAAAGTGTTGTGGTTAGGTACCAGTGCTTATTTCATAAAAAACAAAAAAAATGAGTGCTGGTACCCAAAGCTCCGTTCAGAAGCCGCGGCTGTCGCAATTAAATGTCTTTACGTCGAATAACGAGGCTGCGTAGTATTTAATACATCTCATGCATTTTTATTCCACTCTCTGCCCCTTTATCTCATTGCTGCAGGCTCCAACTTTCTCTTTTGAGATTTTATTCTGTCTTTTTCTACCCTCTTGTTCCCCCTTTGTGAGTTTTCCTTCTCTTTCTCCCCAGAAATGTCGAATGAGGAGAAATACTTGCCGGTCCCCAGAAATGAGTGGGCGTGGCCTCCGCCGGCTCAAGTTAAGCACTGATAGGCACAATGGAAGAGAGGGGTGCTGAGTGGAGAGCTGAGGCAGAATAGGACTCTGCAGGAAGTTTGAAACTTTAAGTGCAATCAGTCCACTTATCGGCGTCTTTAGGTCTAAATGTGGAGTACTTTTGTTTCTGGTGCTAGAAATTGAAAATACACGAGGACTCGATCACAGAGGAGACAGCTGCTTGTAGGCACTTCCATGAAGGGATGGCACATGCCTTCACATGTGCCGCTCCTTCCCAAGCATGTCACTTCCAGACTGTTGACATTGTACAGAGATATTTGATACTTTTCTTCGGCACACAGACCCACAATTATTTACATTTGTGTTTACTTTGGAGCTATTTTTCCGTGCAGTGAAAATGATAATTCCAAGGGGGTGGGGTGAGGGTGGGGGAGGGGGTTGGGGTGTGTGTGTGGGGGGGGGGGGTCAGAGGCTTTTTGAGTTCACTGTGAAAACAATGGAGAGATACTGTTTAGGAAGTCACTGTTTAGAAATTCAGAAAACCTAACAAGATTTGCTACATCTTCTTGTTTCTCCATGTACAGCAACAAAAACAGGATTCAGAGTAGGGTCCGATATAAATATTGAGTCCTAAATATTATTTACAAAAAAATAACTCTACTGGAGTTAATCATAGAAAATCTGTACCCACAGCGATGGTATTATTGTCAATTAGATTTTTTTATTTATTTTTTATAGTTTTATAGAGCGCGAACCAGACCCGTGAGGGTATCAGAGCGCTTTACAGGATTGAATGGCGGGGAAATAAAGCATAAGGATGGGAGGGATCACATTGGGAGAGAAAGGGATACAGGAGGAGCACGTAGTTCAAAGTCCAAGCTACATGAGGTAGAAAAAATTGAAGCATGCAGAATAAAAATAAAAAGGTTTCCAATCCACGAGGTGCACCATAGCTGAGGTCGACGCTTCATTTGGGATAAAAAAATTAGAGCAGGTAGTTAAAAGGTACAAGAGGCAAGTCTATGAGGTGATTGTAAAGAGTTCGCTACATGAGGTATTTTCCCATTAAGAAAGTTTTAGTCTCCTTCTTAAAGTGTGCCAAGGACGGGAGTCTTCTAACGGAGGGTGGGAGAGAGTTCTTGGAGCGGCTCCAGAGAAGGCTCGATTGTAAGTTTTTTCCTTCCGGAAGTGTGCTGGCTGCAACAGCAGGTTTTTGGCAGATCGGGAATTTCTGGCCTTTCCAGATATCACAAGTATTTGTGCAAGAAATGTCGGCGAATTCGCGTACAGAGCTTTGTGAGTTATGCAAGCCAGTTTAAATTGTATTCTGGCTTGTATTCTTCCAGGGGAAGCCAGTTCAGAGCTTTGAGGTGGGGAGAGATGTGGTAAAACAAATTTGAACCCGTTATGAGTCTGGCAGCGTTGTTGAGGCAGGCTTTCAGTGGGGCCAGAGAGTTCTTGGGTAGCCCTGCGAGAGTAGAGCATCCATATTCAAGTCTGGAGATGACTAGGGCCTGGGTTGCCATTTTACGGTCGGACCTATCGAGGAAGGGTTTTAGGTTTCTTAGGTAGCTCAAGTGTAATCTAGCCATTTTGGCCATCGCGTTTATATGGCTGTGCATATTCAAGTTGCCATCAAGGGTTATTCCCAGGGATTTTGCTGAGTCAACAATGGTAGGAGGGCAGTTTAGTGCCATGATTGTCTTGATCCATTCCTGGATGTCTGGATTTGGTTTGGGTGGGGAGATCACAAGGAATTCTGTTTTGTTTGCGTTGAGTTTAAGCTGGTTGGCGGTGAGCCAATGGACTGTTAGCTTCAGTGCCTTGTTTAGGGAGAAAATGTCCTGAGGGGAAGAGATTTTTATGTAGACCTGTGTATCGTCGGCGTACATAAGGTAGGAGATGTTGGTGGCACGAAGCACCTCGGTGAGAGGCTCAAGATAAAGGTTGAAAAGGGTAGGGGAGAGGGTTGATCCTTGGGGGACTCCCACAGAAACTGAAGAGGGGGCGGATAGATCACCATTCATGAGGACTCTTTGTGAGCGGTTTTGGAGGAAGGATCTAAACCATTCAAGGACGTTGCCCTCCAACCCCATCCTGAATTTGAGGCGTTCAAGAAGAATTTCATGGTCCACCGTATCAAAGGCGGAAGAAAGGTCTAGAAGGATTAGGAGACAGGTTTTGCCTAGGTCTAGGGCTTGGAGAGCGTCATCAACAATGTGGAGGAGGGTGGTTTCTGTGCTGGTACAATATTTATATCAGGTAATATGTCTGACTATAAAAATCTGACGTAGAACAATCCTTACAGTGTGTTTAATAAACATTACTCAAATGTAGAAAAAGTATAACTGAGATTTTTTAATTACCATTATATTGATTCATTTGGGCACAGACGTGAATATTCTTATTTTTGGCCCTTTTTCTTATTTTTTCGTCATTAATACGTGTTTTTTAGTGTCCCACTGAGGATAACGTTTCTTACTTTCTCAAAAATTTCTGCAGACTTTCTATATTTTTCTTTCTCTTAGTCAGATTGTCACTTTCTGGTGATGTCATTTTCTGTTGATTGATTTTATTTCTAATGATCTTTTGATCAAAGTGTCTCTCTCTTCAAAATGGTGGACTGATGTCGGATGCGAGGGATTTGTTTAATCAATTTTGAGAACACGTGAATTAATTATGCTCATAATTTAAGCAAACCACGTACAATGCCTAAACATTTCGACTGAGACAGATGTTCAACAGTGCAGAATGGAGGTTCCTGTCTTCCATCTCCTGAATCTCTGGGTCAGTCCTGGAGTAAATTAATTGATCTTAGGCTAATTTTGTGGAAAGATCAGAGGTTCATTAGGTATAGAGCAATATCATTTGACAAAAGTCATAAGAATAGTCGCAGTGTCCAATGTGATCTCTATGACATTGTAAGAAGTGACATCATGTAAAAAGATCACAACACGTGATGGATGTGAATTTTAAATTTGAGTTCCTAGCGAGACCTAGATTCAGGCCTTATTCCCATTTGAGATATTTTAGATGCAAACACTTTCCCGTACGTTGGGTTTATTATAAATCTTGCTGTGGTAAGAGCTGTATATGTGCTGCTTGAGATCAGCTCTGTTAGTGGTAATAGAATGTTTCTGCTTGTGGTAACTGAATTATTCTGTTAATGGTAATAGAATACTCCTGTTAGTGGAAATAGAACGCTTCTGTTAGTGGTAATAGAATGCTCATGTTGGTGGAAATAGAATGATTCTGTTAGTGGCGATGGAATGCTTCTGTTAGTGGTAATATAATGCTTCTGTTAGTGGAAATATAATGTTTCTGTTAGTGGTAATAGAATGCTTCTGTTAGTGGTAATAGAATGCTCGTGTTTGCGGAAATAGAATGTTTCTGTTAGTGGCAATGGAATGCTTCTGTTAGTGGTAATATAATGCTTCTGTTAGTGGAAATAGAATGTTGCTGTTAGTGGTAATAGAATGCTTCTGTTAGTGGTAATAGAATGCTCGTGTTTGCGGAAATAGAATGTTTCTGTTAGTAGTAATGGGATGCTCGTGTTGGTGGAAATAGAATGTTTCTGTTAGTGGTAATAGAATGCTTCTGTTAGTGGTAATAGAATGCTCGTGTTAGTGGAAATAGAATGTTTCTGTTTATGATAATGGAATGCTTCTGTTAGTGGTAATATAATGCTTGTGTTAGTGAAAATAGAATGTTTCTGTTGGCAGTAATGGAATGCTTCTGTTAGTGGTAATAGAATGCTCGTGTTGGTGGAAATAGAACGATTCTGTTAGTGGCAATGGAATGCTTCTGTTAGTGGAAATAGAATGTTTCTGTTAGTGGAAATATAATGCTTCTATTAGTGGTAATAGAACGTTTCACAACTGGGTAGAGTTCTGTATTTTACTTTTGGGGTGAAAGTACTGAAAGATACTAAAGATCTACTGTTTATTACTTGGCCTGGGGTGAAGATGCCTTTGAATCCACATTTGCTAATTTAATATTTTACCTGCAAACATTTCTACATCCTATTTTTCTGAAATGTGAAATATTTCACAGATCATCCAAACTGAAACTGATAGTGAAAGTGGTATGTACAACAATTAGAAAAAATAGTGGAACTTACTTCCTATTAGTTCTTCCCCTTTTATCCTCTGCATTTCAAAGAAAAAAAGGAGAACATCATTTAAATCATTTTTTCAGTTGTATTTCCCTTCTAAAGTCTCAGAACATTTGTATTTTGTTCAATATCAATTAACAAAATGGATCACCTACCCTTGATCCTTGGCCGTACTGTCTGTTATAATTCAGTGCACTGCTTCCTGCATGATAATTATGCCCCTAAAAGGCAGTTGTGTGTGACCAGTGAGGTTCTTACACTTTGTTAGACAAAATCTTTTGAACTATCTATTTGTCCTGGGTTTAAATTTTGTGGCAAGTTTTTTTTTGTACAAAGCAATAAACTTTACTGATACCCTGTGTTAAATGCCACAAGCATGACTAACAGGCACAGCAGTACACATTGTACAATCCTTACTTAAAATGCACCTGTAGCCTGTTCTACAAACAGATTAAGATCCTCGTTACATGAAAATAATGTCAGTCTAGACAGATGGTATGTTTATTCACACAAATAGATAATTACAAGCAGAGATGGATGGCTTTAAATAATTCATCTTTGCCTGGCGGGGAGCAAAATGAAGTTGAGCTGAATGTTCTCCTGTACGCCAGGTTATTTCCAACCTCTGTTCCATTTCAACAGTGGCGGCCCGCATAGCTCGCGGGTGGCGAGGCGGGCGTAGGGGGTCGCGGGGTGGGGGAGGGTTGCGCGGGGGTGGTCACAATTGCGGGAACTGTACATAATAAAAAAAGAAATTAACTTACCTTGCTGCCGGGTTCCGCGTCTCTGCTCCTGCTCTCCTTGAGGAACAGGAAGCACAGCCAGGCTTGACTGACTAATCACAATGCTGCAATGCAGCATTGTGATTTGTTGGAACCCAGGCTCCACTAACCAATCACGCTGGAGCATTGTGATGGGTTTTCAGTGTCCTGGTCCTGTAATGCAGCCTGCATGGAGAGCAGGGAAAGTGCGCATGATTGGTTTGGGAGCCAGAGAGGGCCGACCAAACAGTCATTGCACACTTAGGAGTGGGCAAACCACTCCTCCTCTCCGAGAGCAGAGCAGCCCTGCCTACCAACCCACCCGCCTGCAAAGCAGCACAGCAAAGCAGAAAGTTATCATTTTATGTTTCTACTTCTCGCACTGCTTGAAAGCAGTGGGGGATGCTCCTCCGCCATAGCGGAGGAGCCACAGCTGCATTTAAACTGCTAATATGGCATGGAGTGCAATATAAGGATGGACTGGGATGCTGC
The DNA here is from genome assembly GCF_964204655.1 of Triturus cristatus. Taxonomy (NCBI): domain Eukaryota; kingdom Metazoa; phylum Chordata; class Amphibia; order Caudata; family Salamandridae; genus Triturus; species Triturus cristatus. The sequence goes on along the minus strand of NC_140584.1, from coordinate 991,895,562 downwards.
TCAGAGAAATTACCAGTGGGTGAGATTAATTCAAGCATTTCATCCATCACTTTTTATGTACTTCAGTGCGAAGCTCTAAGTGGGATGGGAATGCCCAGATGTGTGCCCCTTGCACACTGTGCCTCTGGAACCAAGCTATACCTGACTGCTAAGACCTAAATAGGAGAAAATTGCCTTGGGTTGTCTTAGACCTGGGGGTCTCTAGTTGGCTGAGGTAGGTACCTTAGGCCAAATAGGGACCCTTGCTTCCACGTCAGGAAAAGGAAAGACACCTTCTCAGATAGCCCCCGCTCACCCCCTTGGTAGCTTGGCACGAGCAGCCGGGCTTATCTTCAAGGCTAGTGTGTAAAGTATTTGCAAACACGCTCTCAGTAACCCAATGATGACACCACAAATGAACTCCACTCAAGTGTCATAAAAACGAGTATAAATGTATATAAAAAGATATACGATGAGACCACACGATATAAATCCAACATATGCGTATTTGTAATATTCCTCCTGTCCGGTTGTTAGGCCAGCCAGCCCTTGTAAGTTCTGGCGATATTAATGAGCAATTCTAAATGATCCACCGCAGTCCTAATGCAATGCTATGCAGTTCGTAATGCTAGAATTAGACACTTTGCAATGTAAAAATAATGCAGTTCGTTATGCAACAATCAGGCACTTTGCAATTAAAAATAATGTAGTTCGTTATGCAACAATCAGGCACTTTGCAATGTAAAAATAATGCAGTTTGTTATGCAACAATCAAGCAGTTCGTAATGCCAAAATAATGCAATGCGTAACGCAACAATCAGGTAGTTCATTATGCAACCTAGCGCAATGCGTAATGCAACAATCAAGTAGTTTGTTATGCAAAAATAGTGCAATGCGTAATGCAACAATCAGGCAGTTCGGAATGCAGAAATAATGCAAGGCGTAATGCAACAAACAGGTAGTTCGTAATGCAGAAATAATGCAATGCGTAATACCCTAATCAGGTAGTTCGTAATGCAGAAATAATGCAATGCGTAATACAACAATCAGGTAGTTCGTAATGCAGAAATAATGCAATGCACAATATACTCCAGCACCGATCACTGTGTCTTAGGCGGTCTCTCCGCCACTCGTACTGACTCGCGGTCAGCTTCTGTCAACAGATGCCCCCACACTGGTATGGTGTCAACCAAAGTGCAGCTTCGCCCTCCGGCCCCGGTACTGCCACTCCTTGGCAAGTACAGGCCGCGATACGAGCCGAAGCAGAGGCTCGCGCTGCAGGAATGGGAGAGGCCGAGAGCGTCTCTCTTTGAGCCCGCACCCCGCCCCAGGCAGCAACATACGTTACCTGGGGTGTGCGACCTCACTCTCCTCTCCTCGCGACTTGGGCCTCCGATGCAATCTTTGTGGATTCTGGGCAGTAGAACTCGGGCCCTCCCTCTAAGGGGTTGGTTCGAGGTCACGCTCTGGCAGCGGCGGATTTGGGCCGGCGGCTCAGCTCCTCTGGGGCTGCCGGTCCAGGCCGCTGGTGCTATGAAGATCTCAGGCTGCAACAGGGCACATGCACACAGCGTCGCTGAGACTCACTTGAGCTTTGGTTGTGCACAATCACAGGGCGCTCCTCACGAAGGTCTCAGGCTGCACGAAGCACACACACACAGCATCTCTGAGACTCACTTGAACTCAGGGTGCACGATAACAGGGCAATCCTCATGAAGGTCTCAGGCTGCACAAAGCACACGCACACAGTGTCACTGAGACTCACTTGGACTCCGGGTGCACGATAACAGGGCAATCCTCACGAAGGTCTCAGGCTGCACCAAGCACACACACACAGCGTCGCTGAGACTCACTTGGACTCCGGGTGTGCACGATAACAGGGCAATCCTCACGAAGGTCTCAACCTGCAAAAAGCACAAGCACACAGTGTCGATGAGACTCGCTCGGACTCCAGGTGCCCACGATCACAGGGCAATTCTTACGAGGGTCTCAGGCTGCCAAAAGCACACACACACAGCGTTGCTGAGACTCTCCTGGAAATTTTGGTGTTCCTGAATTTCCGCAACAGGAAGCCAGCTCACCTCGGGCCCTTGGGGATAAGTTACTTCCGGACACAGCACGCAGCAAAGTCCTTTCAAGCAGGGGGACACAGCACACAGCAAAGTCCCTTTAGCCTCTCCTTGGTTAAAGCAGCAAACTGCAGGCCAGCCCCAGAACACACAGTAAGGGTCAGTCCTTTCATTCAGTCTCTTCAGCTGTTTCTTCCTTGGCTGAGGTTCCTCTTGACCACGAAGTAGGTTCAATCCTTTTCAGTCTTGATCAATCCATTTCTTCAAGGTTCAGGGGCTTCAGCTCTCATAGTTATATCCCTAAATGTGTTTGTGTTCAGGGGGGCACTGACCCCTGTGCAAACCAGTTCTGGGTGCCTCCCTGCCAGTGACACTGTCTTCCTTTGATTAGTGGGGGTCTGGATTCTCAATCACTCAGCAGGAGATGGGGCCATTGTTTTATGGCAGCAACCCAGTCCTCTTCACCTCTAGGGGCTACTCCTTCCCCCTACCCTCCAGATGCAGGTCAGCCTGTTGTTGACTCACCTCCTCCCATCGGTCAAGACATTTCACAGATCCTATCACTTTCAAATCCAGACAGTCAATACACAACCAGGCAGACACACACAGAAATGTTAGAGCACAAAAACCCAGCCAATTCTAAGAGAGTGGTTTCTAAACACACAATGCAAAAACCACCCTCATAAAAAGATGTGTTATTACATTGGGAGTTCAGGCCCACTAAACTTCACCTCTCCATCTTAAGCCTTTGTGAAGATAGGCTGTAAAACATATTTCACAGACTCCCCGTTCTATCCTATGGGCAAGATGGCCTTTCAACAGAGAAAAACAAAATAAAGATTATTTCACTGTCAGGACATGTAACACACCTTAGTACATGGCCTACCTTTCACATGCACTGCACCCTGCCCAGGGCGTACCTTGTACCTACCATAGGGGTGTCTGATGTGCATAAAAAGGGAAAGGTAAGGCCTGGCAAGTGGGTGCACTTGTCAGGACAACATGGCAGTTTAACAAACTGCGCCCAGGCACTGCAGTGGCAGGCCTGAGTTCTCTCATTAGGGCTACTTGTGTGGGTGGCACAATTAGTGCTGCAGGCACACTCGTAGCATTTGCATTATCAGCCCTGGCACACATAGTGCACTTTACTAGGGACTTTACTAGTAAGGCAAACATACCAATCATGGACAACCAATTACCATTACAATCTACACAGGGAGCACTTGCACTTTGACACTGATCAGCAGTGGCAAAGTGCCCAAAGCATCTAAATTGGCAACACCATGTCAGAAAAAAGGTCTAGGGGGAAAGCAAAAAGTTTAGGGAACTTTAGCCAAGAAGGGCCCTGTCCAACAGGTTGATTGTGCTTTAGTTCAGGAAGGACTTGGTCTTGCACTTCAGGGTGGAGTGTTCCTACTGTAGCAGGGCCGAGACTGGTTTGCATATAGTTGGTTCCAAACTGAGGTGGCGTTGTGTGCCAAATAACAATGGACTGTGATGCGGCCCGAGTAAATACCATTGGCTGAGATTAATACAAGCATTCCATCTATCACTTTTTGTAAAATTCAGTGTGATGCTCTAAGCGGGAGGGTATGCCCAGACGAGGGTCTCGTGGGCGCTGTGCCACTGGAACCATGATATGAGCCCTAATAAGGGTAAAACTGGTCTTGGGTTACTTGTGATCCGATTTGGGGAGGACCTCACCTGGCTATTTGGGCTGGACAGTTCCTATTGGAGCAGGGTCAAGACTGATTTTACATGTGTCTAGGTCCAAACTGAGATGGGCATAGTGTGCAAAATAACGATGGGCTGGCGTACTGCCCAGAGTAACTACCAGTGGCTGAGTTTCATTCAAGCATTCTATTCATCACTTTTTTGTATACTACAAATCAAAATAGTGGCATGCTTGCAAATAAGCATGGTGACACCCTTCACGTTACACCACATGTGTGAATCCAGTCATCGGCTAGAGACTCTTTTGCCAGAAAAGAGTGGTGACAAAGAAATCTCTGCTAATACTGGGCATTCCGTGTGGCTCTGGGTCATTACGGCAGCACGCTCACTGTCCACGAGCAATGCTGTTCTACATTCATGAACTGCCAACGTGCTTCCTGTGTTTCAAAAAGTGAAGGTAGCTGGTCAAATGTATTACATCCACATTTTACAGGTTTACAATTAATGCCACACCCAGCATCATAATTGGGCAATTAGGTAAAGCTTGCCAAGTTGTTCAAGTCGTTCACAGAAGAGGCACATGAAGGAACACCTTTTACCATAGGAACCAACACAAGATTTCACACTATTACCAGCGGCCTTCCTCATAACATTCGTTTCTCGCTGATTTGCAGCAGGAGTGTAAATCCAGGAGCGTTGTACGGGTGCCAGGACCGATTTACACAATCACTGTTAAGGTTTCCATTGTTCGATGTAGTAAATGAAGCACAGACTTCAAAATGAGAACATTCCAAAAGGATTATTCAGGTATAATAGAACAACTCCAGCCAATGTGTGCACAGCAGCCCTTCAACCTTCAACTACGTATTATGGGCTCCATCATAACAGCGCTTTATGTGTGACCAAGTCTTCCAATGTACTTTAAACAAACACTACCTTTTATACTGTAAATGATGTCTATGTTCCCACAGGAATGCTCAGAATGGGTCTTATACCACATTTGTTTGCTCTTTGCCTGCCTCAGAACATCATTGAGATGTGTCTCCTAGCTCTACCTTCAGACAAGCAAACAGGATCATGTCCAGTTTATTATAAGAAGATATTTAGCAGAACATATGCATCTGGCAGAACATCTTTATCCACAGTATTTATTGTAGCTGAATATTTTATGGCAAGACTAAAGGTTACCATTATGATTATACACATTGCGTGCCGGCTATCTTCATTACCCTGATTGCCAGTCCTCCTCATCTCAGTCCTAAGTGATTAAGGCATTTCCGCCTCCGAAAGACCGTTTAAGTAGCTGCTTGGCTCTTCTACCAATTTTACATAAGTCTTTCTTCTGTCTTCATGCCCACCTCAGTAAATTTAACAAATTAAAACAGAGGTGTAAACAGGGGAAGAAGAGAGGGGTGGGGTCTGGTACAAGGAGGCCTACGAATCGGGGGTAATGAAGGCTCCGGTAAGTAATGTGCCCCATCTCTGTCCTCCTCCTTCCAGTCCTAACACATTGAGGAAATAAGAAGCACCAAGGACTTATACTACTATTTACTGATGCAGAAAAAAAACACTTTATTTAAGTGGCAATTACTTCATTGCCATTTTTAACACTGTAGAGGTAAAGATACAGTTTTGGTCGCCCACTGGACCTAATCTATAATGATTCACAAATATCAAATGTATTTGATTAACATTTAGTGGCTCCACATACCTGATGTAGAGATGCAGCTCCCAGTTCTGCAGAAAATGCAGAAACTGGCCTTGTGGACTTAGTTTGGACAGACCCTGGATGAGAAACACCTAGGGCCCGATTCACAGAACAAACTTAAGACAAAATCCTAAACTTAGTACCATTTTGGTATTCACAGAATGCACTTACTACTTCTGGTATTCACAGAATGAACTTACTACTTTTGCGATTCACAGAATAAACTTACTACTTTTGCTATTCACAGAATGGATTTACGACTCCTAACTTTACGTCCGCACTCGGGCCGGAAATTCCGGGCCGGAGGCGGAGCTTTCGGCCCGGAGGCGGGACTTCCGGGCCGGAGGCGGAGCTACTGGGCCGGAGGCGGAGCTTCCGGCCCGGACGTGGGGATTCCTGCCAGTGGCCTAGATCCGCCACTGGCCGGAATCCCCACCTCCGAGCCGGAAGCTCCGCCTCCGGCCCGGAAGCCCCGCCTCCGGCCCGGAAGCTCCGCCTCCGGCCCGGAAACTCCGCCTCCGGCCCGGAATTTCCGGCCCGAGTGCGGACGCAAAGTTAGGAGTCGTAAATCCATTCTGTGAATAGCAAAAGTAGTAAGTTTATTCTGTGAATCGCAAAAGTAGTAAGTTCATTCTGTGAATACCAGAAGTAGTAAGTGCATTCTGTGAATACCAAAATGGTACTAAGTTTAGGATTTTGTCTTAAGTTTGTTCTGTGAATCGGGCCCCAACACTTTTGTATGATTGTGAATTAGCCTGTTTAACTCATCAACTTATTGTCTGGGAAGCTAGTTTCTTACCATTTTTCACTGAGCCATACCAGAAAATAAAGAGTTAGATACTCTGAATTCCTTAGTCTACTCTAAATAGACAGATAATACACATCTGATGTGTAGGGATGAGGTATTTGGGAATCATTCTATGATTGGAAAACTAACTGGCAACACTATCTCCTAGGAGAGGTAGAAACTGGAATTTACTTTTGGAATAAACTTGGGGTCCAACTTGAGGACTACTCTATCAAGCAATAAGCACAAATATGGATAGGAAATAACTAAAGCACCCAATTCCTCCAGCCTTCTTGCTGAGGTAATGGCAATCAGAAAGGCTATTCTAGAAACAACCGTCCAAGATCGGTAGCCTCTAAAGGATCAAAGGAGTATTGTTGTGACCCTTTAAAACTATTGACTAATGCTGGGTTGAGGTTGGGCTTTCCACTATTGTTTCTTCATATGAATTTAAGAGTTGAACAACAAGCAACAAAATAGTTGCACAATTTTTACCTACGAACTTAATAGCTACCCACTAAGCAGACAGAGTGAAAGGCGATAACCCCTTCATTAAACCATCTCTGAAGAACTCAAGAATCTAGAATGAATCCAAAGATAGATGATCAATATCTCTTGATGTGCACCATATTTGAAATTACTCCCAGAGCTTTTTTTTTTATAACGAGGTAGATGGCCTTGTGGAAGATCGGACATCCCTAGCAACTTCCTCAGAACAGCCTAAATGTTGTAACCCTCCCATCTCAAATTCGAAGCCGTCAACCTGAGGTGCTGAGATTCAATTAAAGGCAAAAAAGAGAACTGAATAGGGGACAGCTGAACTGATAGGTCAAGATAATCCCATCTGGACAGATACATCAGGAGTCTGAATGAAGGCCGTCTGGCCTAAATGTGTGCTATGAGAATTAGCCAAGTCTTCTCCTCCCTAATCTTTTGAAGCACCTTCGGGGGGATGCAAAGTGTTGGGAAGGCATACAGAATCCCCTTGAGCCACCTGAGTGAGAGAGCATCTATCACTCAGGCTTGAGGGCACCATGTCCCCGTACCAAAATACTGGAAGCATCAACATATCTACTGATGCACGCTAATCTGTCCACAGTGTTCTAAACTGTGCACATATCCGATTGATGATAGATCAACGAGGATGGAAGGTCCCTGCTGAGACCGTCTTCCATTAAATTCAATTGCCACTCTAAGTAGACTGCTGTTAATGCAAGAAAGTGACCCTTCACCAAAGAGTATATCTGTGTTGCTAGCAGGTTGAAATTGGTGTTTCTTGTCGATTTAAATAGGCTCTCAACACCTGACTGACTGAAAGCCTGCAGTGCTTCCCACACTGCTGCTATCTCCCTCCAGTTCTAGGAGCATACCCTCTCTTTCGCCAATCACTGGTCCTTTATCTCTAGGTCCTCTTGAGTTCCTTCCTACCCCCATAGGCTTACATCACGACAAGCTGTCTTCCACCAACCACCTTTGTAATTTCTGATACACCTGAGGGGGTCACCGGAACGAGTTGATCGAACTGCTAGTAACTTTGTGTCCAATGGAGAAGTAAATAATTTACCATGAGTATGAGCTGAAAACATGCCCAGGGGACTACTGCCATAGCCGCTGCCCTCTGTCATTGGTCTTTCAACCACCCCTCTGGTCAAGAGTAAATGTTGTTTGAGTTGGAAACTAAGTTTTTCTCACTCACTACATCCTGTTGTTTGGCAGAAAGACTCGGCGCAACTCTGTAGTGAATTCTGCTCTAATAAAGCTCTTCATCTTTAGGGGTTGAACTGCTACTTCTGTTTGTTATCAAGCCTAATCTCTGCAACACTTCCTTGACATCCTGCTGTACCTTTGAAAGAGAAGAACCAGACAAAAAAAGAGTCATCAAGCTATGGAAATATTGAGAAACCGCTTAACTGAAGGTGAGCAACAACAGGCGCGAGTACCCTTGTGAAAACTCTGGGAGATGTTACGGTTCTGAAGGGAAGAGCTTGCCTCTGCATATGTTGGTCCTCCACAGTGAAACACAAGAATACCTCACTCTCCAGATGGATAGAGACATGGAAATAGTCATCATGTAAGTCGAGAGCCATTGGAAAATCGCCTTCGAATATTAGTGCTATAATGGACCGGATAGAAATCATACAGAACTTTTCCACTAGGATATACTTGTTTAATGCATTTAAGTCCAGGTTGGTATCTTCCAGCTGCTTTCAGCACTAAATAGAGAATAGAATAGAATCCTGTTCCTCTTTGATATTCCGGAAAAGTAAATACTGCTCTTTCTCTAACAGTGCCTGGATCCCCAGAAACACAGATTATCTTCTTAGATCTTCTTTTGGTAAGGATGAAGGAACAAACTGGTGCTTGGGAGGCTTGAGAGAAAATGGACTGGAGCGCCCCTTTTGATGACGTTGAGGACCAAAGTGACTGAAATGCACTCAATCCATCGATCAGCAAACAGTTTGAGCCTCGCACCAACTCCGGCAAAGTCATTTCTGTGACTCTCCTTGATCTTGGGGGTGACTGGTCGGATTTACTAGAGAACCCATCCCCCAACCTCAGGGGCAGCCACGAAAGGGACATTTAGCCTGTGCTCTCTGGGGGTGTTGCTTTGAGAGAAAGGGTTTCTTTCCGGAGAACATTTTAAATGGTTTGAGATTTTCTCATCAGCTGCTTTTTGAACCATGGTATCTAATTCATCACCAAACAATCTTGGGCCAGCAAGTGGCAATTTCTGGTTGAGAAATCTTTGATATGGGTCAAGCTTCTAGGACTTCACCCCGACAAAGATTGCCCTGCAACAATTGCTCCAGCGGAAGACAATGCTGCCCATAGTACGTCAAATGAAACATCCGACAAAAATTAGGAAAGGAGCTCCATTTAAGCCAAATTGGTAGTTCGATCTCCATTTTCCTAGAGACAATCATAAAACTCTTGGAAATCCAAAAGGAGGACTTGCGTGGTGTTAGCTCTCGTAGCAAAATAAGATGCTGCAAACGATTTTTTGAGTCACCTCCACCTTTTCATTGACCATGTCAGGTAAAGTTGTGTTTTCTAATGCTGTAGAGGAAATAGAGGCCATCGAAGCCAGATGAGTGTTCACTTTAGGGATATGTGGAAAAATATTATCAACGTTTTCCAAGGAATTTCTTTTTTGAACAGAAATAAGAAATTGCCATCCAGTCTGTATCCTCCTATTCTTTGAGTAGAATCTGCTTTTTCACATCATGTAATGGTAGATCATCGACCGGGACTTAACTAGATTGAGCATAAAGCCCCTCTTCCTGTTGGAGTTTTTCCTCAAAGCCAAGCACTTGCCTGATATTTTAAGGAGGTCACGAGGTTGACCACCTTGTACATATTTGCCGCTTTCATCAACCTCTTGATCATTATTGATGAGGACTTGAAGGTCTGCTCTCGATCTCTGCAGGGCCTCCTCCTCCTCCTCCTCCTCCTCCTCCTCCTCCTCCTCCTCCTCTGGCACGGGCTCTGTATTGTATTGTTTCAAAGGAGTCTTTCCACCCTCCATAATGTCCAGTGGTGAGTTGACTTACTACAGACAGCGTTTGTGAGTCCGGGGGTAGCTGACTCAAAATTGTCATACACCACAGGAAGTGCTAGAAGCAGCGTCTCTTTAATAGGAAAGGTCTCAGGAATCCTCGCAACCTGCGATAATAACCCACCATAAACGTCCTTGCCTCCTGGTGCATGCTGCACATGCTTGCACCAACGCTCAGCTTGGACATCACTTGTGGTTCTCAAATGGCTCCACACGTGGAAGACCAGCCCCAGCCCAGTTCAAGACACGTTGGCTGCCGTAATGAAATTATAACAGCAGAGAGGCTATTGCGTCTTCTCCTATAAGTACACAAACAAGTTAATTGCATAAACAATATATTTTCAACCAAATACATAATGCCATACCTGCACGTGGTGGGTCCGACAAGGATAGAAAAGATACAGGAGGTGGGACAGGAAGGGACATAGTTCTACTTGATTTGCATGGGGACAGAAATTAAGTAGAATGGCTTCAAGATCCCTTCAGCGTGTTAAAAGTCCGTCTGAGATGACAAGAATTCGACGGAGTTGAGGGGATAATAATCTATTTATTATTCCACTTCAGTCCCTCCTTAAGGAACGTTACAGCACAACAATAAAGCAGCTCTAGAATTAGAATGAACACAGCAGTTTATATAATCCCCCCTTGTTCCAATGTTCTCTCTCTTTTGTATGCTTCCTCTCAGTTACATAATTACTACCGTTTTCCTGGTGGCATTCGTTGCAATATTTAAACAGGAATTTCCTTAAACTCTATAAGAAGCTTTAAAATTATTTTATTTAAGGAAACAAAGGGATTAGATTCTTGAGGGATATCAGGTGATGAAGGCATACGTCTATCAAGGTATCAGTGTGGTTAGTAGATTTGAGATATATGGGAGACAGTGGTAAGCTTTAATTCTATGAACAAGGGTCAAAAGTCCCTCTGAAGCCTTTCCCCAGTTCCAGTAGAGGCTCAAAGTACCTGGCTTATGCTGTCGCATTCTTTTCGGGAGTGCATGTTCAGGCGCACAAAGCCCGATCCCTGGCACCTGAGCTTTTGATGCAGGACAGAAGCACTGTTGTGTGTGCAGTGTGTGTAAGAGGGGCGGTTGCACAATGGCTCAGGCACCGTTGCATGTGTCTAGTGTATATCACAGTTGGTAATAACAAATGTATGTGTAGTTATGTTTAAGTCTCCATTGAAAAGGAGTGTTTTGATTTGCTTATGACTCCGGCATTTTTTGATGAATGTGTATGTAATTTGGCAGGAAGTTGGTGCACCTGGCTGCATTCCCCATGTCAACTTTCATGAAGACCTGTCCACAGGGGAAAGCCACAAGAGGGGGAAGAAAAGTTCTCCTTGCCATATGAAAATTTGCTCGCCACTACAACAAAATCTGCTTTACAAAATTACAGCAAACCTGGCATGAAACCAGGACTTTACTCAGAAAATGGCCCTTTGTGCTTTTGGGGTATATCCATTCAGTAGTCTTTGAGATTTTTGTTTTACAAAAAGGTGTCAGTTGGGCTACAAAGGGTTACTCATAAAGGGACTGTTGTTGATTTTGCCTGTTCGCCGGCCATCCAGGGACCAGGATGCACAGAGGATTTCAAGGTCCAAAACTTTGGAAATAAATCCCATTTGGAGAAATGTATCCCCTTTGGAGAGAGATCATTTCCCCTTTTTCAATTCTTAAATACTTATGCTTGGAATATTCGATGCTCTAGCCAATCCAATTGGCTGGCAGGAGCTGAAAATCTGTGTTATTTTATTGTATGAAATGAATTTGAGTTGTGGACATGTTAGTCTGTTATTTGGATTGAAAAGGACTAGTGGAGGAATAGTAGAGGGAAGTGTCTAGATTTTTTTTTGTAGCCATTGGAAGAGGTTAGGCAGCGAAATCTGCATCCTAAATGTCAGTGAGTGTCTACGGAAGCAATGGGAACATCCCCTGCCCTCAAGAAGGACATGGGGGAGGGGCATTCGGCAGACAATGCAGCCAAAATTGAAAAAATAAACATTTTCATTTTGGGATCAGTAGACGTGGAATCGAGTCCACTGATTCGCAGGTGGATATGCAAATGCCTTGAATTTTTTTTGCAGGTTCAATACCACATGGGAATGGTACAGGATCTGCACCCAGAGCCCACTGCACATGACCAAAGGCATTGGGTTTTTTTTGGACTAGAAGATGGCACATGGCCTGCTTTGCATTCCTTTCAGGCAACTTTAGAGGACTAAACAAGTATCGCACTGGAAAGTATATCTAACAAAAAAATGGGTAGGTTTGCGTGATTTTTGTGTCACAAACCCAGCGCAAATACTTTGTAAATCTGGCCCCATACGCCATGGGCTTTGAGGATAAGGGGTCCAGGGCGAGTTTGCCATGTACTGTGCCTGCAGCCTGCTAGCATGATTTTTTTGCTCTCTATAACAGAAGAGCTGGCTGTGGTGCAAAGCCAGAGGCCACACTTTGCACCTAGGGCTTACTGGGCAGTATGTCAGGGCAGGGTATAAGGTACCATGTGTGGCCAACAGCAACACCTTTTACCTGGGCATGCCATACTGAAGTGCTATGTGGGCTCTGAGGACAGGAGACTGAGCACAGTGCAGGGCCACAGACATGTCCTGCATCCAGAGCATACGAGGCACAACCATTGGTCGGGCTCTGGGGATTCTGAGGAAGGGGACACTGGGCACTGGATCCAGGGCATGGACAAATGACAGAGCTGTGCCCAAAGCCTGCTGGACAAAGGTGAAGACACTACCCTTCATGTTCTGTGATAGAGTTACTGGATAGAGAGAATGAGTGAAGGCCACTCACTGTGACCAGAGTCTGGTATATACCATCAGAGGCCATGCACAGTGTGGGAATAGGGGGTAGGAGGACTGGAGACAGGACATGGCCTTTGGGTATGTCCTATCTCCAGTCCATCTGTCCTCTGTGCACACTGCTTACTAGGTTCCACCGTTGATAATTCCCTGTGCTTTCCGGGAGCCAAGGTGAAGGCAAAGGCCAGATGGCTGGACATAGGAAATGGCTCTACCAGCATTCGCTCGTGGTTGGTGGACTTTTTGTAAGCTGTGGTCGAAGGTCACATCTTGCACCCAGAGCCCATATGGCATAGCTGTGAGGCATGCTCTTTGGGCTGAAGGACTGGCCACAGTAATTGCCAAAACTCACAACCTTCCTCCAATGCCTGCTGGGCATGGGCAAAGGCAGTGCCAACATTGTTTTCTGTAGGTAGGGGAACTGGATGTATGACATAACCAAATGCCACACCCTGTGTCCCTGAAAGCTGTGCCCTGTGACTTCTGGTGGCAGTGAGACTGACTCAGGAGGCAATTAAACTTAGTGAACAGCATGACTGAAGGGCTATTTCCCCTGCCACAGCAGGCACCGGTGGCTACGCAGGTCCTACTCACCAAGAGCTGCATAGTGTGATACGGAGAGCCAGTGCAGCTGCTGGATCCTGGACCACCCAACAGGCCCTTCCTGCATCTAAGCTGTTTTTTCCTGCACTTCCCGTGGAGGGCGGCTGATGATAAGGAGCTGCAACGCCTCTTTTCCTGAGCAATGGAGTCACAGCCAATGCCTGATGCACTAGGAGAAGGGCCTCCCACTTGCACCTACTCCTGTGACGTCTTCTGGGTGCTCAGAGGGGACATTGAAAACCCATAATGAAACAGTAACTCTGAGCACATGCAGACTTTAGTCCAAAGAAAATTCATCCAACAGTCGTCAGTATGTCTGTCTTTTCTTTAATCAGTCAGCACTTTTTACATCAGCCAACAAGTGTTTCGTCTTTGGGTACAGTCACCCAGGACTTCCTCAGGGCTTCATGTACGGTAAAAATTCTCCAATCTGTGTAAATTACATATCACCGCGTATAGGCCATTATAAGTACTGAAGGGTGCAGTCAAGTCAGTGTAGCGACTCTTGAGGGCGAGCCGGCGGCTTCCTATCTTCATTCTGCATGTGCTCAGAGTTACTGTTTCATTATTGTTTAAACTAGGGATGTGGGCTGACATCCCTACTTCTTGAGTACTGCTTTGATCAGCTTTGTAAATTGAACTAAATAAGATACAATGTTTTCTGTGCGCCCTACTTCCCTTATCCTCCCACATTTGCTTTAATTGAAAACCGTGTTTGATGTTGATGGTAAAGAGGGGGCTGGAGTGTTCAACTGATGGGCGCAGCCCCCCAAAGGTACATGCCTTATAATGAACCACTTGTCTTCTCTGACCTCAATGTGGTTTCCTGACCACCCATCTGGGCCTGGAGCATCACTCCTCTGATGGGCCGCTGTGTTTACAAACTGCACCCCCATATTCGAGCGGCAGCCCCTTCGTTCTCACTAGTGGTGACGGACAGGACTGGATGCAGGTCAGAAGGGGTCAGCTGCCCCACGGAGCATGCAGCCTACAGGTGAGATACCACAGGCACCTGTGGAGGAGACAGAGCATTGGAGCACCTACTACCTGTGGCTCAGTCTGTTGAATGAAACACAGGGGCATATTCACAAGGAACTATCGCCGAGTTAACGGCACTTTATCGCAGCCAAAGTTGCGATAAATTTATCGCCCCATTCACAAACCGGTGTTACCAGCCCACAGCACCTGTTTACCCGCGATAGCAGCCGCAAAAAACATCGCCACAGATGATCCCCGCAACTATTGTTAATGAGATGCAGAGTATGCGTTCCCGTGCCCAAATCTGCGACAACACCACTCCACAACATTCACAACGACCAGACAGAACTGCCATAAGAACACGAAACAGGTGATAAGGCGCGTTAGCAGCAGGAAAATAACCCCTGCCCTGACCTGGTGCTAAGTCGGACCACAGCCTGCACCACAAAAGGGAGACCAGCCCACAGTCATGCCTGAAGAACAACAGATGCACCTGGGCAACTAAACATACAGCCCAGAGGGCCAAAAGGGAAACAACACCTGCCGCAACCACCCCCAGGAACACCCCTCTCTGCCCCCCCCGACCAAAGACATGCCGCATCAGCCACCCCCAATCACTTACAAAATATTACGCATGATGTCGCAGAATCACAACTGGTGACATGCATGTTTTGTCACAAAAATGAGCATCACACAATCATTTCTGAAGCAACAAATCAAACTTTATTAAAACGAACACAGAAATGAAATGAAGACATATTGCGGCTCCCCTCGGGCCAATCCGTAGGTCACAGCCTGCAAGACAAGAATCATGATGAGAAGGTGTGTCCTGCGCACATCAAAGGACAGGGAGAGAGCGAAGGAGAGAGAGGAAGAGAGGAAGAGAGACAGAGAGAGAGAGAGAGAGGAAGAGAGGGAGAGAGAGAGAGAGAGGAAAAGAGAGGAAGAGGGGAAGAGAGAGAGAAGAAGAGAAGGGGAGGGGGAGAGAGAGGGAGAGAGCGAGAGAGAGAGAGGGAAAGAGAGTGGGAGAGAGCGAGAGAAGAAGAGAGGGGGAGAGAGAGAGAGAGAGGAAGAGAGAGAGAGAGAGAGGAAGAGAGTGGGAGAGAGAGAGAAGAAGAGGGGGAGAGAGGGAGGAAGAGAGAGAGAGAGAGAGACAGAGAGGAAGAGAGTGGGAGAGAGAGAGAGAAGAAGAGAGGGGGAGAGAGAGAGAGAGAGCGCCGCCCCTGCGCACCCAGGCCACACTGCTCACCTGCTGCCACCAGTGTGTTTCCAACCACTTGCCGGCATGTAGTGCAGTCCATTAGGTCACACATCTGAGACAGACCCGTCATCTGAAACAGAGTCCAGATACATGTTTGGCACAGAACACACATTCGCACAAGACAACATTGCCTGCCCGCCCATGCACACCCAGACCGAGGCACCCCAGCCCCTCACGCCGCCCATCGGAGCATGCCCGCCCATGCACACCCAGGCCGCACTGCTCCCCTTCCGCCACCGGCGTTCAGACAGGAGGTCCCACCACATGCCACTGCAGGCCACAAGCACGGGGCCCGCGGACATGGCACACTCCACACCATGCCGCCCCACAGGCCACCAGGTCTCACGTTTGGTGCTGGGTCTTGATTACTCCATGGCAGAGGACACACCAGGGCACCCGGCCTCATCGCAGGCAGCACACCCGCTCAGCCCAATAGGTGCCACCAACTCTTTGATCCCGGAAGCGACGCCACGTGGCGGTAGGCCCACGCTGGCCGCTGGCTCTGGCCTACACTGCGGTCCAGCAGGGCACACAAAACGTGGTGGCAGGCCTGTAAAGGCCGCAAGGCATCGGGTGCCACTAACCCTGTGCGCACCAACTCATGTGCCCTTTATGATTGAGAACCATGGAGCGTCAGTCATCCAGTCACCACCGGCAGAGGGGAATGTGACGTCGTCGGCCCCTTTGGCAGAGTCACATGGCCTGTGCCGGATGGGTGTGGTGTGCGTGCAAACCTGCCCTCAGGGAGTGGCTGTGACATGCTGACAACTAGACCAGTGACCTGCCCACCACCAGCGAGTACGCCTACGGCGGGTAGCAATGAGGGGCCCCCCTCGGAGCGTAAGAGGAGTGGTCTGGCCTGCCGTACGCCGGGCCAGCGCAGGGATTGCAACAATGACACATGGGATCTGGGCGTGGTTCAGTCCATGTCCGGACAGGGAATGACTGATGCGTGTGTCCCTGTTGTAGTGTTCACGGGACCCGGTACACAACATGCTATGTAGCACCCTCTGAATGGCATCCCACAGGATGAGCATCATTGACGCAAGGGACATCACTGTCCCTACATTCATCCACACATTCATACATGAATGATGTAAGACATAACACAGCAGTGCGTCACTGGATGTTTATTGCACATCCAGTGTAGTCTTGCAGCTGGAGAGGTACAGGGCAATGCCGAGCACACTACAGAATATGGGCCCATGGAGGGCTAGCCAGAGTCCATCTGGGGATGAAAAGTCCTGCGGAAGAGGTAGGGTACAGTCCGCACTGTGGTCGCTGTGTCATCGTTAATCAAACAGGATATGGCAGTCCATGTCGCTGTCCAAGGTGAGTGCATCGGAGTGTCTCGGGGGTCAGTGAATGGTCATGAGGCCATGTGCGGCACCAAGCAGGAACAGGCCAGGTGGCGGGAATGAATGCTAGTGCCTCTTGATCACAAACCCATCCACGTCCTCGTCCCCGGATGTGTGCACTGCCCCACCTGTGGGTGTTACTGTACCGGCTGGGGCACTGTGTGCCACTGACACATTAGGGGCCAGAGGAGGGTTGTTGGCCGCACTGTGTGGCAGTGACACATCCGGTGCCGTAGTGGATACGCCTGCCACACTGTGGGGCACTGACACACCAGGGGGCGGAGATGGGGATGGTGTGGGGTCAGCAGCATTCATCAGCGCCACGCCTTGTGGCAGCAATGCTATGATGATGGTCTGCAGGGCATGGTAGATCCCAGCTACATTTCGCTGACGTACAGCGCTGGCTGCCATCCTTTCTGCCTCCATCCTCACCATGTCCTCCATGAGCCTCTGCATGTGTGCCAGCTCACGGCTGCTATTGCTGGAGCCACTCTGAGTGGACAGGTGTTCTCTCCGCGTCAGGACTCCAGCGATGTCAGTCAGGGCTCGTTGGAGGCCATGGAGCTGGCTTAGATACCCATGGATGGCGTCCAGTTTGGTAGCCACGAGGTCGAACCCCACCCGCACCAGCTCAGCTGTCTCCATCTGGCCTTCAAGCACATGGTGTTGGAAGGCCATGTGTTGTTCCTGGGGGTCTTGGGAGACTGGCAGGCCGTCGGTGTGTTTTGCTGGGTGGTTTGGGTGGTGGGTGGGGTCTCCTCGATGCAGCTGGTCAGCCCTGATCCTGGAGGTGAGTCGTGGATGATGTCAATGATGTCTAGGAGGGCTTGGGTGTCGATGCGGGGGTTGATCCTCCTCGTCATCAGTGAAGAGTGGCTGGGGCTAATCTGCAGGAGGTGTTGACGGTGTCTCTGCAATGTGACGGGGAGATTGTGTATTACAATGTGTCCACATGTGTGTAGCCGCATGGTACATGTTGACATTCAGACAGCATGGCATTGTACATTGTGACAGTCTATGGATCTGGACGATGACCCAGAGTCATTGAGGGTGTGCACTGTGCTGTGCTTGATTGTGCATGTGTGCCATCTCCACCCGTCCCCCCAGTACCTGGTGGTCACTCACCCTACTGCGGTTGTGTTGTGTCCTGTCGAGTAGTGTCCAGTCCCCCGACTCCGGCCACAGTATCCACACTGATGACTGTCGACACCAGCTTCTCCATGTCATCCAGCTCAAGCTGTGGCGCTGGGCCCCCACCTCCAGTCTGCATTGCTGCCTTCTAGTTGGCTGCGAGTTTCTCCTTGGTCTTCCGCTTGATGTCACACTATCGCCTCTTGACCTCGTCCATTGTTCACTTGTGCTCTCCGACGGCATTCACCTTGTCCACGATGCCCCACCATATTCCAGGTTTGGTGCCCAATGACACGTTGGAGGTGACGAACAGTTGTTGGTGTTCCATCACCTCCGTGACTATGATCCTGTTCGCCTGCGGACTGAACTTTGTCTTCCTCTTCTTCTTGTCCTTGCCCTTCCCTGTCCCCGAGGTCCCGGGCTGGTCGTCCGGGTGCTTGTGGGGTTGCGCTCGTCCTCTGCGCCTGCTCCGGCTGCCTCCTTGGTGCTTGGGTGTTGGTCAGTTTGTGTTTGGGTGTTTTTTTCTACTTTTATGGTGATTTTTCCCGCCGGCCAGGTGTGTGTTGCAGGTCTGGCGCTGCTTATCGCTGATTTCCTCATCGCGCTTTAGCCCATCGCAGGTTTTCTGGTGTTGTGGTTTGTGTTTTTATCTCCATCGAGGTGGTTGTGTCGCGGACATTGTCTGCGGTTTCGGCATGGTACCGCTTTGTTGTGAATACCACGTTGACACAGGCTTATTTCCCCGCAACAGGCTGCGATGTTGAGAGTTGCGTTAAGCTACTCTTGCGGTAGTTATCACATGTTCTTGTGAATATGCCCCACAGTTTTGACTTATTGGGCCCTTCTGCTAGTGCCAGGTATCCATCAGTCGCTGCCCCACGAGGGGCAAAGCCCTACACCGGACCGTGCTGCTTGTGCTGTGGTCAGTGGTTTCTCTCTCCTCTGGGGTGGACGTGGACAGCAAGTGGCATGGTGTCAGCTATCCACAACTCATTGTAATGCCCAGACACCCTTCTAATACTCAGCTCCCCTTGAACCATGGTGCGGTGGATCACCAACGACACACCACTACAAACTCTTGCTGTAGGTCCCAAACAACACGAGGAAGCTGAGGCCAGCCAAACTGGACACCTCATCCTCGACAGAGCATCAGGAATTACATACGATAATCTCCCATACAGCTGTAAAATGTTGGAATATTTACTATGTTGCTCCACCGATTACTCTACCTGTTTAGTAAAGTGCAGTCTGGACTGAGTGGGTCTTCCCCGCTAGTACCTTCTGCTGAATACTCACTGTGCTGTGGTGTACTGAATCTTCTGCATACTTGGGCTGCTTGTGTTGCGTCATTGGCTTTTCTCTCTCTTGTGGTGGCTGGTGAGGTTCTGCAATCCACGTCTTCAGGTCTTGCTAGGATGCCCCTCCTCTCAAACACAGCTCCTCTCCTGTCTCATGGAGCGAGGTCACCTGTGCTACCGCATGACCAATTCTCAAAGTAGGTCCTGGAAGCCATGGCGAGATTGATGTCTGCCAATCTCGGCGTCCCGTTGTCAGCACGGTGTCAGAATTAAAGATTTTGGAGCTCACCTTAACAACATACTGGGACTGACTCTCGAAGAAGAAAAGTGTACTGGCGGACACCCTCTGTACCTCAGGAGGTAAGTGAACTACAACTCCAAGGCACCAAACTTGGATGAGGGCAAAGTTGGTTACTACAAACGGCTTTGAGCTGCTTTGCAAGATGTTTTCTGATCAATAAACATGTCGCCCTCTTTGCCCCGACCAACCCCCTGCTTGGCTGGTTTAAGCACCTTGGCCACCTTGTGGCTGTGATCTGAAGCATTGGGAGGACTCAGGCATCACAGCACTGGTAGACCTATTTCAGGGTGGACAACCCCTGCTTTACACCTACTTTGGTGAACACAGGGGACAGTGTCTGGCAGAAAGATGGAATGCAGCTTATTTGACCAAATCGCAAAATGCAGTCTATGTGCTGTAGGCATTCCTCGCTCAATCCCACCTGGGGACCAGCGATGCCGTACACAACGCAGCTGTCGCCTCAGGAGTTGTGGCGAGGAGTTGAAAGGCTGATTAGATGAGTTGTCTGCATTTGTCATGGAATTAAATCCTTCTGCTGCAATGGATGGCACTGGTGGGTGCAGGGTTTACTCTTATGGTGGCATCCTGAGTAAGATTCCTAGCTGTACCACAGATCTGTGCAGTTTAAGAGAGGCAGACTCCATTTTGAATATATGAAGATGACAGCTCTTACAAATTTAAATTGTTAATTTCAGGTGCATCATCTTATAGCAGGCACACAACCTCAAGCATGATTCTGTTTAAGTTGTGGACATATGAGGCCCTATCATGATGCAACTACTACAGGAGTTTATGCGCTTCTTTTTGTTGTCTTCACCGCTTACACCAACTTAAAAGTTAGTTCAGGATCTGTTGACAGAAGATCGGACACTGAGGGCAGTAGCTTCTCCTTTGTGTTTCCTCGCTCTGCTGTCAGAAAAATCTTGGAGACTTTGGACGTAAAATGTATAATCTGTATTCATCAGGAGAGAAAATTGGTGACAAAGGGCAGCATCGGATAAACATCACTGCTGATGGGAGAGGAGGGCCCCACGAAAAAAGAGGTCTGTTACCCTCTGAGAGGAGGCCTGTCAGGTCTCCATGACCCACGGGCCTATTGCATCAGTGGTACTGTCCAGCTGACGTAACAAGGGCTAGTTCAAGTCAGGAGTGGGTATGAGGGTAAAGGTACGGTGGGTGCTGCTGAAGCTATGGCCTGCAGTTTTCATGAACATCTAGAAGGCTGCTCAGGAGTTCTTTTCCTCCAGGCACCTGTTGGGGGGAGGGCGGGTCTGACTGATGGTTAGGGGCTGTACCAGAGAGAAATACAGTTGCAACCCCTGGTAATGCAGAGGGAGTTCTTCAACAGCATGTTATTCTATAATTACATTTAAACAAAAGACACGCCTTTTCCTGGGACATTTTGCAGTGCCCCACCTCACCCAGCTCCTCCCCATGGTATATGTGCCCACTGACCACGCCCTCTTGCACTGCCCTCTCCACTGATTAATATCTTTATTTATCACTCTTTCCTTTTGACAGCAGACATTTTTGGCAACCAGAACTTATGACTACATAAGAGGGCGTCAAATGACATTTTTATGTGGCCCTGTTAACGTAAATGCCAAGAACCAGGGCGTTGCAACCATACTTGCGACAATTCCAACAATATAAAAACAGATAAAACTGGAAAGTCTACCTAGAGTTTTCATTGGTGGGGTTTTCTATAATATTAATAACAGATTTAATTACTACATAGACTGCATGAAAAACGTTAAGAGTATGCATCGTGCAGGATTTGAGCTTGGATAATGTTAATTAATGTATGACAGCACGTTTTACATGTTTATATGTAGTCGGACACGAGTGTCATGTTAGGCTGTGCACACAGGTTCATATAGGGCAGGAGCGTACCTGCAGACCGTCAGAGTACTATCCTATTTGCATTTTCCATTCGTTTGCATGAAAATGACGGTTGACAACATAACAATGTAAACAAACCATTTGGCGTATTAATCAGATAGTGTTTGGTAATGTGGTTTTTATCCTTATTTTGGCATAAAAATGTGATGTTCACATTTAATTAGGAAATGTTAATTCACAGAATCAGTTCACCCTTGCGGAATTCCAGTCACTCGTGGAAATATCTGCCATTTTACTGCAAAGTTACGATTAGTCACGGAGAAAAAGACGATGAGTGTCCGGGGGAAGTGTCCATGCAAGGTCACGTGAACACCAGCAAAGTCAAAAAGTTGAGAGTATTCATTTAAGGTTGGTCGGTGTTTCCAAACTAGGAAGCACACAGTGCAAAAGGCAGGAGTGAGTGTGTTTCCAGGGTAAAAAAAGAAAACAGACTACCCCTTATTTCGTGGATAAATGGCAGCCGAAGTTTTAATCCCCTAAATAGAAGACACATAGCCCGCCCCACAGTCCACTTAGTGGCAGGCCCGTGTCTCATGATTAGATCAGGTAATAAGCCTGCCATAGGATTCAAAATGTTCCAGCTATTGCGTCGAGAATTTTCAGTTTTATTAAGGACACTGAGGGGAGCGTTATGCTTCTCTTTCTTTACTCCCAAAAAAACCCGGCAGCCAACTGAGTTAGTTTAAATAAAATACTACATTTCCCATCACTGTTCGGAAATATGTTACATCATACAGTCGGCACATACCCATTTAGCTCACCCTTCAAAAAAAAAATTCTGCATAGATGCTTCAATATTTTTGTGTTGTTCTTGGCTTTCGATGTTGGCAATGTAGGTTTTGAACTGTCTTGCAGCTTCTTTCTGAAAATGATTCTTTTTTGTTTTCATCTCCCATGTCCCTGATAGCTTGGTGACGGGAGCCGCTTTTCTGCCTGCCTTTGTTGGAACTATTCCTTCCTTGAATGCTCTACCAGTGATAGCCTTCGTATGTGTCATCGTCCCCTCTCTGCTCTATGCATCAGGCAAAATGTGATGCCTGGAAGGAAATTTGCATGGAAGGGTTTGCGGGGACATCGATTCACTTAAATGCCGGCGGTAAAGAGGTTCAAGCACGTACTTTCTGATCCCTTATAATGTTACAACATGTACCACTTGTCCGGTGCTTAATTTCCCAAAAAATATCTCGCCAGGGCTGTCATCAGGAGGCCGCTGCACCTTGTGCCACACATTGCCCCTGCCAGTCCTGCCAATGATAGTACCAACACAAGTATTAACATTCACACTTCTACAAGTGTGACAGTTCAGACTATTTCAGGCCCCCAAAGCTATAAGAATGGCATGGGTGGCAGGTAATATTAATTTTAAATATATATTGAGTTACTTAAGTATTCTTGTTATTGATACCTATAATAAATACACACGTGTCACCGTTACAGTTTTTGCACTACCAAGTTTCTTAATCAGATTGCTACATTACATATATGTTTAAATAAAACAAAGTGCCAAGCACTCTTTATCATGATTTCATAATGTAAAATCCCCACCATTAATCATATTGTGACACCATAATGTCAGTCAGGGCTAAACCCATATATGTCAATCACTCACAACAACTCCCATTGGACCACACCTGGCATGAATCATACTTAACTCCACCGATGTCAACTCCTCTTATTGTCTTCGGCAAGTTCATTCATTGTACACTTAGCTACAAAATCACCAAGTCCTCGTCATTGGCCACTCGGCAAAGGACACGGCATCCACTCAACCTCTTAGGGTCCGTTTTCTGTGGATGCTTAAATTACAAAAAATAGGCACGTTGTACACCCCACCCTCCCTTACGGCTAGTTGGTACATGTATGATGAAATATGTAACCCGACCCTCCATTCCGGATTAACTCTACACACAATCCACTCATCCCCGCACTAAGGGCCATATTATCAAGAACGGCGATAACATTATCGCCGCTTTAGCGGCGGGAAACTGCCGCTGAAGCGGCAATAAGGGGCTTGATAATATGCCCTAGAGAATTCCAATTGAAGCCCAGGTTTGTGGTCCTTCACACCAGAACCTGGGCTTCTATTGGAATTCTCTAGGGCATATTATTAAGCCCCTTATTGGCACTTTAGCGGCAGTTTCCTGCCGCTAAAGCGGCGATAATGTTATCGTCATTCTTGATAATATGGCCCTCAGATTATATGCGGCGTCCGTGTGGATTGCCGTTTCCGTCTCTTCTCTCTTCTCAGACACGTGCTCCTCTTACAATGATGAAAAAGCAGTCCTTTCTCATTTTAGAAAAGTCAGTTCAAAGTATTATTTATTTATTTATTATTTTGTGTATTTTATATAGCGCGCAGCTACCCCAACGGGGTGTCCCGGCGCTTCTGAGTGAAAGCAGAGTGATAGTCCTGGGGGGGTTAACAAAAGAGAAAAGTTTTTAGTGCCTTACGGAAGGGTAATTATTCCTGGATCATCCTAATTGCGATCGGGAGTTCGTTCCAGAGAGTTGTGGCACAGACCTGGAAGGTTTTACCTCCAGAACGTGCTTTCCTGAATCTTGGTATGGAAAGCAGATGTTGGGAGTTGGAACGGAGGTTCCGAGAGTTACAGTAAGGACGGATACTAACAGAGAGGTAGGCCGATCCCCTACCCCTAGTTACTCGATGGGCTAAGGTCATGGCTTTGAATGTAGCTCTTTGATGGATTGGTAGCCAATGTAATGCTCTGCGATGTGGTGAAATATGGGTGCGTAGGGAAACCCCGCAGACCAGCCGAACAGCCGCATTCTGGACTGTCTGGAGCCGATGTAGGAGGCCCGCAGGCAACCCTAAATACAGGCCGTTCGCATAGTCCAGGTGAGATGTAATCAATGCCTGGACTATGGTTTTCCTGGTGTCACTAGGGAGATAGGTGATGAATTTCTTAATCATCCTGATCTTGGAAAAACAAGCGGCTGAAACGGTCTGTATTTGGTTGCTAAAAGAAAGATTTGAGTCCCATTTGAACCATAACGACTGTTTGTCCTGCTGGGTCCTACCTTTGCTGCCTGCTCCCTGGACGGTGCCACATCAGCAGTTCCTGCCGCCTCCTCCCTCCCGCCGCCGCGTTTGCAATCTCGCGGCCGCAGTGAGGAGGGGGGAAGATACTACAATACCCAGGCTCCCTCCCTGTTCCCACCCCGGAAGCAGCGCGAAGCCATCTCCCGCGCCCAGAGGGGTTTAAAAAACGGACACTATCTCGGCAGAGCGGGCGTCTTTGAACCATAACGACTGTTTGCCCTGCTGGGCCCTACCTTTGCTGCCTGCTCCCTGGACGGTGCCACATCAGCAGTTCCTGCCGCCTCCTCCCTCCCGCCGCCGCGTTTGCAATCTCGCGGCCGCAGTGAGGAGGGGGGAAGATACTACAATACCCAGGCTCCCTCCCTGTTCCCACCCCGGAAGCAGCGCGAAGCCATCTCCCGCGCCCGGAGGGGTTTAAAAAACGGACACTATCTCGGCAGAGCGGGCGTCTTTGAACCATAACGACTGTTTGTCCCGCTGGGTCCAACCTTTGCTGCCTGCTCCCTGGACGGTGCCACATCAGCAGTTCCTGCCGCCTCCTCCCTCCCGCCGCCGCGTTTGCAATCTCGCGGCCGCAGTGAGGAGGGGGGAAGATACTACAATACCCAGGCTCCCTCCCTGTTCCCACCCCGGAAGCAGCGCGAAGCCATCTCCCGCGCCCGGAGGGGTTTAAAAAACGGACACTATCTCGGCAGAGCGGGCGTCTTTGAACCATAACTACTGTTTGTCCTGCTGGGTCCTACCTTTGCTGCCTGCTCCCTGGACGGTGCCACATCAGCAGTTCCTGCCGCCTCCTCACTCCCGCCGCCGCGTTTGCAATCTCGCGGCCGCAGTGAGGAGGGGGGAAGATACTACAATACCCAGGCTCCCTCCCTGTTCCCACCCCGGAAGCAGCGTGAAGCCATCTCCCGCGCCCGGAGGGGTTTAAAAAACGGACACTATCTCGGCAGAGTGGGCGTCTTTGAACCATAACGACTGTTTGTCCTGCTGGGTCCTACCTTTGCTGCCTGCTCCCTGGACGGTGCCACATCAGCAGTTCCTGCCGCCTCCTCCCTCCCGCCGCCGCGTTTGCAATCTCGCGGCCGCAGTGAGGAGGGGGGAAGATACTACAATACCCAGGCTCCCTCCCTGTTCCCGCCCCGGAAGCAGCGCAAAGCCATCTCCCGCGCCCGGAGGGGTTTAAAAAACGGACACTATCTCGGCAGAGCGGGCGTCTTTGAACCATAACGACTGTTTGTCCTGCTGGGTCCTACCTTTGCTGCCTGTTCCCTGGACGGTGCCACATCAGCAGTTCCTGCCGCCTCCTCCCTCCCCCCGCCGCGTTTGCAATCTCGCGGCCGCAGTGAGGAGGGGGAAGATACTACAATACCCAGGCTCCCTCCCTGTTCCCACCCCGGAAGCAGCACGAAGCCATCTCCCGCGCCCGGAGGGGTTTAAAAAACGGACACTAGGAGGAGCCTAGCGCTTGACCAAGATGGCCGCGTGAGCTTTGAGCTCCCGAGACCCTCGTGCCCTCCGTCGACTATCCTGTCTCTAATCCTGTTTGCATGCATGGCATCGTGCAGATGACTTGTCAGGGAGGCGATTGATGCTACCCGCGGTCGGATCGCCCACCGGGAACCGGAGTTATGCATGGCGGAAGATTGAGGCCTATCTCCGAGGGATGCCAGGGGCTAGAGTTGGCAGGATGCCCGACCTCTAATTGAACAACAGCGGCCAGGCGAGGTGTGAACTACCGGACGGAGGTCCCCATCCTTTCACTTTCACTTTCTCGCCCTTTGTTGGCCCTGCCCAGGGAGTGCTCTCGGCTGCTTTATTATCATTTGGACGCTCTGCACGCTACTCTGGCGGCCCATCGCAGGACTGCGCACTCCTGCCTTCTTTCGCTGGAAGAGGGTCGTCCTGTTTGAACCGACCTGCTTGAGCCAACCATGTCGGGCAAAGCAGAGGTGGATCGGCTGAAGCCTAAGGCCACCAGGCGGGGAGCCTATACTCAGGCCAATAATATGGACCGCTACGCCCAGCAGAAGGGGTCACCGGGTGGACCGAGCCAGTCGCCGGATGCACAGAAGACTGCCTCACCCTTGGCCCCGGAGCTCTCGCTCCAGGATGTCATGGGCGCGCTCGAAGGGCTGCAGACTTCGATTGGGAGACAGTTTGATGCCCTGGCGCACAAAGTGGATGCCATCTTGGTGGACGTTAATCTGATCCGCGCGGAATGGGCAAAACGAACAAACGAGTTAAAACCCTGGACCTCAAGACCACGGGCCTCGCTGATGATGTCTCGGAACTACAGACCGAGGTCCGTAAGTTGCGGATCGAGAGTGATCTCGCCGCCCGTCGGCTGGAGGACTTTGAGAGCCGGGCCAGGCGCAACAACGTGCGCGTTATCGGGGTCCCGGAGTCCTCGGACGAGACTTCTGTAGACCTGCTAGTGGAGGACTTGGTGCTTAACCATCTGCAGCCTAAGGGTCTTGGAAAGTTTTTCGCAGTTGAGAGGGCCCATAGAGTGCCGGGTGGTAGGCCCAAGGTGGGAGCCCCACCGAGGCCGATTGTCGCCCGGCTCTTTCATTTTCGAGATCGGGACGCTATCCTGCAAGCATCGAGGGTGACGGGCCCGGTCCCCTTCCAGAATGCTTCGGTGAATTTCTATCCTGACTTCACCCAGCAGGTGCAGAGGCAGAGGCAGGGCTTCCTGGGGGTGAAGAGGCGGCTTCGGGAGAGGGAACTGAAATATGCCATGCTCTTCCCTGCCAGACTACGTGTGGTGTACGAAGACCGAACATTCTTTTTTGAGTCGCCTGTCATGGCCGATGAATGGCTGGACGCTCTGCCCCGACGACGGACGGGAGAGGACACTGCCGCAGACGGGGACAGTGGCCGGGATGAACAAGGTTGATGTCTTCGGAACCGGACTGACTCGATTTGACTCTAGTTACTGACTTGAACAGAATGCAGTAAATACGGAGGGTTGTGGGAGGACGAGGGGAGCTCTTTCCTCCCTTAGGGTACTTTTTGTAGATTTTGGGATTGGTAGGGCGACAGGCACACTGCAAGTTGGGGGGGCTTTGTAAGCTGCAGCAGGGGTGCAGGGTGGGGGGATAGTTGGGATTTTGGGTTTGTTGTTGGGGGGTTTGTTTCTGCAAGGCGTATTGATTATTTTCAGGACTGTTCCATGGTGGCTCTTCGGGTGTGGGGTGGGCCTCCTTACGTTTGGGGATGGGGGGTAGGGGTTTAAGTGTTATTAGCTGGAATGTTAATGGTTTGGGGGATCGCATTAAGCGCGGGATTGTTTTGCAATTCCTGAAACGGTCATTGCCGGATGTCGCCCTACTGCAGGAGACGCACCTTATAGGTAACACGTGCTATGCTCTTAATAGGAAGGGTTATAAATTCATAGCACATTCGGGATTTTCCTCTGGGTCCAGGGGTGTGGGCATCCTAGTCAGAGCCTCGCTACCATTTGAGGTGGACTCCACCATTGTTGACGATAGGGGGAGGTTTGTGGCGGTGGCGGGGCGGTGGGAAGGAAGAACTTTGGTTTTAGTTTCGGTTTATGTCCCGCCGGCCCTGCAGGCCTCCACGTTTACAGATCTGGGTAGGGCCTTGCTGGATCTCCCGGGGGGTATGCTTGTGGTGGGGGGTGACTTCAATGCTGTCGGCTCTGGGCTGCTGGATAGATACCCGCCCAGAGACACAGGGGGGGCTCAGAAGTGGCTTCCAGACTTTCTTGACACTCTTGGCCTGATAGACTGCTGGAGGCTCCGGCACCCCACACAGAGCCAATACACCTTCCACTCCGGAGCGCATGGTAGCCTCTCTAGGATTGATTACCTGCTCACTCTGGCTGCGCATGCCTCAATGGTGTCCGAGGCCAGGCACATGGCGCGTGGTATATCGGACTATTCGCCAGTGTGGGTCAGACTGGATGTTGGCCGTGAGGGAGGGGGAAGAGTGGCTCCTATTAACCCTTGGTACTTCCGAGACCCCAAGATGCGCAGCGCACTGGTGAAGACGGTTGATAATTTTTTCAAGGATAATCAGGGATCCGTGGACTCGGCAGTGTCGCTGTGGGAAGCATTTAAGACCGTGCTGCGAGGGGAGGCCCTCTCCCTTGTAGTGGCGGCCAAGCGGCGGAGAGATGGCGAGGTTATGCAGGTTGAGGAGGAGATCGTGGCTTTGGAGGGAGCGCTAGAGGAGGAGGTTACAGAGGCCTCACTGCATGAGCTGAGCTTGAAGCAAGCCGAGTATAAGGACCTGGTGACGAATGCTGCTAAGACCCTCAGTA
This sequence comes from Triturus cristatus, assembly GCF_964204655.1. Lineage (NCBI taxonomy): Eukaryota > Metazoa > Chordata > Amphibia > Caudata > Salamandridae > Triturus > Triturus cristatus. The sequence goes on along the minus strand of NC_140584.1, from coordinate 991,866,794 downwards.
GGGAACAGCAGGGCCGCTTGTATGATGTTGGTGACAAGGCCGGGAAACTCCTAGCTTGGCTGGACAAAAAAGAACGGGTTAATAGAGTAGTGCCGGAGTTGACGGGAGAGGGGGGAGAGGTGATTGTGGAACCTGAGAGGATTGTACAGTGCTTCACGGACTATTTCCGTATGGTTTATGACTCAGTGTCGGATAGGCCGCCCGAGGACTCGCGTGACCTCTTGCGTGATATCGCTTTGCCCTGTCTTTCCGACGTAGATAGGGACGATTTGGATGGAGACATAACGGTCGATGAGGTGGCGGGAGCTATCCGCGCGCTGAACTCGGGCAAGGCCTCGGGCCCGAATGGCTTGCCAATTGACCTGTATAAGCTGTTTCCGGATAGGGTTGCCCCTCACCTGCGCGCCATGTTCGTGGAGGCGCGGGGGAGTGGGACCCTCCCGTTGGATCAGCGACTGGCGACAATTGTTGTTATACACAAAGATGGTAAACCCCGAGATAAGTGTGCCTCATATAGGCCTATCTCACTTCTTTAACGCCGAGCCGAAGATTCTGGCTAAAGTCCTTGCGGCCCGATTGATCAGGGTACTTGGAGACCTGATCCACCCGGATCAATCCGGTTTTATTCCGCATCGTAACACCGCGTTAAACCTTCGGCGCCTTCATGGCGTAATCGCCAGGGCGGGCACGCTGCGTGAACCAGCCGTTGTGGCGTCTCTCGATGCCACGATGGCCTTTGATACGGTGGAATGGGCATATTTGTGGGCTGTGCTGGCCAAGTTCGGCTTTGGCCATGGCTTTGTGAGCTGGGTGAGGTTGCTGTATGAGGGACCCCTTGCGAGTGTGGTGGTAAATGGCCGGGCGTCGACTCCGTTTCAGCTTGGGAGGGGCACTCGGCAAGGTTGCCCCCTGTCGCCATTGTTGTTCGCCCTCGCCCTTGAGCCACTGGCGGCGTGGATACGCTGGAACCCGGATATACGGGGACTTAGATGGTCGCCCGAACACGAGGACCGCATTTCGCTATATGCTGATGACATCCTGTTGTATCTTGCCTCGCCCAAGAAATCACTGATAGTGGTCTGTGACGTTCTTACATCTTTCGGTAGGAATTCGGGTCTCGTCATCAACTGGAGTAAATCGTATTTATATGTTCTGAGTGGCGAGGTTCCACCGATCCCGCGAACTTGTTCGATCCAGATCGCTCAGCAGGGCTTCGTGTATCTGGGGATCTTTATCTCCACGGACTCCGCTTTGCGGTATGAGAGGAACCTGCTCCCCCCCCTGGCGCGCCTGCGGCGGGATGTAGAGGGCTGGCGGAGGCTGCCGCTCTCCCTCGTTGGGCGCGCTGCCTTGTTCAAAATGATGTCTCTTCCCCGGTTCCTCTACGCATTGCAGAATACTCTAGATTGGGTACCGGCCAAATACTTTCGGGAGATCGAAAGCCTCCAACGAACGTTGTTGTGGGACGGGCGGCCGCGAATAGCAATTGCTAAGTTGACGTTTCCATGGTATGATGGGGGTATTGCGCTTCCAGACATCCGACGCTACTATTGGGCCACCCAGCTGAGCGCGATTAATCATGGTCTCTATGGCCCTGCCCTCAGCCCTGGTTATGCCATGGATAGGTGGTTGCTGCGTGGTGGTAACTATCACAGGGCGTTGTACTCGCGGTCCCTGGACTCGTCCCTCACGGGGCCCACTGGGGTGGCGGTGCGTGTGTGGAAGATGGCAACTGACTCGCTGGGCTGGAAGGATAGGCTCACCCTCGCTACCCCGCTGTTTGAATCTGAAAGATTGGGTAGGCTTTGGCATACAAAAGGTTTTGATAAATGGGACCTGATCGGCATCTCCAGGGTCGGAGATGTGCTGATTAAGGGGAGGGTGAAGTCCTTTGAAGAGTTGCAGAAGGAGTATGAGCTGGGGACTTCCGAGTTTTTCCGCTATGTTCAGGTGCGTCATGCCCTCCGGTCAGTCCTCGTGGAGGGTGAGAAGGTGCCTGAGTCTTCTCCTTTGGAGGACCGGATCCTTGATGGCCATATGCCTGAGAGCACGATCTCGCTCATCTACAAGAAATTGATAAACGTCCGGGCGGATGCGCTTCTGGGGCTGCGGGACCAGTGGACTAGGGATGGACTCGAGTTGGATGACGAGGATTGGCAGTCTGCTGTTTCCTCTCCCAAGGAGGTTGCGATCCCGTCGCGTCTGAGGCTGGTGCAGCTCAAAATACTGCATCGAGTTTATGTGACGGGGCCAAGGCTGGTTCATATGGGGTTCTCTGAGGAAGGCCTATGTAGGAGGGGATGTGGTATGGTGGGTACTTTCCTGCATATCATCTGGGAATGTGGTGTCATCGCGGAATTCTGGAGGAGAGTCCATGCAGTGATGGGGGAGGTGACGGGCATTGCTATGCAGCCGGAAGCGCGGTGTTGTCTCTGAATGTCTGGGGGCCCACTGATCACGATGCAGCACAGACCCAATGGGTGACTCTGGGTAACATGGTCGCTAAGAGAGATATCGCACGATTGTGGGGCTCCGCGGGGCCCCCCACATTGACCGCGTGGAAAGAAAATATGGATTGGAGTATGCTCAGGGAGAAGACAGTATATTGCGCTAGAGGCCGCCCTCGGAAGTGGCACGCCATCTGGGGGCGGTGGAATCAATACAGGGGGGGAATATGTCTTGCCCCTGATTTGGATCCCCCGAGGAACAGCTTTCTTCTTGACATTCTTTCCAGCTCAGTATATAAGATGTGATGCTTAATTGACTTCTTGGGCCTCTGCTGTCCCCCTTCTTCCTCTTATCACAGTACTGTGACTGTTAGATGATTGGGGTCCGGCCTCCCCTGGGGGGCTTTCACCATGGGCATTCAGTGTTTTCGCCTTGCTGGGGTTCGTTGTGTGTTTGTGTTTACTTAAAAATGGAATCTTTTCACTGCTCCTTTAATGCAATGTGGACGCTTCGATTGTCCTTCTCTAACGAAGCTGCCGAACCTCCGGGTTGTCGGCTGAATAGCTGTGTCCAGACTCTTGAAGAAATAAAGGTTTTAAAAAAAAAAAAACGGACACTATCCCCGCGTCGCGGGACCGCGCGCGGGCGGCGCCGGGCTGAGCCCGGGCAGAGGGCGGGCCGTCTGTGGCCGTCAGGGGCCAAGGGAGGCCAGGCCGGGCCCCCCCCCTTGGCTCTGGAATTTAAGACTCAACGCAGTAATATTAGTAAGACTTTTTCATCCTTGTTATAATATTCATATTGCCAACTGCGACTGTTAGCCATCTTGCATACAGACTTTGTAATTTACTACCACCAACCATTACTACTTCGTTAGCTGTACGCTCTAAAATGGCCCTCATTCCGCCTGATGAAGTAACTAAAATGATAACTCCTCCACTGGGAGCTCCACGGAAAGGCACTTTAGATCATTTTCTGGCAAAAGCTGTTTCGAAACTAGACCACCAAATAGCGGACACAGAGCGCCGACTGTCGCTTGGTCCATTTTCTAACAAACGCTCGTCGTTAGGCCCCATTCAAACAATTCCCTCTCCTACAATACTACCCACGACCAATATTTCCACTCAAATAAGTGATCCAGGTATTCCCTTGCTTTTACAAACTCAGCCACCGATAGCGGACACCCCAATGGAACCTGTGCTTATCAATAACAACTCGAGCCCTTCTGCATACTTCATCCTGTCAGAGGCCCCATCCATCATACCACCCAAAGAAAAATCAAAACCTAATAAAAATAACAACCCCCAAAATAAACCAAGACCTGGGGCAACAGTAAAGAGAAAGCGGGGGGGTCAGTGTACCAAAGGTAATCGACCATAAACACCAAGATTACACCCCAGTCCTGTACAAGCTACTAACGACCAACTATCTGCTGTCTTTGACTTAAATGACGACCTAATTAAGAGGATTGAACATTTAGTCAAATCCTTCTTACTCCCATTTTCTGAGAGACTTAAAAGGTTAACCGAACAACTAGACACTTTAGTAGCAGCATCCTCTTCAAATACTGCACTACTGAAAGACCTAACAACTTTTAAAACAACTGAAATTCAGAAATCCCCCGCTACTATCATCCCAAGGGATCCTTTACCATTACCCAAAGCCAATACACATCCCCTGGCTAAATTTACAACCGCACTAGGTCCTACAGGAGAGGGGAAACAAATACCCTAACCCAATATTCCAGGACATAAATCCACTAACAACATCAGGGCACCTTCTCCGAACAAGTCCTTAAAAAGAACGGACGTGTGCATAGATCTACCACCTGAGGCGGCACCTTATGCCGTTATACTGACAGGAGTACCAAAACTAGCATCGGGTAAGAAAGAGGGGTTTACAGAATTGAAAAACAAAGTAATTGACTGGCTAAGTAAGCATAGGCCTCTGCCCCCCAATATTAATGGTGAGATACTATATGTGAGAAGGCTGTCCTGGCTGGGATGTAGGCCCAAGGACATAGAGGGTGATATCATAATTATTAACTTTAAAGATTCAAGAGCAGTAACTCATATAGCGGACTGGTTCTCCGAGAGAGGAAGGGAAGGAATATCAACCCGTGCCTTGAGCTACTTCTATCCCCAATCTCTTCTCACCCCTTGTAGCAACAAATCCACCTTTAATACACTTATAAACGCCAGACATTCGTCACCACCTCGACATCTTACCACAACAAGACAGTGGATGGACCACTTCCCCCGCCCATTCCTCCCAGATAGGTTTCACTCTTATCAACACCTAAATACCCGTAATATACCTCAGTATCCCTTATGGCCTGTCCCTATTACTAATCGTTTCGAAGCACTGACAGACTTAGACGACCCGGACTGACAGATGGAAGTATTCCCAGAGATTTATTCCCATGAACAGTCTTTTGTGGCTTCCAATCCTTATTCTAACATTGGAAGCCTTGGTCTGGATGCCCATAACCACTGTGTTCAGGGAATCTTAATTAAAGAGGTAATCAATGATCGGACTCATATCAACCTTGATAAACTTCATTTGGAAGTTATTCCCCAACCTGATCTTATCATTGACCCTAGTTCCCTTTCAACTTTAAACCCTACATCTAGAGATGAAATTACCAATGTTTCCCTTACGAGGAAGTCAGTGGCGGCACAAAACATTATTTCATGGAACGTTGCAGGTCTTATTAATAAAATATCCCATCAACCCTGGCTAGACATTGTGTCCACTTTTCGTGTCATCTGTCTCCAGGAAACGTGGGCTGTTGATGAACTCCACATATTGGGATATCAGACTTTTCATGCACCTGCACAATTCATCCCACAGGGGAGAAATAAAGGAGGCCTGACCATATATCTCTCTACGACACAGGATATAAAAGTTGTTAAATACTTATTCACTGATTATTATCAGATTTTAGTCATTAGTTGGGGCCACGTAAAATTTTTGACCCTTATTAATTTTTATAATAATATTCCAACTGATAGCCTAGAAAGCCAGATCGATATACTTATTCAGAGTGTAAATACTATTAAGACCCAGAACAAAGATGAGCCACTTCTGATCTGGGTGGGTGACTTTAATTGCACAATTTGCCCATATGGATCCAAAGGCATTTGCGGCCTTGGTCAACATAAGGACGATAACCCAACCCACTTTGTTCACTCCAAACTGGGAAACTTTCTTAATAACGTGCTCTTTCATTTTAATTTGTCTTTTATAAACGAACTATGCACCCCAAATATCCCCTTTCAACCAACTTTTCACGGGCGGGGCTGTAGTTCAATTATTGATTTTACCCTTATGTACTCATCCAACGCAGGGTTAATTACAGATTGGGAAACACATGATGTCATTTTTGGCGATCACTACCCAATCTCCTTTAATCTAAAAATTAAAAACATACATCAGACCTTCATAGAGAAGTTTACTTATCACCCTACTATTAACCTAGCCACAAAAAATGGCTACTCGATAAAATGGGATGGGTAAATCCCGTAGATTTCCTACACAAATTAATGGAAACCTCCCGAAATGACATACTTGTCTGCTTAACAGAAAAAGAGGAGTCACTAGAAATCATGACCTCCTTTTCAAAAATCCAACTTGATCTTAAAAAACTGTTAACCTGAGAATATCGTCCTAATTCTACAAACAGCCACGGTTGGTTTGATAAAAATTGTACTGGAGCTCTTCAAGCTCTTAAAAGGGCGCTGCATGGAACAATGAAATCACCAGCCGAGATTCGTAGGTGTAGAAAAGCATATAACTTGGCTGTAAAATCGAGGAAACAAACACTAAGAAAAGAGGCTTGGCTGGCTCTAACTGAAGCTTCTAAAGCCAAGGACAACACAGCTTTCTGGAAAGCTGTTAATGCCCCTTATCTACGACACAACCAGTTAGACACTATAGATATAGCCATTAACGGGGAAACCTGGGTGAATCACTTCAAACTTCTATATGATAAACATGAAGACCTTATTTATAGTAATCCTCTGGCCGACGGGTTACTTATTCGAAAACCCACAATTTTATCTATTTCATTCCCAATAGACATATCCTTCTCTTGCCTGGAGATTACAAAGGCAATCAAAGATAGCCCTTCAGGCAAGGCTCCAGGTCCGGATGGCGTTCCGACAGATGTGTATAAAGCCGAGCCTGACTTGTGGGCCCCCCTGCTAACAAATGTTTTAAATCATTCTAATCGACATGGGTTCCCACCGTCTTGGTCTGAAGCCATAGTCGTTCCGATTTTTAAGAAAGGAGATAGAGACGACCCCACCTGCTATCGGCCAATATCGCTTTTAGATGCATTAATGAAGATAGCAGCTCGGGCAATTTTAAATAGAATACAATCTTGGGCGGAAGAGAATAAGATAATGTCACATCTACAGTATGGATTTAGCCCAGGTAAAGGCACTATAGAACAGAGCCTAAATTTGGCCTTAGTTCTAGCAAAATACAATCAGGCTAAAAAAGGAAAACTTTTTGTCACTTTTGTGGACCTGAGCTCCGCTTTTGATTGCGTGAATCACGAGATATTATGGTCCATTTTATCAGAGATGGGTATAGATCTAAACATTTTACACTTTATAATAGCACTTTATAGCGACGCAGGTGCCAGAGTACGTTTTGGAAACAAAGGGGAGTGCTCTGGCAAATTTTCTATTAAGAGAGGGGTGCGACAGGGGTGCATTTTAGCCCCCCTGCTTTTCACCCTATACATAAACTCCATTGGTAAACACTTAATGGAATCTCAGTATGATTATCCAACAATTCTGGGCACTCCTGCCCCATTATTTCTTTATGCTGATGACACTGCCATCATGTCTCGTACCAACATCGGCCTTCAGAGGGCTGTCCAGAAATTTGCTAATTATATGAAAGAACGAGGGCTAAAAATTAATATTTCAAAAACATTTACGATGGCCTGTGGCCCCGGTACAAAGAAAACGCCTTGCCCAATCTTCTTAGAAAACAAGAGAATCGAGACCACAGACCAATTTTCTTATCTAGGAATAAACTTTGATAGGAAGGGAAACTGGTTAGCAGCTATTAACGCCAGAAATTTAGCCTTCATTCGAGAAATAGGCGCCTTAAAAAAGTTCTCCTGGAAAATAGGTGGCAGACCAGTGAAAGAGCTGATAGAAATCTACAAAGCTAAATGCGTTTCTACTGCCACCTATGGAGCGGGCCTTTGGGGGATAGAAAATCCATCTCTGATACAACAAACAGAAAATCAGTTTTTACGCTACCTATTAGGAGTCCCCAAATCAACATCAACCTATTTTATACATATTGAGTTGGGCATGCTGTACATCTCAGATGTTATTAAAATTGCGCCCATACTCTTGTGGCATAAAATCTGGGTTACTCCGGAGACCTCATTAAACAGAGATCTAATTACTGACTGTTTTAGCCTTGATGGATTGCCAAACATTAAATGGCTTGCCTATGTAAAAAACATGCTGATCGAACTTGGCCACCCGGAGTTCTTTGTGAGGCCATCAAGTATGGAAACGGTGTCTAGAAAAACTCTAAGAGAGCTGGCTCTCAACCATCTAATTTCTAATAGATGGACCTTAGAAAAAACCAAAACAACAGTCACTGATTTCCAAAAAATAACTATTAATGAAGGCCTCCAAAGGTACTTCTTAACTCAGCCAAACTGCTATGCTCGAACGCTATTGACCCGTCTTAGATTTGGTAACTTTTTCCGCATGATTACATTCCCTGCCAGTAACTTTTGGTCCAATTAAATTTTACTATGCCCATGTGACAATATTTCTGCCCAATCAAATATTCATTGTATTTTATTCTGTAAATTCTATCAGTTGCCCAGGGGAGCCTTTCTAAAACCGATTTTAAAGGCTTGGGGAATCCGCACCTGCAGACCCGCCATGACTAGGCTTTTACAATTAGAAAATGAATGTGTTACTTCTGCAGTAATCAGCTTTTTAAAATTGGTCATTAAATTTCGGAACTCAATGCAAACATCCTAAAAAGCATATTATGTCTTTTTATCCTTTTTTAACTGTTCTTATTTGTATCAAATTTGTAATGAATTTCTATTTATATGTATGTATGCTTTTATGATTTTACTCTGAAAATCGAATAAAGCTTTCATGACTGACTGACTGACCCCTAGATTTTTTACAGAGTCCTTAGGGACAGGGGGAAGGCTAAGTTCCTGTGGCCACCAGAGAGTTGCATCAAGAGGGGAGGGTTGATGGAAAAAGAGAACCTTCGTTTTCGCCGCATTCATGCGGAGGCAGTTATGGTCCATCCATTTTGAAATGTCCCGCAGACAATCCTTCAGAGGATCAAAAGTAGTCTGCGTGGCACTCTCATAGGAGAAAAGCAGCTGAATATCATCTGCATAGGAAGTAGCTATGATGCCCGACCTAGCAATGAGTTCAGCCAGAGGAGAAAAATAGACATTGAACAATAGTGGGCTCAAAGCCGAGCCTTGAGGGACACCCCATTTCAGGGTTCGGCTAACAGAGGTAAAAGGGTGAGTATAGACTGCCTGGGTGCGATTAGACAAAAAAGAGGTCAGCCACTCCAGGGCCTTCCCCTGAATGCCCTTCGACCGAAGACGGTCAATTAGGATGGGGTGAGAGACGGTGTTGAATGCTGCCGACAAGTCGAGCAGCACCAGCACCGCTCTGGAACCTCCATCCAGTTTCCACCGCACAGAGTCGGCCATTTCTATAAGGGCAGACTCAGTGCTATGGCACTTTCTAAAACCATGTTGGGATTCATGAAGTAGGCCGTGGGATTCAAGAAAACCTGCCAGTTGTTGCTGCGCTAGCTTTTCAAGGACCTTGGCAGGGGCTGGGAGCAGAGAAATGGGTCGATAGTTCACCGGCTCATTAGGATCTGTATTAGCTTTCTTTAAAATCGGGACCAGTTGGGCATGTTTCCAAGACTCCAGGAAAATTCCGGTTTTGAGCGAGTCATTCCAGATGTAGTTGAGGAAGGGATTAAGAAAAGAGGCCAATAATTTATATTGCTTGGCTGGCCAAGGGTCAAGTGGTGAGCCGGAGCGGCATCTAGACAGTGCCATCAGTGAGTGTTCCAGTGAGATTGCCTCAAAGTCTGAAAAGGTGGAAGAAGACTCGATGCGGTCAGGTAAAGGCGTATCACTCCCTAGATCATTATTCTTGGGGAAGGTGTCATAGATCTTCGCGATCTTGTCTTCAAAGAAGTCAGAGAGGCGGGAGCAAAGGGCCTGAGAGACTGGAAGACACTGTTTTAGAGCCAAGGGATCTGTGAAAGTCTTCACTGTGTTAAAAATTTCCCTGGCCGAGCCATGTGCTCTATTAATTTTCTCCTCCAGGTAACGTTTTTTATGCTCAATTATTTTCCTACGGTATTCTTTGAGGGCCAGTTTATATTTAAGTTTTGTGTCAATAGAATAAGATGACCTCCACCGGCGCTCCAACAGCTTACAAGCAGATTTATATTTCCGAAGCTCGTCGGAGTACCATGGGGCGGAGGGAGGTGCTCGAAAGGTTTTAATCGGTTGATAGCGAGTCAATAGCAGAGGTGACCCAGCAGTTGAGGTTAGTCAGGCGTGAATCTAAATCAGGGGCGTCTTTGGGAGTGGTATTTACAAGATGTAGGGCAACACTGTCAGGGGAGATCTTACTCCAATTACGTCCTACCGCCTTAGGGGGAATTCTAGGTCTCACATGATGGCAAAAATGAATAGCAAAAGGGATAAAAAAGTGGTCCGACCAAATCACCGGATAGGGATCCTCAATCAGGATGTTTGAGAAATTCGAGCAAACAAGATCAAGAGTATGACCAGCTTTGTGCGTAGGTTGAGAAACCAATTGGCTTAATCCAGCATCTTTTAAAGTAGAAAGAAAGTTAAGGCAAGGCTTGTCAGAAGAGTCCTCTGCGTTTAAATTTAGGTCTCCTAGTAAGGTAAAATTGGCATAGCGTAGGCTAGCCTGAAGGACATAGTCCAAAAATGTAGCCAAGTAGGAAGCCTTAGATTTAGGAGGGCGATAGACCAGTAGCCCTGTCAGTGTGGTGTGTTCAGCTAATTTAATACAGAAGGGAAGGGCTTCAATCAGTTCAATGTGTGTGTAAGGGAAGGAAGAGATCGTCCATTGGGATCTATAAATAATAGCTACCCCACCTCCCCGATTGCGACCCGCTCTATTGGCGCATAAGATATTATATTCCGGGGGAATGGCCAGGCATAAAGACGGATTAGATTCATCCTCCAGCCATGTTTCCGTAAGAAAAAGTAAATCCCAGTTATTGTCCATCAGAGACTGGGCGATATCGAGAGAATGTTTAGGCAGGGAGCGACAATTAATTAGGCCAGCCTTAATAGAGAAATTGCTGGTGTCTTTAGGGGCCTTAGACGGCGGCTGATCAAAGGGGCACGGGACCAATGTGTCATTCAGCATATTGCAAGATATGCCCAACTCTGGATATAGGGCTAAGTCCCTTTGAAGAGAAACAGTTTTAGTCAAGTGTCTCTGATATGGCAGCATACATAAATGGATACTGGGTGAGCTGTGCAGCCGCTAAACTGAACTCTGCTCTGCCGGCGGTTGGCAGAGTATTTTTTTTGCCAAACTCTGCGCTCACGGCGGAGTGCGGAGTTCAAAAACTCCGCAAACTGCACTGGTGAAGCGGAGTTTACCACACTCCCCTAATTATGATTATACATGTCGGAAGAGTTCTTTTAAGTAATATATTGACAATATGGTCCAAGAACTCCCAAAAATCCAATGCCTGTGATTTATGTTATGCAGGAATTCAAGATATGTTTAATGTTTTACACTAATGTTCACCATTAAATGAAGCTAGAGTCAAAAATTTACTACCGCTGATAAAAAGTTATAATTTGGACACATATCAGGATATAATGTAATTGTTAAAGAACCTGCCACATGAATTTACTTGCTTTAAAGTGTACACATTTTTCAAATGTTCTTGAACAATTTTTTGACAACTGATTTTTATAAGTTTACTGTTGAAAATGTGTCTGGCGGTGGTTTTATATGCTGGATTGTGTTTATTATTTAATTACGATGTCTTTCAAGATCTTGATCGCAGACCTCAGTGGGGGTGAATAACAATGAAAGAAATAAAGTTAGAGTGTGTAGGTTAAAGTTAAAGTGTGACCCCACAGACTCCTCTCTAAACTCCCTGGTAACATCCTCAATCGTCTTCATACAATTTGTGATGAGCCTGAAATGTTGGATAAACAATAATTTTAGAATTCGACTTCGTACATTTATACACATTACAAATAACACCATTTGGAGAAAATACTCAACTGTTATTCCAAGAGCGCTTATGTCTGAAATCCTCCTATAGGAAATTAAGCATAATTGCAATGTCAACGCAGCTGATTATCGCTTGCAGGAGATCACTATTTTCTGGCCAATTCTTCAAGGAGCGCAACACTACTGAAACATCCCACGGCCTAGAGTACCTTGGAAGAGAGGTGTCTCTAGTTGGCAGAGGTGTGAACCCTGTCAAACTAGGGACCACAACTCTAATTAGGGCAGGCGTGGATGCTCCAAGGAAGCAGCAGTGGGGCGGGGATAGCGAAATAAGGAGAAGGGGGGGGGGGTTAAAAAAAATAAAACACTTACATGCTGGCCGGCTGCCACCACCTCTCCTGCGTACCTGTGTCCTTTTCCTGGCTTATACTCTTCAAAGGAAGCAGGAAGCACCTGGCTCCCAGTCTCCCGGTAGCCAATCATAACGCTGCAATGCAGCATTGTGATTAGTCTGAGCGCCGTGGATCGGGGCTCAGCCAGAGAATGGGAGGCTGGGCATCTTCGCCATTCAGGCTGTAATGCAGCCTCCATGGAGAACATGCAAAGTGCGCATGAATGTTTTCATGTGCACTTACATAGTGTCCACCACTCCTCCCCCTGGTCTGAGAGCAGAGCAGATATGCCCCACCCACCCGCTGAGACGCAGCAGGAAAAAGTTAAATGATCATAACGTACAGTTATTATCATTTAGTTTTTCCTTTTTTTCCACTGTGCTCCTCCGCCCTCAGAGTCCTAAGGCAAACAAAAAGATACAGCAAAAAACAGGAGGTAAGCAGGTAACCATGTTTTTTTACTGAAAGATGAAGCCTGTACCAAAATTCCCTACATAAAGGGGTGTGATCCAGTAAGGACAATTCTATGGGGAGGGATCAATATCATAATCAACATTTATGTAAACCCCATGTGGCCATCAATACACATCCATTTAAATAACACAGCGTACAATTGAATCTAGTGTGTTCTAGTATTTATCTCGTTTCTTTTTTTATATACTGATTTTTATCCATATATATCATTTTATGTCAATCTCTTCGTCTTTCGCACAAATAATGATACAGATATATTCAACAAACAATACAAATAACAAAAAATCATCACAAATACCAACAAAATATGTTAAAGAAAATATTGAGTTATTAAAGCAGTTTTTTTTAAGGAATCCAGAGCTTCTTTATGACAGTGATTTTATACAAAGTCCAAAATTAACTCACGATATTCAATGTGTTTACCCCTATTCTCTTACGGGGATGAAGGTATATTCCTATAGACACTTCTCTACCCGGGCCGTACGAATGACTTTTGTTTAGCTACTATACCATGTTCTCAAATATCATCACATGATAAAAATTGATTGTACGTAGAAAAGGTTCTCCATCTTCTTCCCCAAGAAAAATACCAACGCGTTTCGACCACTATATTTGCGAGGGTATGCATAAACGTTTTTTATGAGGTCATCGTCAAAGCACTACATTACTCATTTAATCTGAGCTGAATGGTGATTAACACCTATCATGTGTGGTGCCTTATTCTGTACACCTAGATATGTAAGGCGAGCTCCTTAATAGTGGTTGCCGGTTTTGTGACAGTCAAAAGTTAGGATATCCCTCCAGTTTCAAGACAAAGTATGGGGCTAGTCATGTGTACAGTCCTGCTGTTGAATCGACAAACTTTTCCCCATTTTCCAAACCAACGTCTTCAGGTGGGTGTTAAAGAACAAAAGTCCCGGCATTTGCCAGCGACTCCCAAAATTCTCCATGAGTCGCATCTGTCCTGATTGCACCAATCGGTGGAGGAGATGCCCTGGGTCCAACAAGATGTCTAGAAGAATCAGAAGTTCCACGGGAAAGTTGCAAGAGAGTTCCTGTAGGCCTGGTAACCACGCCTGGATCCTCCACAGGGTCGTCACTAAAACAAATTCCTCCTAATCTTAGTAGCTACTCACTGAATCATCAGAAAAGGCAGAAAGTAATTGTGCAGATGACCTGTCTAATCCTGCAGAAATGCATCTATCACCAGAGTTGCTGGTCAGGCATCCAACAGAAAAACAGAGCTAGTTGATGATTCAACTGGGATGTAGATAGATCAATCTTGCATGGTCCCCAAATCTGAGCCAGAGAACTGAAAATTTACAGATGGATCTTACAATCACTGTTGTCCCTCAAATATCTGTAATTTCAGTCTGCAATGACATTCCTCTGCACCAGAATGTACTCAGCAATGCTGGAGACAATAATGCCAAAAAACCTCATCTATCTCTACAAACATCTGGGATCTCGTTCCCCCAATTTGTTGACGTACTTCACTGCTTATATATTTGTCCATCTGCAGGAGGATGCAACAGTTGGCTTTCTAGGGCAATAATGTTCTGTTGGTGAATGATCCCTCCGGAAGCTCCAAGTAGTTGATGTGAAGGGACAGTTTCTCCTACTAACATCTGCCCCCTGTGGAAGCAGGACTGCATCGAGCTGACATATGACTCTATCTTAACTTCTGGTCGATCCCCCCAAAGGACTCTGCCATTCCAAGCCTCCATGTGTTTCAGCCACTAAGGAAGCTCCGTGATCACTTCCTGTGACAACGTCACCTGGGTCGAATATGAAAGACCCCTCTGCAAATGCTGTATCTTGAGGCATTTCAGAGCTCAATAATGAAGCGGACCCAGAAAGATCGCCTGAATCGCGGCTGCTAAAAGTTCTAAATCTTGGCCAGCAGTCTCAAGGATACAGTCTGCCTAGAAAATGCTGTTCTCATTTCTTCCTTGAAATTCCAAATTTTTAAAGTTGGGAGCTGCAGCTGATCTCTGATTGAGCAAGGCAGCACATTGCTCAGCTTTGTGTTACTTTGGGTTACAATCCAACACATATTGTAAATCTCACCTGAACATGTTACATGAGGTTCGCTTTAGTAAAGCAACACAAACCTGATGTCACTGTCAATTTTTATTGTTTAGTTAGTAAAAACCATAACAATTTACATATAAAATAGAGTGAGGAAAATCCATATTTACTCTGCAATTAAAAATATTTCTAAAACTCAGAGACCAGTCCGTGACAAAAGAGGGGATACGTTTGGTTTTGGTGAAGCCTCTGGAGTTAAAAGAGTTGGAATGAGAGACGATGTTAAAAACCAAGTGCTGAGTGGTTAAAGTGTGTGGTGCAAGATATTAACATAGTATACAGAGAAGGGTACCAGGTTAAGTCTGAGTGCCCCTCCATTGTGGCGGTTCCGGGCATTTAAATCACTGTGAACCCTTCCCCTCCCCTCATACCCATGCCAAAAAGGGCACCATGAGCTACATTGCTTAGACAGGGTCAGGACAAGGGAGGAGTCCATTACTTGGTACCTGCTGTTGCTTCACTCTGGGCTATCTCCTGAGAGAGCACAAAGAATAACAGACTTATAAAAATCAATAGCCATATCCCAGTTTGCCCCATCCCCCCAATGGTAGTAACAAAGTGTGCTTCCTGCAGGTCATGGACTGAGAACCCCTTAAACTCTGAGTTCCCATTTCAAGGTTTGCGCATGCAATAATCTGTTGGATTTTTTAATAAAAATGCCGGGCAGAAATGCTTCATACAATACATGGACTATGATCCCCTCGCCATGCCAATACCTAATTTCAGGGTTTCTGCATGCAGTAATCCGGTATAAGCTTTTGGGCAAAGGTGACAGGCAGGGTCAGCAGTTCGGAGTCGAAAATGAACTTTTCAGTTCCTTAACCTCTTTACTGCATCTCGATAGAGTTCTTACATTGGTTTGAGAAAAGCATAGCGATGAGGCCTCCAGGCAAGTGCGGACCACCTCTGAAAAGTACATTTGTTTCAGCAGGGACCACCTATTGGCATTGAGGGTGGGACAGCAGCACAAGAGGTGCAACCATGATTCATGCTTGAAGTTGTATAATCTTCTCGTCCCCTCCTTCCCTGGATGGGCCCATGCCAGATTGAAGTTGGCTACTGGTAGACCCAGCAAGCGCATTTACAAAATGTCTCTGCACACCCGTCTATTGATGGCCTTTGATAGGTAAGGTTGTGCTTTCCCTACCAGGTAGGAGGCTGGAGCTGTTCAAGGGGAGCAAGATGCCAGCGAACTTTAAAGAAGAGGTGTCCAGCTGAAATGAAGTTATTTGCAGCTGCCTGTTAATTGCCTTTTTCCAGGTCGTACAGCAGATGACGCTTTCAGGACCCTGATGTAGTATTTCAAAGTGTCAGACTCACAGGTTAGCATTTGGTTTGACAAGCCAAATTCTAGGCAGAGTCTAGACCTGCGGAGGTATCTGGGAAATTGAAATACTTTCTTATAGCCTGTACATTGTGCTTGCTTTAGACTGGGCGAACAAAGCAAACACAAGGAGATGATGGATGGAGTGCTGAAACGTTTCAGACACTCACCCTCAGTCACATATCTGGGTTGAATCCATCATTGTTCTTTCACCACCCCAGTTCAGACCAAGCTATATGCAAATCAGTCTTTAACCTATGCCTCATGGGAACAGTTCAGCCCGATCTGCCAAGCCAGGTATTCCCTGGACCGGAAACAAGCATCCTGGGACTGGTTTCGGGGTAACACCCCTCATCAGCCAGGCTAGCATGAATTTAGTGGCAAAGTGAGCAAGGGACCCATGTCTGGGCATACCCTGCCAACTTAGGGCGAACAAAGCAAACACAAGGAGATCATGGACGGAGTGCTAAAACGTTTCAGACACTCACCCCCTGTCACAGATCTGGGTTGAATCCATCATCGTTCTTTAGCTCACTTCACCATCCCAGTTCAGACCCAGCTAAATGCAAATCAGTCTTGACCCTGTGTCTCATGGGAACAGTCCAGCTCAAACTGCCAAGCTGGGGTGAATGTATGACATTGTTCTGCATTTTGTCCATTAATTGTTCTTTTTGCATTTGTCACCCTGAGTGGGTCGGGTATGCCCAGACGTGGGTACGCCCAGACGTGGGTACTGTGCTCTTCATGCCACTGGAGTCAAGCTATCCTGGCTGATGAGGGGTGAACCCCCAAAACTGGTCCTAGGATGCTTGTTTCCAGTCCAGGGAGGACCTGGCCTGGCAGTTCAGGCTGGACTGTTCCCATTAGGTCGCAGTGTCAAGACAGATTTGCATATGGCTGGGTTCAAACTGGAATGGCATGGTGAGCAAAAAATGATGGATTTAAGCCCAGATCTCTGTACTGGGGTGAATGTATGACATTGTTATGCATTCTGTCCATCAATTGTTCTTTTTGCTTTAAACTGGGAACGCAAGCCCCGGGAAAAGCTTGATGTCCATAGTGCAATGCTGGGAGGAAGGAAGCCTTCATGACCCTGAGAATAGGTGCAGCAGAAGCACTTTTTACTTTCTTGTGAAGATTGTATGTGATGGTCTCCTCTTTTTCAGGGAGGCGATGTGGGCCGTGGTTTTGGAGGTCTCTGTGAAACCAAACTCCCACGTATTTATACTTCGTTGCTGTTTTGATAATTGCAGTCCCCATGCGCCATGTAAGAAATTCCTTGAGGCAAAGGTTTGTTAATTTGGGCCCTGGGCTGCAGATTATATCAAGTCCTGGGCAAAATGCCATTTCCATTTTGCATCTTAGTCTAGATCATCAAATTGGAGGGGGATTCGACACAGAAGGTTTCCTACTGCCGACCAGTTGATAATATCACATAGAATCCTCGGGCGCAATCCAGCTCTTGAAATGGCGACAGAGAGCGGCTATGGAGCAGCTGAAGTCAAATGGGAAGGCGCAGCTTCAAACAGATTCCTGCCAGTGGAGGGTCAACGACCAACTTTTGTCCAGCAAAACTGACCACCTTCTAACACGAAGAGGTGCAGATCCCGATGGTTGCCGGTGATGGGCACAGGCACTCATTTTTGAGGACCACAATGTATTTTTCATCCAGGCCTTCAACACGAGAGAGAAAGGCACAGAAAAGGAGAAAGAAAGAGAAAGTAAACGATAGGAAAATAATGATAAAGGGAGATAGTAGGTATAAAAAGAACCAGCGCAAAGTGATGGAAGAGGAAGCACAAGGTGGAATCAAGACTAGGCAGCCTTGGTATTTGGCAACTCGGTTGTTCAACAGCACCGAGCTTGGGCTCCTGAGGAATACTTTGGGACTTTGCACATACGTTTTTAAAAATTAAATACAGAATATGTGGGTTAAAAATACTTCATTGACCTCGAATTCCACAACAAAGAGCCATAAATATAGTTGTTGCTGGAAAGATCAGCCAACACAAATTATACAAACGTTCAAGCTGTGATGCAATTAGATGGGAGAACAACTGCATGAGCCACAGGATGCCAATGAATCACGCCATTTAATTCAGCCTATAATTAGGAACCACTTGTAACCAGAGGTAAGACTGAGTAATGGCAGGCTTTCGAGTTTATGTGTTGTCTCTATAATTTGCTTCTAGGAATAGGACGGCACCTGTTCTTGTTCCTGCAAAAGGTTAAGGGTTTCCTCGAATACCTCTCAGCGCAACCTCCACCTCCTTTTAACTAGAAGGGCAGAGGAGGAGGAAATGAACCTTTGTAGATGACGTAAAATGACGTACATGGCGCAGCAGCTTAACCAGGCTCTCTCCACAGGGTCCCCAGCAGTGGTTAATTTGTAAAAAAAACAGAAGTGCCGGGGCTCTCGTCAGAAGCAACTACTAGCCAGGGAAGTGGGTAAAGGATCTGGGGTAATGGCATACAGCTGCGCGCACAGACCTGTAGCCCGATCTTATGCACTGCCATCAATCCTTGCCTTCCTCCTCCTACCAACCCGGGCGGTGGTTAGCTGCCTCTGTGCCAGGGCACTAATTTGCTCCTCAGTGTGTCCTTTGAGTCACCTGTGTCTAATTGCACCCGAGTTATATTTAAATGAGTTGACTTTACGTCATTTGTGCTCAAGTGAACCCGTCTTCACATTTCGTGCCATCCATGCAAAGTCACGTGTGGCTATCTGCTTCTTGTATGACCGGCACATGTCTGCATCTTGAGTCATCTGTGCATGCACGCATTCTAAGTAATCTTTGCATGTCTGCATCTTGAGTCATCTGTGCATGCACGCATTCTAAGTCATCTTTGCATGTCTGCATCTTGAGTCATCTGTGCATGCACGCATTCCAAGTCATCTCTGCATGTCTGCATCTTGAGTCATCTGTGCATGCACGCATTCTAAGTCATCTGTGCATGTATGCATCTTGAGTCATTTGTGCATGCACGCATTCTAAGTCATCTGTGCATGTCTGCATCTTGAGTCACCTGTGCATGCACGCATTCTAAGTCATCTGTGCATGTATGCATCTTGAGTTATCTGTGCATGCACGCATTCTAAGTCATCTTTGCATGTCTGCATCTTGAGTCATCTGTGCATGCACGCATTCCAAGTCATCTCTGCATGTCTGCATCTTGAGTCATCTGTGCATGCACGCATTCTAAGTCATCTGTGCATGTATGCATCTTGAGTCATTTGTGCATGCACGCATTCTAAGTCATCTGTGCATGTCTGCATCTTGAGTCACCTGTGCATGCACACATTCTAAGTCATCTGTGCATGTATGCATCTTGAGTCATTTGTGCCGGTATGCATCCTCAGTCTAGTGCCTTGAGTATAATTGCTTCTTCAGTGTGCTTGCATGCATGCTGGATCAACTCTGCCAAACTGCCTCTTTTTTCGCCAAGTATTAATTGAATTTACATAGGATACAGCATGATTTTGAGTAAGACAAAACACCATGTTTCTGCAATGCTTGTTATACAGTGAATATCAGCAGTTCTAAGGCAAAGACAGTGAATCAAAGGCAAGTTATCACAGCAAATATGGGATTTTGGGGATAAACAGCAAACAAGTAAAACAACCTAAGTCCCAATTTCGCTTTTTATGCACAGTTTCATTGACGTGTGGGCTGTCTCATGCCTGCCCCACCAAGTGTGTCCCGATCTTGGCCTAAATATGAGTGTGAATTGGTGTGTGCTACTGTGGCGGCGGCGAGTCGTCACTGGAGTCGGGTTCGCTCTGAAAAGCATGCAACATGTCACCCCAAGATGTAACTAAGGGGCGTCTGCGGAGGCCCCGCAGCTCCTCTCTACCATGCCCGGATTCCGCTGCAGCCAGTTGTAGCACTGCTGCCTGCCATGGTGCCGACCCGGGGAGTGACGTGGCTTTCCATCGCATTATGATTGTGTCTGCCAGTAAGCAGCGGCGGCTCCTTCGTTAAGGTGGAGGCACGTCGCTCTCCCTCGGCTGTGGGCGCTTTAGGTACAGACAGAATAATAAAATGGTCATTACCATTTTAGTATTCTGTGTGCTGCCGCCCATACTAGCACAAGCGTGATGGTGGGGGCGGGCCAGACAGATTCTGGTGTATTGCAGTATGACTGCTCAGTGTGCATGACAGATTGGCTGGCTGTCTTTAAAGCCTTCAATCCCAGTGCTGTATAACAGCCCAGGGATTGTAGGCCCAGGCCCCCAGCCTCAAAATGAGAACTGTGTTAGCCGGCTCCAATGTAGTAATGAGTATATGTAGTAAGTTCACTCCAAGCAATGCTGGAAAGCTTTATGGAAAAACTTTATTAATATCACAGGTGCTGCGCAGCAGCCGGCTCCACTTACAACCAAACAGCAACTGCCCAACATATTCAAAGTACAGTATTCCATATTCTACAGAAGAATGCTCGCAGCCAGAACATCATGGCGCGAGCATTCTAAACATGAGAGAAATAGAGACCACTACATTATCCTCCTCCTCACAAACAGAAAAAGAGAGGAAAGAAGAGAAACAGAACAGGAAGAGATAAAGGCAGAAAAAAGGAAGAAAAGAAGAAAGCAATCAACGATACTTAGCAGGAACAAAACGTTGTCGGCAACTTCTACGTAAGCCAACCATTGAAGGAAGAGAAGAGGAAAGACCCTGATCTCGACCACAATGTGAATCTTGATTTACAGAACGTCCAGGGATTTTTACAATCCTAGAAACATTCCACCAATTCTTAAAATTAACTCTAACAGCATTACCGCAAACCTTATTCACAGTAAAAGGTTCAGAGAATTTCGAGCTTCCTTTTCTACTGTGGATAGGGATTTTCACACGTATTACATCACCAACAACAAATGATTGCGGGACAGATCTTTTTCTGGAATCGAAATACGATTTCTGGCGAAATTGAGCTTGAGGCACATTGTCTCTCACAAACTCATCCACACCACTTACAGAATCCATCTTCACCCATTTAGACATCCATCCAGGACAAACATTGGGACACAGTTTCCTCCCTCGCAAGAGTTCGTAGGGAGAAACTTTGGTAGACGAGTGAGGCGTGGTACGATAGGACCATAACATGGATCTAACAGCATTCTGGACATTACATCTCTCAGCCAACGCCCACTGTACACAGTTGTTAAGAACCCTATTCATACGCTCCACCAAAACATTTGTTTGTGGATGATAGAGCGCACTTCTGGAATGTGATATACCTCCTTGGTGTAAAAACAGTTCAAACTCCTGACTAACAAATTGTACCCCGTTGTCACTTACAATAGTGGAAGGAAAACCTTCACGCAAGAAGAGATCTTTTAAAAAGTCAATCACATTCCTAGAATTAGGTTCACTAATAAAACGTACCTCAGGCCATTTTGAGTAATAATCTATGGCCACAATCGCAAATCTTGAAGTAGAAGGAAGCATATTGAAAGGACCAACCAGGTCAATGCCAATTTTCTCCCAATGGGTTGAAGAGGAGGAGTTCTGACATTGAAACTCTTCTCAGAGTTAGAACATACAACACACTCGCCAACAAATACATCAACATCTTTGTCCGTCTGAGGCCACCAGAAGTATTCACGCAACCTTCTCTTGGTAAAAGTTTTGCCCAAATGTCCCTTGTGTGCCCCCTTGATTAACCTAAGTCTAATCGCCTTAGGCGGAACCAATCTATCACCACGCACCAATAGACCATCCTCCACAGAAAGTTCCAAAGAGACTTTAACAAAAGTCTGCAGAGAGTAATGTGCATTCTTCTCTCTTGGCCAGCCATTTTTCACGCACTTAATGTCGTCCAGCACCATAGAAGCAACGAAACAATCATCATCGTCATCATCATTCTCACTATCCCCCTCAACAGGATACCTTGAAAAATAATCTGCCCTTACAGTCTTGTTTCCAGGAATATACGAGACCTCGAAGTCATACTGCAACAACTTTGTTGACAAGCAAGCAATCCTTGGAGTATGTTCAATTAATTTATCACCTGTGAGAATAGATACCAGGGGACTGTGATCTGTGCGCAATTGAAAGTGTTACCCCAGATATAAGGACTAAACTTCCTTATGGCCCACCTGCACGCTAATAACTCTCTTTCAATGACCGCAAAATTAAATTCTGATCCTCATAGCACCCTAGAAGCATAACCAAAGTATGCTCATGCCCGTCGATACTCTGAGTGAGCATGGCACCTAGTCCAAGGCCACTGGCATCTACAGTAATAGTGCACATTGCGTTAGGGTCGAAGGGTTTGAGTACCTTAGGGCTAATTAACTGATGTTTTATCCATTCAAACACCTCTTTACCACGATCATCCCAGAGAAAAGAAACATTCTTCTTGAGCATGTTAGACAAAGGTTGAACTCTAGAAGCATAGTCCTGTATAAACCGTGAGTAAAACACACACAGTCCAATGAATGACTTAAGACCAATCTTGTCTTTGGGAGAGGGACTGTCAACGATAGCTTTAACAAGACCTGGTCTCGGCTCGACACCACGCTCATAAAGTACATGCCCCAAATATTCCACTGTCTGCACTCTGAATACACATTTTTCCTTCTTTAGGACACCACCCCCTTCTTGCAAAGCATCCAGAACACGAAATATAGTATCATTGTGTGAGTCACATAACTCACCATGAACCAACACGTCATCTTGGAAGACGACAACACCCTTTATTCCTTTAAGCATGTTGGACATAATTCTTTGAAAAATTGCTGCCGCAGAGTCCAACCCAAACGGCATGCGGCAATATTGGAAAGAGCCAACAGGTGAAACAAATGCAGTGAGGTGCCTGGAAGAAGGGTCCAAAACCACCTGGTGGTAAGCTGATGCCAAATCTAGCTTGCTAAACCACTTCGAACCACTAATCAACTACAACATGTCAGAAATCTTTGGGAGGGGATGTGAATCTACCCAAATATTTTTATTAGGACTGCATAAGTAAACACAAACGCGAAGTTCACCATTTTTTTTCTTCGCGACAACTAAAAGAAAGCCAAAGGGACGATTCAATAGGCTCAATGATTCCTTTCTTGCAGAGACCGTTAAGTTCTTGTTCCAATTGATCCCTAACGCTAAATGGAACATTTCTAAGCCTGTGCTTAACAGGTATGGTATCATCCTTGACCTTAATAACGTGAGTAAATCCTTTAACTTGTCCAAAACCCTCACCAAAAACAGAAGGGTAGCGTTCTGTCAATTCTTCGACAAAGTCATCAGAACGAAGAATGGAAACCTGATCTCTGGTACCTGGTCTAAGTATCATCTTGAACAGTCCCTGGTGAAACCACCCAAGTATGTTTAATCCTTTGATTGCCACATATACTTTGCCAAGTATCTTTCTGCCCTTAAATACCAGTGTGTCTTGAAAGAATCCAGCCAGTTCAATGCTCCTCCCTTCGTACGAAACTGGAGATCTATCTGGAGGGTACAAAGAACGAGACCCCCAAACCTCATCAAACAATTCCTGAGTTAACATATATATCCTCGCTCCTGAATCTACTAGCAAGCAAACATTTTTCCCACCGATCTCAACATCTACATAAGGATCCACACACTCAGAGGTGTCACCTGTAATGGTATTCATATCCCCCACAACAACAACCATGTCTCTTAGGTCATCTTTAATATTTCCAAAATTGTCAGGAGTGCACTCAGAGGCGGACACATTCGCAACGGAAGATGAATAATAATAATAAGAAGAATTTGAGACCTGTTCTGCATCAAATGAAGATGAAAAATTACGCTTCCCACTCTGGCATACCTTAGCAAAATGTCCCAACCTCCCGCATGTTCTACAAACCACGTTTTTAGCTGGACAAGGTCGACCTGATTTAAAGTGAGGAAAATTACCACATTTAAAACATATATTGGACTGCTTGAAAAACTTGTTTTCAGGACGTACTGACACATTTTTTTTAACATCTTTAGCCCTAACAACAGTTACAGATTCTTCTTTCGTGGGCGTGCCTTTCTCATCCAATTCCTTTGCAGAAGACTTTGAAAGCTCGATGCTTTTCGCAATGCGGATTATTTCCTCAAGGGAGGGATTGCCCATAGACAGCAGCTTCTGTTGAATGCTTGTGTCAGAACATTTACAAATGTACTGATCTCTTATTAGTTGATCTCTAAATGTCTCAAATTAACATTCTGCGCTCAACATACGTAGAGCAGATATGAAGACTTCAACATTTTCACCATGTCTCTGTTCTCGTTTGAAAAACTTGTGTCTAACAACAACAAGACTGGGCTGAATATCAAAACATAACTCTAACTTTTTGACATTCTCTACGAATTTGTCTATTTCTTCATCTTCAGCAGCACGTACTAAAGGAGATAAATGTTTAAACACAGATCTACCTTCAAACCCTAAAGCATGCAGAAGCAGCCATTTTTTCCTTTTAGCCCTGTAACAGGAAGCACCTATAGCACCCAGATAAGTGATGAATGCATCAAACCATTTTTTCCAAGCGGTGGGAGGACCTCCAGGCAATTCCGGAAAAGGTGGAGGTGGAGAAACAGACGGCATGTTTGTTACAAAGTAAGAAAACAAGTCAAATTGTAAAGAGAAGAAAAAAAAATGTGAGGAGTACTAATGAGATAGGATGGTGTGTACTCAAATAGAACTAAACAATATATATTTTGTCATGATGTGCACCATAACATAATAAAACCTGGAAATGCTAAAGATGTTATAATGTTTTATTGGCAAGGGAATGATTGAAATGGAGATGTGGTAACTCAATTGACACGTCTTCATGTGCGTATCACCCCGTCGCAAGACAGAATAAACCTCCTCGCCAAATATTACCATGCACACTATGTATGTCACAGTAAAGACGAATTAGAACAATGGCTAAAATACGTTATCGATATGTTCATAAACAACACCTAGAGTGCATTTCCCCATATGTCAAACAGCTGTTCCTGAAGAGTCTGGTGTGCGTCTCACCGATTCGTGATGCGCAAATTACTAACTTGAAAATACCTGTTTATAGACCTTTGAAAAAACATAAGTTCTCAACATAGAGTCTGTTCTGCGTTCCACCGATGTGCGATGCGCGTCGTAAGCCGTTAATAGCAGTCCTTCTATTTGGTGTGCATGTCACCGATGACAAGCACCGATGGTCGATAATAAATTAAAATTGAACTTATTTAAAATGACGCGATGTTGCGCTATTGAAAACCAACGAAGATCAATTTTCGCCACACACAAGATGGCGGTGACATCATGCGTAGCTTCACGTAGTATCACCACCTTTAAAACGGCCGAAAATGCTTCTTGACACGCAAAGCGGTCCACGTACATAAAATGTCCTCCACGTTGCGTATCCACAACCAAGATGGCGTTGATTCGCTTTACGCCGAAAGGCTAGTCTGCAGACCTTTGGTATATATTTGCATGCGGAGAATGTTACGGGCAGATATACTTGAGGTGGTGATACTTCTTCATGCCCAGGCGATGTTTGAGGTTGCCAATAAAGAAGAACCTTCATTTAACTTAATTGGACTTCCTGATCGTTGCTTCAAGAATTTGGTGACGAGCTTGGCAGCCATGTCGACCCACAGAGTTTATTTCAAGAATCTACACGTACGTTGATCTCAGCTGTTGACTCCCTACTCCCCATACCCTCGGAGTGAAACAGTTTTTTATTCCGTTTATGGGTAAGTGTCAGATTGACTGCTTCCTGACTCAACGAGCCAATTTCTACACTTTTGGAGGACATTACCACTATCTCCAGTGAGTAACCGGCGTAACGGCAGATCACCGGTTACTCACTGGAGATAGTGGTACGCTCACAGGGTCATAACCCTGACGTGCCTCTATTTTGAATACTACAATGCACAGTTTAGTTATCGCCTGATTGCGGTTGGAAGAAGATGTTTTTTTTTTATGTTTTAAGAAAAAGGTAATATACACAACGAGTCAAGAAGAAATGGTCAGAAGTTACCGATTTTAATACAAAGGATCCTCGAAAGTATATTTAATTTCCATTGCTTGATCGTACAGTCCTTGTTTATTTTAATCTGTTTTGTGCCTCCAAACATGTCTACTCCAAAGGAACCTCCAAGAAGCAACTCCGCTTTTAATTTAAATTCACCAAGGGTGTTTTTACCATCGCCTGGTGATCCTATTATACAATGGGTTGAATGGAATTAGAATTTCTTAAATTATATAGCCAATTTGGAGGATTACAGTGGCTCCTTTTCACCGGAAAGAAAAAAAAGGATTTTGATGTACTACTTTGGCCCAGAAGGATTGAAAATCTATAATCAGCTCCAAAAGCACGAAAGACCTGGTGACATGGATGTATTCAAAATAGCTTTAATGGATTTGGATGAGACATGCTTCTTTACAGAGAAAGCAAGAAAAACCAGAGTCTATTGAAAACTAGGTTTCTGCGTTAAAAAAGTTGGCCATTACTTGTAAATTTGGGAACCTTCACAATGATTTTGTGAGGGATCAAATTATAATGTATACAAAAAAACAAATCTATTCAAGATAGGTTATGGGTAGATGGAGATTCTAGTCTTAAAGATATCATGTCACTTGTGAAGAAAGCTGGATTGTCAGATCGCTGCGCTAAAGTAACATTAGCACAAGAGAAAACTGAAAGCGGAGATTCAGTTAATAAGATTTCTGAAGGAATTGTTTTTCTTATAATCCTGCTCAGCATAGCAGTAAGAAAGAACATAAGAGAAGTGATAGTTTTGACAACACTAAAAATCCTAATTATACTTGTTACCGATGTGGCAGCTCTGCACTTTCAGCTTGCCTTGACAAGTGCCCTGCTAGGTCTGCTAAATGTATTGAATGCGGTTTAATTGGGAATTTTACTCAGGCATGTAAGCGCAAAGGGGAAAAAGGGAAAAAGAAATGGAAGGGCAAAGTTGCATGCATAAAAGAAAGTTCTAATGAGAGTTGTGATGATGGCAACACAAAGTACGATGAAAAAAAGAAATGTCTTTTGAAAATTTTAGGAGAAGGTGGTAATAAGCCTCTTTGCTGGGTTTCCTTCGGTGGGGTGTCACTGCAAATAGCAGCGGATTCTGGATCCCCCTACACCATCATTGCAGAGAGTGTATGGGTAAAACATTTCATTGGTGTAGTAGGGGATCAATTGGAACCTCCAGATATGTGTCCTGAGAGTTATACCGGAGAATAAATCGACGTTATTGGTCGGAGGCAACTGGTTTTTAGGTTCAAAGGTAAGCATGCCTTATGTAATTTGTATGTAGTTAAGGAAGGACCTTCAGTTTAGGGCTGGAAAGACCAGAAAAAATTAAAAATAATTCTGGATCCTAATAGCCCCGAACAAGTGCTTGTGGCATGTGAGGGAGAAAAGACTAAGGACTGGGTTTTGCAAGAATTTCCGACAGTTTTTAATGGCAAAATTGGAAAATTTAAAGGGTTCACTCATGTAAATAGATTAAAACAAAATGCTACGCCAAAAATCCACAAAGCAAGTATCATTCCTTTCATTGTAAGAGATGAAGTAAAGCTGGAGTTAAAAAATTGTTGGATGCTGGCATTAGAGAGCCAGTAAAAGCCTCCTCAGAATTGTTTTCTCCGTTGGTGGTGGCTAGACGTGCCAATTGCAAAGTGCGTTTATGTGTGGACTTGAGAGGGCTTAACAATAACATTATTGTGGATCAGTTTCCCTTGCCATGTATTGATGAGATGTTAACCTTAACAAGAAATGCTACTTGGTTTCCCACATTAGACTTTTCTGCTGCATAGCATCAAATAGTGTTAGATAAGAAATTAAAAGATCTAACGGGCTTTTGCACACACTTTGGGTTTTACCAATTCAGGCGCATGCCGTTTGGTTTAGCGTCTGCGGCAGCCGTCTTCCAAAGACTCACGGCAGAACCTGTCGGTGACATGAAATAAGTTACATTCTTTCACGATGACATTGTGATCATGGGCCAAACTAGAAAGCACCATGATGAAATCTCGAGGAAGGTAAGAATTAGTAAATGTAGATTTGCGGAAAGGAAAGTCACTTACTTAGGACATGAGATTAGTGACAAGTGTATTAAACCTAAGGAGAAACTTGTGGAAGCAATTAACAAAGCTCCTTTTCCCAAGAGCAAAGATGTGCTCTGCTCAATTTTGGGCTTGGCAGAATTCTACTCAAAATTTGTTGAAAATTATTCAGAGAACTCATGAAATGAGAGCTTTGTTAAAGAATAAGTGCAAGTTTGAGTGGTCCAGTATATTTCAAAATGCCTTCTTAGACATCAAGTGTGGCATCAGTAAAGCGCCCAGGCTACAAGCTTTCAATCCCACTTCTGTAACCTTTGTTACCACGGATGCCAGTGGCAAGGGTTTGGGTGCTCTGCTCACCCAGAAAGAAGACCATGGTGGAGAAATGGTAATAGCATTTGCCAATAGGTCCGTTTCTCCCACCGAAGAAAAATATTCTGTGATCGAGAGAGAGACATTGGCCTGTGAGTGGGCTCTGGAGCCCTTTCGGAAATTTTTTGGGGAAAGAAGGTTTACTGTACGTACTGATCATAAACCTCTGACTAAACTGCTCACTACTGAGGGTTTATCCCGAGCATCTGCAAGGATTGCTAGACTCTCAATGCGTCTACAGGATTTCATTTATGAGCTGCAATATGTTCCAGGAAAGAAGGTCACAGCTGATCATTTTTAGCAGAATGTCTCTACCTCTTAGAGAAGTGGATGCGAGTCCATGGAATGATGTGTGTGTTGCTGGGATATTCTCAAAAAATGAAATTAAGGGCTTGCAAAAAGAGGAATGGGAGAACGCTCAGTAGGAAGATTACATTCTGAACCTAGTCAAAATGAAAATTAAGAATGGATGGGGATGTGTTAAATATGAACTTCTTGGAGGATTGAAAGTGTTTTGGGAAGTCAGGGATGAGCTAGGAGTTGAAGACATGTTTCTGGTGAGAGGTGACAAAGTCATTCCTTCATGTACTTAAGTACCAAAATTATTTCCCTATGTCATGAAGGTCATGTTGGTATAACATGAACTGAAAGGAATATCAAATCGTTGTATTGGTGGCCCAAGATTGATATTGAAACTGAGAGATTTATGAGGTCTTGTATGGATTGTTAGAGCTCTGATAAGTCCCAAAAGACACTTAACCAGCCTTTGAGCTCTTTAGGTTGTCCTACTCTTCCTTGGGAAGATGTGGCTTTGGACATCATGGGACCTGTCGTGTGGAGCAATGGGTTACAAAGATATATTCTCGTGTTGGTAGATTTGTTTTTTGAAATGGATCAAACTGGAAGTGGTCAATAAGGTGAATATTGGTAGTGAACAGGCGCGGTGCGTCCATTGGGGCGTTGGGGCGTTGCCCCCCCACCCCCGCACCTGCCCGCGCCCGCAGCTCCCTCCTCGGTGTCTCTGAACTTAGTTTACTTAAGTTCAGAGACGCCGAGGGTGGGGAGAACTGACAATGCATGTCAGTCAGCATGACGTCGGACCGTGGGCGGTCCGGCGTCATGTTGACTGACATGCATTGTCAGACAAGCCAGGGAAAGGCAGCTCAAGTGCGCATGAGTGGGCATGGAGAGTAATTTTTAGCCCGTGCCCAGTCATGCGTACTTGTGTTTTTACTGCCTTGCGCATGCCCATTAGGAGCCCCTCGGTCTCCTAATGGGCAGGTGGCGGGCGTAGCGTAAGCTGTGCCCTCAGCCAATCCTGGTGCTGCAGCAGCGCCAGGATTGGCTGAGGGCACAGCCACTCCAGTGCTTACGTGGTGTTCCGGTTTGAAGGGGGCAGAGGCGCCAACGCGGACCAGGAGCAGAGGCGGTCAGGTGAGTTTTTGTTTTTATTTTAATTCATTTTCCCGCTGCTGGTGGTAGGGTTGGGGTGGTGTTTAGGGTTAGGTGGTAGAGTTGGGGTGGTGTTTAGGGTCGAAATTTGCTAGGGTTCCCTGTAGTCTAGGGCTCAGGGCCCGATGCAGGTTCGTGCATAATGGTGTTGGGAAGGTTTTAGGGTGGTTTTGCAAAATTCCATCCAGATTTGGCTGATTTTGGGGTGTTTTTGTGGGTTTGCGGGGGGCTTGTGTTTGGGTGAAAACTCGTACCCCTTCCAGTGTATGGATTTATGTAATTCTTGCTGAGAATCTTGGGAATGGCTGGAACTAGTGTCCCAGTGAGTTTGAAGATGATCAAAGTAGTGGAAGTGCAAAAAAAGAGCATTTTTTGTGAAGGCCCGGATTGCAATGTTATCCAATGGGCGGTGTTGGGGTGCGTGGAGAAGTGTTTTTTAGGGGGTTCCAGTGGATCGACAGGAACGGGGCTGCTGTGAGTGGCAGGGAGGTGGAATTGATGGGTGTGCGGGAAGTTTGGGAGGAATCGATCGATGGGAAGGGTGTTTTTTGGCAAAGTCGAGGAAGGGAAATAGCTGCCGTAGGAGCCCATGTTAAACGTGAGTTTTGCATGTTTTTGGGGTTCAATTGTAGGGTGTTGCAGGTAGTTCCGAGTGGATTTGCTTAGCTGGGATCAGAGTTGGGAAGGTCTAATTTTGATTGCAAGTGTTTTGAAGAAAATCCATGGAGGGGAAGGTGTGTTTTGGGCCTAGTTTCAGAGTGCGTTTTGGCGCGACTTTAGGCCTTTGGGAGCTGGCGGTAATACACATGTTTGGGATGTTAATTTAGGGTGTTCTGGCTTGGCAGCTTTATCTCCCACCTTTGTGCCGAAGTGGTAAGCTAGCGTCCAGGTTATGTTACGGGGCACTCCTCCAGCACTTTTACGCCTCACCATTTTTAGAGCCGCCCCTTGTAGTGAAATAACATTTCTGGATGGTATATTTCTGGGTGAAGGCTTTCCTAAATCCATATTAACAGATAATGGCATTCAGTTAAATCCGCTGAGATGAAGGAATTTCTTGATTTTGTGGGAATATCTCAAAGATTTACTGCACTCTATCATCCCACGGGTAATGGTGACGTGGAGAGGGTCAACTGCATTATTAAAGGTGTGTTACAGTTAGCGAATCAAGGTAGAAAAAACTTAGATTGTGAATTGAGGAAAATGGTATGTTATGTTATATTATGTTAGCTGATTTATAAAGCGCACAGCTGCCCCAGCAAAGGGGCGTCCCGGTGCTGCAGCATCAGAGAGCGAGCCGAATAACTGAGATGGGGAGCGGCAAAGGAAGTATCAAAAAAAAAAAAAAAAAAAGGAGGAGCGGAGCGTTAAGTAGGGGGAAAAAGCAAAGTTTTAATCGCCTTTCTAAAGCCGAATAAACAGGTCATGCTACGGCTCTGGGCAGGCAGCGAGTTCCAAAGCTTTGATGCTAAGCAGCGAAAAGACCGCCCCCCCCACACAAAGTCGTTTAATGCGGGGGACAGCGACCAGGTGTTGCCCCAAGGAACGCAACTGACGCCCAGGAATATATGGAACGAGTAGATTACTAAGAAGACTAGGAGTAGCCAGCTTCAAGATCTTAAATGAAAGACAGAGCGTCTTAAATTGAATGCGCTCCCTAATGGGGAGCCAGTGAAGTTTACGAATAGCACTGACAGGAGAGCAGAAGCGCGGGAGCCCAAATAAGGCTCTAGCGGCAGCATTTTGAACGTGCTGCAGCCGTGATATTTCTGCCTGGTTAGCCCCTAAGAGAAGAGAACTAGCATAGTCCAGACGAGATAGAATAGCTGACTGGACAATCAGCTGGTGTGTTGGAGGGTCAAAGAATTTAAGAAGAGGCTTAAGACCCCGTAGAAGACCAAACAAGTACCGGCCACTTTCTTTGTGTGATCTTGAAAAGTGAGGGTGGAATCCATCCAAACCCCCAGATTCTTTACCACCGGTTTAGGATTAGGAGCACTGCCCAAAACATTCGGCCACCAACTCTCACTCCAAAGGCTAGCGTTCTTCCCTACTAACAAAACCTCGGTTTTGTTAGCATTCAGCTGTAAGCAGTTGGAAGTCATCCAGTCCGCGACGGCCGCCAGGCCATCTCTAGTCTAAACCTAGAAGCACTTAATGTGGAACCTTCAGCCTGGGTCACCACCAGCTGCGTATCATCCGCATAGGAGACCATGGTGAGGTCCCACTGCCTGGCAACCGCCGCTAGAGGCTGAACCTACAGATTGAATAATGACGGACTAAGTGCCGAGCCCTGAGGCACCCCCTGATCGATGGAATGGGTGCGAGAAAGAAAGGGGGGGCTGATACACAAAAAGATCTGTCAGATAGATATGATCGAAACAAATCCAGAGCCAAGCCAACCATACCCACCTCCTCCAATCGCTGAAGCAAAACACCGTGCGAGACCGTGTCAAAGGCGGCACTAAAGTCCAGCAGGATCAGTGCCGCCATCTGACCGGAGTCAAGAATGGTCCGTAGATGTTCCGTCATGGCCAAAAGAGCTGTTTCTGTGCTGTGGCCTGGGCAGAAACCATTCTGAGACGGGTCCAAGATGTTATTGGAGCTAAGAAAGTTTGTGAGTATGTTATTCATATGTGTTTCTGTGATCTTAGCCACCCACGGGAAGAGAGAAATAGGTCTAAAATGTTCCGGTTTAGTAACATCAAGCAAAGGTTTTTTAAGAATAGGGGAAACCCATGCCTGCTTCCATAGAACAGGGACCATGGCAGAGGAGAGAGAGAAGTTGATAATCTGACATAACGGAGTCAAAAGAAAAGGGAAAGATTCCCTAAACTGAGCCGGCTTTAAAGGCTCAGCCGGAGAGCCAGATTTAACTTTCAGGTTCAACTGAGTGAGTTCATCTGGGGAGATACTAGGTATGACTGTTAAGGAAGGCCCAGATAAGGGTCTAAAAAAAGTGGTAGGAGATGGGGAGTTCCCAAGTGGAAAAGACCGGTAGATGGTACGTACTTTCTCAATAAAGAAAGTGGCCAGGTCTTCACATTGCCGATCAGATGAAATAATGGCTGCCAAGTTGTTATTGGCCCTAAGATCTTTAAGAATCTTAAAAATGCAGTTAGCTGGATTGGGACTGAGCTTGATTTCATTGGCAAAATATGTCGCTCGAACCCTACAGATAGATCTATGATATTGTTTAACCATAGCCAGGTAACATGCTTTTTTACTGGGGTCATAATCCTTTCTCCATTCCCGTTCAGATTTTTTACAGGCCTTCCTTAAAATAGTCAGTGACTCATTATACCAGGGACTCAGGTTCGAAAAACGCCCCCTAGACCACTTGGCCGGAATAAGAGCGTCTAGGCCATGGGTGATCCAATCGCAAAGCAGGGTATATCCTGTCTCGGCGTGGTTAAAAAGTCCCAGAGGATGTAGGTCGAGAAAAGCATGAAAATCCTCCAGCCTCAGTTTATGCCATGGGCGTTTAAAAACAAGTGGTCGAATGGAGTTTTTAATGGGTTCAGAGGTCAAAAGGAACATTGTAACCAACGAATGGTCAGTCCAGCCCATGGGTTTCGGGGGCTCCACCATTGCAGTCAAAATGTTGGAAAAAATAGGATCCAGCAGATGCCCAGCCAAATGGGTGGGCCCGGGGACCAGTTGGTTAAGTTGGTAAGCAGACATGTCCGCAAGCAAGCAACAAATCTCACTATCTTGCAAGAGGTCGAAATGCAGATTAAAATCCCCCAGAATACTGAAATTAGCAGTGCCCGTAGCGAGCGTGCATACTGCCTCCAGCAGAGCAGTTTTAAACTTAGTAGCAGGGCCAGGTGGCCGGTAAATCAGCAGGCCAGATAGAGTCAAATGCGCACTCACAGTGATACCAAAGCGAGCACACTCACAGCCCTCAATAGCTTCTTTTAAAAAAAGACAGGTGTAACAAGATTTAAAAATCACCGCAATTCCCCCACCCCTAGAGCCCCTATTACACATACGGATAGAATATCCGGTAGGTAATGCAAGATTCGGTTCAGCCACTGTGTCCTCATTGAGCCAGGTCTCAGTCAGGAAAAATATATCTGGGGCTTCCTCTGAGACCAGGTCAAAAATTGCTAAATGATGTTTAACCAATGAACGAACATTCAATAGAAGAATTTTCAGCTTTTGCTGAGGCTGAACAGTGGATGGAATTACAGGGGAAGGAGATATGAAAGAGACATATCTACAGGATCTACAACTAAATGGTCCTTCCAAACAGTGTAATGGAGATATACCACACACCTTAGCCGAGGGATTAACCGCTAACAGCTCTTCCCTTGAATAGCTATACAGCTGAGGTATCCCCGAGCCAGCGTTTCTGGCGAGAGGCGACGTACAGGCGCGGACGGGCGCAGACGGGCTTGCCTTTAGCGCGCCTTCGGCGCGCTGCCGGCGCCCCCTCGCGCATGTTATGTAGTCCGAGCCTGACAACTAGACCGCGCCAGGATACAGGATGGCGGTCTGGAATGTCCCCCCAGAGGTCGATATGTGTGTGCTGGAGTAGTGAAGGTAAGCGCACTTTTAAAATTCCCCGTAGATACAGATATGATTATACAGCATCAGCAATCCAAAATCTCAGCAGTCTATCTAGAATTAGCAGCAGTGAATTAAAATACAAGAACGATTTTTAAAAAAACGGCAGAAGCAGCCTAGGAGCAGCAAACAGCGCCACCACTCACCCCTGAGCCGCTGCGCGCCCGCCCCTCGCGCAAGTTATGTAGTCCGAGCATGACGACTAGACTGCTCCAGGACACAAGATGGCCGTACAGAGTGACTGCTCATGACACCGTTGGTGAGAGCCCATTTGGTGTAATGAGAGGTCGCATACCGCATTCAAAGGGTAATCCTGGATGGATGGATAGAGGCAAGCAAGTTGAGTGGAATGCAGAAGAAAGCAGGAAATGTATTTTGACATCTCAGCAAAAGAACAAAAAGTACTTTGATGATAAACACGTGTATGTGATGTTAAACTGACTATAGGTCAGTGTAAAGTCCAACAGGAAAGTGGCAAAAGGAAAAAAGAAGTTTAGTGTTCTCATGCAGATTTTTAAGTTAAAGAATAATACTGTGAAATTAACTGATGGCAGTGTGTGTCATATGAGTCGCTTGTCCCTGGTCAAGAACACTGATGTTCACAAATTGAAGTGTTCTCACCAGAAAATAAAACATGATTACTCATGGATAAATGTTCATTCTGAAAGAGTCAGTGGAAGTTCTACTTCAGATCTGGCTAATACCAATTCGAATCTTCAGAGGTAAAATGGTCAGAGGGTTATCTCGGCTGAGGTGTTCACTGTAGAAGAACATGGGGTGGATACAGGAAGTAAGGACCATGGGTGTTCAGAGGTCTGTGGTGACAATCTTCATGGTGTTAGTGATGGTAGGAAAGTTAGCACTTTTGGTAGGAGCATTATGAAACAAAAGCAACTTGAAGATTATATATGCGATGAGTAGTATTATTGTGCAACATTACTATAACTGTTTGTCTTAGTATTTGCTAACATTGTTATAGCTTCTATTGGTACATTTTCTTTCATTTTTTTGTTTTGTTTTTGTAAGAAGGGAGATATGTAGTAATGAGTATAGTTTGGTATTGTGGAATGTGTGGAATGTAGAATCATTCTGGTAATGTAGAATGTAGAACCAAAACTACAGAGTGTTCTTATTATATATTTGCATGATTAGAATGTTACGGGCAGATATACTTGAGGTGGTGATACTTCTTCATGCCTAGGCGATGTGTGAGGTTGCCAATAAAGAAGAACCTTCATTTAACTTAAATGGACTTCCTGGCCGTTACTTCATCCAACTAATCCTGGAGATGCTTTCAGTAGCACCAGGATTGGTTGGATTCGTAAGCAGGAAGTAAATCACCTTACTTCATGCTCATCGTCCTCGTTGGGAGATGGGTAGTGGAGAAAGGCAACACATAGGTGAGGTTACGGCAAACTGCGCCCCACCGATTTTCCGGTTGCTAGCCACCCCAGACCAGTTGGAGTGCCAGATCAACAAAGTGTGTTGCTGCCCCCGCTGACCTCTGGCAGCCATGGAGTCTGAGGAGGCAAAGTTCGGGCTTGCACAGGTGTGATCGACCCCATGGTTCTTTGAAGTATTGCACAGACCTCTTTCCAAAAGATACACATTATAGGACTGTCCCAGAACATATGTAATATATCTGCGCTAGGGTGCCCACATCTGGGACACTCCGGGGATGTCGCTGGATACATTTTTTGTAGCTTATTTGGGGTCAGGTAGGCTCGGTGAAGGATGTTATATTGAATGTATTGGAAGCGAGTGCACTATAAGACTTTACGTGGAAAATTAAGCCGCTGCTGCCACTTCTTAGAAGTCACAGGGTGTCCCAAGTAACATTCCCACTGACCCTTCAGCCTGGCAAGTGGTTCTGCTTTAGTATTGGGGAAGATACTCATGACCCAAGAGACGAGGCGCCACCCGGTTTCGAGGGTAAATAGCACCTGGGTCAGGAACTGTGTGGGTGATTCAGTGGCCAGCGCACCCCAGAGGTGTTCTATCTCAGCAGGTATCTGTCGTTGTGTTAGGAACGGACCTGCAGGAAGGGTAGTCTGCTCTGACAATACATCAAACGGGATGAAAGCATGTTCCTGATACAGGTCCTCCAGTATGCACACTCCCAGTGACTCCCAGGGTTCCAACCCCTCCTTGCTCACCGCCGCGCAAAAGTGGGCGAGGGTGCTCAGTGGAATATCAGGTGCACATGGCAGAGTGCCCAGCGAACACTTCATTCATTCATTTAAGTGGTATTTATAAAGCGTGACTTGTCAACCGTGAAGGTATTCATGCACTGAGGACGCTGCTGCTATGGGAATCAGTTGAATAGTCAGATTTTAATTCCTTTCCTGAATTCAAGCAGAGAGGATGATGTCAATAGGAGAAGGGGAAGTTTGTTCCAGGATTTTGCGTCAAGGAGGGAGAAGGAGCGTCCTCCACAGTTGCTCCGGTAGATGTGAGGGTGTGAGCGAGCAAGAGGGAAGAGGAGCGCAGGCGTCAGGATGGTTAGTGGACGTTCAAGTGGTGGTTGATGTATGCAGGTTGTGAAGGATTATGTAGGCGTGGGTCAACATCTTGAATTGACATCTCTTCTGGATGGGGAGCTATGGAGTTTCTTGAGGTGAGGGGTGATGTGGGTTAGCTTGGGGAGGTCGAGAATGAGTCTAGATACTGCATTCTGTATTGTCTGTAGGCTTTTCAGGAGGTGAGTGGTGATTCCTACGTAGAGGGCACTACCGTAGTCCAGCCGGCTGGTGATGAGGGCTTGTGTGACAGTTCATCTGGTGTCAACAGTGAGCCATTTGAAGGTCTAATAGAGAATGCAGAGGGTGAAGAAGCAGGCGGAGGTGACTGCTTTGATTTGGGCTCTCATGGGGAGTTTGCTTTCGAGAATGATTTCGAGATTGCGGGTGTGGTCTGTCGGCTTGGTTGAGGGTTCCAGTTCCCAGTTCTGAAAGCCACTAGGAGTCGCTCCACAGAGAGGTGTTGATCCCGAAGATCAAAACTTCTGTCTTGTTAGTGTTAAGCTTCATGTAGTTGTCTCTCATCTAGTCGGCGATGCTTGTCATGCACATGTGAAAGTTGATCATGGTAGTGGATGGGTTTTCTGAGAGAGAGAGGATCAGCTGAGTGCCTTCTGCGTAGGCAATTATGTTAAGTCCATGATTTCTGATGATGCTGGATAGGCTAGACTCACACAGTCACCCTTGCACTATGGTGCAAAGGGGTGTGCATGGTGCTCGGCAGCTTGATTGTGTGCTGGTGTTAAGCAGAGGGGAGGAGAGTGACATATCTTTGTAGATAAGGTGCTTTTCTGCTCTCTCCCTGTCACGCAATGCAACACACCAACTTTAGGTGTTGCGCTGCTTTGTAAGACAAGGTCATACATTTGCCCTAGATGTCAAACTGCCAGGTTTTCAGCTTTTGTTCTGGTCTGCAGTAGACTGGATTCTTCCCACAAAGGTATAAGTGGGGAGGGCCACAGTTTCACCCATTGCAGCCTAAAACATCTTCCACCCCATCTTGAACCTGGGGTCTTAAACAATATGCTTTCAGATGACTGAAAACTATGAAAAGGCGAATGTTTGACAATTTTGATGGGTGAGAAGAAGGGGCGAGCTGGATTATATATCTTATGTATTATGCAGGCAGATTTAAAGAGATCCTGCTTTCGACTGGTAAACAGTGTCTGACTGGCCTATAAGGCAATCTGGCAGTGCCCGATGGTTCTGGTCTGCTAGATCACTCTGTATGTTGGTTTTTTAGCAGTTTATGGGCCTGATTTATGGCCAGGTGAGTCAGTTTTTCTGTTGATTTCCCTGATATTACCACAAAAATTGTCTGCAACAAACATAAACTCATGCAGTCTCCTGTACCTAGCAAAATACCCATATAGTGTATGTTTTCAAGTTTAAAACTGTCCTGATCTTAGCTATCTGGTGCTGTATTACATTAAGTGCCACGCGGACACAACAGGCGTTTGCGCCCACTTTGCGTGCCCCAGTGGCACTTTGGTACTATAGAAGGGGGCAGACGCTTGTGCATCCCCTTCACTAATACCGATAGCGCTGGCGCACTTCAAGCGCCAGCGCTACCTTCAGATGGTGCTCCCTCATTTGCATAGGGAGGTACCCTATGCAAATGAGGGAATTCCTTTGGCTCTGCGGCCATGCCATATTACAGACCCAGGCGCAGTGGCAAAGAAGCCCTCAGGAGGTGCACTGACAGTGCGTCATTTAAAAGGTGGCGCACTGTCAGTGTGCCTCCTGAGAGCAGCCCTCTGCCGGAGGATAAGGGGGTCCCATGGATCTCCCAGACATCCCGTTGCAGGCGGGTGCCACCTGCACTGTAAAAACACGGAGCAACTGCTCCGTGTTTTCACATGAATGTGCTGCCCTCAGGGCATCGCAAGTTCGCGGCTGCCCTGGGGGCAGCACATACATCATAATAGGGCGCATGGTCATTGTTTGCACCAGGCACACTTTTTTAAAAGGCGCGCCAGGCGCAGACAATGACAATGTGTAATACGGCCCCTGGTTCACTAATGGGACCACTTTTATTTTGGTGCCTGCTGCTAAACAATACAATTTCACAGAGTTTAGCTAAATTATAATCGATTCTTATAGACCAAAAATAATGCTGGCTACTGTGTTCTAAATATGTTGCACTCTCTTAATTTGGCATGGGGTCCTAAAAAGAGAATATTACAGAATTCCAGTCATGATTGCGCAAAGGCATCCAGGACCATTAATCTGCACAACAAATTGAGAAAGGAGAGACCCAGGTGCAAAACCCTTAAATGTACAAATATGACTTGGAGACAGCCTGGACTTGTGCAGACATAGAAAGGTTCTCTTCTATGTTTAACACCAAGATTTCTTGGCACTCTTAATAAGGAAAGGACAAGCCACCATGGTGGAAGCTCATAAGGTGGCATCCCAGGTGTTACCAAAGGTCTTGGTCAATAAAAACTCTGGTCTGGCTGGATTCAGCGTAGCTGGCATTCCTGGCCAGCGCTCCATGTCCAGTGACCTGTGTAGCAACTGGATCATCGAATGCTGGGTCTGTGATCAGACACTGAATGTCACTTCATTATGCTGTTGTAGTGTTCTTTATAAATGTGTATCTTCCTCCCTTTCCTAAATAGGGTTGTAATTGAGGGCACTTGTTTCAGATCCTGGAGGCATAGATGGAGAAGACATGTTGCCATGTGTTTTCCTTTTTTTACCCTTCTTTGATCTAAGTCTGATGGTGTCCTGGCTGCAGCAGTGCATGCAGAGAGCCACCGAGATAATGAGATAATGAGCTTGTCAGCCAGCTAGATGAGGATGCTAGTTGTGACAGCTTTGTGACTGATGCAGTCGGTTTTGAAGATGGTGTGATCCAGGAAGGGAAGCCAGTGGAATTGCGCCAGAATGGGGGCAATGTGGTCATATTTCTTTAGGTCATGAATGAGATACGCTGCGGCATGTAGGATTCCCTCAAAGGGATGGCGGTGTGGGATCTGGGTATCTATGTACCAGAGTGATGCCACCATCAGGATGCAGGAGCACAAGGACTTAAACAGCAGTTCAGAAGTAGCTTTCTGGGAGGGATGGTTTCACTTCTTTTTAGTAGATAGTGCTGGTACAAGGCTACCTGTTTGCTTCGAAATATGTTCCTTGAGTGTGAAGTTCTGTCCACAGTGAATCCAAGTAACTTCACATTGGATGAAAATTGGAGTTCAAAACCGCCAAGGTGCATTTCATTGAGTCAGGTGTGGACTTGTTGTTCTTAGCAAATAACATGAAATCTGTCTTGGTGTGGTTGAATTTTAGGGAGAAGCCGGACATCTAGGTCAGCATGAGCTGAAGGCAGTGTTTGAGGTGTTGCCTGCCTAGAGCAGAGTATATTTTCAAGTAAAGGCATGTGTCAGGAGCATATTGGTGAATTTTTATGCTATGGTCCAGGAAGAGGTTGAAGAGGATAGGGAACAGGTCGGGGTACTCTGCAGGTGGTAAGGATCACCTGGGACTCGGAGGTGCCCATGTGAAGGAGCTGGAGTTGGTTGGCTAGGTAGGAGGAGAACCATTGAAGGACTTTGGCAGTGAGTCTCATTTAAGACTTTGGTGTGCGGATAATTGTGGTATGGTCAATGTTGTCAAAGGCAGCTGAGAGATCCTGCAATATCAGTAGGCAGGGGTAATCTTCAACCGTGATGTGTAAAGTCGATGTCTCTGTGCTGCAGCAGTGTGATCTCAGACTAGATTAGTAGTTGCATAGATGATTGGCATATATGTGATCTTGCAGTTGAGCCTGGTCTGTGTTTCAATCATCTTGCCAAAGAAGACTTATTCTGGGCCTGAAGTTGGTGAGTGAGAGGATCTGACCTGTTAAGAGAGCTTCTTAGAAGGTGCCTTGAGTGAAGGACGTACAGGTGAGTGACCTTTTCAATCGAAAGCTTTGATGAAGTATGAGTGTAACACATAATCTTCATAGAAAGTGGCTTTGAGGGAGTATGTTGGTAAAAGCTTCAAGAAATAGGGCTTTGAATGATGACCACTACAGAATGTTACGAGAAGGGGTAGGCCTATATGGACCCCCCCATGATATTGCGCAATGGATTTCCAAATTTTAGGCAGAAAAAAATTGAAATTTTGCGGCATTGTTGAGGCACTATATTTTACTTGTAGGCATTACTATTCCACTTTGAAACAGGCACATTTAAAGTGTCTGAGAGTGTTTGTTTGCTATATTCTCCTTTGTAGTAACATAATGGAGCATAGGTTAAGCCAAGCACTATAGCACAGTGTTGCTAGTCATCCTGTTTTCTGTGGCATTGCTCTGACCTGGGGCTAGTGTTTCCAAGTCCCAGAGCCATCTGCTGTAGGACACCAAATCTCTTACTCAGGCAACCTAGGGTGCAGGATTATAGTGGGTGGAGGTGCAGTGCCATGGTTCATATAAGCATGTTAAATATTGCTGTCGGCAGATCAGTGGCATGGGGGTGGGTGTAAGCCCTTTCACAATGCAGCCCCCGCCTCCATGTGACTTACAGGTCCTGTGTGTGTAGTGTACACCCCGAATATGAGACTATTCCTACCACAGGGACAATATTTCTGTAAACAATATGTAGGACACTATATTTCTGTCAGACAATATTTTTCAAACCAGTATTCGAACACACATCCATCCTTAGAATGTTGGTGGCATACCTTATATAATCAGTGGAAATCTGTTGCATACAATGGGCATTCCATCATCCATCCTTCCCTCATTCCCTAGCTTCCCTTATTCCCT
Source organism: Triturus cristatus (assembly GCF_964204655.1). Taxonomy (NCBI): domain Eukaryota; kingdom Metazoa; phylum Chordata; class Amphibia; order Caudata; family Salamandridae; genus Triturus; species Triturus cristatus. The sequence continues at coordinate 991,825,095 of NC_140584.1, read as the reverse complement.
AACTTTTCCCTTGATCTTTATTCCTGTACACCCTTCCATTCTCTTCCACATCTGGCTTCATTCATGCTCATTTTTGTTCCCTGCTACATCTATTTTTTCCTTTACGTCTTCTGTCTCCCTTTTACCATCCTCAATTGCAACCCTCTCTTTCTTGTCTCTATTCTTCTCTAACCTTTCTTTTTCTTTCACTACTCCCCCACAGAACCGCCTATTCCATCCTCTTTCCCTTCTGACTCCTCAGTCTTCCCCAACCTCCCATTCATTACCTCCTTCCCGTGCCCTTCCCTACTTCTGTGCCTTCCCTCATTCCTATGACCTTCCCTCTGCCATCCTTTCCTCCTTCGATCACCCCACCATCTCCGCCACCTCATCTCCCATACCTATGGCTCCCCTCCATCTCTTGCTCTTTCCTCCCTCACTCCTCCTGTCCCTTTCTTCATCTCCTTCCATGCCACACTTCCCTTGCCTCCCTACTTTATTCACCATATTCTCATTCCCACTTCTTAATCCTCCCAGTAGGAAGTTGGCTTTTTACGTGGTAGTGATATAAAGCCATGTAAAGTGCATCTATATCTTTCAGTGTCTATGTACTACATTAAACAAATAAATAAATAAGTCAATAAAGAAAAAAGAAAGACCTACCTTAGCTCCCCACCAGAGACATTTATTATGGGGCTAGCAACCATGTAGGTGATGATCTACGCAATCTTCTCTCTATGTTACATTGTAGAGAGGAGGCTGAATGTAGGAACTTTTCTCTCCTGCCAGTGGTGGGTAAAATTGAGGGTGCATTCCCCTCCGTGCGGGTACCGGGTCATTCTTTTTTGCACCATTCTTCATTCACAGTGTTCGTAGCAGCAGTAGCCTTCCTGTGCTGCTGTGGTTTTGTTTTGTCTGCATCTTTACTACTTGTTTTCATGCAACCTTGAGATATTATGAATGAATCTCTGCTCCAATGCCCACTGCTCTCTTGTGTGATGTCCACATATGTAGCTAAGGTTCAATTCTCTGGGGTCTCAGCAGGCCAGTATAGTGGAAGCAGTCAAAACCGCGAAAAGCTGGAGTGTCTGATTAGTGTGTTTGATGACAATGAACTCTCTTGTGGTTGTTGTTCCTCACTCTACTACTTCGAGTCTATTTTTAGAGGTAGTTGGGTGTCATTTTTATCAGTTAAAGCCCTAACCCACATTCTCGCTGACTTTTTACTCTTCAATTGTGATTTACCATTGGGTGAAAGCTACTATTCAGCCACAATTACCACTGATGGAAATCAGGTCATAAGCAGATGGTGTGTGCAGACAACTGACACTGGTGATGTCTAACATGGTGGAAAGGATGAGAGGGCAGGATTCATAAGACAGCACAGGACACAGGTATGGTAGACTGCAAGGTGCAGAGGTAGGCATGGGGACTGAGCAGGGCTGATTAGTTTGGGTGGGTATGTTTTTGAGTGTGTCTAAAGATAGGATGGTAGATGAGTGATCTCACTTGAAGAATATGTCAAAACTCCTGGAGGAGTGGGGCAGCGACTAAGGTCATGATCCTGTTAGGGACAAACTGAGGTTACCCAGCTGTCAGCCTCAGCAGGCCTGGCCGGTGCTGGGATGCCCAGTCTATAGACTCATGGGGTGATCCAGAAGAGGGGTGACACAGAATTCATATGATTTCCGTTCCATCAATCCCAAAGTAGACTTGTTCCCAGGCAATTCTGACTGCTAGTTCTTATGATGATATAAAACAGCAATTATTTCAATTACTAATTTGGATACAGCATTACCATTTGCCTGTAGATAAAATAAAGCATATGCAGCAGCAAGTGAACCTCCTTCTCTACCACCAGTGCCTATAGTTTCTTGCAGAAGAGCAATGAAACAAATGATGTATTTTATAGCAAGGTAGGGGAAAGAAGAAGAGAGGGTGGGGAGGGGTCTACAAGCAAGACAAAATCATCCCAGTTCACTTTATAGTACATTTTCTAGTGATGCAGCGGAGTTTACCAGCTCTAGACACACACATAAACACAACTCTCGTTTGGGCCCATATACATTCATACATTCAATAAACTAGTAAATATCCGCTGGTCATCAATTTTGATTTACCTTAGAGACCTGTTACACCAGTAATATTATCATTCCCTGTCTCCCTATGTAAATGTACTTTGTCAATAGATCTAGTTGTAGATTAGAATAGGAAGGAAATAATAACACATTTAACCTCTTATTCAAAGAACCACAGACTCAGTAGGCGTTTTAAGGATTTTATCTGAATTAATAATTTTGTGAGTCAAATCAGAATACACGTTGATGCACCAAAACTCTCCATCAGGAAAAATCATAGAGTTAGCTTATGATCAATACACATTAATTAAATTCTTGTAATGACAGTATCTGAGGAGAGAAAGAACAGAGAGCAAATACGGAGCATGACCCCACAGAACTATATTTACATAGAAAGGTATGAGGACCTAGACATCAGAGAATCAAAGATTCAGGACAGGTTCAGGACGGGAAGGTGACCTCTTCTAGTGTAACACCAGGGTTACACCCCTCTCTGGTGCACCTCTCTCCGGCTCGGGCTCGTCCGCACCCCTTCCTAGATGTGCCTCCTCGGTTGTTCCGCGATTATTCCCTAGTGTTGGATTCTTCAGTCAGATCGCAGCAAAATCGGGCAGCATCTCAGCATAGCATCAGCATCTCGGCATCAATTGTGTCTAACTAACTAAAACTTACCTCTGTGATAACAATTTGAGTGTATGATCCACCCCAAAATGTTTCAATTCCATGAACACCCCTCAATTTGATTGGCCAAGCAGTGGGGTGAGGGCATCACACCATACTAAGTGCAATAACTTTCTTTAGTTCTATTGTCTAATTCCCCGCCCCTTAATTTTAATACCCACAAGAATTTCATATGTGGATCGATAAATCTGTAGTACAATGTTTCAGCTTCTTCCTTTCGTAGGTTCAAGAGTTGAGCTTCTCATGTCCTTGCTGGACACATGCTTTGGCAGCCATTCAATGACCTCATTGGTCTCAGAACAAGGATGTAGCATGCATGCGTGGTTGTCACAAAGGAATAGGGACACCGGTCACCCTCCAAGGCCCAAATACGAGCTATTAATAAAGTCAGAGATAAACATGTTAGAATACAAAATTAAATGAATTCACTGTATACCACTTACTTCTACTCTAACCCCATTTACTTAATATGTCTTTTGCATTAATAGCTTAGTAAAACTTGCACAGGTCAGTTTCAGCATGGCATTGAGCGTTAATGCAAGGGTTTCGAGTAGCCATGTTAGAGGCTATTGCGCCGCTGCAAAGATTTCCCACCAAGCGACAGGAAATGTCATACTACGTAGATGCAGTAGACGCATGCGCAGAAAGTTCCCATGTTTTTTGCGGCCATTTTAAGGACACTAGGGTTACTGGTTAGTAAAATACATAGAAAAGCTTCCCCTGGATACAATATGTAAAATGTGGTGCAACGTTAGTACTCACAACATGTTGGTTATAGTATTACAGGTTATTCGAAAGGATTGCATACGAGCAAGTTTCTTTGTATACGAAACCTTGCTCCATCACTAGCAGTTTAATTTTAGTTTACAGCTGGAATAAGAACCATAAGCAGAAATAGAAAGTAAAAAAGAGATCGTGAAAATAAAGGTTAAGTATACCACCCTGGCAATGTAACCTCAAAATAAATGTTTTTTATGCTACAATGTCATAGAGCAGCGAGGGACCATGTAAAAACGGATGCCACAAGCAACAAGCATTGGCATAGCCAATAGGTCTCGCCTTTGGGACCTTGTAAGTGTTTAGTTAGTGCTATTGGCTTTACCAATGTATTTAAGCTATGTTGTAGAGCAGTGCGGCTGCTGTGCAGTATGTTGAGAAGTTATATGATAAAAAAGTGTTATAAGAATCTTTTGTACCTTATCTATAACCAATAAAACATTATGCACACTGAACGGCCCTATTAAACAAAATTTTTCGAGAGGTGTGGGAACAAACAAAAGGAAAAACATTCTAAATCTGGTATGTCAATAACTGATCCTTTATGCTATGCCCTATTTCCAGATTAAAATCATGGAACAGGAGGCAGTTACCATACCTGGTAACTACCTCACCCTTGGGCAATATTATTTACTAGGTGTGGTAAATATTCCACCCTACTCTGCACAACTTGTGATAAGCACCTTACAGGACAAAAAAAACCTGCTGTAGCATATTTTTATATTTGTCTCTTAATAACATATAACAGCAATTATAAATTGAATCTCTTTAGATACAATTTAGCAGGTTGTAGAGACAATAGGAACTGCCAAGGTTTGTCTGATTCTTAATTTGATTGTGCTGAAGTCATTTATCTATTCCTTAAATACTTGTGTGTACTCTGCTACCCCCACTGCACACTTTATGACTCACAGGGTCATTCTAGGCAGCACTTGCATCATACAAAAGGAATGGTTGCCTCAACAAAGGTCAATTAGGAGCTGCACTTTGAACTCATATTCTCTGTTTGAAAGAGGCACAGAACTAAATGTCAGAACAATTGCATGAATGTGAGCACATTAAACGTAAAAGACAACAGACTACATCATGTCACTTCAAACACGATCAAATAGATGAAGAAAAAGTAAGCCTACGACATTAAAAACTCACGGCGCTTTGTTTGGATCTCGTAGAACTTCGTGATTAATTATTATTTACACGAATGGCCTTTTAAAAGCTGGCAGACCATCAACAAAACTTGAAAACAGAATGTTTATACGAGTTCTGTCTGATCTGTGATAAAACATTTAAAATATAGAATATATTTTAGCCTAACACGACGAGAACAAGAGTGTGAAAACGGCAACCTCACACAATAGAGAGTAAAATCTAGACAGTTTGGGCCCGATTCACAGAACAAACTTAAGACTAAATCCTAAACTTAGTACCATTCTGGTATTCACAGAATGCACTTAGTACTTCTGGTATTCACAGAATGAACTTACTACTTTTGCTATTCACAGAATGAACTTAGTACTTTTGCTATTCACAGAATGGATTTACGACTCCTAAACTTACGTCCGCACTCGGGCCGGAAATTCCGGCCCGGAGGCGGAGCTTCCGGCCCGGAGGCGGAGCTTCCGGCCCAAAGGCGGGGCTTCCGGGCCGGAGGCGGAGCTTCCGCCCGGAGGTGGGGATTCCGGCCGATTTAGCTATGGCTGAAATCTCCGCCTCCGGGCCGGAAGCTCCGCCTCCGGGCCGGAAGCCCCGCCTCCGGGCCGGAAGCTCCGCCTCCGGGCCGGAAGCTCCGCCTCCGGGCCGGAATTTCCGGCCCGAGTGCGGACGTAAGTTTAGGAGTCGTAAATCCATTCTGTGAATAGCAAAAGTACTAAGTTCATTCTGTGAATAGCAAAAGTAGTAAGTTCATTCTGTGAATACCAGAAGTACTAGGTGCATTCTGTGAATACCAGAATGGTACTAAGTTTAGGATTTAGTCTTAAGTTTGTTCTGTGAATCGGGCCCTTTGTCTGCAGATGCTTTGAAGGAGGCAGTCCGTTCTCTGCGAGGTTCGTGTCCTGTACATGTGGCACAGCCCTAAAGACAATACTGTACCAAGCTGGAGGAGGGGCACCCCGTGCTGTGTCAAGGAGAAGCGTTTCGATGCCCACCAAAAGGATAACCTAGTGAAAGCCTGCTGTCTTTCTGTGGCCCCCTGGGTGAGAAGGAGGCGGGGCGCAGGAATCTTCTTGTGCTTTGGGAAATGCTGTTTTCATTGCTCAAGGCCTCGGGACATGAGGTTGAATGACTGATGCCCATTTGCAAAAGACAGACATACATTATATTCACTAAATGTCTGTTTATTGCTTTAGCCCCATCACTTTGACTGACTTTCCTATCTGTGTGCCGGATTTATCAACATACATCCGTGCCTGTCCCATGCTAATAAAAGGTGCAACTCTTTTAGTCGAAGCCAATGACTTTAATAACATCGCACCTCCCTCTCCGTTCAGAATATGAATCAGAATGATGCGAGTTTAGAGTGTGCGCGTGATCGCAGCGTCTGCCTGTCTTCCCAGGTAAGCTCGCGCCTCCGTCGCCTGCTGAAAGCTGTTGTGCCTGCCCTGTGTCTTAGGTTGTGTGCGTGATCACAGCGTCTGCCTGTGCTAGCCCTGGTTGTGTGGGGGTATGACATCCCTGGTTTCCTGAACCTGCTGCCTTCACCTCACGGCTGCCAGGACTTGGCACTGAGCTCCCCAGTGCTGGCAGTCCCCGCCAGCGTGCTGGAGACCAGAGGGGCATCGCCCTCTGCGAGGGGGAAGCATTGCGATGGCCAACCATCGAGCGCAGCCGTGACGAAACAATAAGCACACACCTAATAAATAAACAAGGGGCGCCCGTGAGGAAAGATTAAAGACACGGAAAATGAAGTTAAGTAATGAAGTTAAGTAAACCAAACATGATCGCCTCCCTCCAATGCAGAGCAACAAAAAACAAGCACGACGCGGTCCCGAAAGTGAAATAGGATCTCTTGTCTTTATGGGGCCATGTGTTTAAACACATGACCCCATAAAGATAAGAATCCTTTTACGACGCAAGGAAGGCAGACGTGCCCATCCAAATGGGACGGCTCAAAAAGCCAAAGGTAAACGTCACTACCAGCTCTTTTCCAATGGCTGGCCACCGTTTAGCATACATGGTGACGCCGGCCAATGGAAAAGAGGGGCGGGGCTTAATGCCCTTTACAGAAAATACCCAAAATCATTCAATCTCGCCAGCGAGACTGCGCATGTGCGCAGCCCACGCCAGGCAAGACCTAAAAATGGGAACATGATTCACTACAGACCCTCGGCTCTCACAGCTGACCTGTAATAACCGTGCACGCAAAAGAGCTGCAAACAAAAAGAACAAGTTCCAAACAGGGCAAGCATTTGATTCTCTCAGGCACTTAACCAGCACAACAGATTCCAACTGCACAAAAACAGTCCAGGACACGTAAATTCACACGAAATTAAACTGCGAACACTGCTTTGTTCTGAACTGAAATTAGTCCCTCCCAGCTACCTTGCAAACAAACCCCGATGTCTCCCTGCAGTTCATGTCAGACCCCCAGCTGCTCGAGCACTTAGCAGCAGGGGAAAACAATCAAACAGCGTTGTGCGAGGGACTGCAGGCCTAACCTGCTGCACCACTGAAAGTGAACAAACACTTTTGGTTTTTTCGCTGCACCCGAGCATTTTGTTGCAGCCTAATTTAGCGGTGAAATCGCGATTGACGAAATCGCGAAAAGCTGGGGTGGAGTGGGGGTGGCATCTGTAAATAGGACATAAACCGGGCTTAGTGTTGTCAATGTGTTAATGCGTTAAGGTACCTTTTGCATTTTTTCACTGAAAGAAAGGTTGATGGGATTGCATTTGTCTGTGGGGTGTGGGTAGGAGGGTCGACCAGGGGTGGATGTGATACCTCATTGATTGTGTTTGTAGAGTGCTTGGCTTTGACAGATTTAGTGAGTTGTCTGCCTAATGCGTAGAGTGATTTTAGTAGTGTAAGGTCATTAGGGGTTCTGTTTTTCTTTCATTTTTGTTGCTGCCTATGAATGGAGCATTTGTGGTTGGCAAGGCCTTTGGAGTGCATGGGTGCTGAACGTCTGGCTTGCAATTACATGTTTTAGTTGGAGCTTGGTGGCTCACGAAAAGTGTTGAAGTCGTGTAGGAGGTTGTTGACATCAGACGTGGAGTTGGGAGGGTGAGAAATGAGTTTGCGCTTCAGGTTCACTATGGAGAAGCCTTTGAAAGATGTAAAGATTTGTTGTTCTTTTTAAGGTCATCCTCAATGTGTTGGTTTGATGCTGATTAGATAGATGGAGGGGGGAGTAAAGTCCAGGGTTATGGATGGTTTCCGTTGGATGGTTGTTGATGTTGACAAGATGAGGTCAAGGCTTTGGCCTATGGAGTTTGTTGGCTGGGTTACATGCAGTACCACTGTGAGTGTGTTATTGAGGTTGACAAGGGTGTCTCTTGTTTCTTCCACACTTGCGTTCTCTGGGAGATTCAAAGCTGCTCACTCAGCTCACAAGATGTCCATTGGCAAAGCAAGCTCTTATAATTCTTACAGAACTATCTTTAAAGTGACAACGAAAATGCAAGACTGTTCAAAGCATGTACAAACTTCCTGTGCAGTCACAATCCTGCCACCCCTCACCCCCACTCCTTTGAAAAATTGACTTGTATTAGCCACTTCTTCCTCACTACGGTCACTGCCCAATGCTACAGCATTTACCTTAAAACCCCTTTAACAAGACTCTATTCATTCCTCCATCCAACACCCCCTTATCAACCACTAGTCCACCCACATCTTACAATTGCTGAAAGCCATATCATATGTCTACATACCATTGTCGTAGTTGTCTCCACTGCAACAATGATATAGTAATAGTGAAGGTAATTGATTTCTCACTGCACATCACTGTCAAAGTTAATCCCTGGCCCTTCTTAACCCCCTATTGGCCTGAACATACTATTGGTCTCTGTCACAGCTTTGACATTCTCAAAAGAGGTGTCAATGGAATCTCTTCTACAGATACAAATATGCACAGATGGAAGTGCTGAAGCCCCCCTTTTTCTCTGTTAAATACAGTGTCACCCAGGACTTGATTCTCTCCTCATGATATTAATCTTATACCTTGAACATTTAGGGGTCAAAAACCCTATTACCATGCACTACAATTCCAACAACACTCAACAGTTCATAGATAATATTACATCCTTTATGTATGCAATAAGCCCACAGTTAAATCAATCCAAGACTACATTACCTGCCAACAACAAGGCAAGCTACAACCTTAAGTCAAAAGAATAGCTTAGATCCCTGCAGCTTTAATGCTCCTCCATCTCTTTAACAACTGGTGGTAACTCTCAGGCTTTCTACATTAATACATGCCAATCCTTGAAATCAAATACAAAAGATATCACTTGTTTGCTACAAGTCTTCTTGTTTGCCCTTCCCTAAGCCCAGATTGCAAAAATACCCCAAGATTCACATGGTAAAGGCTGCAGCTCAATCAGAAGTGATCTTCTTCCCTTTTCCCCAGCGGGACTGCATCAGAGCAAAGATTACTCTCCTTTGACTGTCAGCAGTCTCGCCGGGGTGATGGAAATCTACAACAACTCCTCGAAATCACCAGTGCAGCTTAGTGCACTTACAGCCGTGGCACCATGTGATGATCTTGTCCTTCCTTAGGAAAACCAACCTTGGAATGGATGTGTCCAACCTACCAGCAACTGCCTCATTCAGGGCAACTACAGGTGCAATAGCCACTACAGGTGTGTGATGCACCTCTTGTTCTGCATCCCCTCTGTGCTCACACACTTAGGGCAATTGGAAGACAGAGATATCAAAATCAAGAGTCGAATGCATTAATATTCTGAAGGCCATTCCTGAGCTCATTGAGGACAAGCTACAGGACACTACCCAATCATGCAATGCAAGCTCACTTTCAAGCAAAATAAAGTGCTTACGTTGTGGGTCCCTGCTTGCCACCCAAAATAAGGATGGTTCATCTGACCACTTGGAAGCTGATATCATGGCAATCCTGGTGGACATGAAATCAAGCCTAGTGGCAATAGACATGAAATTTTATTATTTTGCCGCACGGAGGGATCTGATGAAGGACCGCTTCGGCATCCTCAATGTAGTGACCGCTTCAATGAGGCAAAGTGTTGGATATTTACCATAGAAGATCATTTATCGGCAACAAGCACCTTACTGTGGAGGTTAGAGAGGGAAATGGCTAAAATTGCAGCAAAAAAACGAATACCTTGAATCTAGGTTGTGAAGAAACTACCTGAGAATCTCTTCCTTTCCTGAATCTACTGACCTTGGCAGACTAGGAACTTTCGTTGAATTGCTACTATCAAACCAACTAGGAAGGGTATATTTGTCCAAGCTACTGGTGGTGGAGCAAGCTCATTGATCGCATTTCCCCGAAATCCCCCCTCTTGTGCCTCTCCTTGACATGTACTGTAAGGAGACAATAGCTCATGCGGATTAATACTTATCAATATAGTATGTAATCTTAAAATAATAATCAAAAAAGAAACGGGGATTATGAAAGATGTCAGAAGAAAAGGCAAAGCCGTACACGCTGGTTCTTATTTTGTGAAGAATGATCTTCGTTTATATTACTAGAATATTGACACAAAGGGTGCACATAGATATACAATACAATTTTGACATTAAACAAACAAATTACAAATTAGTGTCCCAATGAAAAAAACCTAAACAGACAATTAACATACCATACAACATACAAACAAGGTTTTGATTTCACTTTACAAAGGCAATCACATATAATTATTAATTTAAATTGGCAACACTTAATTAATGTAGGTGTTGATTAGTGATTTGCCTATCGCGTCAACGGCGTTTCGACCCTGTTCCAACTTAGAGGGTCTCGTCAGGACTGTCTAATATAGGGACACCTGAAAGGAGAGTAATAAATGTGTGTCAAAATAAGGGGGGCCAAAGAGTGGGAAAAGAAGAAAGAAAAGGAGGAGTGCTCCTCTCTACCTTAACGTCCAGGACTGGTGTATATACGGTGACACCGTGTTCGAGGTGAAAAGATAAAATATACTCACAGGTACCCAGCCGGGTGCTGTGTTAGAATAAAAGAAAATCATTATTATCCATACCATAATTCGATCCTTAATGTATCAGGTAAATACCCGAGTTTCTACTCACCCCTGTGAAAGGAAGCTCACACGGAGGCAGTGGCCCACTGTGACTCGATGTAATCGTAATTGTGCGTGAGGTAGGAGTACTTCTATATTCCACACCGATCAAGGTTCCAAACTTTAGTATAGCTGTCAACTCGTGGTGGCGAGTCCGATCAACTATAGTAAAAAATACACAAGCGCGGGGGACGGTCGTATTAAAAAATCTATAATGGGAATAAGTCTATTTGCTCTGCAATTCTCTTGAAAAAATACTCATACCTCTCTCTCTTCTGCCGGGTTTCCGAGTATCCCGCGAAGTGCTGCAGCAGGCGAACAAGGTCCTGTCTGCGAGGTACAATCACAGCGATTGGACCGTGAATAGAGAATTTAAGCCTGATTCGCTAAAGAACGTCCAATCGGGAGCGTCGAACAGTGGGAGTGTTCCAGACGCGAACGTGCCGTTGCTAGGTAACCAGGACCTGCAGACTCATGGTCGAGTTTAATTAGGAGGCTTGTAGTTGAAATCAGTCTAGCCGTGTGAAAGGAGTGAAAGTCGTACGCCGTTCTGAGCCGCTAGCTTAATAATAGTGGTGGAACCCATGAGAAATACACTATGCCAAGGTGGTGAGCACCTAACGAGTGTGTGCAGTCAATAAACTCGTCGGAAGTGCTCCTGCATTCTACGGCAGTGATCAATCAGTTGAAGCTAGATGAGGATAGTGGTAACGGCAAACAATTATCATAACAATGGTAGGGTTTCACGAGGGAACAGTGGTTGTCAATATCAGAATTAGGTGTACGGACATCGGTTCTAGCATGTAGCAGTAGCAATCACTCTGATTATCTAAACACTATACAGTGAATGTTACAATTCAAAGAAGATGTTTAAAATATTAATTGGTTTGAAACAATCAAAAATAATGCACATATATGACAGACACTACAGCAAGGTTTTAAAAAAACGTTGTCTTATCCAAGACAATATGCTTCAATCAATGGTTAACTTTTCAGTCAACAGGATTCTTATTTAATACATGTGGAAGTGGATCCCTAACCTTCTACTATATACATCACCAATTGTCACACATGTACAAATCAGGCTAATTATGGAAATGCATCTCATGGACTCTGGAATTTTCAGTTGGAATAATATTCAGAAAAATGTGTTAAGAGAAATGCTAGGTACATAAGCAACACTGATTAAGAAAGGGTAGTGATAAACCCTCGCCATTCCTCAGCTGTATTCAGTCCCTGTAGTATGGAGTTAGTACGTTCAATCCAACGACACTCTAGTCGCTGCAATATCTGCGTTAGATCCCCACCTCTTTTCGGAGCAATCACTTTGTCTATTACCTGCCAGCGAATATCATTGGCAGTATGCCCTTTCTCTTCAAAGTGATTGACCAATGGGGCATTGGGAACAGAATTCCTGATCCTGCTTCGATGCTGTCCTATGCGTGCCTTAACAATTTGTTGGGTTTGTCCAATATACGGTAGTCCACAGGGACACAGTATGCAATACACTACATTTTTAGTATTACAGTTGGCAAAGAAATTAAGTAATTGATCAACTTTTCCATGAGTGAATTTTTTGGTGTTTACTGTAAATTCACAGGCGACACAATTACCACATTTGTAGTGACCTTTAACATCTGGTAAGCCCCAGGTTGATTCCAATGATCTTAAATTTTGGCATGGACTCTCCATCGATGATCTTACAAGATGATCTTTAATATTTTTGCCTCTTTTAAAGGCAAACATTGGTACGTCAATGCTAGAGTCAATATTTTGAATGATGTGCCAATTTTTTGTGACCAATTTTCGAATGGCATTCGTGTGGATGCCAAACGTGGTGACACAGATCAATTTGTCAACCTTGGTTTTCTCTTTAGGAGTAAGTAATGTCTCTCTAGGGCAAAACCAGGCTCTTTTCAAAGAATTCTTTACTAGCCTTTTCGGATATCCCCGAGTCAACAATTTGTCCTGTAGAATACATGCCTCTCTCATGTAGTCCTCTTTCTTGGTACAATTGCGACGTATTCGCAAGAATTGTCCATGAGGCAATCCATCTCTCAAGGCCCGAGAATGGTGACTATTATAAGCGAGTAGTGTATTACGCTCAGTGGGTTTTCTGTGCAATGAAGTATAGAGTTTACCCTCGTCATGTGAAATGTTAAGGTCTAGAAAGGCAATGCAGGACTCATGTATGGTGGAAGTAAACTTAAGATGTGGTTGAACTGAATTTAAATAAGAGACAAAATTGTTAAACTCAGGGACTGTGTCAGACCAAATCAAAAAAATGTCGTCAATATATCTTTTCCAACAATTGATTTTTGAGTGGTAGATGTTGGCGTTGGTGAGGACAAATTTGTGTTCTAGATTATCCATAAAGATATTCGCCAAATTTGGCGCAAAAATTGCGCCCATACTGGTTCCGGAGCACTGTTGGTAATACTTGCCTTCCGAAACAAAGTAATTGTGTGTTAATGCAATTTGCAAAAGTGTGACAATAAAGGAAGTAGGTACCTGATGCGGTGTCGGTCTAGTATCAAGTAAATCCTGGATCACCTGTATGCATTCCTGTTGAGGTATGTTTGTGTATAATGAGGTGATGTCCAGTGTAGCTAAGCGGTCTTTGTTGATGTCATAGGGTCGACCTTCCAATAAATTAATCATGTGCATTGAATCTCTTACATAGGTCTCCTGAAGAGGAACATAGTCTTTTATAAAAAAGTCTATAAAATGACCAATGGGTTCAAGAACTGAACCGCACCCTGATAGTATAGGACGTCCTGGAGGGTGGGTAATACTCTTGTGTATTTTCGGGAGGGTGTACAGAACCGGAGTTCTAGGACAATCGATATTTAAGAATTCAAACTCTTTCTTACTCAGAAAACCTTCTTCAAAGCCTTCTGTCGTTATTTTAAGTATTTCTTTTTTAATATTCACTAATGGATTCATATCCAGTTTCTTATAGTGTTTTTCTTCTCCTATTTGTTTTCTGATCTCGATGTCATAGTCGTCCCTGTTCTGTACAACAATCCCGCCGCCTTTATCAGCAGGTTTCAGGACAATTGTCTTGTCATTTTTTAAGGACAATAATGCTTTGCGCTCATCTAGACTGATGTTGTATGGAATGAATTTAGTATTTTCTTTCAGTTTGTCGATTCCTGTTAGAATTACTTTTTCAAAAGTCAATAACTCAGGTGGCATCATCCCATTACTAGGATAGAAAGTCGATGGTGGTTTGAGGTTTGTGTTCGAATACTTCAAAGGGATATCTTTATCTGCAAAAAATAATTTTAAACGAATCTTTCTGAAAAACTGATAGAACTCTGTTTTTAGATTGAAAAAATTTGTGCGTTCTGTAATTACAAAGGATAGTCCCTTACTTAGTAATGAAATTTCTGAGGTGGATAGGAGGTGGTTGGACAGGTTAAAGATGGGAATGCTCTCTGTCTCAGTGCCTACTAATAGGGTTGCGGTCCCCATTGGTAATGTTTGTTGCGGGTCTGGCGTTCTCCTGCATATTGGTGCCATGTTCGCCCTCTCCCCCTCCTTTTGTTGCCTCGATCTAAAAAAGACTGACCAGGGTTATTCCCATTATAGATTTTTTAATACGACCGTCCCCCGCGCTTGTGTATTTTTTACTATAGTTGATCGGACTCGCCACCACGAGTTGACAGCTATACTAAAGTTTGGAACCTTGATCGGTGTGAAATATAGAAGTACTCCTACCTCACGCACAATTACGATTACATCGAGTCACAGTGGGCCACTGCCTCCGTGTGAGCTTCCTTTCACAGGGGTGAGTAGAAACTCGGGTATTTACCTGATACATTAAGGATCGAATTATGGTATGGATAATAATGATTTTCTTTTATTCTAACACAGCACCCGGCTGGGTACCTGTGAGTATATTTTATCTTTTCACCTCGAACACGGTGTCACCGTATATACACCAGTCCTGGACGTTAAGGTAGAGAGGAGCACTCCTCCTTTTCTTTCTTCTTTTCCCACTCTTTGGCCCCCCTTATTTTGACACACATTTATTACTCTCCTTTCAGGTGTCCCTATATTAGACAGTCCTGACGAGACCCTCTAAGTTGGAACAGGGTCGAAACGCCGTTGACGCGATAGGCAAATCACTAATCAACACCTACATTAATTAAGTGTTGCCAATTTAAATTAATAATTATATGTGATTGCCTTTGTAAAGTGAAATCAAAACCTTGTTTGTATGTTGTATGGTATGTTAATTGTCTGTTTAGGTTTTTTTCATTGGGACACTAATTTGTAATTTGTTTGTTTAATGTCAAAATTGTATTGTATATCTATGTGCACCCTTTGTGTCAATATTCTAGTAATATAAACGAAGATCATTCTTCACAAAATAAGAACCAGCGTGTACGGCTTTGCCTTTTCTTCTGACATCTTTCATAATCCCCGTTTCTTTTTTGATTATTATTTTAAGATTACATACTATATTGATAAGTATTAATCCGCATGAGCTATTGTCTCCTTACAGCACACAATACCCAGGCTCCTTGTGGGTAGGGTTTCCTTGTTTCCCAATCAAGTCTCCTTGACATGTAATCATGTGGCTACTAAATTACTGTGATTGTGGCACGACCAGGTGCTTAGCCAGACATTGAGCCTGCCCCACGCTTGACAATGTACTTGTATGATATTATGACTGTTCTTATATAATGTGTAAGAATGTGCTTTTATGATTTAACCTTTTAAATCGAATAAAGCTTATTTTGATTGATTGATTGACATAATATTGAAGTGTCTATCCTACAGAAAAGCCATTAAGGTCATGGTGTAACCATCCCTTAATGGCTTATAGGAGTGAGTTTGGGGAGAGAATAGGCATTTTGCCTAATACAGCACATATGCCAGAGGCGTGTCATTCATTGATCAAGAAGACCCTGAGCTACTACACTACCACAAATACCCTCAGGGCAGATTTCTTATATTGAAGGGTGCTCTATACGAAACTCTTGTAAACCTCATTAACTGCTATGCACCAAAGACTGCATAGACTCCATAGACTTTTTCAAAGCCATTATGATAACATGTAAACAACACAAAGTACAAGCATACTCCTATTATTCTACTACCCATGATGCACACTCCAGAATCGACTTTGGCTCATGGCGACAGAAACACTTGCATGGGTTATGGACATTATACATTTCCCCACTCCCCAGTGGCATTGCACCTAGAGCTGCTGAGTATCCTCCCAAAAATTCAGCCATGATGCTTCCACTCCAATTATCTCTTAAAAACCTCGTACCGTGCCGCCATTACAATGTCTAGAAAATCAGTCATATATCTAGAGATATATAAGTGATAATCACAGGACAATTCCAGTCTAGTGATGGTTAAACTTAGCAGGCAGGTTCAGTGTTGGATCACTCTGCCACTTTCCATCACTTTAATAAAAATGATGGTCTTGCCCAGGATCTTCTACCTATTCAATAACATACCAATTCCACTAAATATATTCTTTTTTACTAGGCTTTTTTACTAGGCTTTGCTCTCTACATGACAATAATATGCGTACTCCTACAATGCGACCCTGACTAGATGTACCTAAGTGTACCTAGCATGTATGTAGGTGTCAAAGCTAAGAATCCCTGTAGGATAAAGTCAACCCTATAACCTGAAGTGAGAGACTGTGGGACCCCATCTTGGTCTTGAGATGGACACCCCGCAAGGGATGTCAGACCATTGCGAGCTGGAGTGTCTGCGTGCAGGAACCTCAGCATCTCGCGTCAGTGTGTCAGCATGGAAGTCCTTTTCTCCTCTCCTGCCTCAGCAAAGATATGGTTTTTATATACCCAATGTGGTACACCCAGAGGATATACCTTGCTCTGTCATGTCGGACTAGGATGACGGAAGGAATGACCCTATACATAGATATTATGCAGGAGATGGTAGTCCTGCTGTGATTCCAAGAATCCTCATGCATAATGAATGAGCCTAGTTTTTAGAGAAAACCCCATGCCATTTAGGCATTACCGAAACTAGGTAAAAGGTCAGTCCTGAGAACTGTTATGTAGTGCAATATCAGGGGAATATAGGTGAAAGGTCTGGTTGATACCTAGGCCTATATCGGGCACCTGTATGAAACATAACAATACTGTGGAGAAGAAAGTCCCGCAAGCTTGCATGAATCACCTGACTGATGCCCTGGAAGTGAGCTGTATAAATTGTACTAACATTTTCAATATATACATATTCAATGTACCCTTAAATAACATGTGCTGACCCTGGCCATAATTTCCCCTACCAGGACATGTGAGGTTACAGGCACTGATGAGGCACCTATAGGCCTGCTGATGCTGCTCCCAGGACAGTATAACATATATGGTCTGTTAAACCTTATCTACGTGTTCTTTTTGTATAGGCTGAAACTGCCTATTCAAATATGCTTGTTTCAACGGTAGTGATTGTTATAATGAAAAACTGAAATAAAAAGATTTCGTTAAAGGTACCCTTATTACTGGAAAATTCACACTTTGCAGTGCCCTCTGTTAAAAATGAGGGGCAGATTAATGCAAATTCTCCAAAATCTCTTTATTTATTACATCTTTTTGTTTATTTCTTTTTATTGGCATTTTCAAAACAGTGCAACAAACATTGCAAAACAGCTAGTCAGTACATAATCAAGACATGGATATCTACATCACCGCATACCATGTCACTTACAAATGTTATTTTCTGCGTGCTCGGTCCCCTTTGCAACACAGGAGAAAAATTTGATTTGTCTTATTACAAATGAACACAAACATCAGCAAAAGTCCAGGTGACAGCTTGACAAGAAATCCATACCAACACCCCCAAGTTTATGTATACCAGGTTGGTTCCCTGTACATGAATTCAGCATCTTTTTCCCACCGCTTTACCCTCCCCTCGTATTCGTCCACCTTGCCGGTCTCTGACACCTCCCAGGCCGCCCACCTTAAGTCACATAGCCATGGCGGTCATCAGCACATCACTGTCCTCCTCTCTACGCTCTTTATTTATTACATCTTCAAAATGTATTACATCTTGAAAATTTAGAATCTACAATTGGCCAACACATGTTTGGGATCCAAATATCACTTCTTTAGTGCCATACATTAAAAAACTCAGAAAGATTCTGGAAAAAAACAATATCATATGTTTTATATATTATATATTTTTTAATTCAGTTCACCTCACCACTCATTACTCACAAAAGAGTTAGCTGGCATGTATTATAGTTTTTGTTTTATTAACACCAGCTTCCACAGAGTATCCATTTCGTAAATACATTATAGAATTAATTTCATCAACACAATAAAGATAACCTTGTAAATATGATGTCTTCCCTAATGTCTAATACATGATTCCTCATCTTCTTGATATTTCTCTCTTATTACAAAATAAGTATCTGGTCTAGTACATTCCTTTCCATATCATCATATCACATGGTGAGTCCTCACAACGAATAGAATGATTACCTTTTCAGCTGGTATTGTTTTAAAAAAATATCAAGTATTCTCCGCCGTATTCCAAAACGCTTCTCAATTGAATTAATATTCCTGTGAAGCCAGTATTAATAATATTTCATATATGTCCCAAGAGACATCCAAGGAATCTAATATATATATTTATTGTTTATTCCCAATTTATAACATCTGCTGTTTATAGCATTTACAATATACAATCTGAACTTGCAGCCACAAATTAATATTCACACCTTCCATTTTGCTCAATCAGCAGTATTCGTACAATCTCACAAAATCTCACTCATTACCATATCAGATGACAGTATCCTAGTTGCCTTTAAATCCTTCATTTTATATTCTCATGCAGAGTACCCCACAAACACATCTATTTATCAATTCTAATATAACTGTTGTTTATATTATTTACAATCCCAACTTGCAGCATCAAATTAAACGTGTGCAGTTTCCATTCTGCTTGATCAATAGTAATCATTCAATCTTATACAAATTCACTCATTGCTACATTAACTCACAATATCCAGTGTGCCTAATATTTCCAACTTGTGAACATCAAATCTTATAATCCACTATTCACTTAGACATCATAAACTTCTCAGTAATCTTTACTTATTATCTCAGTTTGTAAATATTGAAGGTACGTGGTAAGTGTCTCCGATTTTTAATTCAGTTCATATTCTCCTTCGATATCCTGTAGAGGATCTTGTATTACCCAGATCTCTTAAAGTCAAATTCTATTGTCCTGTTGCATTAAAATTCAAAGTCTACAAGATCTAATAGTATTTTGAGAAAATAATGAACATCATTCTATAGTATATACCGCATATATTTTTAGATGGTGGTTACCCAAAGATATGTTCACTCGTTGTAATAGTTAATTCCATGTGGTTTTAACCCTATAGGATTAATCCATCAGCATCCTATAATTGAAGTGAAACTATATTCTGAAGCAGCCCTTATCTCTTAGTTTATCTGGCTAGTGCTGCTTGCTTTTTAGTACATGAGAGGGCTGAAGAACACAATGACTACCCCTATATATAGTTAGAAGTTCGAAATGTCTGCCATCACATGTATTTAGTGTTCACTTTAAACTTTATGACCATAACAGGAATGACCCCTAATCTGTTCTCATTGGTCTCTCGTACAAAATGGCTTCTGTTCTGATATGGGAGTCATTTTCTTTTTGCAGCTCCATGACCTTAAACGAATACAAGTTATAAATTGTAGTGCATGCTGCTTCAGCGAGATTAACTAGTAGCATCAAGAAATTCTAAACAGAATTCAGAGTTATTTTCCAAGATTTCTAAACGTATTCAAAAATAATTTCATACCAGATATGACACAGACTCAGATGTATCTACGAAATTACTAATCAAATCACATCTAGACCTTTCTGGATAGTGACCCTTGGCTTCTACTTCACAGTACCAAAATATCAGGTAAGTCAAAGGACACATATCCTAAATTCCCATTATCACCTCAGCCTAACAGAGCTACAGTTGGATTCATCAGGAGAAGAGATCTCAGAGGATCCATCCCTCGGGGGAGAGGGGAAACCCCTTTAAACTCTCAATTAGTGTCCCTGTAGCTTCAAAGCACCATAGCAGGCCACTTTTTAGATCTTAAAAATGTCCACAGCTGCAATAGTGGTCTCACATAAGAAGTCACTGTACCCTAAATGCATAGCCTTCAGGTCCAAATAACCTCCACCACACTAGTCAAGGGGAGGTCTACTACAGTGTTGTGTTGGTCACTGTATACTGAAGAAGCCAAGAGATGGGCCTTCACTCAGTCTGTAAAGAGCCTCCTCATGATGTAGGCTGCAGTTCAGCCTGTTGTTATGGGCTCTGTACGGTACCCGCTGCACAAAGTGAGCCGGCACCGTCCAAGGGATGCCCTCCATACAGAGGACTACCCTCAAGGAACCTGTCCTGATCGTTCTCTGGGAGTCAAGGGCATAGTACCCACTCCAGGGAAATGGGTAGCTTACGGGGGTTACCATGCATCTCATCTGAGTTCCATGCAGGCAACGAGGCAATGACCTGAACCTCCAAGTCTAAGGACACATTTCTGTCCCTAGGCCATCTGACTAGCGACCCTTATGAGACCCTACAGGTCTCCAGGCAACCTCGGGTTATGGGTTTTTAGCCCTAAGCAGCTGATATTCTCCTTCTGCCCACATGTACTCTTGTGACATACTCACATTTTACTTGGTTTTGGGCCTGAGCCACTTGCTGTTAGCCCTCAAGCCAGTCTCCTCTCAATTGTGCCAGGTTTCACAGTTTCTGTTCGCTCAGGCTGTCGGGCATGAGACACTTCAGAGGCACCACAGGCCTCTGGGGGATTCATAGTTTTGGCTCCAGAGCCTCATACTTTAGGTAACCTCTCGGTTGCAAATCAGACATCTCACGGTCACACCCTGAGACTAGTTATCCATTACTTAAGTGGCAGCCACAGGAGATTTTGCAGACACCACCGGCCTTGTGGTGATCTCTGGGTGGGAGTCCTGAGCTGCAGGCCATTGTAGCATTCCTCCCAGGTTTACCCTGATCATTTTAGGCCTCTCTATGTGCAATGCAGGCACCTCCTGACACTGACCTTAAACCTGTATGTCATTTGGTTGTGAGATATAGAATGTTCACGAAATCCTGCGGTTCTCAGGTCCTACAGCTCACTGAGACTGAACCTTGTCAGCAACCTGAAGCTGAAACACTGGCTGATCAGCAGATCTCAGCTGGATTGCAAATTAGGGGAGGCAGTACAGCATTAATCTGGAGCCATTTAGGGCACTATGGTAGGCAGTTCCTGGGTTTACGGCAGCCAAGCGCAATAAAAGTGAGATATGTGAAACTGGGGTGAGTTCGAGAGTCCACGCGGGACCAGAACCAGTCTCTCTCCAGTCTTGCCGACCACTGGAGGCATGAGTGCCTCCTACCAAGATTCCCAGAAAGACTAGAGCCTTTTGTGACCATTTCCAGCTACCTCAAACCTAATTGGAAAGACGTTCTAGAACATTTTGGGGATGTAGTGTGTGTTTTGGTGCGGGTTTTACAATTTTGAAGGGCCATTTTTTCAGTATCTTAGCCACTGCTGCTGAACGTGCAAGAATTCCAGCGATGAACATTGGCGCGAACGCTCAATAAATAGTTAATGTGACGTTACATGATGAGATCGAGCTCAAGAAACAAGTGCAGGATCAAACTTAGGCCCAGGGGGTTCTGAGGTCTAGATCTTTGTCACAATATCGAGGACAAAATTATCGCCCTGCTCCGCAGCAACGACTATCACTAGGTCATCAATGTAAGGGAACATAGGAAAGTATAGATTTACTTCTCTAACTCCACATCTAGTTACCTTGATGAACTTGTGGAGTCTACATCTCTGTTGTTTTCTTTCAAAAACCGAGGATTGTGTTACACCGGCCCTATTTTACTCATCTGTAAATAAAAACAAACGTCATAGTAGTTGTGACATGGCCAACACTGGCCACATCGAAGCCCTTTTATTTAATGTATTTATTTTAGTTTCTGCCTTTCAGCACAGCAGCTGAGAATCTATCATCGTAGCAGATTACTTAATCGGAGCTCCATGACCTTATAAAATAAATATGCCTTTGGCATTGTTCCTCCATATGGTCATGGAACTCCTCTGTGATGTGCAATATTTTTATAATAT
The DNA here is from genome assembly GCF_964204655.1 of Triturus cristatus. NCBI lineage: Eukaryota > Metazoa > Chordata > Amphibia > Caudata > Salamandridae > Triturus > Triturus cristatus. The sequence goes on along the minus strand of NC_140584.1, from coordinate 991,803,213 downwards.
ATGGCAGGGGTACTTTATCCCATATATAGTGTTTTCTTCATTGGTACATATGATCCCTGGCAATGTCCTTGTTCAGGTTTTCTGGATTAAGTTTGAGGGCCTCATTTACAGCATTTTTAGGTCTCGCCTAGCGTTGGAGCGCAAATGCGCTTCTCGCCTGCGAGAGATATTATCAACAGAGAATTTCTAAAAGGGACTCTAAGCCCCACCCCTCATTTCCTTTGGGTAGCGTCAGCCTTTATGGTAAACGCTGGCTTCCCATTGGAAAGGAGGGTTTTTGGTTGCCGCCCTGTCCATTTTTTGGACGGCCCCTCCGGACACGATCGCATGCTTTCCTTCTGTCAGAGGCTCCATCACGCTGCCTTCATGGCTGGAGCATGTGCCAGCCTGGCTCTCTCATTGGGCGTGTAGTGACGGATCACGCTGCCTTCACGCCTAAAGTAAACCACGGGCAGTCGGCACACAAATCACTCGCAGAACGACAGCCCCTTATCAGGAATAGTGGAGGTTGGGCAAAACATCGTAATGCAGTCCATTAAATGGAGTGATACGTAATCAGCCTGAATATTATTCGGTTAATGAGGCTATTTTCTTGGACAGGTTGAGCAGCAAACATGATTGTTCTGCGCTCTTGGCAAAGCAGGAACAATCACAGCCAGTGGGCATTTTTGCCCTTTCCGATAGCACTTTAAGGACTCACGCGAAAACATGCTGTTTGCTGCCATGTACTGGTCATAGATTCACTGTTGGGCTCTGTGAGACTGCGTGTGAGTATTATTTAAATAGAATCCTGTCGGCACAGACTCCGAGTCCTGACACTAGATGCATTTTTGCTTTTCAGAATGGCATTTTGTGCATAATTATCTTTAATGCTAGTTAAAAAATCTCTAAGAGAGCTCTGACTGGAATCACACAGATCCAGCTCGGTTTTATCACTTTAGAAGGCTGCATTTAAAACAAGCATCTGCATGCCAGATTTTATTTTATATATATAGAGAGAGAGAGAGTGGCGTGTATGTGAGATAGAGGGGTGTGAAGCACGCACAGACACAAACAACTCACCAGCAGTAACGGATGCGCGCACACTCACAGATAGAACAACCCTCACAGACAGCAGATAGTAAATGCAGAAACGCGCACATTTAGAGCACAGAGACACTGCTGGGCGTTTGCCTTTGGGCTATCCTGCTCTGGAATGGCTTTCAAGCTGAACTTTATCGCCCCAATAAGTTCCCCGGGCCGAGGCTCCCCGCTGCCTTCACACTTACGTCCACTGTAGAGAATTCACACAGCTTGGGATAAAAAGGTTACATTTTTTGTCTGGAAACTGAATTAGGCGCTCATCCAATTTTTGAAGCGGTCGGATTTCCAAGAACGCTCTGTTGTTAGGGGGTTGGGGCGCATTTTACTTTGTACATTTGTCTTAAGAATTTTAGACCAAAGCCTGGCCTTTACGCCTCTCAGCGCAAGTCCCAGCGAGCGTTACACAGAGCAGTGCACTCTCGTGTTTGTGCATATAAAATGTTAATACTTGGTGTAGCTGAGTGACACCTAAAAAGGATAGATAGGCCCCTTTCTGTTTTGGTTAGTCACTCGCTGCCTTTGCCCCATACTGCAGACAGATTATGAATGTATTTTACGCGCTGAACACACTCCAAGGGTCGACTATAGTCTACGGAGGAAAAAGGCATGCAAAGCAATATTTGTTGGATTGCATTAGAAAAAAAATAATTTTATCCGAATTGCAGTGATATATTGCGCTGACTTACGCTGCGGAAATGAAATATCCAGGGTTCAGGCCATGGCCAAATCGGGCTAAAGACGTGCTAAATGCTCATCCGTCAGGGCGCCTTACTTTCAGGTGTCCATAAATGTATCATGGAATTGGTTTATCCTGGCAGGCGGCATGCTGCTGCAATTTTGGAATACCTAAAACAGCGTGGAGTTTTCATCTGCTACTTTTAAAAGCAGCAATTTGGCTCGGAGAGTAATAAACAACCATTAGGGAAACAGTGGAACTGCAGGATACACAGAGCGCTGAACAGGAGGCACGGAACGTAAAGACAGCTTCTGCTTTGCGAATGTACTCACTCTTATAGCCGGGCACCACTAGAGCTAGAACCCTGTAAAAACACTGATTTCTCAGGGTGAATTCAAATTCTCCATCAATCAAGGCACAGGAGACCGATTACTGATTATGGCAATCTTAATATTTCATTAGTATAAATGGCTGGTATAAATGGCTGGGAAGTGCCACAGAAACCGGGTGTATGTCAGAGTGTTTTTGTGAGATATTGGTATTGTTAATGACAATGCCTTTTATTATTGCAGGTTTTTTTAATCACATAAATAAAAGGCATTTATAAAAGGCATTGCCATTTACAATGCCAATAGCTCCAAAACTCGCAGTTGCGAGACCTATTGCATAGTAAATGCTTGTTCCATAGGACAGCGCCGCAAGCGTTCCTGCTGTGCTGCCCTACAGCAAAAGAAAAGGATAGGAATGCGCCGTATTTGTCAGATACGGCGTATTCCTGTCCTCTTTCCCTGTGCTGGTGCTCAATTGGCTGCCATGCGCCAACGCAGGCACCTACATTGTAGGGATGATTGTTTTTGTGCAGGAAGGTGACTCTTCCTGCACAGAAATATTCAATAGAGAGGAAAGAGGAAAAACAAGGAGAAATAATGTTATTTCTCCTCATTGTGCCTCCCCTACGCCCCCACCCCCCCAGGTTTACAACTTGTAAATCTGGGAATGTGTCAAATGCCATGGATCTTACGTGGGAACACCCACCTTACCACCCATGGCATGCCTCCTCATCATAGTGTGGAGCAACGCAGCAACTTGCATTGTGTTGCCTCATTCCATAGCTACAAGGCCGTGACCTTGTAGATATGGCTAAGCACTCTGAGCCCTACAGGACGTTCCGGCGGCGCACAGGGCTTGTAAATGAGCCCCTTGGTTTACCTTACATTGATCTAGAAAAAAAGTCAGTATCATACCTTTGGTGCAACGCTCCACATAGTGAACAGTATGGCAAGTATCCCAAACACATACCAGATGATGATTAAGATTCAGGTTACACAGAAAAAACAAACGTGAGGCTACGCCCTCGGCATTTCTCTGTTCTACTTAATTAGGTACACTGCGCATCTGGAGACATTCCAATTGGCATGCACAGGACATGTCGAATTCTTAATGCCAATTATAATTTCTATAGTTAAGTCCCAATTACCCATACTGACCGATGTTACTCCATCGTTCTATTTTTTGGGAACCGAAAAAAATCTACACAAAGGGTGTGGCCACATATTTCAGAGCCACTGACAGAAAAAAAGTAAAAGAATCTTTAAACACGATAGGATAAGTGAAAACAAAGGATTTAATGAAGCAAAAACTGGAAGTTCATCCCAAATCTGGAGCTACTGAATTCCGCTGTTCCAGAGCGGGACTCGAGATGTGTGTGTGCCATTACATGAATACCCTTGCAAGACCCAGCACTGCAGAAATCGTGCCTCTGCCACACAGAAGATATCATGAGCGGGTGCCCTGCAGGACAAAAATTGTGCCACCCTAAATCTGGCATCAGAAATAGCAGGAGGCCAGTGAATGTCGATGGATCTGCAATGTTCTGTATTACTTGGAGACTTCGAGACGTGCTCGTGGACGTTAAATCAACAAAATGCCTGGGGTAGTGGAAGTGACTTCACACTCTTTGACCCCTCCCTCATGACTTCACAAGATGTGGCCTCATATGACCTTTGGCCCTCATGACATGGTTTGAAGTTATGTGACCTTTGACGCTTATGATATTCCAGGCAGTGACATCACTTAACTTCAACAACACCTACATTAAAAGCAAGATTAACCAAATATAGAGACAAATACCAGAGTAGATAAAACTCTACTCAAGTTACCAGCCATAAATTAAAAAGATGTGCAATCATTATAGACCAGGACAAGGCAATCATACACCAGCAGTACAGCCCTGCCATCTGCTCAGGCAAAATCATCATATTCCCATACATATTCTCACATACCCTATTACAGTCTCATAGGGGCCTCTGTGCTGGCTCTCCTCCTCCTCAGAACTAGTCTGTACACAAGCTGCATGTCGGCTCAGCTCACAAAGCATGCCACCTCCTGTGGTTTCTGTCCCTAGCAACAGGCTGTGTCCTCAAGACAATGGGATGTCTTTTCTATTAGTTTGATTACTGGGTACTGTAGCATAGTCATATAGACAAAATATTCTAAAAATTGTGATATTTTGTTTTACATATACTACATATGTTTGGCATAAGCTATAGCACTCTTAAAATCATTGTGTGGATTTAACAGTGTTTTTTTTTTTAATGACTCTGTTTATTAATACTGTTAAACATGATGGTCAATGCACGCAGGAAATCATTACATGTACAGTATTACACATTCAGGATCGCATACAGATGTCACAACTTTCGATGTTAAATTATACAAAATGTTCACATTACATATCACATTAAGGTGTCAATGGCTCGTCAAGGGATGGGATTAGGGGAGGCTCACACAAGCGACCACGGTACTCATTCCATTTCGACCAGATAGCTATCCATTTCCGGGGGCAGCCCCGGGCAATATATACTGTCTTCTCTTGCAACATGCACCAGTCCATGTCTTTCTTCCATGTGCTAATTGTTGGAGGTGTTACTGCCCCCCATAGGTGTGCTATGTTACGTTTTGCTATAGTCTGACCAAGCGTCGCCCACAGTCTGCCCTTTGCTAACAGGTCTGTGGGCTCCCAGATGTTTAGGAAGCACCTTTTGGCTTCAAGCCGCATTTCTACTCCCCAAACTGTACGCATACATTCATGTACCTGTTTCCAGTAGGGTTGAATCAGGGGGCACTCCCATAGTATATGCATGAACTACCCTGCCAGACCACATTGTCTCCTGCAGAGCCCCTCCTCACTCCTGCCCATCAACACAAGTCGGTTACCCGAGAGGTAAATTCGATGCAATATTTTTAGTTGGATCAACCTCAGTTTTGCTGATATCGCCACTTCCTTGGGGGAAGAGAGCGCCTCCCTCCACTCCTCATCGTCTATCTCCAGACAGTCACTCTCCCATTTTCTCCTTAGTTCGATTAGGGAGTCAGGGGTGTGGTGTATGAGCTTTTTGTATGTGAGGGAGATGGCCTTTTCTGGCAAGTGGCCATCTAGCAGTCTGTCCTCTAGGGGGGAGGACTACGGGAGGGGCATTGCGAGTGGGATGTTTGCCTGGAGTGAGTGCTTGACCTGCGCATATCGAAAGTATTCCGTAGGTGCTAGTTCATATGTCCGTTGTAGTGAGGCGAACAACACCATACCATTGGGTCCCCAAAGGTCTTTTACGCGGGAGATCCCTATCAAGTTCCATTTATCAAACCCTTTAGTCCGACTCAGTGTGCCCAGCCATTCAGAAACCCAAAGTGGGATAGCCAATGTAAGTTTATCAGCCCAACCCAAGTTGCGGCTCACAATGTGCCAAAGTTGGACTGAGTGTCTTGTGGGCCCTGTAAGAGGGTATTTATTGGGCTTAGAGTAAAGCGCCGCCTCGAAGTTCCCACCCGGGAGGAGCCACCTATCCATCCCGTAACTGGGATCATCACCACAACAGTACGTACCCTGGTTAATGGTTGAGAGATGAGCTGCCCAGTAGTATTTCCTAATGTCTGGAAGTGCTATGCCCCCATCGTATCAGCTAAGTGTCAGCTTATGGAGTGCGATACGTGTGTTCTGGCCCACAACAAGTCCCTCTGAGTGGCCTTGATTTCTTTAAAGTACTTTTGCGGGACTAGGTCCGGGTAGTTCTGTAGAGCGTAGAGGAAACGCGGCAGTGCCATCATCTTGAAAAGAGCCGTCCGTCCCAACAGGGTCCCTCTTGAACCTCTGCAAGGGTGGTAAGAGGTTCCTCTCATATCGAGCTGTCAGATCGGTGGTGATGAAAATACCTAGATACGTGAACCCCTCTGTGTCTTGATCGGGCAGCAGCGTGGCATTGAGGGGGGGGGTGCCATGCAGGACGTAGAGCAACGTTTTCCCCCAGTTGATGCTGTAGCCGGAGTTTCTCCCGAAACTGGTGAAAATGTCCAGGGCTACTCTCAGTGATTTACAGGGGGAGGCGAGATACAAGAGGATGTCATCTGCATAGAGCGAGATTCGATCCTCCCACCCCTCTGCCCATTTGAGCCCCCTTTGGGAAAGGTCCTGTCGTATCTAGGCTGCGAGCGGCTCAAGGGAGAGAGCGAAAAGCAGGGGGGAGAGGGGGCAGCCTTGCCGCGTCCCCCTCTCCAGGGTGAACACCTCAGAGATCTTGTTGTTGACAAATACTTGAGCCAGCGGCTCCGTATAGAGGAGACGTATCCACCCAATAAAGTTAGGGCCGAAGCCCAACCATTTGAGGACCGCCATCAGGTATGGCCATTCAAGCGTGTCGAAGGCCATTGCGGCATCCAACGAAACCATGACCGCATCTTCCTGGATCGTGTGGCAGCGTCCCAGTACCCCATGGAGTCGCCTCAAGTTAAGTGCGGTGTTGCGGTGCGGCATAAAGCCCGATTGGTCCGGGTGGATCAGTTTAGTAATTATATGTTTGCGAGCAGTTTTGCGAGGATTTTGGGTTTGGCGTTTAGTAGTGAGATCGGCCTATAAGAGGTACACGACTCTTTGGGTTTCCCCTCTTTCGGGATAGCCACCAATGTGGTGATGCGCTGGTCTCACTGCAGTTTCCCCAGAACTTTACTATCCTCGAACATACGCTTCATGTGTGAGCCCAGGCTGTCGGGCTTGAGCTTGTACAGCTCAATCAGGATACCGTTGGGTCCTAGGGCTTTTCCCGGCCGGAGGTCGTTGTTCGCCGTGGTCAGCTCCTCGGCAGTGAGCGCACCCTCCAGGGCCTCTCGGTCTGCGTCAGAGAGGGTAGGCAGCCTGATGTCGGCCAAGAGCGCGGAGGAGTCCTCCTCTGGGAGCTCTGATCCCTTCTGGTACACTTTTTTGAAGTGTGCTGCGAACTCACAAACTATCTCTTGAGGTTCAGTGAGGAGAGCGCCCGAACTGTCCCTGAGCTCCGCCACTACTCTCTGCGCTTTCTGCTTCTTGTCCAACCAGGCTATCATTTTGCCCGCTTTGTCCCCATGGTCGTATAAACGCCCGTCTCTATCCTTCGCTAGGTTCTTAGCGGCCTCAGTAGCCAGTGCCTTGTATTCGGCCGCCTTAATCTGCATTTGATGCTGAGCCCCCGGATCTCTATCCGCTTTCACCGCCTTTTCCAATTCAAGAAGGTCGCGCTCGATGACAAGCATTTGCTTTTCCCTTTCCTTACGCTGCCCGGCGATTGTTGAGAGGGCATCCCCTCGTATTACGGTCTTGAACGCTTCCCAAACGCTGGTTGGGGATTCCACCGTCCCTTAGTTTTCTTGGAAATACTGGCCAATCGAACGTGTTATCTTCATTTTGGTCCCTGGGTTGTGGAGGAACCAGGGATTTATGGGCGCAATGCAGCCTACCTTCCGTTCCCCTATAGAGAGGTGAGCCCATATGGGGGAATGGTCTGATACGCCCCGTGCCAGATGCTTGATCTCTTGAATGAGAGTGTCATGTTGTAAAGGCATAAGGATGTAGTCTATCCTGAACAGGGTGTGGTGTGGTCCAGGAAAAAATGTGTACTGTTGTAGGTTTGGGTGTCGCATGCGCCAGAGGTCTACTAGGCTGAAGGCTTCAAGGAGGTTAGAGAGCCACATGTGCCCTGTGGTGATGTCTCGGGGTGGGTGCCTATCAAGTCCCCCCGATACTACTGCATTAAAGTCCCCGCCCAATATTAGTTGCCCTTCAGGGAGGGAGAGGAGGAGCCTGCCTAGATCATGGTATGACTGGGTTTGGAGACCTGGTGGGATATAAACCGTCAACAAGTTGAGTGTGCACCCCTCCCATCTCCCCGAGAGTATAGCAAAGCGTCTTAATGGGTCTGTCTCTGTGTGTTCAATGACGAACGGAAAGGTGCGTTGCAACAGAATACCCACTCCCCGGGACCCCGTTGTGAAGCCAGCGTGTGTCGCCCTTGTGTAACCCCATCTATTAAGTGCATGACAGTTGTTACCTATAAGATGCGTCTCCTGCAATAGGACAACATCTGGGAGATGTCGTTTGACGAATTGGAGAACTATACTCCTCTTGAGCTTGTCCCCTAGCCCATTAACGTTCCAGCTGAGGATCTATAAACTTTTATCCCACCTCGTAGCCATCAGTGGAAGCAATTCTTTCACGTGCTCCATACAGCTTGTAACACCGTTCCATTACACAACTGCGTTTCCTGCATGACCAAATCAAACCCCCGCCCTCCCCCAACAAACATTGCAAACAATTCTTAAGTAACATTGATGCTGCCAACCCCGACGCCCCCCCCACCCTGCTACCCTGCCACATAGGTTTAAACCCACATCCCCAACTAGCAGAGCGCCTAGCGCCCAAAAAAGAGAGCGAAGACCCCCCCCCCGTTCACTAGTTAAGTGGGGAAATGCGCTGGCACCAACTCCAGCTGCTAGAGGCCCATCTCCCTACAGTAAGTACTTTGTCAGGCTTATGCACCCAGATTACGATTGAATCCTTGCTGCACCACATACCTTCCCCTGTCCTTTGCCTGATAGTCTTGCCTATGCCTAAAGGACGTCGGGGCCAGTTCGCCAGTACAGTTAGAGCAGTAAAAGTCATTAATAGTCACTGGCCATCATTATACAATGTCGGCCAGCTCCGGGCATGCCGGGCACCCCGTCCACCTGGCCGGCGCCGCCCCAAGGACCCCAAACCCCCGGTATCATAAGAAATGTTTATAAATTACATTGTAGGTTGTAGAGGTCGGTAAATGCCATCTCCACAGTCCGTGTGGGCCATCTAGTGTCACTGTGCGGCCCTGCGCCAGGGCTGCTTGACCTCAATCACCAGGAACGCTGACTTCGCCTGTCGATATCTGATCTACTGCCTGATGAGCCCGGTGACCTGGCTCGAGTGTCTCTTCATTCGTCGCCTGTTGCAGTCGCCAATGTCTGCGCGGTGTCTCTGTCCAGCCAGTCTTGTGCCTCCGATGGCGTGGTGAAAAAGAGGGATTTTCCACCGGTCATGATTTTAAGCTTCGTGAGGAAGAACATCATGTACTTGATTCCCTGTTGCCGGAGGGCCCTTCAGAACCTTCCGGAACTCCTACCACCCTAATGTTGTTGCGGTGGGCCCTCCCTTCTTGGTCCTCGAGCTTCAGGGACACCTGACGGTGTTGATGGACCAGTTAATTGACCCTCTGCTCGAACTTCTTGGAGGAGGCTTGGAGCTCCCGGATGTCCGTCTCGTTGGTTCTGTTTTTTTCTGATGTTTTGTTGAGATCCGCTCGTTCATTTCGATGGACATCTTATCTATTTTCGTCTCAAGAGTGGTCCCTAGGCCCTGAATGGCCGCTATTATGGAAGCCAACGAGGGCTCAGTTGCTGCGGATTGGTCTCCTGTTGCCCCTTCGTCTTGTGGGGCTGACTTCAGGACTGCATATTTGTCCAGTTTATTTGTTTGCGTATGCGCGATGCCTTTAGGCTTCATTGTCGCCGTTGTGCTTTTTGGTCCGCTGCAATCGGGGGCTTTTTGGCTCCTCTGTGGGGCCCCAGGGCGGCGCCGTCCGTGACCAGTGTCCGCCTCTCGGTTTTCAAGCTACAGGACGAAGCAGGCGGTGGTCGACAGGCCTTCCGTGCCTCTTACCTGTGTCCGCCAGTCCTCACCCCCAGGGGGTTCTTTCGACATCCACCAGCGTTTGTATCCATCTTCCCCAATGGGCGTGCGGGTCGCCACTCTCTCGCCACCAAGCGGGCGCTGCGGGCCTCCTCCACCAGGCAGGCCCTCCTTAGTTGACCCATGGGCTGGCCCCAGGTGAATGCGGCAGGTGTCCCGGCTGGGCCCTTTCCCACAGAAAATATATGAGAAGTTGGAGTTGTGTACGGCAATCCGGCTATCAATTCTAAGGGCGGGCACCGCTCCCGCTCCGCTAGGCTCTCAGCCTCGCATTCCTCCCTGCTTCTGTATGTGCCTCAACTATGTTAGTCCGAAGTTAGTCCGAAGTCCAGTCTTCGCCGGCTCACTGCCTGCACTTCCCAGCGTTGTCACCGTTCAGCCGGGAACCATCCCCCCCACCCGCGATCGGACAGGTGGGTCACTGGTATGTGAGGGAGGGCCAACTTAAAAGGAAGTGTACAGAGGAGCGGCGGGCGTCCGTGTCTACAGAGGCATGCTGCTGCAGTCGCCCAGGCGGGCCCTGCCACAGCCGGCACTCATCCGGTAGGATTCAGCCCCTCGGGTCTCGCCACAGCTCCAGCTCCACCTCCCTTGTTGTCTACGTGAATTCCGCAGCCCGCGGCGGGACCCCCACTGGGCGCCAGGAGCAGAGAAATGGGTGTACTAGGTCCAGGGCCTACCTCTCATCGCACTCTCTGCGGTGGGCAATTGCGCCGGGTCGTTGCGTTGGCGGCAGGGGGAGTGTCACCCGTCCGGCTCCCGGACTCACTGGGCCGCTGCCGAGGGCTCACGATGCGCTGCAGGGTTGGAGGCTTCTTGACACCTCCGATTCGCAATGTCAGACGCTGCGGCTCTCTTCTGCCACTCCCCACGGCACTTGGGTGCAACCTGCCGGATTTTAGGCGTATTTAAGGGGTTTCACGGGCTCAGCTCCGGCGGAGCTTTCTCCTAGGCGGCCATCTTTGTTGACGCCAAGCCACGCCCCCCTTAACAGTGGTTCTTGATGGGTGAGATGACGTGCCTTTTCTCTAGGAATTGCAGCTGCGACTGCATACCTTTTGAAAGGTTTCTGTGGCAAGCATTTGGCCTGAGGAGCTATCCTACCACCTATAACGTTATACAACTTTTATCAGAATATGATGTACACAGGGCTCTTGGGGCAATACATGACAATATATGACACAGTTACATCAAAATCTTAAACATTTATCAATTGGGTGCAGTGGCATAGCATGAATAGAAAAGTAAAATTTGTGTTTTGAGAGGATTTTTTTTAATTAAAGTACATAACTGCCCTATGATAGATGATATGCCCAGCCGCATAAATGTAAACAATGTGAAATAACTGTGATTTAAGAAGACACATTATGCCAAAGTTGCTTTGCACTGCAGGAGATAGATTGGTCCTTCATATGCTATACAGAACGCCCCGAAACTCTTACTCTGCATTCCCCAAACCTCTTCTCTAGATGTTCAGGAAGAATGCCGGACACTTCTCCCCAAGGGTCAAAAAACAATGCCGCCTGGTCCAACTTTAAATCTTTGAGGAAAATGACATGTCAAAACTTAGAACTTCTCTGAAATACTCCAACCACTTGGGTGAGCCCCTTCCCTCTAAACTCCTCAATGAGTACATTCACCTCCTTCTCCCCTTATGCACTAGGACTATCAATGCCTCACTTTGCTAAGGCTCCTTACCAGACTGCCTAAAAAGTGGTCAGGTTACTCCTATCTTACAAAAAAAAGAAACTCTGACCACAACTACCGCCCTGCCTCCAACATCCCGACTGGCCATACTATTAGAAAAATATGTGCACCTTCAGCTTTGCAATCACATCGAGCAATTCCAACTACTCGACCAATTTCAATCTGGTTTCAGACCGGGCCATAGCACTGAAACCGCCCTGGCCCACATGCTTATTAATACTACTGGACCTGTCAGCGGCGTTCAACACTGTCAATCATGAAGCCCTTCTAAACCTATTAGAACTCAGGATGAGTCTCTACAGTACCGTGCTAAAATGGTTCACCTTATTCCTTTACAGCAGAGCTCAGCGGGTGCTAATCAACCACACCCTTTCCGATCAGTCGGCAGTTACACTAGGCGTCCCCCAAGGCTCCACTCTCTCCCTGACACTGCTCAACCTGTACTTGTACACCCTGACCCAAAACCTCAAACTGTCTCCCATCTCTTACAACATGTATGCAGATAATACTCACCTCTACATGCAAATCACCTCTCCCGATGACATAAACATCCTCACGAACACCTTGACCAAAACTAAATATTGACTGACTCATAAACACCTCAAACGAAATGCCCTCAAAACAGAATTCCTTCTGATCTCTCTGCCCAGTATCACCCCTAGAATCAAAGACTGGCTCCCACATCTTGCTGCCTTGAACTGTATCCCGCACATCACTGACTCAGTTAAATCCCTAGGAATAATCTTGGACAATGACCTTTCCATGCAAAATCCCATCAGTGCCACCACCAGAGGAGCTAATCACCAGCTACACATATTAAGGAAAGTAAAGCCTTTCATTCAGACGGCAGATGTCAAAACAGCCCTCCAAGCACCAGTGATATCTAAACTAGACTTTGGTAGTGCCACCCTAGTGGGCCTTCTGAAAAGCAAGCTTGCACTGCAGAAGGCTACCTTGAACGTGGCTGCAAAGCTCATCACTGGCTCAAAAAAAGAGATAATATCACCCCTGACGTCCAATCACTGAAATGGCTACTTAAGGAGGCTAGGACCCATCTCAAAATTGCCTGTATAGCCCACAAAGCTCAGCACCACAACACTCCTTCTTCCCTGGCCAAGAAATTCATTGTATCTTGCTGAAACAGATCTTCTAGAAGCACAATCGCCCTTCTACTTAAGTCAGCAAAAAGAAAACCTACAATTGATTCTTTTCTAGAATTTCCCCAATGTTATGAGTGGTAATTATTGTTATTGTTTGTATTTCTTGTGTATCTTTAAATGTATTGGAATGTGGAGCCTTAAGAGTTCCAGCATATAGAATGTTAAGTCTTCTTCTATTCATTCTGACCTGTAACCTGCTTTGGATATGTCGTGGGTCTTTCTACTCAAGAATAAATTTCCCATTGGATTTCTAAACCTTTGAAATCGATACCTCGTCATTTATTGAAGAACCTTTCCACATTTATTGGTGACGATTTTTGGAGTACTTTACTTGAGACCCACCGACCTGCTTGTGTCAAGTGCAAGCGTTGATGAATTTAACTACACTCCTCAACTGCGAGGTGCATTTGCCGTGAGTCTGCTATCTCCATTTTCAAATGTTATTAGATTGGATGGATTGACAACATATACAAATATATTTGGTGAATGGCTTTGTGTGTCTAGCATCGACATCGCAGTTAACATTGAGGCAGTGTTCAATTTAGAAGTTTACTTTGAAGATCGGCGCTGTGACTGTATGCAGCGAAATTTTCTAGCACGGAAGTCTGTTCAAAGTCAGTGCTAGATTTCGCTGCGCCTGTCATTTCAACTGAAAGAAGCTATCATACCTCATTTGCGGTTGGTCTTCACCGTTTCAACTTGCTCATTTTTTACTTCATTCTTCGGCGCGCGTAACACGGAGCGCATTCTGACGTCTCTTCCTCTTCAGGATCATCAGGTCTCAACGTCAATCCGTCACTACGTCTATTCACGCTCTGGCGGCCATCTTTAGTTTGTAGTTCCAGTACTCTCTTTGCTTCTATCAAAGGAATACACGCGATCTTCGTCAGAATTGTTATTTCAGCAGCGTTTTTCTTCTACAGTGACTGGCACACGTTTCTGGAAGTTTCTCATCTCCAAATCTGATATGTGGTGACTGTTAATTCTTATTTCATTGTTTATTAATGAATTTTATTGAAACTTAACTTACTTTTCTCTCAATTTCAGTGTTGCTATTGAATATATATGTATTACATTATATTTACTCCCAAGGTATATACAGTTTAAAATTTAATTCAGGATAAGAATACTCACTGGTTGCATTATATTATAGTATATTTTATCAGTTCGTTGAACCATGTCTTCCTCATCGAATATTGTCATGCAACCACCACCATTTGTTCCAAATCCTGGTAAACCACTTATGCCATGGCATAGATGGTTTAGAATTTTTGATAATTACCTTGAAGCTATTGATGCCACTGAGTATTCTGCGAAAAGAAAAAAAGCGCTTTTATTCAACCACTTAGGCAATGCAGGACAAGATGTTTTTGATAACTTACCGGTTATTCCATCTCCGTCTAGTGATGAAAGGTGGAATGTTTATGATGAGGCTCTAGCCAGATTGGGTAAACATTACGTGGACGAACCATCGGTTATGGTTGAGCGTAATTTATTTTTTAAACGCAAACAAACACAAACAAGAAGAGTCCATTGAGGATTATTTGGCAGTGTTGCGTGTTTTAGCAGCGAAATGTCAATTTGACTCTCATTTAGATACATATTTGCGTGACCAATTCGTTTTTAATTGCCACAATAAGAAAATACAGAAACGTATTTTAACGTGTAAAAATCCTTCTCTGGATGAAGTTATGGACATTGCTAGAAGCATTGAACGTTTTGCAGTCTCATCCAAAATTTTAACACAACATTCTGCCAACAAACCATTGTCTACTTCAGATGTTATGCAGGTTGACACCAATTCTGCCACTAATGAACCGATTGTAAATGTTGTTTCCACAAAAGTAAAACCTAGTAGTACGGTTGAAAAAAAAGGTTCATGTTACAAATGTGGTTCAAAGTATCATATGGGGAATTATGTAAATTGTCCTGCACAAGGGAAAAGGTGCAACACATGTAAGAAGATTGGTAATTTTTTTACGGTATGCAGATCAACCAGACATAAGAGTAAACTTAATTGTGTCAATATTGAACAAGATGAGCTCTGCAGTGTTTTGAATAATATGTTATCCACTATTGAGGTAAATACCCTACGCGGTGATATAAAAAGATGCAAAGGTCCTCTATGCAGTGTATTGATTGGCCCCATTAAGCTTAATGTCATGGCTGATTCAGGGTCTCCGATCACAATCTTAGATGAGAAAACTTTTAATAAATTCTGGTCGAAAGTCCTTCTTAAACTTACAGATGTCAACCCTAAAGCATTTGGTGAATTCGATATCACCATGCGAGGTTATTTTTCTGATTCCATCATATTTAAAGGTAGGGAAATTCACACCAAAATTTATGTTGCCCTGAATGGCCGAGACATTTTTGGTTGGCAAGATCAAGCTGATCTTGGGATCATCTTAAAACCGGGACATTTGGAGCCTGTTGTTTTAGGTGATCTACCAGTCTCTGCAATTGCTCATGACTCTATGTGTGGTCTCGAATAGTACAATGAATTTGACATAACTATTTTGTTAGCAAAATATTCCAGTGTGTTCTCGGATAAAGTAGGCTTGGTTAAAGATTTCCAACACACGATTAAACTTCAGAAGAATGGTGTCCCAGTTGTTAAAAAATGTAGACCAATTCCTTTGTCGGCTAGAGAGGATTTGAGGAAAACACTGAATGATCTATGTGCACAAGACATCATAACACCTATAGAATCCTCGGAATGGGTTTCCACTGCCGTTGTGGCCCGTAAAAGTTCAGGTGAGATCCGTTTATGTGCGGACTTAAGAGTTCTGAATTGCAATATTGTAGTGGACTGCCATCCCCTCCCCAGAATTCAAGAGATGTTGGCGAATCTGGGTGGTAGCAAGTATTTCACCACAATCGATCTAAAATCGGCTTATCATCAGATTTTAATCTCCAAAGAGTCTCAATCTTTAACCACGTTTGTTACTCCTTTTGGTGCTTTTATGTATAAACGCATGCTGTTTGGATTAGCATCCGCGGCCAGTGTATTCCAACGCCTGATGGACAAATTGTTTGCTAGTATAGATGGAATCCTAGCCTTTCATGATGATATTTTAATTCACACAGCTACCCTAGAATCACATTATTCTCTACTTGACAAAGTTTTACAAAAACTTGAGGCAGTCGGTATGACTATTAATAAAAACAAGTGCAGATTTGTCACTCAAGAAGTAGACTACCTAGGGCATAATATTTCTGCTAATGGTATAAGACCCAAGTTATCTTTAATCAACACTATCAAAGATGCTCCCAGACCCCAGGATAAGGATGCTTTAAGAGCCTTTTTTAGGGCTCAACGAATATTACGCTCGTTTTGTGCAGAGTTACGCTATCATTGAACAACCTCTCAGAGATTTGTTAAAGAAAAATGCGAAGTATGTCTGGTCTGACGAAACTCAGTTGTCATTTGATTCTGTACATTTTTTTATTTTGGAGGCACCACCTATAAGAGCTTTTTCTCATGGTCAAACCTGTATTGTCACTGTGGATGCCAGCTCAAAAGGCCTGGGTGCAGTTTTAAGCCAGATGATTGATGGCAATTAGTACACTATAGCGTTCGCTTCAAGAACATTAAATAGTGCTGAATCTAATTATAGCACTATAGAGTGGGAGGCTCTGGCATGCTGCTGGGCAGTAGAAAAGTTTAAAATGTATATTTGGGGATCCAGATTTCAACTCTTCACAGACCATAAACCGTTAATTTACATGTTAGGTGACAGTAACTCAAACAAAGCCTCCTCTAGATTGATCAGACTGCTTGCCAGACTACAAGAATTTAACTTTGATATTAAATACATTCCTGGGGGTAGAAATGTCAGGGCAGACTGTCTGTCTCGTATTCCGTTAGAGGGTGACATTACAGATCTTGACAGTAATGGTGATTCTGATGTTGTCTTTACCATTAATGATTTGACACAAATGAGCAGATTATCAGAAGATGAAAGGATTGAATGTGGACGTAAGGATCTTTGTCTGGAAAGGGTGAAGAAATTCTTAGTCCAGGGTTGGCCGTGTGATAGAAGCTTATCTATGCAAGACAAATGTTTCTCGCAAATTGCGTCTGAACTATCTGTAGTTAACCACATTTTGCTTAGGGACGGTCAAGTTAAGTCCTTTACTGATAAATGTCCTGAATGTTTATGTTCTGATAAACACTGGCGCACTTCTACTTCCCCTTTATGCCCTGTTGAATGGCCTAGTGGTCCGTGGCAGAAATTAGGTTTGGATTTTTCTGGTCCTTTCAACTTGCTGGGGAGTGATAGTAAATTCTTGATTGTTATAATTGACTACTTCTCCAAGTGATTGTATTTTTCTTTTGTTAAGAACTCAGATTCTAAATCAGTTCTCGTTTTTACAACGTCTTTTCTTGATTGAAGGTCTTCCTTCTGAGATTGTAACAGATAATGGGACCCATTTTACATCTGGTGATTTTGAAAATTTCATGAATGATGTTTCCATTAAGAACATCTTAGTGCCATTGTAAAGCCCTGCCTCAAATGGTTTAGTAGAAAGGGCCAACAAAATGTTAAAAGAAGGTGTACAGACAGCTTTAGATAACGGTTTGGATGTGCACAAGTATATTAGTGACAAGATTTGGAGTTACAATATTATACCACACTCTACCACGAATATTTTTCCCTATATGTTATTGAGGGGTAGGAAACCAGTATCTCTATTCAGTCCGTCATGGCTGAAAGGGAAATTAGGTAACAGCAATTCTCCTGAAATTGATTTGCAGAAAGTTAGGGCACATGTGAAAGAAAGACAACAGTTGTATAAAGCAAATTATGATGTAAAGAAACATGTAAAAGTTACCTCTCTATTTCCTGGTGATTGGGTTCTAATAAAGAAACCTATTAAGGTTGGCAAAGGTCTATCAAGATTTTCTGAGCCTGCCAGGATTGTTAAGGTTTCCAAAATTGCTGTCATGTTACAGGATCGTAGGTGGTGCAATCGTAACACTGTGATTAAACTCACAGAGGAACAGGCCAAAATAATTTGTGAAAAAGTAAAATCTCAGTTTAAAACTCAAAGTCATTCAGATTGGTTCAACCTTGGTGATTTAAGCCATAAACATGACAATGTTATTATTTCTTCTGACAACTCAATTCCATTACTAAATGGGGGTGAAGGGGACAATAATTCTGTGCCTATCCCTCCTGATCGCTTGAATAACAATGATATTCCAGATAATATTATGGGATCTGGTGACAACAAGAATGTTAGGCATAGTTCTAGGATTAGAGCTCCACCCCTTCGTCATGAAGACTTTGTTTACTATTGATTGTAATTTGTATTTATTTTTATCTATAGGAAGAGGGGTGTGTTATGAGTGGTAATTATTGTTATTGTTTGTATTTCTTGTGTATCTTTAAATGTATTGGAATGTGGAGCCTTAAGAGTTCCAGCATATAGAATGTTAAGCCTTCTTCTATTCATTCTGACCTGTAACCTGCTTTGGATATGTGGTGGGTCTTTCTACTCAAGAATAAATTTCACATTGGATTTCTCAACCTTTGAAATCGATACCTCGTCATTTGTTGAAGAACCTTTCTACACCCAACAATCTGGAAATCCTTTCTCTCTGGAGACCAGGTGAAGCACTTCCACGTCCATCTTCAGGAAAGATGTTTAACTTCTATATATCCAACAGATTCCTCTCACATTGAGGTCATACCCCCCTCTCCTCATTTGCGATGTCTACATGCCTGACTGACGTTCTCTATTATCATGCTTTCATCCACATCATTGAGACTCAAGCTGTTTTTCTGTTTCCAAAACTTCTACACACCACTTCATCACTTCATCATTTGCTCACACCATTATTTACGAACGATTATCTGTCCCTGTCTTGTCTTCCTTTTATCTGGTTATGTAACTCTACCAATTTTATGGATGTACTTTTATGTATTTCTGTTATCATATCTACCTTTCATTAATATTTTAAAGTGCTCTGTCACACGAAAAGGTCTTGTTCATGCTATACAAAAATCTGCAAATGAAAAATAAAAGTAAATAAAAAATTTAAAAATTCATAGATATAACAAAAGGTGTTCATAAGAAAGGCATGAAACAGAACCAAACTCTGTGCACAGAAACACAGACACTTCTTAAAATATGCTCCATTTGTTTAAAAATCACACAATGCCAAGCTGAACAAAACCATTTATCATTGGTCAACTTCAATCCCCACCTTGGCTCTGGCTTTAAGAAGAACGTTACTACTTTATTGGTCTAAATATTTTGACAGTGACCACCCAAACAGCCTACTCCGTACCTGTCGATTTATTAACTCCCTTTTCATTCATATATATTAGGGCTCTTCATTTCAGCTCTAAATATGAAATTATAGACAAATACATTTAAACTTCACAAAACAACAATTGCTATTTAATGAGTGTAAAAATGAAGTGATTCATCAAGTGTCAACCTGCATTTCTTTTAGTAGCCCAACACAGTGCAGTGAGGCAGAAGGGAGCACCGATTAACTTGCTGTAGACTCAGTCATTTTTCTGTTGAGGTCTCTCTGACTAGCAGTCTGGCTTCTTTAGCATCAGCACAGATACAGCTTGTGGCTTTGCACCTACTGATATTGGCAAAGACAAACTCTCAAGCCATGATACCGCAGCCACCCGCACTTTGTTGAAGTGGAAATCTATATTTCTTCCTGGAGTACACGTAAAGAGAGGAAGGAGAAGGACTCTCTTCTAATCCATCAGAAAGCCTTCTCTGAGGCACAACACGTGTTAATTCCTTCCTGGCTTAATTTGTGACCTATGTCATTTCACTGTTTTTGTTATATGGGTTGAAGAAAACTGAAAGCAAGAACAGGCCTGAATTTAAGCAAAGGAAAGCCATAAAGCTCTGTTTAGCAAATTAGAGTCACAAGGCTTGAGTAAGTATTTTAAGTATTTAGAGGCAATCTTTCGCACACTTCTTTTCCTTTGAATAAGCAAACATAAATCTGTAAGCCCTTTCTGATTGTGGCCTGTTGGAGCCAGGAGTTGCAAGGGTAATAGCAGGGGTCGCAAAGAGCGAGCCAGGAATAGCAGCTGTTGGCCTGGTGATCCCTAATCGTCGTCCATGGATGTGCTCTAGACATCTTGAAACAAAGGCAAGAACAAAGAGTCCAATCTGTAGTCAACAGAAGCCAACACAAATCCTCCGCAGGCTATTCACAACAGTAACTTACACTTGTGAGTAATTTACACATGTAATGTATTCTTACTTTTTTTGCAACTTTACTACTCTTGGCTTTTCACAATATCTGAGTATTCAGGTACTCAATATTTTGATGAAAGTTAATGTTACACTCATTTATAAGTTATAAAAAGGTTGTTAAAATATTTTATAATTAAATAAGAAATCTTATTTTTAGAATTTTTTACAATCAATAATTAATATGTATTTATATATTTTAACAATTTAAAATACTTTCATTTAATTTAACATTATTTAATACAAGGGTTTATATTAGGTCCTTGCATCCATTATTTTCCAAGAGAGGGTGTTTTCAGTACCAGTGGTTGGCCATGTGTGATGCTGGACTTACTTCAGCTCTGAGCTGGGGTAATTTATTACTATTTTGAGTCCCTTTCTGGCTCTCGTAACTTTAGAAATGCAGTTTGTGAATAGCAATGAGCTTACTCTTTTATGCGTGGGTGTGTTCCTATCGAAATCCCTACTTAGCACCCCTCAAAGCCATTCTTTCTCCTCCCTAAACCCTTCCTATTTAATAGCAACTATGCTGCTTTTTCCAGCCACTCCAGATAGTTTCTCCCACAATTGCTACTAAGTTGTGTGAGGATCTCCCCACAGAAAAGATAGCAGAGGTGGAGATTTACATGTGTAGGTTTTTTAATAGCATTTTCTAGTATTTTAATAGTCCTATTATAGTACTTTTAAATGTGCAACAAAATGCAGTGAGTGAATAGGCCCCATAATCCTCAGATAAGCACTGAAGTAGTTACTTGAGTACCCCCATTTAGGCTTGCTTCTAAGAGGTCTCAGAGAGTGCGCACTTGTGTCACCAGAAGAGGACACTTGAGCTGGAAGTGGTCACTTGTATTTAATGACAGTTAATGCTACTCTTGCCCCCAACCTGAGGTTGAGGATATGGCACTCATATGATGTTAGACCTGGCACCTTGGCGTGAGTCTCCCTTCCACTTTTTGTCACTGCGCCTCATGTATTTTTATGGTGTTGGCCGCTCAGCGCACTGTGCCACTGCTAACCAGTGCCACAGTGCAAGTGCTCCCTATGTAAAATGTATATGTTGGTTGGATTCCATGATTGGCTTATTTGGTTTTCTGTCAGACCCCAGTAAAGTGCACCAGGAGTGCCAGGGCGTGTAAATACAAATACCGCTGGTGGGCTTGCAGCACTGGTTGTGCCACTCACAGAAGCGGCCTGGTAAAATGTGTCTAGGGTCTGCCATTGCAGAACCTGCGTGCAGTCTGGTACTGACATGCTGACTGGCAAGTGCACACACTTGCCAGTCCCCAAACCTTCCCTGAACTTCATGTTAGTCACCCCTATGGTAGGCCCAAGGGCAGGGTGCGTTGTAAGCATAAGGTAGGACAAGCCCTGATGTGTGTGGCATGTCCTAATAGTGAATTACAGCCTTTTTCGTTTTTCACTATTGTAAGGCTACCCTGTTCTCATAGGCCAGAATGGGCGGTTAAGATTGTTACATCCTATGATCCTAACCCACCCAGGGAACATGGTAGAAGATCGAGTTTAGTATGCCTGAACTCGGAATAATAATTAAGGTTTATTTTAATATTCTGCGTTTGCAAATGCCCCTTTTAGAAAGATGGCCTTTGCTTGCCTAACCATTTCAGCCCGCCTCTGCGTGATGTGTATCTGCTGTCTGGCTTGTGTGAGTGACAGGGCTGGGGAAACCCAGATGGGCAGGGCTAGGTAGCCTGGTGGTGAATAGAAAGATTGACAGGTAGATGGGTGGGAGGAGTACACCTGGACTCTGAATAGGACTGTGCTCTGCCACCACAATGCCGGCTCCACCCCCTGTGGAGCGTCTGATGACTCTGCCCTGCACTCTGAAAGAAGAAGCCTGCATCACGTCAACAAAGTGCTCCAGAACCGGACTGAACTAGGCAAGGGCCCCCCTGGCCTGGGAGAACAAAAGAAATGCAGTATATATGTAGGAGCCCTGCTCCTAAGAAATCAGATCCGCTTTGAACCAAGAAGAATCTCTGCCTGAGGAGGAGGCGCCAGGAAAGCTGTAAGGAGGAAGACTGTCCCTATCCTGGGGGACTGGCCTGCAGTGGTGACCTTGCTGCCAAAGGGGAGAAGAGGAACCTTTGGCTAGAGACTTTGCTTTATTTTTATTTTCAAGAAACTTGTGCTTTTCAAAACGATCTCCAAGGGCTTGGAAGCGAACTTGCCCCCTGAACTGAGCCCCAGGACCATTGGGCTCAACCTGACCTTCACTCGCCCACCGCTGAACTGTGGTGTTCCTTCCCTCGCAGGAGCCGTGACTCTCATGCCCCCCAGACCCTCCTTGAGCCCTGACCGGACTGCTTAGCCGCCCCTGCCTTGGGAAGAGCCTCGCTCTATCTGAGCCGCTCTCCCTACGCCGACACATCGACCGCCGGAGGCCCGCTGCGCACCTTCACCCCTCCCGCCAGAATCGGCGTTGTGAGCATCTTCAAGCCTCGGACGGCCCGGACGTAGAAAGCGTGCCTGGCTGCCCCGCTTTGCTCACCTGCCAAACCTGTAACACCCCGCTCTTGCTGTGAGCCTGAAGGACCAGACCCCCCTCGTGAAGCGTGGATGCCCCGGACGCCGCCTCGCCCTTCTGAAAGAGCGGCTGAGTGTCCCGCAACCGCCTTCACGAAAAGAAACAAAGGTACTGTACTTACGAACTCGACCGCGAGCTCGCATCGGATCCAGGGTCCGCAACGTTCTGTTTTCCCTGCCGTCTGACGCGTGCCTCCCGGTTGCCGCCTCAGCGCGAAGTGCGCTGAGGCCCCCAGTTCACCTTGTTGCCCGCATAAGAACTTTCCGTATAAAGAGAACGTTCCGTATCATAGAGATCGTAGCCCCACTGTTTCACCGTTACTGGGTCTTGTACTAAGTCTGCTGAAAATATATAAAAGCCTTATGTTTGTATACAACCTGCTTGGTGTCCGTTTGTGGTGCATGCAAAGAGTTTACTGTGTGTATAATTGCAAATGCTTAACCGTGTACGCCCTAAAGTTTAGCCTTGACTGCTCGCGCCACGCACCTTGAGGGTGAACAGGGGTTATTCTAAAGAGTCATCCTTCGCCCTGACTAGAAGTAAAGGGTCCCTGCTTGTCGCTGGTACTTGCCTGCGCCAACCAGAGTCCCCTCATTTCTAACATATGAAATAACTGCCTGGGGTGATTCTGAGTAGACCCATATGGGTGCTGGGAGTACAGATTAAGAAGATGCCTTCCACAGATTAACTGTGTTAAATCTGCTGGTCTAAATCCCTGGAAAAATACGTAGCTGTGTCATGTCCTTTAGGATAGTCCCATCATGTACATACCGATTACATACATTTTGTCCAATCCACACGACATAACGGTCTTAACACAGGTGACCTTTTACCTAGTAGCTTACTTCTGTCTCTCTGACATCAGGCTCCTGGTACCCTATCTGTATCCCGGTACCTGACGTACATAAACATGTCCCCATGCACAGCAGATTTATTCTGTTTAAGGGTCACCACTTTTTTCATCCATGGCCAACAACCAGCCGTGCATGATCATTTTTGTTTAGAAAAGGATTCGCAAAGGATTAGTGAATGTTGTCAATATCGATTCTAGAAGAAACCCTGGAGTGACCTTTAGTATAAAAGACCCTCACTCCCCCTTACAGAAATAGAGGAGAATTCCTTCCAGGCTAGACCGAGGCTCTACAGGCTGATCCTTCAACAGGGAGAGATCTGACATCCCTTGCGGGGTGCCAACCTTGACGCAGAGACGGGGTCCCTAATTCAAAACCATCTGGTGAGGGGTTAGCACTTCCCTGGGGGATTCTTGGCTCCATTAGGATCTATCCTGACATTTACATACACATGCTTCACCTACATATCTAGGCTAGGTACATTTAAGTAGGCCATGCATCATAGGAGTACGCCAATGCTATTGTTTTATATAATCTGTTTATATTCATCTTATTAGCACTATGGTAGAAATGTATCCTCTATTTACAATATTAGTGCTAGCGATCACATTTGTCTGCTCCTGTCTATTGATTGTCGCAGCTAATATGTTTCACACTAGACTGACACTTGACCAATAAATAATTATTGACACTGTTCCAATCATCTTTCTATGTGTATTCTGAGAGGGTAAGCACAAATGACTGAGCGATAGATATCATATTGTTTTCCGCGATACCTGAGGAATCAGGGTTGTCATGTTCAGTGGTTGCCAGAAACTACATACACCGCTGTAGAATACAGGAGGGTGGTAGTGGCACCATAGAGCTAGCTGGTCTAATGGCTGACTCATCCTGCTGGGAAGTCCAGAGTCTGTCCGCACACCATGCCCTCCACCAAGTTTATGTCATCCAAAACGCGCAGGTCCTGGGGGGTCCTAGGGACTACACAACAGCTGTACTTAATCTTAAACTCGGTAGGCCAGGTATGACCTTCAACATTTAGTGGAAATTTAGTGCACTTAAATAATTAACAATACATCCAAGGAGAGTTTGATTGCACAGTACGGCAAATCATTTTACCCAAAGTGTCAATATAATTGCATCCCATTTTTATTGTAATGCAACTTGATAGCCTTCAGAAATTGCTTATATTCATATACTAATAGCTACACTTTAATAAACAATTTTGAATTATATAGTGTTTCCAAATGTTTTTCCAAACTGTAAATTTTCTGTTATCACTGTGACTATATCATTTGTCAAAGTAAAGTGTGAGAGAGTTTGAGTTAGCTACATAAACTGTTCCTGCTTTTAGTGAGTTCAAGGAATTTACAGACCTGAGGCCCGACTCATGGTAAACCAGCAAAAAATATAAGTATGTTTGGAAATTTCTTCTCCTGCTTGAAAATACTTTCGCGCTTTTTGGGAATTCACTACATTTTCAACTGGTGCGCCTGGAAAAGAAGTGCTGTCAGACAACATGGCTAAAAGACATTCATATTTACACGGTCAATAGCTGGGGCATTGCCAATGCTTGTTTGGTGCTGACGGGGTCTGGCTGAACAAATGTGGAAGTGATCGTGAGAAACGGTTGAGGAGCTTTGAAGTGAAGCGAGGATGTAGTGTAATGGCCAGAGCTGCTAACATGGAAACTGGGAAACCAGGTTCAAATCTTGGGGCTGGCTGAACAATTTGTGCTTCTGGGCAAATCACGAACACGTCCCTCTGCCTAAGACAATGAATGTGTCATTGTGTAATGCAACTGGTGAGCACTGTAAGCACTCCAATACCATTGGTTGGTGTTAGGACTATGGCAAGATGGAGGACAGTATAAGAGCTCCAATAACATCGGACCATGCAAAAAAAAAAAAAACAGCAGCTGTGACAAGGGAGGTAGTGGGTGGATAGGTCAAGCAGGGAAGCAGGAGGGGCTGGGGAGGTGGGTAAGCAACAACGGAGAAAAAAAACCTTAATTGAAGCAGGATCAGTGACAAAAATGGATGTGTTATTGTGTAATGTGACTGATGAGCACGTAAAGTGCTCCAATACCATTGGTTTGTGTTTGCGTTATGGCAAGATGGACGAGCGCTCCAAAACCATTGGAAAATGCAAAAAAAAAGAAACAAGTGCTGTTTGTGTTTTAATAGCTTTTTAAGAAATGCATTTGTTTATGTGCACATGCATGCATTTTAGTAGCATGTGTGTTTGTGTACAAGGAGACAGCCTGAAAACACGAGTACTCCTATAGAGTGCTTGAAAACAAAGAAAAAAATAGCTCTGCAAAACCACCGGAGTAGTGTCTGGAGATATGTAGTTGGTCAATGCGCTATGGGAGGTCCAAACACAAGAAGAGGGCATGACACCCGCATGCGATGACAAATGGTGTCAAAGAAAATGAGAGCAACGTTGAGGTTTACCAATGGTAGGAGATGGGGGCCACATGTAAGCCCACAGATAAAACACAACACGTCTATTCAAGACAGCGCATGCGCTGTCTAGCTGAGATCTAAAAAACTTACTTGGCATACTTTTATGTAAATAACATATTAATTGATTTTCAATATGCAGCATAAAAATAAAACAAAGACTAATAACACAGTCACATTTGTAGCTCCAGTGGCACAGCCACAACAATCAGGAGAATAGATTCTAACAGCATTCCAGGTGGGCAGCAACAATGCACATCTACAAAGATATACTCCGGGTCCTGCATAGGGGCAAATGGAAACAAAAAGAGGGAAAGGCGCCATTGATCCTTACTGACCCAAGGAGCAGGTTACGCCCCCCAGCATGCCCATGGAACATTCAATCGCAACTAAAGACATTACCCTTCCAAGGGCACCCATATGCGGTCATACTTGTGGGGGACCCCATGTGCTTTGCACACTCATTTTTCCATTGGCGCACAGTAATTTATGCCCCTCTCCCAATCATGGAAGGGTGGGGCAGATTTACCCCTCCAGTGTCGGGCCAACCCCCTCTTAGCTACATGATTTGCTACAGCTAGGAGGGGGTGTGTGGCACGGGGCACACCAAATTGGTCCATTATCCCCAGCAATATAACTTTAGGGTCAAGCTCCTACCTGAGACCTAGCACCCAACGCATCTTATTATGGATTCCTGTCTAGTAGTAATTTAGACACTACAGCCCAGGAGCTTGTCCCATGTGCTAGAGCCTCTCAGGGGAATAATAGATTCTATGAAAGATTCTGAATTGGATCAGATGCCGGCACATGGAGATAGCCAGCTCACGGGGGGCATCTTTGCCTCTGTCCATTTGTAGTTTTCTATGGTGCCCACATAAGCCTCCTACCTATCCCTGAGAGTCAGTAAGGGGTCTGACTAATTGGCCCCTAGTGTTTTATACGGGCTTGAAATGCCATGCCCGTCTAGTTCGTCAGTAACCAGCCAAGAAGGCTCAACTCAGAAAGGACATCAAGTGGTGTCTTATATTTATCGAGGGCGTGTCATAACTGGAGATATTTATAGAACTGGGAGTTGTGTAGGCTGAACTCCGCCACAAGCTCTTGGAAGGATTTCATGTGTTCCCCAACCGAGACGTGGAAATGCCAATGAGGTCCCGAGAGCCGAAGCCGGCCAATCCAGTTGACTCAGACAGCCAGGTCCCATGCGACAGAGGGGCTGCTCCGGTGAGCCTGCCATACCACTTCATGTGGCAGAGGGCCAAGTACCAGCACCGGAGAGGCATGCAACTAACCGATGGCAAGGAGTAAGGGGGCGATTGGCTATAAAGCAAGGGGAGCAGCCCATATGGAAGGAGCAGTTCCAGTTCCAGCATATGGGCCTGGTCTTCTCTTTCGGCCCGGAACCTCTCAGCTGAAAAAATAAGAAAAGACTTTCTAGCCCCTTCCCTCTTCTATTCTTCCACTATCCCTTTCAATCCAAACAGCAGACTAACATGTCCACCGCTGAAATTAATTTCATATTTCCCTATACTAATTCCCCACTAACCCTGTTTGGATTCCAGAGTAGCGTGCTACCCGCCAAAAAGCCCTTCAACACCTCATCAGGGGTAGCAAGCGCTATATAAATACAAACCCTTCCCTCTTGTATCCCTCCATTATCCTTTTTAAATACAAATAACAGACTCAAATATCCAACACTCAAATTAATTCCCCGTATACTAATTCCCCATTAATCCTGTTTGGGTTCCGGAGTAGTGTGCTACTCGCCGAAAAGGCACTTCGATGCTTCGTCAGGGATAGTAAGCGCTATATAAATGCAATTACAATTACAATAAATGTTGACTAGCTGGGATGCCCAGTGATACAGTTTCACGTCAGCCCAGCCCAGGCCCGCTCATACGGGGAGGATATGCATTTCCCGAACGATACCCTATGGGTCTTTCCTGTCCACAACAAATTAGAGATCTGGGCCTGGAGATCTACAACGAAAGCTGGTGGCAATGGGTAAGGGTAGTGTTGTAGGACGTGCAGCCGGGAACCAAGCTTCCCTCCCAGTTGCGCCCTCCCCCCCGCAGGTTCACCAGGACTGAATTCCTCCAGTTTACCCTGAGACCCGAGGCATCTCCGTACATCTCAAGTATCGTTATCAACCGTGGAAGCATATCGCCAGTCCTCCACAAAAAGAACAGCATGTCTTTGGCATGTAAAGAGACGCGGTCCTCTGTACCCTACCACCACGCAAAGCCACCCAGCCTGGCATCCATGGATAGGAGTTTCGCAAGGGCAAACAGCAGCAGAGAGAATGGGCATCCATGGCTCGTGCCACACTCCATTGGAAACCTGTGCGACAAGGCTCCATTGACCCCGACTCGGGCCCACAGATCGGAGTAGAGGAGAGAGACCCAGTTCCTAAAGCACAGGCTGAAATGCATCTTCTCAAGCACTGCCGGGAGGAAGGGCCAGTGTACCGAGTCAAAGGCTCACTTAAACTCAACCAGAAGCAGCACTGCCTCCTCTAGAAGTGCATTTAGACGGGCCAGCGCCAGATGGGGTTGCTGGAGGCAGTGCCTGGTGTTCCTCCTTTGCATAAAGCTGCTTTGGTCAGGGTGGACGACAGAGTGAATCAATGCTGCCAAGTGTGTAGCCAGAACCTTGGCTAAGACTGTCACCCCTATGTTGATGAGGGATATGGGATAGTAAGACCCGCTCTCTTCTGCAGGCTTGCCAGGTTTTAGGATCACCACGACGGTTGCCATGCAGAGGTCTCGCGGGAGCTCTCTCTTGTCGTTGGAGTCTCCATAGAGCAGTTGGAGGTGAGGAATTAGTAGGGAGGAATATCTTTTATAGAGCTCTAATGGAGAGCCATTCTTGCCTGGGGTTTTCCCCGGGGCATGGACAATATAGCGGCAGGTCGAGGTCGCCACTTTCCCCAACACTAAGCATGCAGGCAGGCAAGTCACAGATAAGGGGATTGGCCCGCCCCAGAGTGCCAGGCTCCCAGAGGTGTCAAGCACGCGCATCAGCACGGCACAGACAACAGGCTCCCTCACCCCTGCTTCTCTGTGGTGCGCGTGCACCACTGGTTCTGGCCAGTACCGAGTAAGTGCTGTGTGCTTCTCTTCTTTATCTGTGCCCGACCTGTCTTATCTTTGGGCGTGCACACCACACAGTCATCACACCACCTGCCGGCTCTTGGTGATAATTTTTAGTATTTGGAAAAAATCTATTATGGATGTCATTAATGCATACCTAAATATTTTACTGAGTCCTGCCTTAACGTTCACTTAGATTTGAGGGGAAGTACCATGAATTCGGGTCAAGTTCGTACTAAAACTACAACAACAAAAAACTCAGTGAAACTCATGAGCCTTTTCTAACCGGTACAGAATGAAGCAAGTTTATTTTTTTTTCAAGACATCATCTTGCTTGTTGAGTTGGTACTTCGGTGAAAAAGGTCCAATAAAGTTTCACCAGAAAAGAAACAAGTAACAAGTAAAACGACACAAAACACAACGTGTTCGAGTTTATTTCAAACATGCATTAGCACATACATATATGTATTTCCCTGGTAGCCACTTGATGACAGTGTTGTGCTGAACTCTGTACGTTTAATTTAACAACACTTTACAAGACTTCCGTGACTTTCAGTAGCTCTCGCTGTTACTACTCAGGGCTTTAAATGGGCCGGGTCTCACCGGGTCTGAGCACCGGTAGTTTTTTTAAGGAGGCCTCGAAACGGGTCTCTATCGGGCTCTGTTTTGTGCCCTGGCACAGTCGGTCCGTTTTTTTCAAGCGTTATAGGGGAAGGAAAATCTTTTAAAGAGAATAATTTCTCTCAGGATTTCCCTTCTCTTTTTGAAACTCAGGAGCAGCAACATTGTCGTGGTGTCACAAGGGCTTTAAGTGGAAGCTTTTTCAATATTATATACAAGCCATAGTTGCTGCTCATTTATCTTATGCAACTAACAACCATTGACAAAGCCAATAGTCCTGACTTGTTGTAGGTATGATGTTACTTTATGTATCATATATCTGGATGCAATGACAGAAACAGCAAAATACCAGTCGGGCGGCACACTATGCTAAGCACAAATTTTAGCTTATGAAATTTTAAGCAACACCCTTAATTACATTGGCCACGCCCCCTTGAGAGACCCCCCCAGTTTTTTCATCCCACTTAAAGCCCTGTTACTACTGAGACAATAATCTACAGTGGGAGGATTTTTAATGAGCCTAATACTAATATCTATGACTTTTGGGAGAGTCAGGGGCCCCTCATCACATTCTGCAGGGGAGGGCATCAATTTGCGTCATGCCACAACTGGGCTACGGTCAGTACCCTTCCGCACCCCAACCAACCACCCTTTTCGTATTCCCTCAAGTGCTCCTCTCGGCCGAGGACTGAGGGTTGCCAATGTGAACTCATCTCAACTTATTTCTCTAAAGGTTCCTTTTATTAATATTTCAGTCAATTCAAATATAGGTGTACATACTGTTACACTTAGAGAGCCCTAAATATTTTTACCATTACTTAACTTCATCTTAATTATTTATGTAGTCTGCTGAAGTTTTTTGTATGGTTGCGGTTTTATATAGCGTGAACTTGACCCGAAGTGCATAAGCACCGCTTACATTACACAAGGACACATTCATTTTTGATAGGCACGGGGAGATTAAGTGATGTGCTCAGAATCACAGGATGTTGAGCCGATGCCGAGGCTCGAACCTGATTCCCCAGCTCGGCAGCTCTTGCGGTTGGGCCACATCCTTTGTTATGTCATGTTCACTGCAGTCCTATCCAGGAAGGCTCTCTGTGATCTATGTTGTCCACGCCAGCGGTGCAAAGCTTGGCGTCATGGGGAGAACAAGCATTTACGATGCAATAGGAGTCGCATTTTTCCTCTTGCATACGCGCATTTTTCCCTTTTCAATATAACATCCCGCCTTACTTTCCTTCACACTCACACACGTCTCCTTTCACCGTTTTTTTTATTCTTGCTTATATAGTTATAACCCCATTACCACACAATAGCGCTTTAATACACTACAACTACTCTTGCTCGCTCCCTTCCTCCCTGTCTCTAAGGCCATGCCTGCTTTGTCTACTTCACACTACTATTTGCTTTCCGTCTAGCGCTCCTCTCTCCCTGTGTCTTACAAGCTTCTTCTTTTTTTTTAATTCAATACCGGACCATTTGTATTATGAAATACCGCCCTTTCTTTTTTATTCCCTCTTCTATACACTTATTTGTACTTTTATAACATGCAATACCGTAATGTTGCATTAATATTTTCTACACCAAAAATTCAATCTTTTACTAATGCGAGACCTATTGCTTTGCAAATGCTTGTTTTCCCTGAAGCCAACCGAACGTTTTTCTTGATATGTGTTGGTTCGTGTTGTGGCATCAGAGCTGACTTTGTACCAGTATGAGGAGGAATAGATGTTGTCAACTCTAACTCTATGCTGTATTTAAAAGATATATCCAGATGAAACTTTCATGCTCAAGTACAAGTGCAGACAATGTATTGATCGTTCCTTTATTGTTCACATTTAGAATTTCATACACAATGTATATGGATTATGGAGGCGCGATTATGCGGCTGAATTCCCTTATTCCATGCATTGTCCTTGGGACGTAGCTTCAGGCGGTGTATGGGTGGGACACCCTCTAATGGATCCCTAGTCAGTCTTGGCCTGGCACTGTCTGCTGCTACAGACTGGGAAGAGGTGGGCGAGCCAATATTTTAACAGGGAGAGTGGAGCCAGAGCCAAGCCAAGGGTCGGGCTCGGGTCTGCAACCCATGCACGAGCCAAGAAATGAAAATATCTGGCATGTAAATCATGAAACAAACATCATGTAAAAATATACTAAAGTGTATATCTTTAACGTGCAGCTACGTTTCACCATAGTACTTAAGAGTATATCACTGCATTAAGAAGCATTTGCTAAAAGTAATAGTTTTTAAACATGGCAATGCCACTGCTGTAATCAGAGGCATGTTAGCTGATATGTCTACCACATATGTGAGCTAGATTCTTATTATAAGCGGAGCAATGTTATAGTCTGTTAAACATAAGAGTTTTTGTACAGGGCACTTTAACTCACACATTTGGATGTACTCTCATTTGTGATAATGAAGAAAAAGGAGGCTCGTGAACTAAAATATTTACCAAGGATCACACAATGTGTTCAAAAGACGCAGCCGAGGGTGACCCCAGATTTTCTGTTTCACATTGTGCAATTCAGCTACTAGACTGGTATCTCTTTCTCTCACCATTTTACACCAAAGGGCACTGTTTTGCCATTAATTGTTGGTCCATGAGGTTAAGACTTGGGGGAAGGCAGGATCCATCTGAGAATGCTCTGGGCTTCAGAGTCCAAGAGGGCTTCGAGATAAGCTAGACTTGAGTTTTAAGAAGCTCCTTCATCTCGTAGGACTGGGCATGCACTGGAGAGTGACCTACAAAGATGTGTGTGATGCGAAAGCAGTGTCAAGGGCATGGATGTGAGGGCCTCGTTTGGTCACTCACTCAACAGCAGCGTGCTGGGGTTTAAATTAGTTGGGTCCTGCCAAGTCTCAGATACAGCAGTAATTAAAAACATTGAAATGGGTCTCTATCAGATCCTAAATTCATGTCCTTTACAGGCAAAAACAATACTCAAATTCCCAACAACTACTGTAGAAAGCCTTGACGTAATCCCCAACAGCCATGCAGTCCCTGTTTACATTACATTTTAACTTCATCTTTCATTTCCTAAATGTATTTGTTTTTTCCGTGTGTTGTGTCTCTATAGTTTTTTTGTGAAAGATATAACTTTTATGTGACTTAAGTCACTTTTAGGCTTCAGGATGAGTTCCTTCTGCGGGGGAGTGTCCATGGCGTGACACAACTGAGAGCTCACGGATGAGCCTGAAGGCAGTGTGAATGTCTCCCAGGGCCTGCCAGTGTCCTAAAGGTGTTCAAACCACATGCACATGCAATCCAGGCCACTAAAATACCTGCTCTTGCTGCCCATCCTAAGCCTGATCTGAGGATGTTGGGTATGGCCTTTTGCTAATGTGCTCTCCAGGGCCTCTCTATGCTGCTTGGCTCTGAGTGGGAACTCGACTGCAGTGGACAACATAGTCTAGACTATCCTACACAGGCCCTACACTGGCTGGCCTTACTTTTCTAAATTACTGAAAACTAACACCCTAACCACTGTCAGAGGTGCAAGCCGCCCTCTCATTTTTGGGTGGGTACAACAAGTTTATTGTCCGAAAATCTCAACCTCACACCCCTTAACATTATTGTCTAAGCTAGGCCCCTGCATTGTCTAATGTTTGTTTCCGGTTAAATTTATCTTGAAGATTTCCCCAAAAATGTTTGGATAATACAATTTGATCACGTCTATGAGTAAGTACCATTTTATTGTATGTATCACAAATTCTAGCAAACATTGAACATATTTCCACTCCAACTGAGTGTGATCTGCTTCAGTCACTGATTCCTAAAAATGAAAACTTTTGGCAGAACTTCTGAGTAAGGCTCACACATTCATAAGTTGGTTTACAATGGAGTGCGAAAGGGAGGAAGGATGGGATGGAACTTAGTAGAAGTCCAGATACAACAGGAAATGGGAGACCCTGAGCCGGGACAAGATGTGAAGGGGATAGTTGATTAATACTCCTTAGATATATATATATCTGTGATGCTGATCTGCTGTAATTTGATGTGATGGTGTCAATTATGCTGTTTAAGGGATTCAATGTCATGCATAGATTTATATTTGTTTGCATCACTGTGCGACTCACAGCTCTCTCCTTATTTAGGGGAAGTGGTGGATGGGACAAGGTAATGAATTGTGATATTATTTTGTTTTTCAAACTGAAAAAAAGAAATGTGTAAGCCAATGTTTCCTTTTGAAGCTCTAGTCCGTTTGTAAAGCTCTTGAGTTCAACCAACAGATATCAGGGTGATACAAGTATGCCGTGGATCCCACATAACAAAAATAAAGATGGGGCAATTGTATGAGGCTACAGTCACCCTGCCCTAATCCTAGGTAGCATGCAGGGGTGTTCCAAGTAGACAGATTCTGTTATTTAAAATTTTTAAAACAGAGCCACAAAGCTGATGCTTCTGTGTCTAGGGTTACAGATTTGACCCTAATCCGGAGTCCATATATCTAGCTCTGAATATGGATCCCACATAAAAGAGGAATAAAACCAAAAAAATTATGATTTCCCTAAGGGCTCCATTGATACACGGAACTAGGTGCAGAACCTGTGCTGCTGCAAACTTCTGCTTCTCATAGCAAAATACCATGCCTTGGCTGTAGGCAGAGTTCAGCACACATGCAATGTGTGAACTGTTTGGACAAATAAATATATTTCTTCAACTTCACACCATCCCCAAGGAGGTGTTTTCTTGATACAGTGCCGGGTCTGACAATTTTGATAGATATGGCTTTGCTTCACAAAGCATGGGTGCTTGTGCTGGAATGCCCAACTATCACCCATGGAATGCCTCCTTGATACAAAGTGGTGAAAAGGAATGCGAAGTGCTGTTTGCAATGAAAAAGGTGCTTTTGCCAGCATCTAAAAAAAGATTTTCACTTGAAAGTAAATACTCTTTCAAGTCTTTGCACATTTTTGCGTCACTTTGTGTGACTTTGCCGCAGCATAATATCTTGAAAAATCTGTCTCTAGGTGTATACCACAGCTGTAAAGTAAAGTTGAGTGTCGTACAGTGTAGTCTTGTAAAGTACAATTGCATAAAGTGGAGTTGCATATATTGGAGTGCCATACAGTGCAGTGATGCAGACCGAAATAGCGTACACTACAGTGGTGTACAGTATAATAGGGTACAGTGTAATGGCATATACTGGAGTAGCCTAAAAGTGTTGAGCCGTACAGTGGAGTAGTGTACAATTAAGTAGTGTTTACTGTAATAACATAAAGTTTACTGGTGTTAAGTCTTGAGACATACATTGGAGTGATATAGTGCAGTAGCATACAGAAAGGTGTTATACAATTCAGTTCATTATAGAAGCGTGAACTCTAGTAATGTACACTGAAGTGTTGTTTAGTGGAGTGGCGCAGAATGTAGTTTTGTAAAGTGAAATAGGATACAGTAAATTGTGGTGTATACTGCATTCTAGTAGAATTGAGTGCTGTAGAGTGGAGTAGCGTGCACTGGAATAGTCTACACTCCATTAGTGTACCATAAAGTGGGGCATAATGTTAACAGCATATAGTGGAATAGCATAAAGTGGAGATGCTTACAACGGAACAGTGTGCAGTTATGAGCAGTACAATGTAGGGTTGACCAGTAAACTGGCATACAATAAAGTGTAATAAAATACAGTGGTAAACAGTATAATAGCATAGAGTATTGTGGTGTAGGCTGGAGTGGCGTACAGTTGAGTTGGGTGGAGTACAGTGTAGTAACGTACAGTGGATTAGGGTAGAATTTAATGGCTTATACTGGAGTGTCGTAAAGTGGAGTGACATACTGTAAACAGCGTAGAGTGCAGTCAACTCTAATACACTAGAGTGGCTATGTTAGCAGCCCAATATCACATCAAACCATTCAGCCTGTTTCTTACATACCTATATTATGTTACATACAAGGCAATTGGCCAGTATTGAAGCCCAGTACATGCATGTTTTACTTTACTACATTAAATGACTGCTTCTTGAAGGTATTTGGTTGTGTTCAAAGAAGATGGTTTGTGTATGGATAATTGAACACAGTTATATATATTTGGGCTACAGAGTTTGCCAAGTTAATTAGAATTGAGTATAATTTATTCATGGCAAATGTTGAGTGCACAGGAGTGGTAGAAGGAGGTTTAAGGTAGAATAACATCCAACCTTTCATTTCATCACTTACAAATTGTGAGCATCCACATTTTATAATTATTCCTAGTAGGGGCAATGATATCGATCACTTCACTGGTGTAAAAATTGAAATGAAAGGTGTTTTAAAATCTTTAATAAGTTTATTTCCTCACACCCATTTTGTTATGCTAATATTTTCCAAAAGATAAGATTGAAGTATTCATGTTCAAAAGGCAACAAAGTATGAGAAAACATGCAGCCATATCAGCAAAAGATGTCTGCCTTTCTAAAAGATCACAACATGTCTTCCCCTATCACCACAAGAACTTCCGCCAACTCTTACTTCAGCAATTCTAAATCCAAAATACACACTTATAATGAAAGGCTTTTTAAAGAGCCCACCTAACAGGAGCATTAGTAAATATAAATATATATGTCTTCTTTAAAAAAAAATATTTGATGGTACCACAGTACTCTATAGAGTCCCACGCGGCCATACCGCAGTACTCAGTACATTTTAAAAAAGACATTAATACATCAATAAACTTTTTTGCCTACATACCACATCAATACTGACCTCAGTACAATTACAAGTTTAAACTGTTTTTTCAAACTCATTTTTAGGTATATTCCAAAACACACTGAAAGTGGTATATAAAAAACATGGTTGCCATGAGGTTTTGGACACATAATCCAATCAGATAATCCCTTGTCATTTCTATGTACTGAGGTTGTACCACGTACTACCACATCCACAGATATAGCTAAAAAAAAAGACCTTATAACTTAACATTTACTTACTGTACTAGCCTGCGCTACCACAAAGAATCAACTACACCCCCTACTAGGCAGTACGGCCAAATTTGAGAAAAATCCAGATGATGGGTTTTGCCCTACGTAAAATACAAAAGTCTATGGAAAATGCTTTGAATATATAGCCCATTTTGGGACTCCCTTTTTTCTTTGCTCCCCTTTGATGAAACGCCGTGAAACTTTTAGAACTACAAAAATGAAACAGGGCAGTAGGTCTGCAAAGTTTTGCGGACATTCGTCAAACGAGTGCACAGTTAAGAGACAACAATGCAAACAAATTCCCTATCTCTGATCACCCTCACTTTAACTAAACCACAACAAACCCCTTCAAGCAAAATTTACAACAGAAGGCTTATCCCACAAAACAGAAAACACTGTTATATAACATTTAGTGTTTAGTATCAAAATATATATATATTTTTACTTTCCTCTTAGAATCAATCTTTATATTTTTTTCATAGAAATCATTACAAATGAGCTCTTCATCCAGTTTAAGAAGAGTCTCTAACATTGACGAAGCAATACATTTAGTCACAGTACATAAATCAACAATTCAAACATACACGTCAAGAACATTTAGAAATAATACATAGAAAAGGAGAAAAAACAATCAAAACACACAATACTATACATCAAAACCAAAATGTAAAACACAAATGCGCAAAAACGGAAGATACAACTTGAGGAACCGCACTGTGATGAGAAAATGAAATCAAAGGAAGCCAAAAGCCCAAACCTAGTCATAAACCTATCTCGATACAATCTGACAGAAATAGAGCACAATCTCCTTAATAAAGGATTATATTTCTGTCCTGACAAACATCATGATCCTATAGAAACGAAAAAAGATGTATACAAATACATCAGAAAGCTGAAATTGGAAAAGTTTTTTTCTAAGCTTCCACCACAAAGTGAACAAATAAGGAACCAACCACTAACACAAAAAGATTCAGGAACATATTTGATTGCTGAAATGCCGCATCTACGCATTGCATATGATTTGGCAAACGAGATGGATGACTCTCAAATTTCAGACACTCGAATGCTGGAAGAAATGGTGGTGAACACCAGTAAACGAGTACCAACCGATTTCAAAAAGAAATCTAAATTCTGTCCAAGCTCCATCCAGGAAATAAAATTGACATCTTCTATGAGTTAGTAACAGGAGACTTCAATACAATGCAAAATGTCTCAACTCAAATAAATAGAGAAAATCTAACTAAAGCGGAACGTACAGCAATTGAAACATTAAAAAACAATAACCAAATTGAAATTAAACCCGCCAACAAAGGGGGAAACATTGTAATAATAGATAAACAGCAGTATATTGATGAAGCTAATCGACAACTCAATATAGAAAAAAACTATAAACTTCTTAAGAAAAATCCTATGAGTGAACTTATGATGGATCTAAGGGAAAAATTAGAGCTTTGGTAGAATAAAGGCCTAATAACACAAGATGAAAGAAACTTCCTGATGGTGGAAAATCCAATAGTCCCTACAATGTACTTTCTGCCGAAAGTACAAAAGACACCGAACAAACCACCGGGACGCCCAATTATATCCAGTTGTGGCAGTCTATATGAAAATATTTCTACATCTGTAGATTTTTTTCTGGCACTAATCGTCCCAACATAAAGCTCATATATTAAAGACAGAGGGGACTTCCTCCGTATACTTATGGATACACAATGGCAACCAAACTATTTGCTTGTTACGATCGACGTAGTGTCACTATACACCTCTATGGAGCAGGATAAAGGACTCAATGCCATCCACTATTTCCTAAACCAGAGACCAGTCAGTGAACTACAACACACCAAAATGCTCCTCGACATGATAACAATGTGTCTATACAACAACGTTTTCATCTTCAACAAAAAGTTTTATTCACAGTGCTGCGGTACCGCGATGGGAGTTTCCTTCTCTCCAAGCTATGCAAATCTCATGATGGGATGGTGGGAGAGGAACATAGCTTGGAGAGAAGAAAACGACCATCACACTATGAACGTAGCCCTTTGGCTACGTTTCATAGATGATCTGTTCCTTTTGTGGAAGGGGACGGAAAGGGAATTTTTAGACTATCTGATGGTCCTAAACACAAATAATGTGGGTTTAAAATTCACACACAATCTGAATTCGAAGGAAATTGAATTTCTGGATACCAAGATCTACGTCAAAAACAACCAACTGCATACAACTGTCCATAGAAAAAAGACCGCAACAAAAGAGCATACCATGCGGCGAATTCCTCCGGATGAAGAGGAACTGTTCGGAAGAACAAGAGATGGAAAGAAAGTTTGATGAAACCAAAACCCGCTTTCTAGAAAGGGGCTATAGAAATGCAGACATTAGACGTGGAGAAGAAAAAGCAAAAAACAAAACTAGAGCAGAACTCTTGATAAATAAAAAGGAGAAAATTGAGACCTCAGAAGATATAGAGAAGAATGAAAGAATAACAAACAATGAACAACCACGCTTGATACTAACATACAGTAAGGAAAGTTTTAAGATCCAAAAAACGTTAACCAAATACTGGAATGTTTTTAAAAAAAATCAAGACACTGGCAATATTATCGGAGATTGACCAATGGTGTCAAGAGAAGAGCCCCTAGCCTATCTGATTCGCTGGTAAGAAGCCATTTTGAAGAGAAAAAAACGGAAACCTGGCTCCAGCAAAGATCAAAAGGATTCGCCAAATGCTCAACATGTAAGGCCTGCAAAATTGGCAGAAACCTAAAAACCTTAAAAGATCCGAGGGGAAAATTGCTCCAAATCAAAGAAGCAATCACATGTGAGTCAACTCATGTAGTATATGTATTGGAATGCTTCTGCAGGAAAAAATATATTGGGAGTACCATCTGCTCCCTTAAAAAACGGATACTGGAACACACAAGAGCCATAAAAAACCAAGATCATACATATGCCTTGGCTAAACGTCTCAGTACCCATGTAGGCAAATCATGGTTGGACATGAGCTTTCCCGGGCTAGCAATGATCCCCCTGCATGAGCGTGGAGGAAATAGAACACAACAACTTAGACGCCTGGAATCCAGATTAATAATAAGATTTAAAACTAAATTCCCTATGGGCCTGAATGGGGATGAATAACTGTATGTACACTTGTGAACAAACAATTCTTAGATGAGATGAATGACCATAAGGACCATTCAGAACTTCATGGACTTAAAAATTGTAATAATCACATATGATATGGACAATAACATCCGTCCAATATGAACTTCCCCTTTCCCTCTTTCTCCCTTTTCCTCTCTCCTCCTGCTCTGTATTTACGCCATAATAAAAACGCAATGCACTTTGATAAAGGTCACTTTGTCCTACCTAAGAGGGTGATATCGCGATGATCCAACTAGGCACCTAGCCGTAATTGTAATTGGATCAACATTCCACATAGGAGCACTAATTATGATCGACTCATCCGATCTCGGAATTCGATCGTATATGTGTTATTGAACACACTTAGTGCGCGCACCAGTCTCGCACACTCCTTAGGGCTCATAAAACATGACGATCTCTGCAATCTCGCCCTATTGTGGCAGGACAAAATGGACCAACAAGGTTCATTGTAGAATTAACTACCTTACCCAGAATGCATCACAATGAATAGCAGTATGCTTATGTATAAAAATAGAAAACTGACAAAGGACTTCTTGTTGATACTACCGTGATCAAGAACAGTGTTCAAAACGCGTAGGAGATTTGCATCTAAATAAACATCTATTGAAGCCAAAAGGAGTGCTGCGTTATCACATTTGCGGATAATATCTATATATATATGTGTGATTTTAGATGTCATCAGTGATGTCACTGACCATGTAATGACTGATGTGAAATGTAAGGTCATAAGCAATGCATTTCGGGTCGCAAGCTCATAACGTCCCTTTAAAAAAAAAAAATCTGTTAATTTTTAAGATATTTTCTATTCTATTTCCTATCTATAACATCTCCGTAACCTTTGTTTTTTCAGTGAATTTCTACCGTTTTTTAATGTTATTTCCTACATATAACATCTCTGTAGTGAATTTCAAAGGTTTTTTACATTTTATTTCCTAACGGTAATGTGTAACCTTTGAAAGTGGGTGAGTGAGTGAGTGGGTGGCTGTGTAGGTCAGTGAGTGGGTATGTGAGTGGCTGTATGGGTCTGTGACTGTGTGTGTGAGTGGTTGTATGGGTCTGTGAGTGGGTGTGTGGGTGACTTTGTGGGTGTGAGTGGGTGTTTGAGTGGCAGTATGGGTCAGTGAGGGGTTGTGTGGGTGACTGTATGGGTCTGTAAGTGATTGTGTAAGTGGCTGTATGGGTCTGTGTGTGGGAGTGGCTGTATGAGTTTGTGAGTGGGTGTGTGAGCAGCTGTATGGGTCAGAGACTAGGTGTGTGAGTGGCTGTATGGGTCTTTGAGAGGGTGTCTGAGTGTCTGTATCGGTGTATAAATAGATGTGTGAGTAGTTTTGAGGGTGTGTAATTGGGTGTGTGAGTGGCTGTGTGGGTATGTGAGTGGGTGAGTGAGTAGCTGTGCAGGTGTGTGATTGGGTTTGTGAGTGGCTGTGTGGGTGTTTGAATGGGTTTGTGAGTAGCTGCATGGGTCTGTGAGTGGGTGTGTGAGGGGTTGTATGGGTCTGTGAGTGGGTGTGTGAGTGGCTGTATGGATCTGTGAGTGGGTGTGTGCAGGGCCAGACTGGCTACAGGGTGTTTTTTGCTGGGAT
This sequence comes from Triturus cristatus, assembly GCF_964204655.1. Taxonomy (NCBI): domain Eukaryota; kingdom Metazoa; phylum Chordata; class Amphibia; order Caudata; family Salamandridae; genus Triturus; species Triturus cristatus. The sequence goes on along the minus strand of NC_140584.1, from coordinate 991,762,102 downwards.
GGCACGGTGGGGGTTCAGGTTCACTGCAGAAGGGCCGATTTTGTTGCTGGGGAGCTCCGGGCGCTTACAAATGAACAATGCAAAACAAATAGGTTTAAAGCATACTTTTTAAAACATTTGTTTTGCATTGTTTATTAAGGAAAGCCCAGTAGCCAGTCCAGCCCTAGGTGTGTGAGTGGTTATATGGGTGTGTGAGTGGCTGTATGGGTCCGAATGGATGTGCGAATGGTTTTTGTGGATCTATGATTGTGTGTGTGGGTCTGTGAGTGGTTGTGAGAGTGGCAGAATGGGTGTGTGAGTGGGTGTCTGAGTGTCTGTGTGGGTCTGTCAGTAGCTGTGTAAGTGACTGGGCCAGAACGGAACCTCAGCTGCCTCTTTATCCACTAAGAGTCCACAGTTTTGCATAAAATATCTACCCCACTGGAATACTTTCTACTGGTTAATTAGTAAGTGCTAACTCTTTGGGTAAATGCCTAGTGCATATTCTACACTACAGCTGCATAATGAGCGAGGAGGTAATGTCGCCAGTGATCTTCTGTGCGTTTAATTTCGGCATTGCGATTGTTCTTCAAGCGTCCTCTTCCAGAAATCTGTGATAACATGAATTCTCCTATAGAGAAGATGATGAGACTACGAAGAAGTGAATCTCCACCAAACAAGGGTACTTCCTCTTAACTATGTAAAGTAAGTGCTTCTTTGTTTGGTGATGTCCTCCTATTCTTCGGCATCAAGAAGGCATCACCAAAATGTGTGGAAAACGCACACAGGAACCTTTTAGTAAGCTGCCCATCATACTGGCAAAAGGTGGGAAGACCTTTTCATAGTACTAAGGTCGACTGGGTGGGCCAAACGGGCAAGGCTTCCAGGTGATTTTGCACATTTGCATAAATGTAGAAATTTAAAGAGAGAACCATGGACTCTGGTCTCACTAGAAAAGGGCAAGAAAGAACCAACTCATCACAGTCACTTCAGATTGAGCTCCAATGGATTAACGATTCATTAATTGGGAAGGGGGCCGCACAGCCCCCTTCCTGGGCTGATTTTGGCCCTGGCGCCTGGACACTTGATGCTGAGTACCCGGGCCCACCCAAGACATCCAGTGTGCAGTACTGGGTACCGCAGGGAGAGCTTAATGCCACCGCGGTCCCTGCCGGCTCCCCGCCTCCAGCGGGAGCCGGCATTGCTCTCACATGCAGGGAGCAGCCAAAAAAGCTGCACCCTGTGTGTGGGGGCAATCCTTCCTACTCATGCCCACTGGGAGCAGACCTACTTGTTGCTCTTGCTTGGTGGTAGCTGTCAAAGCGGGGGGAGCCTTAATGCCCCCACAGTACCTGCACGACTAAAGGGCCAAGGAGGTGGAGGTACCTGGGCTATAAATGGCCCGCCACATGCACTCCCTCCCATTATATATATTGAAATATGCCCTTGTTACCTGGCCCACCCGGGGGCTGAAATACAAACAGGCGTGGGAGACCGCGCTTGTTTTTTAAAAATATTTTCATGCAAATTTGCAAATCTGCTGCAATATTTGCTTAAAAAATTCACAATAAAATGCTTTTTGGGCCAGGTGGGGTCCCTCAGGGATCCCAGCACCAGGCCTAGGGGGTCAGGGTATTTTTTCCAAGCCCCCTTCTCTTTTAGTTTACCTTTTTTTGGCTACCACACTTCCTAGTTGAAGTGTTGGCAGCCAATCAGATCCCAGCACGAGATCTGTTGGATTCACCTCTAGATATCTGTATTTCTTTTTCCTTTAACATCTCAAAAACTACTAAACGGGTTTACACCAAATCATAAAAGTGTTCTTTCATCACCAAGAGCTACCTCTCTGCCAAATGGGAAGCAATTCCGTCCAGTGGTTCGGGCTGCAGTCTAAACCTCTATGGGAGTTGGTGTGGGAAACACACTTTTTTTGACACCTTCTTTTTCTTGCCCCCCACTTGATGGATTACCCTGAAACTTTCCATACACAACTAGAATCAGATGGTCACTTTTTTGGGGGAAGTTTGTAAAGATTTATCAAATGGCGCCAAAGTTATAAGCAAGTCAATAAAATGCGTTACCTATGGAAACCATGGAAACTAAGTCCTAACTATAACTACCTACTGGCGACTACCAGTAGGTTATATATATATATATATATATATTCACTGAAAAAACCATAGGTTTCACACATGTTATAGTTAGCTGGACATTTCGCTCGTAAAAAACCATTGAAATTCCCCCGTTATAGTTAGTTCAGCTAACTATAACTGGCGCGAGCGCAATCCACTGCTGATGACGTCACATATTGCATCACTCATGACATGGTCAGTGACATCACTGATGACATCTCAAATGACATCACTGATGACATCACTGATGACGTCATCCAATGAGTATGTGTTTCTGTAAAGTTTTAATATGTTTAATATGTCTAGGGAAAGGCCTGTTGAAGAATGAGTTGGTGTACAAGTTGTGAATGGATGATTTTCTACTTGTGTAACTGACTCTATAAGTGAGTCATTAAATGTATCTTACTGCAGACTAGTGACTAAACTGTGTGAATGTCTGTATGTGTCTGTGTGTTGGTGTATAAGTGGCTGCATGGTTTTCTGAATAGCTATATCAGTGTCTCTATGGGTTATTGATTGGTTGTCTGAGTATCTGTATGGGTGCCTGAGTGTTTGTGTGGGTAGGGTGTGTGTGACTCTGCATAGATGTGTGAGTGGGTGATTCTATGGGTGCATGGTTTTAAGAGTGCAACTGTGATGGACTGTATGGTTGGGTGAGTGTATGTATGGGTGTGTTAGTGATTGAATGTATATCTCAGTTGGACATGTGTCAGTAACTACATATGTGAAACGCAGTGTATATGTGTGTAAGAGTATATAACTATCTATATGTGAGAGTGTGTGATTGCAGGAGTGGCTGTATAGATGAGTGTGTGCTTGTATCAGTAATTGTATAAGAGCGTCAGAATTTGTTAGTATTTTTATGAGTAAGTGAACTTGAGTGTGTTTAACTGTATAGGTGAGTAAATTGGACTGTGATTAATTATTTGCATGACAGGACTAGGTGTGTCAGTACCTCAATGGATGATTGGTGGTGTGTGATTGTCTATATAGTTGTAGAAATGCATATGATAGTCCTGTACGGAGTGACTGTAAGTATGAGTGACTGTACAGGTGAGTGAGTGGAGATGTATGTAGACCTAAGAGTCAATGAGTGGGTATGTAGTTTTTGTTATTGGAGTATCTAGGGTTTTCAAAATGGCCGTCGATAATTTTGAGTCGGTGTATCAAAGGTTATATTAGGGTGTGAGAAGATGCACTAATTTATCACATAGATGACGTCATCCGTGATGTCATCAGTGATGTTATGAGTGATGTCATCAGTGATGTCACTGACCATGTCATGAGTGATGTAAGATGTGACGTCATCAGCAGTGGATTGCGGTCGCGCGAGTTATAGTTAGCTGAACTAACTATAACGGGGGAATTTCAATGGTTTTTTACGAGCGAAATGTCCAGCTAACTATAACATGTGTGAAACCTATGGTTTTTTCAGTGAATTTACAAGGTTTTTTAAATGCTAATTCCTAACTATAACGTGTGTGAAACCTATGGTTTTTTCAGTGAATTTGCAAGGTTTTTTAAATGCTAATTCCTAACTATAACATGTGTGAAACCTATGGTTTTTTAAGTGAATTTGCAAGGTTTTTTAAATGCTAATTTATGAATGTATTATTATATTTTTTTAAATATTTATTTTACAATAAGCTACCTATGTATATAGTTATAGATTGACTGTATCCTACAATATGGAATGGCTCAGCTTTTTTTTTTAAAATTTTAGATATAGTTGAAGAGCATAGTTAATATCTTCTATAAACCTCTAAACATTGTTGTTTTTTTTTTAAAGGGTTTTTGACCGTGCGTGCACCGTACGCGTACCGTACGCGTATGGCACGCGTACGGTGCGCGCACGTGGCTTGCATGCATACGTGCTCCGTGTGCGCATGCGTACGTGATCCACGTGCGCATGCATACTTTGTGCGTGATGCGTACGCGCGTGCTCCGTACGCGCATGCGCGCGTGCTCCTTTCACGCATGCGCGCGTGTTCCGTACGCGCGTGCTCCTTTCACGCATGCGCGCGTGCTCCGTACGCGCATGCGCACGTGCTATGTACACGCATGCGTGCTTGTACCGTGCGCGCATCGTACGCGTACGGTGCGCACGGTAAGTCATGTGATTTAAGAAACAACACATTTCATTGGTTTATACTAGTTTCAGGTCATGTGATTAAGAAACAACACTTTTCATTGGTTTATAGTAGTTTCAGTTCCAGAAACTTACAACACCACACCCACTCCCCTTATTATTTCTTCTGATTCCCTTGGAGAAGGAGCTGAGCAGCTTTTCTAGTACTTCAGTACTTCAGAATGGCAGAGCAGCAATCATCTTCTGGGAGTGAGCAGGAGACCCTTGTGCCACAGAGACAGAGGAAACAGAAAGACTCTTTCATATGGCAATATTTTACATTTCCACAGGGGTAGAAGAAAGTGAATGCTCCCAAAGTCACCTGCACTCTTTGTGATTGTGTCTTATCAAGAGGAGATCCTAAAAAGAAATACTCTTTTAGTATCTTCACTATGATCAGGCACGTTAAGGATGTACATCCTGTGGCTTATGCTCGAGCTGCTAGAGAAAACCCTCCAGCAGCTCAGGCGAGCACATCCGCAGCAGCTCAGCCGAGTACATCATCGGCAGCTTAGCCGAGCACTTCATCTGCGGCGGCAGCTTCACCTTCTTCTGCTCCTCTTGATATACACCCTCTGTTTAAGAGGGTGCATATACAGTGCAATACGTGTAATGCTCTTCTTGCTTTGGGGGAGACCAGCATTCCCCTAATAGAGATCAAGATACAGCAGCACATGTGCAGCACCCTATAATTTTTGCCATTCTTTTCTTCCTCTGTCCCTCAATTAACACATCGGCTCTTTTTAGAGCCACCTAACATCTAAACACTTTATTTATTTTTTTTATTATTATTTTTGTGTTTTTTTCCCCGCCGTGCGCGCACCGTGCGCGCACGGTACGCACACCCCGCAATATTTTTTTAAATTTTTGTGTATTTTTTTTTTAGACCTAAGAGGTCTTGCATGGTCCCCCTGAGAAGGCCTAGGGGGTCAGGGACTCTCTACCCTGCCCCCTTTTCACGTTCTCCACTTGTGTTTTTAGCTCTCTTCTACCTCTAAAACTCAAAATGGTGGCTGGGGGTGCGCGCGCACCCCCCGATTTTTTGAAAAAAAATAAAATGTTTTTTTCACCCTTTGGGGTCCTTCAGGGACCCCCTGACAAAGGCTAGGGGGTCAGGAACTCTCTACCCTGCCCCCTTTTCACGTTCTCCACCTTTCTTTTTCCCTGTCACACACACAACACACAAAATGGCGGCCGACACTTCCTGATTTCGACGGATTCGAATGTTGACTGTCATGAATCCACCAATCAGAATTACGCTCGCGCACGTTGCAAAATTTACAACAGAAGGCTTATCCCACAAAACAGAAAACACTGTTATATAACATTTAGTGTTTATTATCAAAAAATATATATATTTTTACTTTCCTCTTAGAATCAATCTTTATATTTTTATCATAGAAATCATTACAAACGAGCAATATCACCCTCATGGACTTAAAAATGTTAATAATCACATATGATATGGACAATAACATCCGTCCAATATGAACTTCCCCTTCCCCTCTTTCTCCCTTTTCCTCTCTCCTCCTGCTCTGCATTTACGCCATAATAAAAACACAATGCACTTTGATAAAGGTCACTTTGTCCTACCTAAAAGGGTGTTATCGCAATGATCCAACTAGGCACTTAGCTGTAATTGTAATTGGATCAACATTCCACATAGGGGCACTAATTATGATCGACTCATCCAATCTCGGAATTCGATCGTATATGTGTTATTGAACACACTAAGTGCACGCACCAGTCTCGCACACTCCTTGGGGCTCACAAAACATGACGATCTCTGCAATCTCGCCCCATTGTGGCAGGACAAAATGGACCAACAAGGTTCATTGTAGAATTAACTACCTTACCCAGAATGCATCACAATGAATAGCAGTATGCTTATGTATAAAAATAGAAAACTGACAAAGGACTTCTTGTTGATACTATCGTGTTCAGGAACAGTGTTCGAAACGCGTAGGAGATTTGCATCTAAATAAACATCTATTGAAGCCAAAAGGAGTGCTGCGTTATCACATTTGCAGATAATAGTTAGCGAGACACTGTCCTGGTCTCGCCACAGGCACCTACTGTTAAGGCGCTCCTCTCGTACGGGACATCGTGTGTTTGGATATATATATATATATATATATATATATATATATATATATATATATATACATATATATATATATATATATATTGGAGGTTCCTGCTGCCGCAAAACTATAGATAAAGTACCAGAGTAGCTCAGAGAAAATACGTGGTTCCCATGCCACTTTTGCGCCGTGTCTTTCTCTACATAACACAGCAGATGCTTTGTGTTATCTAAGAGTACGCGTATAGTTGCAGTGTCAGCACGAGACATCCACTGTAGCGCAAATACGTGGTACAGCCTAGATGATTATCGGGGAAAACCGTGTCTCCTAAAGCAATATGCGTGGTAGGGGCAGGGTGCGCTTGCTCCCAAACTGTATCCACCCCCCACCAAACACACGCTCCCCGTCTGGGAAAAAGAGACACTTACCTCCCGGGGGCTGTGGAGAAGCACGTAGTCTTCGGCTACACGCACACTGTAGCTTTTCTCGGGATCGAAGCAGCCGGCCGTTAGATTTCTCCGTAATATTCACCACAAATGACCCAGGTTCCTGAAATCTGTGTCCCATTGGCAGGTGGCGAGCAAAAAACCGAGCAGGTCTCCCGGTAAATATTTCACACACAGCGTCTTCTTCATAGAAGGACTCGCACTCGGAAGGAAAAACCAAAGATTTATTGATTACTCGTTACGTCAGTAAAACTGACTTGATCACACGAAGTGTAGTGGAAACTGGGAGGTATTTACATGGCTGAAGAAACAAACAACAGACAAAATGTTAGCCAAGTGGTGTCTGTGACTTTGGCGGCCATTACTAAAAGCCCAAATGCGATAACAACAAATACATTTGTGTACCAAAATGAATGTCTGCATGTGCATAAACCATATTTTAAAGGACTGTATACTTGAATACACGTATAGTGTGTCGTTACTGTCATTGTGACTAAAATGCCAATAATTCAACATAAACGGCATGGTGCTAGCTAATGTAAACAGAAATACTGTTATAATACTTGCATAAACGACACCACTAGTAACAGACAGTAGCGTAATTCAACAGTGCGCAGTGACAATATATATACGTATACAAATATAAATACAGATGGAATCAGCATAGTGCCCTCTTTGTTCATGGTTTTCATCTCCTAAATTTTAGTAAGAGAGAGTCAATGGTGTATCGCAGTTACAAGAGATAAGGAAATACATAATTAAATCCAAATGCCTCCACAGTCAAACCAAAACTTCAGAATCAACAACACAATGCAGCCTCCTAATTACAATCCAAAAGTGCCCAAAATTATATTAAATTCAAGTACAAAATAGTAAAGAAAAGGATATATTTTCTTATCTGTGCCCACAGACCCGGGAAGAAAAGGGTAGGGTAACCGATACGGATAAATGATCCGCTGAAGTGGCGACCCTTCCTTTCCTCCTGTGCAAAAAAAGAGAAAAAAGAAGAGAAAGTGATATAATAAATATCATACAGAAACATAATTTAAAATTGCACACAGTAATACTATTGCATCATAGTACCTGCTATTGGCTAAAATTTGAACATACTTCAACAACCAGCATCAGGACATATATAACCAAATAAGTAATGATACACTTAAGGTTAGGCAGAACGTATACAGAAGGCAGGGATAAAACAAAGATTAGTCCTCATGTAGGTGTACACTAAGTTCTTCATCTAAGTTGTGGCCCTTGGGGAACTTGGTCTCAATTACAATTATCCATTTGGACTCTCGTTCACGGAGTAGTAAAGTTCTATTCCCACCTCTTGGGCCAAGATGGACTTGTTCGAGGACAAAGTAGCTCAACATAGAACTGTTGGATAGATGGAAAAGATCAAAATGTCTTGCAATAGGATAATTACTGTCTTTCTTATTGATAGCACGCATGTGTTCTAACACTCTTTTCTTTGCCATACACGTGGTGCTGCCAACATACCATAGTTTACATGGGCACATTAGTACATATACACAGAAAGAAGTACTGCAGGTTAAAAATTGGTTGATCGTTTTTGGTAGAGTATGCCCAGGAATAGTCACAGTTCTAGTCATGTAGCTATTGCGGCAAGCTTTACAATGGCCACAGGGGTAGAAACCCTTGAGATTGTGTTCACTTAAGGCTGGTCTAGAAGTGATATCATTATGAACCAAAAGATCTCTTAGACTGCGGCCTTTCCTATAAGTTATTCTGGGTCTGTTTTCAAAAGTGTGACCAATAATAGGATCACTTTTCAATATATTCCAATATTTGTATTTGTCCAGAGTTGCCACTGAAGGTGAGGATAACTCTGTTACTGCCCTCTGAAATGTTGTCAGTGGTATCGGTATCGGTATCAGTTTATAGTGTTTGGGCATGGTTGATTGAATTGACCTTAGTGACCGCTTTTTGGAGGACCCACTTAGGATAAACCCTATCACAGAATCTCTTAATCATAACTTCCTTCTCAAGTTGGAATGCACTGTTGGTACTACAGTTTCTTCTAGCTCTCCGCAGTTCCCCATAGAGGATGCTCCATTTAAGAAGGGGCTCTGGGTGGCTGCTGATGTGAGCGTGAAGGAGTGTGTTGCCTGCTGTGGTTTTCCGAAACAAACTAGTTAAAAGTTTGTCCCGTTGAGGTTTGATCAGTAGGTCCAAGAATTCAATTGAAACTTTACTCATGTTACTAGTGAGGGTAATGTTGCGATCATTGACGTTGAGTTTCTCTATAAAATCGGTTGCCATTTGCTCGGTGTCTGTCCAGATCACAAAGAGATCGTCTATATATCGCAACCAAATTTTGACTTTGCTGAAAAAAGGGAGGAGTGTACTGTTTTTTCTAATGTCCTCTTCCCATTTGCCCATGAAAAGGTTGGCAAAGCTTGGGGCAAAACAAGTCCCCATCGCTGTACCTAGGGTTTGTTTGTAGATGGTACCGTCAAACATAAAAATATTGTTAGTAAGGCATAGGTGCATCATTTCCAACACCATGTTGGTGTGTTCTAGAAATTCTATTGGTCTTTTATTGAGATAATGTTTACATGCATGTATACCCTGTGTATGGTCTATAATTGTGTACAGGGAATTGACATCAAGTGTCACCATGAGATCAGTAGACTCCCATTTGATACTATTCAATTTGATTAGAAAATATTTACTGTCTTTAACATACGAGGGGAGTTCGATAACAAATTCATGAAGAAAGTGATCAACATATTTCGATACATTTTCCAATGTGATCCCAATAGATGACACAATCGGTCTCCCTGGTGGTATATTTGTGTTCTTATGGACTTTGGGTAAAAGGTACAAGATTGATAATTTTGGATAATCACGTTTCAGGTAGCAATATTCTTCCCATGTAATGTAACCTTTTTCTTCCCACAATTTAAGTTTCGCCCAAGTATCGAAAATACTGGCATTATACATGTCAATGTTGGTCTGCATGTAAAATTTGGTGTCGTTTAAATGTCTGTAGGCTTCCTCCATATACATGTGTTTAGCCCACAAGACAATATTGCCCCCTTTATCAGCGGGGCGTACTACGATGTTCGGATCATCAGCCAATGATTTTAAAAATTCTTTCTGTTCAATAGATAAATTGAACTGTATGTTCTTGTTTTTCTGATGTTTAAGTTTGAGTAGAGATTGTGTGACCATCTCTTGAAATGTATCTATGTTGTCATGCGGGAGGTTAGGGTAAAAAATGGACCGGGGTTTAAATTTAGTGGACGCTGCCGAATCGGTAGGAATATCCAATTCCACTGTCTCATTGGAAATGGTGTCCTGCAGACCATTGCCCATAGCTAGAACATGCATGTCTCGTAAAATATCTGCATCATCAATATTAAGGTTTTGAAAAGGACGGCTAAAATCTTCATTTGTAGAGAGCTGATTGTCATAGTCACGTTTGTACAGAAAATGCAATTTTTTCAGTTTGGCTTTTCTAATGAATCTGTATAGATCAATGCGTGTATCGGCATAATTAAAAATTTCAGTAGGGCAAAAAGGTCAGACCTAGACACAAAGTACTTTTCTCAGAGAATGTCAATTGTTTATCACTCAAATTAATGATAGTTTTGTTTACCATGTCCGGATCCATCATTTCCTGTATCTTGAGCCGCGTGTCTTGTTTCCCATGGGCTCCTTTATGTTTGTTTGATTCCCTTTGTTTTCTTCTTTTGCGTCTTTGTCTGCTCCTCCCCTCCCTCTTCCTCTTCCACGGCCTCTGCCTCGCGGTGTTCTTCTCCCTCTTGGTGGTGACTGTGTGTTTGATCTCGGTACTTGTCGGCCTTTCCTCAAGACCCTGGACTCGTCTAAAAAAGTTGCCGTTCTTGTTGAGGTTGGTCTTTCTAATGATGAACTAGCAGTAGAGACTGAGATGTCAGTATCTGATCCATCGGCTTCTGGAACAGGAGGGTTAACTTCTTTCTCCAATGGTTGTGTTATTTCAAGAGTAGGTGGTAGGTCATTATACAGATGGTCATATTTATGACTGTATGTTAGTATCCGGCCGGATTCATAATCCACACAGTTTTTATGGAGTTTTCTTTGTTTTCGATTCTTTATGTCTTCCTCATGTTGTTGTAATTTGGGTTTAAGATCTACCATAAATTTTTGAATCACATCTTGTTCGTTACATTTGGATAAATCCGCTTCAATTGTACTTATTTCGGATAGAATCAATTCCCTATCTTCCCATGCATACTTTATAAGTATGTTCAGCATGTTCCTAGAACTGTTGGCGAGTTTTCTTGCCAATCCTGCAGCATGCGTGGATTCTGTGATTCATATGAGGGCATGATGTAAATTCTCAGACCTCTGGGGACCATTTGTTTCTCCACGTAGTCCTGTAGAGAAATGGCTTCCCACCATTTTGCAGTTTCTGATTTTTTGAGTTTTTCTAGACGTTTAAGTTTCACATTCAACGAAGTGTCGATCTGTTGGACTGGTTTATGTGAACTAGTTCCCACACCAGGTGTACGTGCTAGTAGTGTGACTGCTGCCGCACGCCATTCCGCTTCAGTGTCCATGCTGGTATTTGCAAGTTTAGTGAGTCGATTGCACACTTGAACCAAGTGGCCATGCGTAAGTTAATTTAAATGAAAGGCACTTATTTTTGGTAATATAGTTGTCGTTTTTCCTTCCCCTCCTCTGAGTTGGAGGTCACTGCTGCCGCAAAACTATAGATAAAGTACCAGAGTAGCTCAGAGAAAATACGTGGTTCCCATGCCACTTTTGCGCCGTGTCTTTCTCTACATAACACAGCAGATGCTTTGTGTTATCTAAGAGTACGCGTATAGTTGCAGTGTCAGCACGAGACATCCACTGTAGCGCAAATACGTGGTACAGCCTAGATGATTATCGGGGAAAACCGTGTCTCCTAAAGCAATATGCGTGGTAGGGGCAGGGTGCGCTTGCTCCCAAACGGTATCCACCCCCCACCAAACACACGCTCCCCGTCTGGGAAAAAGAGACACTTACCTCCCGGGGGCTGTGGAGAAGCACGTAGTCTTCGGCTACACGCACACTGTAGCTTTTCTCGGGATCGAAGCAGCCGGCCGTTAGATTTCTCCGTAATATTCACCACAAATGACCCAGGTTCCTGAAATCCGTGTCCCATTGGCAGGTGGCGAGCAAAAAACCGAGCAGGTCTCCCGGTAAATATTTCACACACAGCGTCTTCTTCATAGAAGGACCCGCACTTGGAAGGAAAAACCAAAGATTTATTGATTACTCGTTACGCGTTTCGTCAGTAAAACTGACTTGATCACACGAAGTGTAGTGGAAACTGGGAGGTATTTACATGGCTGAAGAAACAAACATCAGACAAAATGTTAGCCAAATGCGATAACAACAAATACATTTGTGTACCAAAATGAATGTCTGCATGTGCATAAACCATATTTTAAAGGACTGTATACTGTATTTATATTTGTATACGTATATATATTGTCACTGCGCACTGTTGAATTACGCTACTGTCTGTTACTAGTGGTGTCGTTTATGCAAGTATTATAGCAGTATTTCTGTTTACATTAGCTAGCACCATGCCGTTTATGTTGAATTATTGCCCTTTTAGTCACAATGACAGTAACGACACACTATACGTGTATTCAAGTATACAGTCCTTTAAAATATGGTTTATGCACATGCAGACATTCATTTTGGTACACAAATGTATTTGGTGTTATCGCATTTGGACTTTTAGTAATGGCCGCCAAAGTCACAGACACCACTTGGCTAACATTTTGTCTGTTGTTTGTTTCTTCAGCCATGTAAATACCTCCCAGTTTCCACTACACTTCGTGTGATCAAGTCAGTTTTACTGACGAAACGCCTAACGAGTAATCAATAAATCTTTGGTTTTTCCTTCCGAGTGCGAGTCCTTCTATGAAGAAGACGCTGTGTGTGATATATATATATATATATATATATATATTACCTACTGGCGGTCGCCAGTAGGTAGTTATAGTTAGGACCACGTTTCCATAGGAAATCCGCAACATTCTATTTTGAATAACTTTGGCGCCGGTCGACGAATCCTCGCAAATTTTTCAAAATAGGTGGGGCGCTACGCTCCGCTCCTACCCTGAAAGTCTCGGGGGGATTCGTCAAGCAGGGGCTGAGATAAAAGGGGGGTCCCAAAACGCGTTTTTCCCATGCATTTTTCCATAGGACCTTTAGACACAGCTACAGCCCGAACGGCTGAACAGAATTACTTGAAATTTGGCAGAGAGGTAGCCATAAGGTCAAGGAAGTGCCTTTTGCAGGTCTGGTGTAAATCTGTTCAGTATTTCCTGAGAAAATAGCATTTAAAAGCATATATATATGTGGGCGGAGCCTAACCACAAATCTCATCCTGAGATCTGATTGGCTGTCAGCTCTTCATCCAAGAAGTGTTGGCAGCCATCTTGGGACCAATATACATGATAGCACCTCATTAAAAAGCATTGTAGTTAATAGAAGGTTTTAAGACTTTAGTTACATTATAAATCATTTGTTGATGGTACCATACTCATTTTAGGAATTGTGGTATGTTCTAAGGTGATTTCACCATGTGAAAAAGCCTTCTGCTGGGATATCATGATTGAGAGAAAAATATTTTCTCATGCTTTTACCACAGAGGTTTGGAAGGTGATCTATAAGCTAAACTGAGAGCTTATTTTCTGTAAATTCACATTATCTTTCTCAGTCATGTGAGAATGAAGTCTGACATTCTCAGTAAAACATGTACATCCAACAAGGGCAGAGACTGTCAGTTGATTCCTTTGTGTTCTACTGCAGCTTCCCAGAGTGTTCCAAAGAACTACTAGAGCGCTAACAGTCCTACCTATGATAAACGTATGGCACACCTGAAGCCATCTTGCTTGGAATAAAGTGGTAACTCTTAAAACATTTAATTTCAAAAGGAACAAAATGAGGGGGTTCATTTTTCCATAAAAAGTATGATTAGTGCTGCAGAAAGAAAAATTAGGGCACATTTTGAGTGACTTCTCAAATCCTCTTCTATTTCATTAAAAAATTCTGACATGCAGACTGAAACATGCACTTTCAATACCAGCAGCAGTTTTCCCTGGTGAGCAGTAGCTTTACTACAGTGATCTAATGAGCAAAAAGAGTGCTAACATTCTGAATTTATGGCAAATGTGTGACACATCTGAATGCCTTCTTGATGGAATCAAAGTAAAAAACTGAAAGTATTTCCTACTGAGGAGACTGCAGTAAATGAGGAAATTAGGAAACTTCATAACAAATAAGTCTCCCAAGATGGCCACCAGAGACAAAAGAGCCCAAATGTAGCCCAAATATCACCCAGATGTAGCCCAAGTATAGCCCAATGACAGAATGTCCCAGAATGTTCTTAAAAACAACTAGAGCGCTTACTGTCTTCATTATGACAAAAGTATGGCACACCTGAAGCCATCTTGATTGGAATAAACTGGTAACACTTAAAACATTTAATTTAAAAAGGAACACAATGAGGGGGTTCATTTTGCCATAGAAATTATGATTAATGCTGAAGAAAGAAAATGAGGGCACATTTTGAGTGACTTCTCAAATCCTCTTCTATTTCATTAAAAAATTCTGACATGCAGACTGAAACATGCACTTTTAATACCAGGAGCAGACTTCCATGGTGAACAGTAGTTTTACTACAGTGATCTAATGAGCAACTAGAGTGCTAACATTCAGAATTTATGGCAAATGTGTGACATATCTGAATACCTTCATGATGGAATCAACGTAAAAAACTGAAAGCATTTCCTACTGAGGAGACTGCAGTACATGAGGAAATTAGGAAACTTCATAACAAATAAATCTCCCAAGATGGCCACCGGAGACAAAAGAGCCCAAATGTAGCCCAAAATCACCCAGATGTAGCCCAAATATAGCCCAATGACAGAAGTGTGCAAAACACTTATTATTTAGTGTTTTTGCAGTGTTATATAGTGCAGACTTGTCAGGTATTGGAGTGCTTTACATGAGCATTGGTTACATCACACAAGCACAAATTCATTTTGGTTGTAGACATGGGGAGACTAAGTGATTTGACCAGAATCACAGAATGTCGAGCTGAAGCAGAAACTTCAACCTGGTTCCCCAGTTGCAAAGTCTGCAGTTCTGGAAGTAACACCACATCCTCTCCCCTAAGTACAACATTTAATCAAGTGGTCAACTGGATAAAAAAACATAAAGATATCAAATAATTTAAAAGTGCTTTGTCGCTATTTGAAAACTCAGACAAAATGTCCTTATTTTAGTCTTTTAGAGCACTAACCATAATTTTGATGCCAATAAGACCCTCTCATATATGTAATTTCTAAAGGAAATGCTCTAGGTATTACAGTTTTGATTACATCAAGATGATGTCAGGCGTTCCACACTTTTGTAATAAATATAGAATGTTAGCAATCTAGTTGTTCATTGGGATACTGTTGAGAGGCAAAGGCCAGGGGCACGGACTCTGAAAATTGAAGGCAGGTAGGAGAGTGCAAAGGCAACAATTTAACCACACTGAGCAGGCAGGAAGGGCCGTGGAAGCACAACAGACTATGGAGGGCAGTGGAAAGGGGGGCAGGGGCAACAAACCAACAATACAGGACTTGCAAGAGAGGCTGTTGGAGGGAAGATCTATTACGGGTCAAGGAAGCTAGAGGCGGTCCCCAGAGCCCCGGGAGCCACCACAGAACTGAGCAGGAGAGTGAGTAGGGTCAAAAGGGGCACCTTAATTTGAGCCGGGGTGCCTAGGAACGCTTGCTCCAAAAATGAAGAAAACAGACATATGAGACATGGAATTGGTGGCAGAATACAATGGCAGTTTAATGAGAAGATACAACTTCAAAGAAACCACAGAATAGAGACATAAAGTACAAAATACAGAATCCAGATAATCATACAGCTGTCATGATATTCTCTGTATCTCAATTAATGTACTGACAGAGAGAGAGAGAAAACACATCTATAAATGCATCATGAGAAACAAGTTACACCAAGGAAAATGTTACCTAGGAACACTCACGTTTACTCTTAGAGCAAGCATTCCTGCAATTACAATACAAAATCTTTTAAATGCAAAAGTAAAGAGAACAATGGTTAAACATAACATGACATTTCATATAGGTAAAATAGAATAAGATACTTCAAGCAAAGCAGAGCAAGACATTTTAAGCAAAGGAAGACAAGAGCTCCCAGCTCTTGGGGAAAACCTGCACAGCCTGTTAACCTACATACAGACGGCGAGGTAGTCCGTCGATATCTGTGGGTGCTCCCTTTTTATATCATTTTGTGTGCTCCTTTGCACTCTACATCTACCTACGTATGCTACCCAAAAGCTTCGTCTGCAGATTTTACCAGACATTTCGTCATTTACCCACTTAATGCTGACAATGGACTGGGTGAAAAGGTCAGTCTCTCAGGCCAATCGCTTATCGTAAGTTCCATAGAGCAAGCAGAAAATAATGGGTATTGTACGGGAATTCAATATATTCATGTACAAAATCTCCTCAGTTCTCCTAACTTGACGCTCTGCGGTTGCCACTTCCTTAAAAGCAGGAAACCTGCCCAGGAAGCAAGTACCAGTCCAGGATGCAGCCTACTGTATGTCGACAGCTTCAGTGGGATGTTGAACTTTGATACCGAGCACGGAGCACTCGGGTAGGGTGGGGGCTACTAGTTTGGAGCAGAAGGCCTCGCAGACCTGCCTTCAGACTGCTATACACTAAAATTGCAGAGCTATGGTCAATTTAACAAAGAGGCCTACATATTGAACAGAAGGGCCTACACAGGGGTTTTATGCTGGCTGAGTGGTAAGGATGTCTCAGGATAATTATATAGCAACACAGGACCCGCTGGTCAATTTAATACGGCCTACAAATGCGGCTGGCAGGGCAAGGACAAGGGTCTCATACTTCAGGTGTGGACAGAACGGGCCAGGGGCCCCCTGTGATACAAAATCTACCCTCCTTCAAGGCTGTGGCAATGTAATAGACCATTGTGGGCAGAAGGAAGAGGCAATGGTAGTACAACCATACATGCCAACAGACCCGATTCAGCCAGGAAACGTCCAATGTTTTTAAGCTCAAATGGGCTTTATTTGATCTGTCTCCTGTCTACAATATCCTCTTTTTCAATGTAACTCAAAGGGGAAAATCAATACCCCAGTTTTTTTTCAAAATCTCCCTCTTACCAAGTTCAAAATGTTCGCAAGTATGGTACATTGGATCATGGAAGGAAATGGGATAGGGACATGGACTTGGATAACAGAGGACAAGAGGGACATGGAGAGGTGCACCAAACTGACCCTGCAGGGCAGGCATCAGGGTTTGCAGCAGCACAATACACCACACAGGGCATGCAGGACGGGAGTGCAGCACAACAATCCATAGAAAGCAAGAGGGAGGGGACAGGACCATGCACATGGACAACAGAGAACAGAGGGGCAAGAGGCAATGGTAGCTAGCTGACCATAATGGACAGACAGGAGAGAAAGCTGCAGCATTACAGACCATAAAGGGCAGGAGGGACGGATCAGGGGCATTACAATGGAACAGACAAGCCAGGAGGGAGGGAGTAGGGGTCTTCACATGTAAACAGAGGGCTGGGGGCAAGGGGGCAGGGCAGGAGCAGCAAGATAGCCATGGAGGTCAGGCAGGATGGGCACTAGAAGCAAGACACACCATGAAGAGCAACAGTGAGACTGTGATGGCATACACACAGACCATGGAGGGAAGGTGGGAGGGGGTCAGGGGCAGCTAACTGACCACACAGGGAAGGTGGGAGGGGCCATGGCAGCACAGAAGACCAATGGCTATGATGGGCAAGAAGGAGGGTGCAGGGGCATGCACAAAGGACGATGGAGGATAGAAGGGAGGGTCAGGACCTGTGCACAGACAAGAAAGTTCAGGGGAAGGGACCTCACAACAGACCACACGGGGCAGGCAGGAGGAGCAGTTGCAGCACAACAGACCAGGGAGGGCAGAAGGGTGTGGCAGTACAATGGACCATGTAGGACAGGAGGAAGAGGATAGGGGCATGGCATGTGGACAGGCAGGGTGGAGGTGGCAGGGACAGGTTACAGTCATCTGACAATGCTAGGCAGGTGGGAGGGGAGTGGCAGCTCAACAGAACACTCAGAGTAGATAGGAGTGGCAGGTCCATGGGACATGGTGGGCAAAAAGGATGGAGCAGGGGCATGCACAAAGACATCGGAGGGCAGGGGGAAGGAGAATAGGGGCAGCAAGCTAAGCACAGAGTTTAAGCAGGAGGTCAATGATGGGGCATAGAATTGGGCAATGGAGGGCAGGAGGAGTGGACTGGTACATCATACTAAATTGAGGGCAGTGGCAGCACATCAGACCATGCATGGCAGGAGGGAGGAGGCTATTCCATGGATTCACACAACAGAGGATAGGGAGGAGGGGGATGGGGCAGCAAGCTAACTGTTCAGAGAAGGCGGGTATTAGGAACTTTATTGTTTTTAAAACATTGAGTCTGTGCGAACTACTTAAAATATGAACAAGTATGCAGCATAATCTCACTTTTATTCAGGAAGAAGAGGACGTTTGTGACTGTGACTCTGGGCTCACTTGGCAGAAACACCCCCTGACCCTCCACCCCCTATCGCAAAATGTAATGCCCGTGAAAAGGGTAGGTGAACACAGTGTTATATAGAACATAGTCCTGAGAGCACGATTGAAAATGAAAACTAGATATAGTGTATGGTATAAACTATGCACCAAAAAGTGTGATATAAGATGAACCGGGCGTGAAATATAATATGCAATACATTGTGCGCAATGACAGATTCATTGGAGAGCGCGAGATAGCACAGGCACTAGCGCGTGCTATGCGATATGCGCCTTGGAGTGTAATATGCACAGGGCAGTGTTGTGTAACCTAACTAGTCTCTAAAGTTGTAATATAAAATATGTGCTGGGGAGTGTAACGTTGCATATGCACTGTGACACAGATATGGATCGCAGATTGTAATATGTATGGCATAGCACTGTGCGTTATAACATAGGCATCGAGGAAGGCACGTTAGATGGGGCAATATAACCCGTGCGAAGACAAGTGTGGCATGACATATTCACAGGGTGGTGTTACAGTGCACATGGGCTAGAGAGTGTCATAGCATATGCACTAGCTAGTGGAATACAACACAGAGGTGTGTGGCACTCGGCAGGCAATGGTGGGTGTAACACAGCATTGGGCTCTGTCAGGAGCGCGCTGTGACTCTCAAGTGATGTTCGTCCCCTTTCCAGAGAGTAAAATAAAAAGTATTACACATCCGGCAGTGGATGTGTGTTTTATTAACCGTGAGGGGGGTTTCTTGCATAGTTTTGGTCGAATTTTTGTCGAATCCCCTTTGAATGGCTTGGTGTGCATGTGTATTAAATGTGCCCGTCAATAGCTACCCATGTTTGTATTAATAAACGACAAGGGTGTCTACCGGGATTAGGCACGGTAGGGCATCAGACATGTCAGAGCTTCACTAGTAGTGTAAATACATTCCACGTGGATTCATTGCATGCATAGTCGCCTTTTAATGAATATCCCGCAAATCGTCATGGTGATAGGTACGTACGGTTTGTCCAGCATGTCCTAGGTGTGTCTATAAATAAATATTTTTTTAAAATAATAAAAAACAGTGGCCGGCCCTAGGGATTGGGGTCAAAAAAATATAATTAGGAGACAGGCCCTGGGGGATGGGGTCATCAGGGCCAATAAATTAGAATAAGAAGGGGAACCACACAGCCCCCCTTCTTAAAAAATTAAAATAAATAAAAGACTGGCATCGTGCCGGAGGCCATGCCCCCTCCGTGCAGCACTCTGCAAACGCACCCCCAACAGGCATCTCCAGTATGCGCCAGGGAGCTGCGCTGCAGACAGGTGTTCTGAGGCCAAGCCCCTTTTTACACCTCTCTGCAACGCAGCTCTGTGGCGCTTACTGGAGGTACCTAGTGGTCTAGTTTGACCCTAGGGACCCTTAGGATTCAAGGGGACTTAATCTCTCAACTTAGAACAGCCACAGGGCGCGTTTACACAGTGGTGAAGGGAGGGGACGGGGCCTGAGGTGACGTGTGCAAACACGCACTATGGCACGTTTTAAATTGGGGATATAATTTCCCTTCATTACTGAGGGCCCCTGGGGGCTAACTAGCCCACCAACTGCTTCCAGTAAGCGCCACTGAGCTGCATTGCAAGGAGGTGGTCCAGGCCGTGCCACTTTTTACACCTCTCTGCAACACAGCTCTGTGGCATTTACTGGAGGTACCTAGTGGGCTAGTTGGACCCTAGGGACCCTCAGGATTCAAATGAACTTAATCTCCCAACTAAAAATGGACACAGGGCGTGTTTACACAGTGGTGAAGGGAGGGGACGGGGCCTGAGTTAACGTGTGCAAAAACGCCCTGTGGCCTGTTTTAAGAGGTAGTTTTAATCCCCATGCCCTATTATATACTAGGGGCTTACAGAGGAGGTCATGCTAATCACAGGGGGACCCCAACGCATCATGTTCCCTAGTGTATGTAGGTGTTTTCACTGTATTCTAAGTGTCTTTTAACATAGCACTGGCTCTAGGACTGGCTAGTCAGACTCAGTTACCACCAGTATCCGTCTGAAAAAGTTGAGGGTACGGGATGATTTTGCAACAAGGCTTCTTTCTGCTCTTCTTTTTGTTCTTTCTGCACGTTATCCTTCTTCCTGCACTTATCTTCGTATTTGAGGACTTCGGTTGCTTCTTTCTGCACTTCTTTTGTTTCTTTCTGTGCATTTTTTCTTCTTTCTTCACATGTCCTATCTCTGTAGGCATAGTTAGAAATTAGCATTTAAAAAACCTTTGAAATTCACAGAAAAAACCATAGGTTTCAGGCACGTTATAGTTAGGAATTAGCATTTAAAAAACCTCAGAAATTCACTGAAAAAACCATAGGTTTCAGGGGTCTTATAGTTAGCTGGACTTTTCACTTGTACAAAACCATTGAAATTCCCCCGTTATAGTTAGTTCAGCTAACTATAACTCGCGCGCCCGCAATGCACTGCTGATGACGTCACATATTACATCACTCATGACATGGTCAGTGACATCACTCATGACATCACTGATGACATCTCAAATGACATCACTGATGACATCACTGATGACATCATCCTTGTGATAGAGTGGCAGACCTCCTCTCACCCTAATATAACCTTTGATACACACATTCAAAAATAGAGACTAAAATGTTCAAAACAATGGACATACCAATACCAGTTACAACAACCTCTTCAGTAATTCTAAGATCCACATACACATCCACTCATTCACCAACAGTCCTATACAGTCACTCATACATGTACTCACTCATCATATGTACTCATGCACCTATACATCCTGTTACACAATGCCACTCATCCATAGAGTTACTCACACACATAGTCACTCATGCTAATAAAAAATCAAACATACATTTACTTGCATATACAGTTATACACACACCACCACACTTACTTCTACGGAAACTTACACATACTTAGTCTTTTAAACAATCACTTATAGAAACACATACTTATTCATACAGGAACTCTTTCAATCTCTCACTCTCACATATACTCACATATATACACCAATAGTCACATATACTAGTTTAAAACATATGTAGTTACTCATAAAGACACTATTGAGACAGTCATTCACTCACTAACACACCCATACACACACCCATCCACCCATACAGTCCTGCACACATGCTGTGTTCAACACATACAAACAGTGAGTCACTCATTCATGCACCTATGCACTACGTAATACCCCCCACCGAACCATGCAGACACTCAGACTGATACTCAAAAAACCAACTAATAACCTATATAGACACCCATGTAGCTACTCACCAACCCATGCAGCCACTTATACACAAAGTGAGAGACTGATACAGATATTTACATATTTAAACATTACTCACTAAGCCATGTATTCACTATGATACACTTAATCAGTCAGTTACACAATCAATTTTTCAAAAACAAATCATCCATTTAGACACTTATATACCCATTTATTCTTCCATCGACCTTGAGATATACATATATAAAACATATTTAATTTTCAGAAAAACACACATTCACTGGATGATGTCATCAGTGATGTCATCAGTGATGTCATTTGAGATGTCATCAGTGATGTCATGAGTGATGTCACTGACCATGTCATGAGTGTTGTAATATGTGACGTCATCAGCAGTGCATTGCGGGCGCGCGAGTTATAGTTAGCTGAACTAACTATAACGGGGGAATTTCAATGGTTTTGTACAAGTGAAAAGTCCAGCTAACTATAACACCCCTGAAACCTATGGTTTTTTCAGTGAATATATATATATATATTAGTTTTTTAGAGCACTAACCATAATTTTGATGCAAATAAGACCCTCTCATATATGTAATTTCTAAAGGAAATGCTCTAGGTGTTACAGTTTTGATTACATCAAGATGACGTCAGGCGTTCCACACTTTTGTAATAAATATAGAATGTTAGCAATCTAGTTGTTCATTGGGATACTGTTGAGAGGCAGAGGCCAGGGGCACGGACTCTGAACATTGAAGGCAGGTGGGAGAGTGCAGAGGCAACAATTTGACCACACTGGGCAGGCAGGAAGGGCAGTGGCAGCACAACAGACTATGGAGGGCAGTGGAAAGGGGGGCAGGGGCAACAAACCAACAATACAGGACTGGCAAGAGAGGCTGTGGCAATATAATAGACCATTGTGGGCAGAAGGAAGAGGCAGTGGTAGTAAAACCATACATGCCAACAGACCCGTTTCAGCCAGGAAACGTCCAATGTTTTTAAGCTCAAATGGGCTTTATTTGATCTGTCTCCTGTCTACAATCTCCTCTTTTTCAATGTAACTCAAAGGGGAAAATCAATACCCCAGTTTTTTTTCAAAATCTCCCTCTTACCAAGTTTAAAATGTTCGCAAGTATGGTACATTGGATCATGGTAGGCAGGAGAAATTGGGGTAGGGACATGGACTTGGATAACAGACGACAGGAGGGACATGGAGAGGTGCACCAAACTGACCCTACAGGGCAGGCATCAGGGTTCGCAGCAGCACAATACACCACATAGGGCATGCGGGACGGGAGTGCAGCACAACAATCCATAGAAAGCAATAGGGAGGGGACAGGACCATGCACATGGACAACAGAGACCAGAGGGGAAAGAGGCAATGGTAGCTAGCTGACCATAATGGACAGACAGGAGAGAAAGCTGCAGCATAACAGACCATAAAGGGCAGGAGGGACGGATCAGGGGCATTACAATGGAACAGACAAGCCAGGAGGGAGGGAATAGGGATCTGCACATGGAAACAGAGGGCTGGGGGCAAGGGGGCAGGGCAGGAGCAGCAAGATAGCCATGGAGGTCAGGCAGGATGGGCACTAGAAGCAAGACACACCATGAAGAGCAACAGTGAGACTGTGATGGCATACACACAGACCATGGAGGGAAGGTGGGAGGGGGTCTGGGGCAGCTAACTGACCACACAGGGAAGGTGGGAGGGGCCATGGCAGCACAGAAGACCATGCATGGCAAGTGGGAGGGTTAGTGGCAGCACAATGGCTATGATGGGCAAGAAGGAGGGTGCAGGGGCATGCACAAAGGACGATGGAGGATAGAAGGGAGGGTCAGGACCTGTGCACAGACAAGAAAGTTCAGGGGAAGGGGCCTCACAACAGACCGCGCGGGGCAGGCAGGAGGAGCAGTTGCAGCACAACAGACCAGGGAGGGCAGAAGGGTGTGGCAGTACAATGGGCCATGTAGGACAGGAGGAAGAGGATAGGGGCATGGCATGTGGACAGGCAGGGTGGAGGTGGCAGGGACAGGTTACAGTCATCTGACAATGCTAGGCAGGTGGGAGGGGAGTGGCAGCTCAACAGAACACTCAGAGTAGATAGGAGTGGCAGGTCCATGGAACATGGTGGGCAAAAAGGATGGAGCAGGGACATGCACAAAGACATCGGAGGGCAGGGGGAAGGAGAATAGGGGCAGCAAGCTAAGCACAGAGTTTAAGCAGGAGGTCAATGATGGGGCATAGAATTGGGCAATGGAGGGCAGGAGGAGTGGACTGGTGCATCATACTAAATTGAGGGCAGTGGCAGCACATCAGACCATGCATGGCAGGAGGGAGGAGGCTAGTCCATGGATTCACACAACAGAGGATAGGGAGGAGGGGGATGGGGCAGCAAGCTAACTGTTCAGAGAAGGCGGGTATTAGGAACTTTATTGTTTTTAAAACGTGTGTATGTGCGAACTACTTAAAATATGAACAAGTATGCAGCATAGGGGGAGGAGCCTAGCGTGCAACCAAGATGGCCGCGTAGGCTTACGGCTCTCGAGGGCCTCCGCAACCTCCCACGTCTATCCTGACTTAATCCTGGTTTATTTGACGGGCTTTTGCAGATGAACTTGCGCTGAGGTGCCACCCGTTTTCCAAATTCAGATCGGACGCCGGGACACGGACTGGTTGCACTCCGAAGTTTGGGGCCTGCTCTTGCCTTGGTCCCGATCTCGAGCTGGTGAAGTGCCCGGGTACGAAGTGAACAACAGCGGCTGGCTGGGCTTGATCTGCCACGGACCCCGCACTTTCAGTTTCGTTTTCAAGCTTGTTCTCTGATATCGGCTGAGAGACTTTGGTGTTCCAGAGGGGCGCGGACGGCGAAGTGTCTGGCCTGACTCTCGGACTATACATGAGCTAATTATCGGCGACGGCTATGTTCAACTGAATTAGCTTCCTGGTCCCTTCTTCCTGGTGCGGGCGGGTGCCGGCCTTGGTGGCCTCCGGACGATGGCGGCGAGACTAGACGGAGACAAGTCGAAACCCAAGTCAACCCGGAGGGGTGCCTATACCCAGGTCAATAACATGGATCGATATGCGCAGGCAAAGGGATCCCCTGGTGGCTCGCATAAATCGCCTGATAGGTCTAAGGAGGTCTCAGGCCCGTCGTCGGAATTGACCCTGCTGGACGTCATGGGCGCCATTGAGGAGATGAAGACCGCTGTGGGTCAGCAGTTTGATACCCTGGCTCATAAACTGGACACGGTCCTGATCGATGTGAATTTGGTCAGGGCAGACCTGTCCAAAACTAACGAGCGGGTCGACTCCTTGAGTCAAGCGGCGTCGAGCCTGACTGTGGACGTGGCCGCCCTGCAGACGGAGGTCCGTAGGTTGCGGCTAGCCAGTGACCTGACGGACCGTCGACTTGAGGACTCCGAAAGCAGGGCTAGACGGAACAATGTTCGCATCATTGGAGTGCCGGAAAGATCGGAGGAATCTGCTGCGGATCTTTTTGTGGAGGATCTGGTGACCAATCATCTCGCGCCCAAGGGACTGAGCAAGTTCTTTGCGGTGGAGCGGGCCCACAGGGTTCCGGGTGGTGCGCCCAAGGTGGGTGCTCCCCCGCGGCCTATAATCGCCCGACTCTTTAACTTTCGGGATAGGGATGCTATCCTTCAGGCGTCGAGGGTGACAGGGCCGCTGAAATTTGAGAACTCCAATGTCAGCTTTTACCCGGATTTCACGCAAGCGGTCCAGAAACAACGGCTGGGATTTTTGGGTGTCAAACGGCGCTTGAGAGACATGGAGCTGAAATATGCGATGTTATTCCCGGCGAGGCTGCGGGTTGAGTTCCAGGGTCGTTCCCACTTTTTCGACCGGCCGGAGGTGGTTGGAGACTGGTTGGATGCCCTGCCTCGGGGACAGGGTCGAGACAGTCGGATGGCGGAGAGCGGACGGGATTTGGTGGAGCAGGACTAGAACTTGGTTCCTGGTGACGGACTGGTGACGTTTTGCACCTTAGCTCAACTGGACACTAGTTTGGCACAATATGCCCTCCAAATGCCTGGGGGTTGTGGGGAGCTTATTGGGGTCCTTTCCTCCTTCTGGGGTTCTTTTTGTGGTATATGTTGGGGCGACAGGCACACTGCGAGTTGGGGGGGCTGTTTGGGCTCAAGCAGGGGTGCAGGGAGGGGGGAGTTGTGGTTTGGGGATTGTGGGGGAGGGGGGTTGTTGGGGATTGTTTGTTTGTTTTGCAAGGCAATGTGAAGTTCTTTGCTGACTTATCCGGGTGGTGCTTCCCGGGATGTGGGTATCCTGCACGGGAGTGGGATGGGGGGTAGGGGATTGAGAATCCTTTCGTTGAATGTGAATGGCCTGGGGGACAGGATCAAGCGCGGGGTGGTGTTGCAGTTTTTGAAGCGGATTTCGCCCGACATTGTTTTCCTGCAGGAGACACATTTGATTGGGAACTCCTTCCATGCCCTAAATAGGAGGGGCTATCGCCTTGCCGCTCACTCTGGTTTCACTTCTGGCTCTAGGGGAGTGGGCATTTTGGTTAGGGCCTCTCTCCCATTGGAAGTGGACGAAGTGCTTCACGATGATAGGGGGCGCTATGTGGCACTGGTGGGGAGATGGGAGGGTAGGACTATTTCGCTCGTGGCTGTGTATGTGCCTCCGGGGTTACAGACGGCAACATTTGCTGATTTGGGGCGTTTGGTCCTGGGACTCCCTGGGGGGGTTCTGGTATTGGGGGGTGACTTTAATGCCGTTGTCTCCGGGTTGGAGGACCGTCACCCCCCCAGGGATCTCCCTAGGGCTCAGACCTGGTTGGGTGGCTTTTTGGATACTTTGGGACTTGTAGATTGCTGGAGATTGATGCACCCGGGACAGGCGCAATACACCTTTCACTCGGGGGCCCATGGGAGTCTCTCGAGACTTGATTACATGCTTATGCCGGCGATCCAAGCTGGGATGATTGGGGAGGTGCGTCACTTAGCCCGAGGTATTTCTGACCATTCCCCTATATGGTTGCAACTGAGGGTTGTCCCTGGGGCAGAGGGGAGAGTGGCACCCATTAGCCCCTGGTATCTACGTAACCCTAAGATCCGCGCGGAACTGGTCAAGTCCACTGATCACTACTTCAATGATAACGTGGGGTCGGTGTCGTCGGCCGTCTCCCTATGGGAGGCTTATAAGGTGGTGATCAGGGGGCAGGCCTTGTCCCTTATCTCCCATGCTAAGAGGTGCGAGAGAGCAGAGGTGGTGCGCTTGGAAACTGAAATAGCTGAAAAGGAGGAGGACTTGGAGCGGGGAGTTACGGATGAGAAATGGCATGTTCTCAGCCTCAAACAATCAGATTATAGAGCGCTAGTCACGGAAGCCGCTAAAGGGATGAGTAGAGAGCAGCAGGGACGACTGTATGATGTGGGGGATAAGGCCGGAAAGTTGATTGCTTGGTTGGATAAGAAGGAGAGAGCGAGCAGGGTGGTGCCCGTTGTGGAGAGAATGGATGGAGTGCGTGTGACTGACCCGGTGGACATCGTTGACTGCTTCGCGGCCCATTTCCGCGGGGTATACTCTCCGGTTTCTGTGCGTTCGGAGGAGGATTCTCATCTGTTGCTTAGAGACATTGCCTTGCCAACCCTATCGGAGGCTGATGCAGTATTGATGGAGGCGAAGTTGTCGTCAGATGAGATCGCTCTGGCCACTCGCTCGATCGCATCGGGTAAAGCTGTGGGTCCTAATGGTCTTCCCATCGAACTATATAAGTTGCGTCCCGATACGATAGCGCCGTATCTTCGGGACATGTTTTTCGCGGCACGTGCGGCGGGCTTCCTCCCCCCTGACCAACGCCTCGCCAACATAGTTGTGATACACAAAGAGGGGAAGCCGCGAGACCGCTGCGCCTCCTATAGGCCCATTTTGCTGTTGAACGCAGAACCCAAAATTCTGGCTAAGGTATTGGCTAATTGACTGGTTCGGGTCGTTGGCGACTTGATTCATCAGGATCAGTCCGGTTTTATACCCCATCGGAATACCGCTCTAAATTTGAGGCGGTTGCACGGCGTGCTGGCTAGAGCGGAATTTTTACGTGAGCCAGCCATCTTGGCATCTTTAGATGCTACTATGGCGTTCGACACTCTGGAGTGGCCATATATTTGGGCTGTGCTGGCGAAATTTGGGTTCGGCCCTGAGTTTATTGGTTGGATAAAATTACTTTATGCTGACCCACTGGCTCAGGTGGTGGTGAATGATAGGGTGTCGGCTCCCTTCGCACTGGGGAGAGGTACGCGGCAGGGATGTCCGTTATCACCCCTTCTCTTTGCACTTTCTTTGGAGCCTCTCGCCGCCTGGTTGCGTTGGGAGCCGTCGTTGCGAGGCATTAGATGGACGCCGGAGTTTGAAGACCGTGTCTCCCTCTACGCGGATGACATCCTTCTGTATCTCACCTCTCCCCGACAGTCGCTAATTGTATTGGTTGACGTACTGAATTCTTTTGGTCGCAACTCCGGCCTGGTCATCAACTGGGCCAAGTCGTGTGTTTACGTCCTCTCGGGTGAGGCCCCCCTCCTGCCACGGGATTGCCCTATCCAGATTGCTACCCTGGGGTTCAAATACTTGGGAATCATTATCTCACTGGATTCCGCGGTCCGCTATGAGCGAAACCTTCTCCCTCCCCTTCAGCGATTGAAGGCCGACGTCGCGAGGTGGCGACGACTTCCGCTCTCGCCGCTCAGACGGGCGGCATTGTTTAAAATGATGTCGCTACCTCGCTTCTTGTACGCTCTGCAAAATACTCTAGACGTCGTGCCTGCCCGTTATTTCCGGGAAGTGGAAGGTCTTCAGCGACAACTGTTTTGGGATGGGCGGCCGCGGATTGCTCTCGCCAAGTTGACGCTCCCTTGGTACGATGGGGGGGTCGCCCTCCCCGATATTAAACGATACTATTGGGCGTCTCAGTTGGCGGCGGTGAACCACGGGATATACGGTCCTGCCTTGAATCCGGCCTTCGAGATGGATAAATTCCTACTCCCGGGTGGGCACTATAATAGGGCGCTGTACTCGGTGACCCCGGACACGCGGTTGACAGGACCTACGCAGGTTGCGGTACGTGTGTGGCACGCGGCGAATGCGGCGATGGGGTGGAGGGATCGCTTGACTCGGGCGACGCCGTTGTATGCCTCTAGGCGGCTGGGCTGTTTGTGGAGATCGAAAGGCTTTGAGAAATGGGATATGATTGGTATATGTAAGGTGGGTGATCTTTGGGCGAAGGGGTCTTTCAAAAGTTTGAAATGCTTAAAACTGAATATAAATTAAACGATAGAGAGTACTTCCGGTATGCTCAAGTCTACCATGCGCTGTGTTCGGTTTTTCCGGACGTTGCTGCTATCCCCGAGTATTCCCCACTAGAGGATAGAGTGTTGGATGGCTACGTGCCCGACAGCACTATTTCTCTGATTTATAAGAAACTCATTAATGATCGCGCGGACTTGCTGCTCCGTCTGCGGGAGGCATGGACGGGCGATGGCTTGGAACTGGACGATGAGGAATGGGTATCGGCGGTGGCCTCCCCGAAAGAGGTGGCGATCCTGGCCCGCTTACGATTCGTACAGCTGAAGATCCTTCATAGAGTGTATGTCACGGGGCCCAGTTTGCTGCGGCTGGGTTACTCGATGGATGGACTGTGTAAGCGTGGATGTGGCCTGCCGGGTACCTTTCTTCATATCTTATGGGAATGTTCGGAGGTTGTGCGATTGTGGAACGGTATCCACACCGTAATGGAGGAGGTCACGCACGTTGCTCTGTTGCCAGAGGCTAGGAGGTGTTTGTTAAATGTCTGGGTACCGAATGATTGTAACGCGGCACAGATGCAGTGGGTGACCTTGGGGTACATGGTGGCTAAGCGCAACATTGCACAGTTATGGGGCTCCCCGAGGCCGCCCATGATCGAGGTATGGAAGGAGAATATGGACTGGTGTATGTTTAGGGAAAAGACGGTGTATGTGGCGAGAGGCAAGCCAGGGAAATGGACTAAGGTATGGGGTCCATGGAATTTATATCGTGGACGTATCTGCACCCCGCCTCTGCCATTGGAGGTCGATATTGCTTTGTCCCCCTAGCCGTGCATTCTGCGGGATGGTGTGAGGTGTGTCCCATGCTTTGTTCTCCCGTTGCCCCCCTCTACCGCTTCCAGACAAGAACGGCTTTGAATACTGTACGTTGTTCCCCGTCCTGGGAAGAGCACGCTGCTATTTCGGACTCTCATTGCCTTGAGTGTGTTTTATATTTAATAGAAAATGAAACTGTTTTTTCCGACTGCTCCTGGCCTATGGCCACGGCCTGTTACATGTGCTCACGAACTGCCGGGAGCTTTGCTTCTGGTTCATTTGAATGTGTGGCGTTGCACTGTGGGCCCTCGGGCTCTATAGCGGCCGGCCCTGGTGGTTGTAGGCCCTTGTCTGTATTTTATTGTGTACCAACGGTTTCTAATAAAAAAAATAAAAAAAAGTATGCAGCATAATCTCACTTTTATTCAGGAAGAAGAGGACGTTTGTGACTGTGACTCCGGGCTCACTTGGCAGAAACACCCCCTATCGCAAAATGTAATGCCCGTGAAAAGGGTAGGTGAACACAGTGTTATATAGAACATAGTCCTGAGAGCACGATTGAAAATGAATACTAGATATAGTGTATGGTATAAACTATGCACCAAAAAGTGTGATATAAGATGAACCGGGCGTGAAATATAATATGCAATACATTGTGCGCAATGACAGATTCATTGGAGAGCGCGAGATAGCACAGGCACTAGCGCGTGCTATGCGATATGCGCCTTGGAGTGTAATATGCACAGGGCAGTGTTGTGTAACCTAACTAGTCTCTAAAGTTGTAATATAAAATATGTGCTGGGGAGTGTAACGTTGCATATGCACTGTGACACAGATATGGATCTCAGATTGTAATATGTATGGCATAGCACTGTGCGTTATAACATAGGCATCGAGGAAGGCACGTTAGATGGGGCAATATAACCCGTGCGAAGACAAGTGTGGCATGACATATTCACGGGGTGGTGTTACAGTGCACATGGGCTAGAGAGTGTCATAGCATATGCACTAGCTAGTGGAATACAACACAGAGGTGTGTGGCACTCGTCAGGCAATGGTGGGTGTAACACAGCATTGGGCTCTGTCAGGAGCGCGCTGTGACTCTCAAGTGATGTTCGTCCCCTTTCCAGAGAGTAAAATAAAAAGTATTACACATCCGGCAGTGGATGTGTGTTTTATTAACCGTGAGGGGGGTTTCTTGCATAGTTTTGGTCGAATTTTTGTCGAATCCCCTTTGAATGGCTTGGTGTGCATGTGTATTAAATGTGCCCGTCAATAGCTACCCATGTTTGTATTAATAAACGACAAGGGTGTCTACCGGGATTAGGCACGGTAGGGCATCAGACATGTCAGAGCTTCACTAGTGGTGTAAATACATTCCACGTGGATTCATTGCATGCATAGTCGCCTTTTAATGAATATCCCGCAAATCGTCATGGTGATAGGTACGTACGGTTTGTCCAGCATGTCCTAGGTGTGTCTATAAATAAATATTTTTTTAAAATAATAAAAAACAGTGGCCGGCCCTAGGGATTGGGGTCAAAGAAATATAATTAGGAGACAGGCCCTGGGGGATGGGGTCATCAGGGCCAATAAATTAGAATAAGAGGGGGAACCACACAGCCCCCCTTCTTAAAAAATTAAAATAAATTGAAAATTTTAGTCTCTATTTTTGAATGTGTGTATCAAAGGTTATATTAGGGTGAGAGGAGGTCTGCCACTCTATCACAAGGATGATGTCATCAGTGATGTCATCAGTGATGTCATTTGAGATGTCATCAGTGATGTCATGAGTGATGTCACTGACCATGTCATGAGTGATGTAATATGTGACGTCATCAGCAGTGCATTGCGGGCGCGCGAGTTATAGTTAGCTGAACTAACTATAACGGGGGAATTTCAATGGTTTTGTACAAGTGAAAAGTCCAGCTAACTATAACACCCCTGAAACCTATGGTTTTTTCAGTGAATTTCTGAGGTTTTTTAAATGCTAATTCCTAACTATAACGTGCCTGAAACCTATGGTTTTTTCTGTGAATATATATATATACATATATACATACACATATAGGTGTGTGTTCATTTACTGAACAAACACAGTTAAAGGTTAGTTATGGTTCAGCAAAAGCAAACCTGAAGAGTCCTGAAAACCACGAGATATGATATGCAACACATAATGCATGCCTTAACACGGACCACCTGCTTTAGTGTGCCATTGGCAAGGTGTTGTATTGAGCATAGTGGAGAGTGTGATTCTGGTATGCATTGTGAGTTGCATACCATAGTACATTTCAGGGCTTTTTTGGGATATGTGATTGCTCAAACAAAACCTTTAATTTTAGTTTCTAAGGTTTTCTTATGACATTCTGTATTTACCTGGCATGTATCCATTTGGTGCTGTGCATGCCCTTCAGAATGCACAGCGGGGATTGGACACAGGGCCTGGTCAAAGGCTAGATATGCATCTTCCTGTACATCCTACAAGGGGTTTCTTGCCTAACCATATCCCTGTTTTCACAATTTCCCCCAGTTTGCACATCTTCCATTGCCACACAGCACTTCCCTGGGATTGCGGCTTCCTCATAGCACCTCCCATTTGATGTAAATGTTTTTTTCCCACCACACTAAGAACCTGATTTAGGTAAAGATCACTATTTGCTACGTGCCAGTAATAAAATATTTTGAAATGCTTAATCAAGCAATCACTTTTGATATAAAGTTAAAATGAGATTAATGGAAATCACAACTTTAAACTACCAAGATAAGCAAAATCTGAAAAAAGAAGAAAAGAGGTCCCAAAAGTGGAATTTACAATTTTAACTTCCAACTTTTTTGCTCTTCAATGCAGAAAAATCAGCTGAATTGAATTGCACTAAATTTGGCAAGAAGGTAGAACTGTTCAAGGAGTGTGGCTTTGTTGGGTTGGTGTAAATCCATTCAGTGATTTTTGAGAAATTGGTGCTAAAATCATGCTTGGGTTGGGCATTAAGAGACTACATTTTAGAGACATCTGGACCATTAATTCCTGGACTCTTAATGTAGTCACGAAACCATGGAATAGGGAGCTTTCCTGCCCTCATGCATTACAGACTTGACTTGATTTGTTTCCATCGCATAAACATTTCTGTTATGGTCGCTATTACCCAACATAGTGCATTGAGCATAATGATGGGAAAAACACAAAGAAGAGCCCAAGGTTGCAGGGTGACTTTAACCTAACCCTAGGCCCTCTGGGGCAGTTGGGGAGGAAGGAAGCAAAAAGGGCTCCACAATGGTAAAATATAAAGTAAAAAAATTATTATTGTTATTGAAGGATTTACAAAGCCTATGCTAGAATTGCTGTTCCCAGACCTTCCCAGGGTTGCAGATCCCACTAGGCTTCAGAATTCGTAGACCCAGCATAGGTTCTGCACATTCTAAAAATTAAAAAAAATAAAGTATTTAAAGCACAAATTCTATGTTTGGTCAATGGGTACACATGGGGAGGTTGGCCTCATTTGGCAAGCTAGGAGTAGAGCCTGGCTGCAGTCCAGGCCCTGCAGCCAACCCCCTGCAGTGCACGGCAGAAGGCAGTGCAGAGCAGTGGCTGTCCAGAGGAAAGACCCTGCAGCTAACCCTTCTGCACACAGCTGAAGGCTGTGAGAGTTGGCAGCCTGTGGTGAGTTGGGCACAAGTCTTGACGAACTGAGGCCAGGACTTTCAGCTAATTCCTGCTGTGCAAGCCAATAGGCCATGTTTTGGCAGTCGGCATATGGTTTGCCGCAAGACAGGCCTGGAGGCTATGCCCTGTGGTTAAACTGCCCCTCTCTGCGGATGGCAGATGGTTGTGCCCAGCTGCGATTGGTTGCCCACAGGGAGTTGGATGCGGCCAACGCCATTGCAAATATCCTAAGTCCTGGAGGTCAGGCCCTGAGGGCAATCCCGCTGCACACGGCCATGTACTACATGGTTAGCCACCCAAGACGTGTTGGGCGCAGGGCTTGTCGGAGATCAGGACCCATTGCCAAGCCACACTACACATTACTTCACAATATTTATACCAATAAATAACAACTGAAAGTGAAATGTGAAAGTGGCAAGGTTAATATCATATGTAATCTCACCTGTAAAATGATTTATAACATTTATAATAGCAACTTTTTCATTAATGGTGAGTTTGTGATCATTTAATTTGGGATGCAAATTACGATTTGCATGTCTGTTGTGAGACTTATGGATTGTGCTCCTAATCATATCCTAATCATGTAGAGCACAGCAAATACCCCAAAGGGCATCCTCAAGCTAATAAAGGAAAAGAAGGGGGAAAGAGGAAAGACACAGCAGCTACAGAAAAAGATGAGTTTTGATTTTCCTTGTAAATACCTTAGGGTAAGGGATAACTTTAAAAGAAAGCAGAAGGGTGAGCTAAAGTTCTGAAGCAAGGAAAAAAAGAGAGCAAGCATCCGAATGAGTCTTCTTAATATTGGAGACCAGGTTTTGACAAAATGGACTGAAGGTTGCACACTGGACAGTAAGGTCAGAATTTGTCAGTGAAATAGTTGGGACCTTCATTATAGACTGGTCTGTGAACCAAGCAAATCGCTTTGAATTTACAACATTGTTAGATCGATAGCCAGTGGAGTTCATGAAGATGGGATGTGACTGAAAGCAGTAATGGGAATATTCAGGATGAGTTGTGGAGGAGATTTTGCACTCCAGGTTTTAGGATTTTTTTTTTAAATATATAACTATCAATTTCACTTCTTTTGTGTGCTATGCTTGCCATATGCTTGCCTTGCATGTGTAGAAAATCAAAGGAGTGGCCTAGTGTAAGAACCAGGACTCAAGCATGCACAATGATTATGTTATACTTCAATGATTCGTATCTGAATCTTGTTTCTGCAGTTATAAATCTATAACATTTATTATACCTTTAACAATTAATGCAACATTTTTCACAGGACGAATTGGCTGAAAACATCGACATTCTTAATCAACATGATCCTAGAATTCAATATACCCACACAATCAAAAAAAGTGCTTAGCATTCTTAGACGTCTGGATAGACATCATTGAAGGAAAAATTTGTACTAGATTATACAAAAACCTACTAATCGTAACAACTCTTTGCTTTTCCAGAGCTTCAATCCCCCCTCTTTGATAAGGAATTTACCATATTCTCAATTCTTATGTACCAAACGGATTAAGTCAGAAGTAAACATTTGTACTGACACCATCACTACACAAGGAAATGATTACATTGCAAGAGGATATCCAGCAGGTCTACTTAATGAATTAAAGACAAGAGCAATGGTACAGCCGAGACAAAAACTACTGGAAAAACGAAGCAAGCATACAATTACCAGAATGGTTTTCGTATCTAAATACTCAACAGTATCACATCAAATCAAGAGTATAATCAACAGACGATGGAAACTATTAGCAGAGGAGACTGACTTCCATGGGTTATTCCAAGATAAACCACTGTATGCATTCACACGAGGAAAGAATCTCAAAGAAATACTATCAAAAGGAACACCTTTGAAAAAAACTACCAAAGGAGGCACTATTAAATGCCATAATTGTATCCATTGTAACAATGCAATACTAGGCAATACACTTACTCACCGAATGTCGGGTGAAAAAATTAAGTTATCACAGCTGTTGGATTGCAATTCATCTAATGTGGTTTACACAATAAAATGTCTCTGCGTCTTACTATATGTAGGTAGAACAGAAAGGAAAATGAAGACCCATTTAACGGAACAGTACCATCAGGAATAAAAATTTAAATTCCAGTATAGCAAATCATTGGAATACGGTACATCATAATATTTCTCAACTCAAATTTCAAATTATTGAACAGACATTAAAAATAGAAGGCAACAATAATTCCAAAAGACTTCTACAAAGAGAAGCATTCTGGATAAAAGATCGAATACACATGTCCCCGCAGGGCTTAATGATAAATTCAAGATGGCATGTTTTTTATAGAGACATTTTACAACACACAAAACTTTATTGACAACATTGCATTAACACACAGAGGTAA
The DNA here is from genome assembly GCF_964204655.1 of Triturus cristatus. Lineage (NCBI taxonomy): Eukaryota > Metazoa > Chordata > Amphibia > Caudata > Salamandridae > Triturus > Triturus cristatus. The sequence goes on along the minus strand of NC_140584.1, from coordinate 991,726,336 downwards.
CATTGCACATATGAATATCTGATGCTGTATGATTACATAGCCATAAGAATGTATTCTGCTATTCTATCTTTTGAACACCACCTTTGTGTTTGACCTTTTCGTTTGACATGAACTTATTTGATCTCAAACGAGCACTGAATGTTATATAACGGTGTAGGTAGCATCACTGTATGTGAATATACTTCATTCATTACCCCACAGGAAATTGATCTCGCGTTGACGAGATTAGTATCCGCTCATATACTTGACTCTATAGAGGTTTGACGCGTTTGAAGATGGCGACTGCTTTCGTACCTAATTTAGTTACATGGGACACAACGATCAAATGTTTTCTTAACGAACGCTGTGTAGGCATTGTTAATCATTGGTTTGCTGTTCATTGATATTGTCGGGTTGACAGCCTTGGATTTAATTACATCGTATATAAAGAAGAGTTTACCGACTTTGACGATATGATTAATCGATTATGTTATTCGGTATGGTCTTTGATCACTAAACATACATAGCTTTATATACGTTCCAAGATGGCAACTATGTTAATTTAACGCGTTCTAAGATGGCGATTACGTTAATTTAACGAATCCGGTCATGCGGAAAGTTAGTCACCTGATTTCTTTCTACTAACACAGTGAAGGCGTCGTTGTATCCTGCTGTACACTGGTTGATCGTTTTGCCGACCATTTCGGTTTTTGCCTGGTAAGAGTCATAGAGAAAAGGGTTAGATAGTAGGTATAGGATTACAGATAATTGTGTAACTAACGGAGATTCCTAATATTTCAGATACATCCGTTGGTAACATGCTGGTCATTTGGAAGGAAGGTATGTTTCAGTCAGTGTAAACCGATGGTTTTAGCACTTGGTATCTTTGACGTAAATGAGCATGAGATTTAATGTTACAGGTCACTTCGACTCGGTGGGACTCTTATGACGAAATTGGAAGTCAGGCAGTGTAAGTGTGATGTTATTTTGGTGTGGTGTGATGTGATTCACTTCACATTGGGTGAGGTGGAAGTCCTTGGAAGGTTCTTTGACTTACTGGATTCATATTACTGATAGACCCAATTTTGGCACAGAGACTATTGCTTTCTGAACACACATTTAGGCCACTGGCAATAACTACATCTGATGCATCACATCCATATGAACTTTTACTTTGCTTGTCGTGAATTGTGCACTCTTCAATTTTCAAAAAATGTAACACCACAAAAAAAGTTTTGTTGTAGCTATATATATATAACGCTGTTTTGGCATACGAATGCTTATATTATGTTTTATCTACAGGTTGTTGCCCCTGACGAAGGGACTTTCAGTCCCGAAATGCATTGGGCGAAACGCAAAGAACATCACAATTGAATAGAAGTGATTGTTTAGCAACTGTTATGTAGTAATCATCTACAGTATGAATATGCAATATTATTGTGATGAAAATGTTGCATTAATTGTTAAATGTATAATAAATGTTATAGATTTATAACTGCAGAAACAAGATTCAGATACGAATCATTGAAGTATAACATAATCGTTGTGCATGCTTGAGTCCTGGTTCTTACACTAGGCCACTCCTTTGATTTAATGTTCAGGATGAGTCATGCTGCAGTATTTTGGTTGATCTCATTTTGGTGTATAAGTTAATATGAAAATCACAGATAGAAGTTTCGTAATAAAGGCGCAAGGTCATAAATGAGTGAACCTCCATTTTGTGGGTCAATAGTAGAAGAATCTTCTTGAGCATTCATAAAAGAGTAAAGCAGGTCTTGGAAACATGATTGATCAGTATCATAACGATGATGATCAAAAACATACCAACGTTTTTTGACGGAGGAAACCAGGGTGGAGGGATTACCCAAATCTGTTGGCTAACATGAGAAAAAGCAGACTGAGTGCTGGTTGTTACAATCACAGGGGGGGCCTCCCTTCCGTCACCAAGGATCGCACGGCCTAATTAGCGCGCTGCAGAAATGACAGGCACACTCGATAATTGCTGTGTGGTGGGGACTGCCTGCCGGCTCTGCCCATCTTTATTTTATATACACGCTCACGCCAGCCGGCATGAGCGCAGGGGCGGTCACGGTGTAGTGCGCACCAGCGATAAACGCTGGTGCGCCAACCGTCACATCCCATCTCAACTCAGTCCTTGACTGGATCTCAAAAGTCTCATGGTCCACTTACTTGGCAGGTGAAGTCTCTCAGGCGAGTGCTCGGCGGAGGGTATCCCCTTAGGGTGTACCTGGCAGGGCCCCGGCCGGTGGTGGGGGCAGGTACTGGTGTGCTGGGTCCCAGAGGTAGGGTCTTCCGGACTTGCTGGCATCGGGATCACTTCAGGCCGGTGGCCGTCAGCTGCCTGGGGTTCACCTTGTCCAGCCTCAGCCTCCTCGGCGGGGTCTGCGACAGTAGGGGTGGGCTGAGGCCTATCCAGCCGTTTGAACCAGGAGATGTTGCGAGTCACTGTTTCCCCGGCCTTCTCGACAGTCACCATGGTCACTGTCCTATACCCCTGTTCATACCTGGTCCGGAATTTCCCTCCTGGTCTCCTGTCTTTCATGATGACTGTGTCCCCTTGCTGTAACTGGCAAAATGCAGCTCTTCGAACTTGGCTAGCAGTGGTGTTGCGCTGTTCCCTCCTCTGGAAGGCGCTTCTTTCGTCAAATGGGGGGGAGACCACCCGGGCATGGTGGGGAGGCCGTCTCAGCGGGTGCCGTGAAACATTAGCGCCCAGAGCGCTTGGCGTGTTGAGCAGTGCGGCGTGCTTCGGTACTCCCACAGGAACCTTTGCAGTTCATGTTCTGGGTTGTTTTGCTCTGCCAGTGCGATGCAGAGGGTTTTGTTTATTGTCCTCATGAGGCGTTCCACTTCCCCATTGGCTTGGGCTATTGTGGGGTGATGCCCAGGTGCTGGATATCGTGGTGGTGCATTAATTCACGGAACTCGTGTCCTTGGAACGGGGGCCCATTGTCACTGCGAAGTTCATCTGGACATCCAAACAGGCGGAATATCTTCTCCAGAGCTGGGCCAACATGCAGGAAGGCGGTAGACTGTACAACTTCTACTACTCGGTACTTTGAGTAGCTGTCAATGAGAGCTAACGTGACGCGCCCGTCATGGAAGCTCCCAAAATCCACGCTTACTTTTCCCCAGGGTCGCCGGCCATGCTCCTCGGTGAGTATGGGTGCTGGTCATTCTACTCCGCTCGTCAGTTGGCAGGATGGGCACCTCCGGACTGTCTCTTCTACTTGAGTGTCCATCCCTGGGAACCAGACCTTCTCTCTCATTCGAGCTTCATTTTCTCCACGTCGCGTGTACCTGTAGGGATGCCGGGATGACGATACGAGGTCCTCTGAGGAGAATACCCCCTTGGGTGAGGCTTAGTTAGTTTCGGACTCTCCACATGTTCATCAGTCTCTCTTTCTCTGGGCTTGACCAATTGTTTGCAGCTTGCAGAAATTGGCACCACAGCCCTCTTTGGATGGTTTCTCAGACTTTGACTATAACTGGGGCTTGTTCCAAGGCGGCAGCCACTTCTTCGAGCGTCAGTGCCCGGGGACACGTCAGTGTCGCGATCATGTCTAGGTGTGCCTCAGTGTAATTGTTGCTGGGTTCTTCGTCACTTTCTCCTGTTATGCCTGGGTATCGGGACAGGAAATCAGCCGGGTTCTTGGCTCCGGGCCGGTATACAACATCCATGTCGTAGTGCTGAAGCCCGATAGCCCATCTTTCAATGCGTGGCGGCGGGTGGGACACTGAGCCTTTGAAGAGAGGTATTAGCAGTTGGTGATCCGTGACCACAGTAAAAGGGTGTCCGCATATGTAGAGGTGGAAATGTCTGCATTCCCATCGGATGGCCAGAGCCTCGCTCTCGATTTGAGAGTTTTGCTTTTCAGTTGGGGATAGCGCTTTGCTGGCGTACGCTAAGGCAGTCCATCGTCCTGGCTCTTGTTCCTAGGTGAGGACAGCCCCATGGCCTACGGGGCTGTCATCTACCAATATTTCTGTCTTCTTTGCCTGGTCAAAGTATACCAGCGTGTTGTGGTCGAGGAGGGCTTTCTTGACTGCTTGGAATGCTGTCTCTTCAGCCGGACCCCACTGCCACATGGCGTCTGTCTTGGTGAGGTTTCAGAGAGGCTCTGCTAGAGTTGCTCGGTCCGGAATGAAGCGTCCACAGTACGTGGCCATTCCCAGGAAGCTGCGTACTTCCGCCACGGAGAGTGGGGCAGCTGCTGTCTTGATCACTTGTGATTTCCGTGGGTTGACTTGTATGCCTTTTTGGATGAAGGTGTATCCGAAAAATTCCATCTTTTGTTGGAACAGCAGACACTTCTCTCTGTGGAGGGTGACGCCGTGGTCTAGGTGTCTCTTTAGGGTGGCTCTCATGTGCCAATAGTGTTCTTCCACTGCCTTGGAGTGGATGAGTATGTCATCACTTACGTTGAGGACGCCCGGTAGCCCTACCAGGATCTCTTTGACAGCGTTCTGGAATATTCCCACGGCAGAGGATATTCCGAAATTCAGTCGCTTGTACCTCCGGAGACCTAGGTGCATGCTGAACGTGGTGATGTACCGGCTGTATCTGGAAAGGGCTAATTGGTGATAGTCCGTGTCAATGCAGAGTCTAATCTTCCCTGGTTGGGGAGGTTTTTCTGCAATCACCTTGGGTGATACCCATGGCGTGGGCCCGGATACCTTCTCTATGACCCCTTGATCCTCGAGTTTCTGTAATTCTTCCTCTACCAGAGGCCGTAGGTGAAACTGGATCCACCGGTGTCGTAGGGCTGTTGGCGGGACGGTCGGTTCTATGTGCAGGCAGATGGGGGCTCTCTTTATCTTCCCTAGTCCTTTGAACAGGTCTTCGAACTGGTTCAGTAGTTCTTCCGTCTGGTCTGCTTGTATCCTTTCAGCAAACATCACCAAACCCAGATCTTCAGCCGCATGGCTACTGAGCAGCGTGTCCACTTCTTGATTGATGACGTGAATCTCAATGGTGATCTCGACATCTTCTGACCGCACTCGCACAGTCATCTTACCTCGGAGGGGTAGTGGTGAGTCACTTCCGTATGCAAAGATCTGTGCTTTCGACGGTCTCAGCTCTGGTCTGGGTCTTAATTTGTTGTACTGCTGGATTCCCATTACCGTTACTGAGGCACCGGTGTCGATTACCGCGTTGACGTCTGTCCCTGCAACCTGTACTGTGCAGCGGGGTTGGGGTCGCCTCCGGCTCTTCAGGGCCCGGGTAAACGAGATCAAGTATGTTTCTCCTTCGTCCTCTGACGTGGACTCGTCTTGTTGGTAGGTTGTCGGTTCCCTCTTCTTCCCTTCGGGCTGTGATGCAAGCGAAACTTGTGATAGTTGCCTGACCATCTTCCTCATGTGTTTTGGTCTGTTCCCTTCTCTGCGCTGCGTTTTCTTTCTGCATACTGACGCGAAGTGGTTCGCGATGCCGCAGTTGGTGCAGGTCTTTCCTTGTGCCGGGCATGCCTGTGTGGGGTGGTCTTCGTACCCACAGTACCCACATTGATTCTTTGGGGGTTGTGGCTGGCGATCACGAGGTCTGTAGGTCCTGTTTTGTGTCCTGACTGCGTCAGCTTTCTCCATTTTGACTGCGATGCCTTTCTCCGCCCCTAGCACCAGCGCCATGTCCATTTCCTCTGCTCGCGCCGCCGACAGATCGTGGGATCGTGCCAGTACAAGGATGTCATTCATCAGGATGTTCGGTTGCCTGAGTATGAGGCCACGTAGAACTTTGCTGTGAATTCCAAGGATCAGCTGGGCTCTGATTTCCTCTGCGGCTCTGTCTCCCGCGACATGGGTGGTGGTTAGTTCCCGGAGTCATGCGTGAAAATCGTCTACTGACTTGCCCTCTCTCTGCTTGGCTTGCCGGAGCTTAAAATGTTTGAAGTCCGGGTTCATTTGTGGGTCAAAGTGGGCATTTAGGCCTGTGACTACCTCCGCGTAGTCGTCAGGGGGACCTCTCCTGCATAGTGGAGTAGCAACAAGCGTTTAACTGCGCCATCCTTCTCCCTCGTGGCGATGAAGTAATTTTCTAAGCGACCTAGCCAGGTCTGCCACCGTGGCGCAGCCATGGAGGGGTCCGCCGACTCACTGAATGGGGGCAGGACTCCTGAGGGTGGGTGGTGGGGAGCTGCTGGCGCAAGGGCCTGGGCGGCGTTATCCTGCTCTCCCATTACACTAAACGTAGGTGCAGAGGGGTGGCCTGCCAAGGATGCTGGTGTCTTGTGGTGGGCCTAGGCGTGTAGGCATTGGCGCACAAGCTGGAAATCGTGAGGGCTTGCGTGCTTTCAGTGGTGTGTCACTCACCGGGCTGGCGTGGGCCAGTGCAGTGCCCTTTGGCTCCTTCTGGACGTCTGCAGTTTGCCCCGTCGTGGTGTGGGGCCGGAGACTTCCAGAAGCTTCTGTGGCAGGTAGGGGGGGTGGGGCAGCCTTATCTGAAACTGTGACCAGGAAGGGCTGCTTGCAACTGGGCTGAGTCAAGCAGGGTGTAGGCTGTTACCCTCTGAAGCAGGGCAGAAACAGCGTGTGTTGCTCCCTTCCTTCGTCGCCAATGTTACAATCACGGGGGGCCTTCCTCCCGTCACCAAGGATCGCGCGGCCTAATTAGCGGGCTGCAGAAATGACAGGCACACTCTGTAATTGCTGTGTGGCGCGGACGGCGTGAGTGCAGGGGCGGTCATGGTGTAGCGCGCACCAGCGATAAACGCTGGTGCGCCAACCATCACACTGGTGTCCAAACAGGAGAACTTTCTTCTTGAGTCTGTAGAGTTTAAGGCAATTATTTTGCATCCAGGCAATAACTGAATTCACACAGGAGCAGAACTTGGACTGTACCTGAGCTTGCTTCTTGTGATAGAAATGATGATCTGGGTACCATCTTCTTATAATATAGTGTCCAGACCAAAGGATCGCATAAATTTAGTAAGAGGAGACATATATTCATTGAATATATTAAGGCTAGGTAGAACCCTTGGAGTACCCCACAGTTCAAAGGGGACTCAATGGATCTGTATGGTTGGAGAAAGATGGCTTGAGATCTATGAGAAAGGAAGGAGCTTATCAATTGAGTGCAGTTTTGCAGCAGTTCAGTTTGAAAAGAGAGTTGATCAAGGTTAAATGAGAAACTATGTGAACCTCAATGGAGATATTTAATAGTACAAGGTGGCTGGATGTCCTTGATCAAGAAGAATTTCGAGGTTGCCAATCACAAAGACGAAGGCAGTTTCTGTACTATGTGATGGGTGGAAGTCTGACTGTGAATAGTCAAGCAGACATTTATCCTTTATAGATTGAATGAGTTGCTTATTAATGGCTCTTTAAAGATCTTGGCTGGGAAAGGCAAACAGGACATGATGTGGTAGCTACTTAAGATTTTAGGTCAGCAGAAATAATGCTCAGAAGATGGGCCACTTGAACTTGCTTCCAGCAATCCAGAAAAAAAGCTGAGGATATGTAGAGATTGCCAAGATCTGTAAGAGATGAATCAATGTCCTCGGGAGCTAGAGCTCCCATACTAGGGCAGCAAGGGTCCAACGGGGGTCCTGACTTGGTTGATTTAAGAAGAGAAAGAAACTGTTAACTAGATTGTGTGTGAACACTGAGTAAATAAGGTATTATTAATAATATGGATCATATCAAGGGTGGCAAGCACAAAATCATTGGGAGGCTGGGAAGGAAAACTGGCGTGCAGAGTGGATTTTTTGGGGAAAAAGAAAGAGGAGAGCTCCTGATAAAACATCAGTGAGGGTGTGGTAGAGATACAGCAGTCCAGGGGACAAAAGGAAGCCTTTTACAATAGTTAACATTTCACAGAAAGAATTAGCAAAGGCTTCAAATACTTCTAGGATAATAGGATGTACATGCTGCCCTAATCCTACATTGATATTTTTAATCAGCATGCTATAAGAAAATGTGTAATTGGAATGGTAGGAACAGCGTCATTAACATTTCAGAGCTCTGTAGTGGCGTTTGGAAATTTTGAGCTCCTCAGATTGCCATGGAGCTCCTGGTGTCAAGAAACATTTTTCTAAGAGCCGCCATTCTAACCAAGAGCACCTGAAATCCAAGAATTGAAAGACTCGGTGGAGGAAGAGATACAGGGAGTGATAGAGAAAGGGGATCTGCTAAGGATGTGTGATAGTTTGTCAGTCATCATTTTAGACAGGAGTCTCCTGTAGAGCAGCTGGGGCTTAGGGCACAACCAAGATTTGTCTAAGTATGTGGAGAATTCAAAAGGAAAATTTAGACGATCAGAGTAAACCTTAGGGAGAAGATCAGAAAGTACACTATTGTTGTTTCCCAATTGCTCTTTATTGATTGTTTTACCTTGTCTAGATTACTACCGGGTCTAATTAAATATGATTGTATACATGTGCCACATTATTTCAACATTGAGTGCCGTAATGTTATCTTGATAGAGTGATATCATTGATATCATATGTCACTGGAGTTAGGCATGGGTAACATTTTAATTACCCAGTGTAATTTCTTTAATTTCACTGTACTCTTTTGATGCAAAATTACCAAAAAGTATGCAATTATGGCCTTTAGCGTAATTATAAATAATTTGGCACAAAACCAAATCGCAGGAGCACAATAACAACAAATTTTGTGAATCTAAGCGGCTGCTACGGTTCATGTTCTTCTGCATTTGTTTAGCACAAAAGGTACCCTCTGGCCCATTTTGAATGTGAGGGTGCATTTTGCGGAAAGAAAATAATGCCTAATGATGAGTTATGTGGCTACTGATTCTGATAGGCCTGCCAGACATATCTTATTTTGCTAAGATCGGCATTCAGCAACATCAGTTCTGTACTATAGATGTCCCATAGTGGTTGTTAATCGACTATTAGTAGGGACTATTTGTTCTTCTCCCATGCTGCAGTTGAAAATTCATGTGACTCTAATTGTCTTTGAAACTATTACTCCATAACCCTGTGAAGAGGGAGCTTCCTCTTTGGAATGTGGTCTCACTTTGGGAGCCCCTCATCTCTAAAGGCTGGTACAACCATGGACATAGAAAAAACACAGGATAACATGAAAACCAACAAAAAGAGCGCAGATGCTATTCCTGGTCCTACAGTATGTGGCATTCCTACAGGAAGCTTTCAAAGTTGTGTATTCTATTAAAAGTGTATAGGCATTTAATGGAGTCGCTGCTTGAATTGTACACAAGCACCGGCAGATGACAGTAGGGTTTCTGGAAGGAAATGTGGAAAACATCAGAAATATATTTATTCATATTCTTTATATCGTGTGTCAATACACTGGCCACTGCAGTGGGTAAAGTAACAATGAATGTACAGGTCATCACATTGTAGTCCATTCAGATAGTAACATCTGTGTAGTACAGTAGGTAGTAGGCAAGGTAGGAACGTACTGTTTTCTTAAGGTCTTTTTGGAATTGCTACCTTGGGAAGGTTCCCTAATTGGATATCTGGCAGGCGTTCCCAAGTGCTGGCAAGTGGATTTTGGGCAATACAATTGTTTTGTATTGTGAAAAGTATATCTAGGTCTCATTACAGTCACGGGTGTGGACTGAAAGTACTGTGATTTCCTTGCATGATATGCCAGGCTGGGCTATTATGTGTGGTTGGTAGTGTCTCTCCTACGAGGAAAGTGTTGGTGTCATGTGTGAGGCCAGAGGGTGCTCCATTCTTATTGCTTCTGGTTTGGTGCTGTGCTTAGATGTGTAGGTGATGCAGAAAATTTAGAACTGTGCAAAGAGTAGACAGACACTCATCCTTCGATAGACCTTCAGTGTGCCTCTAGATTTCTTGAAAGCAGCTATGAAGCTCTCAAATGGCTCTTGTTGGGTGTGGGTGGAGTGAACATGAAGTCATCTTGGCGGAGTCAATCTAGGGGTTGGTTGCTGGTTGAGGTAGACATGTAAGCTATCTTGGTCTGGTAAGAATTCTCCAACAAGTAACGCAAGGGGTGGCTTGAAAGCAGCTATCATCTAGGTCCAAAGGCGAGACATTCTGCATGCAAGTGAGTAACCTGACCTACTTTGTCCCTTTAGGTTCATTGGTCTAGTACAGCGAACAGGATCCTAAAGCTAGAAAAAGAGAAAATGATGACAGTCGCCCATCTTTAATTCCTAATGAATGACTGGTAATACTAAGACCTACGCATGCGGCTGGTCTGAGAGTTGCTTGAAGGCAGTCTATTATTATCTTCACTCATCAGGGAGCTGAGCATAGGGCGTGGGCAGTGAAGGGTTTGATGCACCCTCCTTTACTGATTTGGATTTCTTTAATTTTGTTTTACCAGTGACACAGATTGATTTTAAACCTCAAATTACCACAAAGACTATGGAAGGGAAGTTCACTGGGACCACGTTTGCCCTTGGGACACCTGATTGTATCTTTATTGAACCAGATGTCGATCCAGAAGATATGGTGTGGTTGGTGGTTGCGACCAGCAAAGGTAAATGCGGCAAGGGAAGTTTTCATGATCAGCCACATGTGCCATGTTTTATTTGCTTGCTTCCCTTCCTGTTGATCATGGCCCACCTTCTCTACTCATGATTATTTGCACAAACACTTGCTACAGTTGCACACCCGGGAGGGTGATGTGTGGTCAGTCTGAGTACTGGTGACCTTGCACACTAGGCAGGCTTTCCATTCCCCGGTGGAGCTCTATGACATCAGCTGCCTCCAATGGAAGAGTGTTAAAAATACGATTAATCTCTTTACCCCATTGCCATAAATGCTTGATGTGTATAGGGGAATGCAGTCAAACCAGTGCTTAATTTGAATCAGTGGTTTCTGGTGCTGGGCACCAGCACTTCATTGACAATACCGGCACTTGTGACTGTCTGCCACAAGGTGGCGCTATCTGGCTAATTTAGAGATGACCATAACAACAGTCAATTATTAATTCAATGTACATTATAATTACTATTACCTGCCCCCCAAGCCATTCTTATAGTTTTGGGGGCCTGTAATAGTCCAAATTCTCACACTTGAAGGAGTGTGATGGCTATTAGTTGTGTTGTTACTATCACTGGCAGCATGGCAGGGGCAAAGCTGCAGTGGCCTCTAATGAGAGCCCTGGCACTTATTGCTTTAAAAATTACGCACTGAGTTAAACACAGATACGTTACTGGTCAAACCCCAAAAAAATAGTCAAAGGGAAAGCATGTATATTATGACGGAATAGGATTGTAAGGGACATCTCAGGTCACTGACAGAGTAAGGGGTACCTTGCTTTCCAAAAGCTGCTGCACAAAGAACAAAGGGCCAGCACATGAAGGATAAAAAAGGATGTCTGAACTTGCCAACACCTTAACAACCCTAAAAATGTAGGCATTAGGCTACAGCTTTTTCACCACAAAAAGAGCTTACAGGCTTTAAAAGTCGTCACATTGCTTTTGGGGTCTGGCACAGCTACAGCGCCACTCGGGACGGGTCTGGGGTACTCCTCTGGAAGGTGAACCGCATATGGTATACCTGTATGCCGATGTTATTCTACTCTATTTTCTGGATGTATGAGATGGTTTGAATGACATAGCACAGGAACTGACGCGACTTCAAGAACGCCTCCGGCCTGGGGGTTCACTGGTCGATGACCTGGCTGTTTCCTATCGATCGGGAATGCCCTGCTGACCATATCATGGTAGATAACCAGCAGATTGAATGGGAGCCCCACACCTTCAGATACTTGGGCATTAATATATATCACTCCGCTCCCGGTGTCTTTAAAGGCAACTTAATGAGAGCCATCTCCACTCTCCGGCCCAAAAATGCTTTTTGGAAGTCGCTCCCTCTCCCTCTTCAGGGCCGGGTCGCGTTATCTAAGATGGTGATGCTTCCGAGATTACTCTATGACTTTGCAAACCTAGCCTTCGCATCCTCCACAAGGGGCTCCACATGTTGGATGAAATGCTGGCTGATTTGATTTGGAATACTGCCAGGCGCAGAGCCGCCCTTTCTAAATTACAGTTACTCACAGACAGCTGCGGATCGGGGACTCCAGTTTTTGTGCACTACTATCTTGCAGCTCAGCTACAGTGGTCAGCTAGATTGATGGCTGGGCATAACCTGACAGAGGTATTAACTGCAACACTCAATAAAGATGGTTTTAAAAAAAAGACTCATGATGCTTTTGGGGAAGATGTAGATTGAGCCTGCATGCAAGGCCAGCTCCTTGTGCAGCAAGAGAATCGCCACATCCTCTGAAAGCCAAACTGTACATTGAAATGCGTGCCTTGCAGCAGCAACCGGAGTTACTCATTGGTAAGCAACTCCATGAGCACCTTTAATTCTAGCTGGAGTGCTTATAAGTCTCTTATTTATGCCACGTCACTCATTTATGTAATGCCATTTATTTCTCATTCTCCTTCTTGTTCTCAAGCCACACTTATTGCCACTGATTTGTGTCAAATGTCATTTAGTGGTCCTCAATTCACTTGATACCGTTCTAGTGATATCATTCATAAAGTGGGCCATTAATTTAGATCAGGGGAACCTTACTAGCTTAATAAACACGTGCTGGTTAGGTGTCAACAAAAATATCAGTGAAAATCTGCTGAACTCCTGGTAGCTGTGGTGCAAGCACGAGGCAACTCCCCAGAGAAAATGATGTTAGGGACAAGCAGCACCAATCATTTTTAAGTCTAGAAAACAATGCAATAAAAGTGCTTAGGAAAAGTAAAGCAACCATTTAAAGTCACAGACCCTGACATAGACATGTTTTCCAGCGGATAACAATGGAGAGAAGGTTGGATGCCCCAAGCAGGTTGACCAGGTCAAAGTTTTTACCTTGGGACTCAGAGCCTTCTTGGGCCCTTAGCAATTGGACGGCCTTTGCAACAGCTTAGGAGAGGGAGGACAGCCTTCAGGGCGGGACTGGGAACAGCAACGAGCCCTGGCAGGGTGCTCCACTGGCCCTGGGAGCGGGGCCGGGGGAGGGGGAGGGCTAGCGAGAAGCACCGCTCCTGCTTTTCTTACAGATGGTATTGCTGCAAAACCGGCCCCCAGTGAGAAAAGCGCCCCCATGGGCACAAAACCATCCCGCACCCCTTTGGCCCACTGGGGAAATGCACAATGCCCGTTACGGCCAGTCCGGCCCTGGCAGCCTTCCTTGGGAAGATCGGTCTGGTGTAACGGGAGCACAGCCGGAGCGGTGACACCCTTCAAAGCAGTGAAGTTGCCGAGCTGGGCTACGTTTAAAGCAATCGCTCTGCAATCTCATTCATTCAGAGAAAACAAACTCCTAAAGTGGGAATGAAATGACCACAAAATTCATGGAGTTTTTTTTTTATCCCTGTATGTGAGGGCTACTTAACATTTTCCCTTCCTTTTTCTGCCATACCTTGCATTGTAGGCAAGGACAGGAAAAATTATTGACAATTGTCCCATCCTCAATGGGGCAGATAACCATCAGACACAGAAGTCCTCAGGCGGATGCACTGCAGAGTCAGGGGTTACTGACTTAATCGACTGTTTTGATCAAGTCCTCCAGTAGGACAAGATAGAAGGCTGAAGCCAGTAAGGGCACCTCGGTGTTGTATACCTCATCATTGAGCTGAGCTGAAGCATTTGCTTTTGGTGCCAAAAGCTCAGAGTGGGACGAAGCTGGAGTTTGAAACCACCTAGCTGCTGGGATAGAATTGCTGACTCGGCCCAGTCCAAGGTTTACCTTTGGACTTAGTCACAGTTTAGGTTCTCAAAATCCACCAGTAGGGAAGGCTCAAATCTGTAACTGGCCAGGGCTACTCGAGGCCGGATACTTTTTCCACAAGGTCCTGCTGAACCCATTTTCAGCGCAGAATAAACCTCTGAGGGGGTGACTTTTTTTTGCCTGTCTTGGTTGCATACTCCCTAGACAAACCTCAGCCGCTTCTCCTGGTCCTCTAGAAGTAAGAAAATGTCCTAGTCCCACTTATCTCCAACTGCTGGAGGTCTATGAAGGACAGGAAGTGGTGCTCAGTGCCATGGCTGTCGACCTGGCGGGGCTCTGTCTTTCAGGGTCCTAGTGTCCTCATGACATAACATCTCCCTCCTCCATACAGAAAAACAACATATCTCTGACATGACAATAGTCACAGTTCTTTGTCTTTATTTTTTATGGTTTTTTTTCCTGTTTGAAGTCTTAGATCTATAAATTAAACGTTCATAGGCAGGTATAACCTTTTTTTCCTCCATCAGTATTTTATTTGCTTTCATCGAACGCACATGCAAAATTCTTAGGCATCTCTATGAATAATACATAGCCCATACGTTCGCCCCTGGTAGCCATGAGCAGTTTGAAATAACACCCCCAATGAAAACACAGTGACAAAGGAAAAGAATAGGGGTACATAGGCAGAGCAGTCAGGATATCATATTGGTAGGAGCTCCAAACTAGCAACAAAGTCTAATACTGGTCTCTTATGCTTCATGTTCACAAAGGTAGCGGTCGCAAGGATCTGGGGCAGCCGAAAATGGGCCCTCTTTGCGACAAGAAGTCTAGCAGTGATTGCCATTGGGTTTCACATTTATAGTCCATTTCCAGAAGGGACCATGTTAGTTTTTACACAGCCAGCAATGACAACAATTTCCCTGGAAATTCTTTAATCACCAGCAGAGTCCATTTGAATACAATCAGTTATTTTGCAGCCAGCATCATATGTGTTATAGTCTCCAGTCCCCTTTCAACTAACCCTGGGCGTAGTTCGCGTAGTCGCGCTAGGCGTAGCTGGATGTATGATGTTACAACGCATGCTTTTACACCGCATGCCGTTACAACGCATTTTTTACACCGCAAGATCTGTTACAACGCAAGCCTTTACAACGCATGCTTTTACAACGACGTACACTAGATGGAGTGTTGACATTAGAAATGTATAATTTACTATTCTAACTCCAGTCCACGTTGCAGTAGGGAAGGTGTTTGGATAGTAAAACTACACTATTTCTAATGTTAGCACGCCATCTAGTGCATTTCGTTGTAATGGCATGCGTTGTAATGGCATACGTTGTAACAGATTTCGCGTTGTTACAGTTTCGTTGTAATGGTAGTGCGGTGTAAAAGTTGCGTTGTAAACGTTGTATACCGGCGTAGCTACGTGAAGTGCACTTTGCACTATGCACACTACGCGTAGCTACGCGAACTGCGTAGTGCGGTAGGGAAATGCTGTTTGCAATGATTGCACAGTGCCGGATGCTTGTCCGCACTGTGCAATCATTGCGAACGGCATCATGTACAGTGCAAGCGGTCGTTTTCTGCCGCTCGAGTAGATTTGCACTCGAGTGGCAGCTTTCTCAACGCGGACTGGTAGTTTCTCATCGCGCGCGGTCGCGAGCATACGCGACCACTCGCACTGAGAAACCTGCCCTCCCCGCATTGAGAATCTCGCCGGGAGGTTTATTTTCCACGTTCGTGGTCGCCAACTTGATGTTGAGGACCGCGAGCGAGCAAAAAATTAACGCTACGCATTTTTGCACTGTGCTACGTGCGATTCGCGTAGTTGCGCAAACTAGGCACACTCCGCGAGCATAGCGTAATTTTCCGCCCAGACCTACTTTCAACATGTATTTCAGCTCCAGGGGTCAAATGCCCAGGATGATCACTACTGGGTTTGCTGTGATCAGACAGCCTATGACGCACCTAATCAGTGCTTAATTTGTAAAATAATAAGTGCCAGGGATCTGACCAGGAGGCCACTGCAGCTTGCACCACCCACTGCCCTTGTCATTGCTGCCAAAACAAGTACTAACCATCTCTCCCTCATGCAAGTACAACAGTTCAGATTATTTCAGGTCCCCAAAGCTAAAGGAATGGCTGGGCAGGCAGGTATTAGTAATTTTTAATGTATATTGTATTCATAAACAATCATTGTTCTGCTCATCTGTAAATTAGATGAGCAGCGCCACCATGTGGCAGACTGCTGGTGCTGGGCACCAGAAACCAATTAAGTGCCGGTACTGAGCACCGGAAACCACCGGTTCTAACTAAACACTGCACCAAATGTGGCGAGGATTTCTTTCCGAACAAAGACAATCTTGGGCATCATCACCACACATGCATGTTGTCCTTCTTTTGCCGATATTCCCTCCAACAATGATCCCAAGCAGAACTGTACACTTGCTTAAACCAGACTGGTGTTATGTGGCAATGCATCATAAATGTATACATCAATTCTCTGTTCCACACGCTTTGATTAACACTGGGATATCTGACCACAATTTGGAGTTGTATCACGCCCCAGGCTACATGCCCAACTATCCATTTAGGACCACATTGTGTTGGGTGATGCGTCGGACAGTAAAGTGTAGATGTTAGAGATGAGCCCCCTGAGGCTATTGTACTTGGCAGAGAGATTCTCCTATGGTGCAAGAGGTCTGGTAGACCGAGCTTGTTTGGGGGATGAAGGGCCCAGTGTCGCAACTGAAAGTAGTGTATGCGGTGTCTCTCTTGAAGCGAGTAATTGTGTTTGCACCATGGGACATCCTTGAGCTCGCCATTTTGGAAGAGGCCACGTGGCATTCTACACCCAGCGTCCGCCCACTTGGCAAATACGGGTTTCGCTATGCCCAGGGTGAATTGGAGATTACCAAACAATGGTCCGAATAGGTGTGGAAATGCATTTAGTCTCTAGGTCCTAGTGAGGTGATACCTGATATCCATGGTCAGTTGGAGTACGTCCAAGTGATAACAGACCAGTGGTCTTACATGTTGAGGGAGTCAAGGATTCGCCCAGGTTGCCTGAGCCAGCACCACTGCATCCATATGAATCCGATGACGCTCACTCCCAGGATCGCCCATTCGAATAACACCCGATAATGTTTCCTAAGGGTCGGTCTGCCTGCCCACCTGAGTATCAACTTTAGACATTGTGACGGTGACCGACTAAAGTGGCTGCTTGTTTTCTCTCAGGCCAGGCCTTTCCCACATCCAACCTCAGCCATCTTCTCTTTTCGCAGCATACCTTTGTTCCACCTCTGAATTAAATTCCTGGGAGTGAGTGGGGTTTCCTGTGACCGTTTCCAGATCATAATGAGGCACCATCTGTGATGAAAACCAGAGCTGTCTGTGGTGCATGTTGATGCATTTATAGGGGAGTCAATAATTATGTAGTTTGGCAGGCATACCCAAAAAAGAAGTGTTAGACAAACGAGTGTATCAGACCTGGTGAGCAACTGCATTATGTACATGGGCCAGTTACCTTGACTAAAACTGATGTGACAACATAATTGGGGTAAACAGAGAGCCAGCTGTCACTCCTTTTCATCTGAACTTTCTGTTATCTGTTACCGCTTCTGACAATGGTTTTATAGAATATTTTAGTTCAGCATACATTTCTAGACGTATGCTAGTTAATTATTTTGGCATATAAAATACATTTGATCTGTTTGTGAAGTTCCAACACTGTCCACACAGGGGCAGCCAACACTCATAGATCAGATCAGTATTAACTTGTCAAAGTTGTTTTGTTGTATGCCGACCAGACTGACCAATCTGTTGTTTCCATTTCCTTTGAGACCAGGTGTAACACAGGATGGGAGAGGAGTGGATTTAATTAGAGCAGGGTGTATCCTAATCCAAATGAAATTATGTGGCTGCTTCTCCCCATCCACCAGCTAGAGCTGGTTTCAGGGAGTAGATTCTGGACAGCAGAATGTGCATAGTGAGCCTCTATTAGTCTGATAACATTCCAAATGTTCTTATATTTTTACCAAAAACATTCTCTTAATACCACTGGAATCACATCCCCGGTGGAGAGAAGGAAGAATCCTGTCGTTATCAGTTAATGGAGCACAGACAGTGGCCTGTTGCAAGTGTATGCCTTTTACTTACATGCTGAAAATATAAGAGGCACTGAGACTCAACCATAGTGCACTTACGTTGCTGTACGTGTTGAAATTGCAGTCTGGGCAATGGCTCTATGAAATCGGTGCTACACTATGTGTTAAAAAATTATGTAGAGTTTAATGAGGGAATAATCAATCAAGTATAGAACGTCACAGCGCCCCTCCCCAAGCCTCATTAGGCCCCAGGGACCCCATCCCACAGGGCCATATTATTTTAAAAAGGGAGGGAGCCGTTGGGCCCCCCTCCAAAAGCCTCATTAGGCCCCAGGCTCCTCATTCCCTGGGGCCATATTTTATTAAAAAGGGAAGGTGAGCCGTGCGGCTCCCCTCCCCGAGCATTCATAGGCCCCGGGGACCCCATCCCCTGTGGCTGTATTTTATTAATAAAAATGGGAGAGGGGCTGTGCAGCCCCTCCCCCCGGGCCTCTTTAGGCAATGGGGACCCATCCCCTAGGGCCGTATTTTAAAAGCGGAGGGGGTCATGCCGCCCCCATCCCGAGCCTTCACAGACCCTGGGGACCTCATCTCCTGAGGCTGTACATTATTAAAAAGGGGAGGGGTGCCATTTGGCCCCTCCACCCAAGCCATCCCGTGCCCGGGGACCTCATCCCCTGAGGCCTTTCGTTATAATCGGTGGGTACCCACCAAGCACTCGGGGGCGACAGGGAGAGATCTCCTCATGGTGCAGAATCTGGCACTGCTACCGCCCAGAGGGAGCAGCTATTTATGCTGCTTCCTCCTGGTGGGAGCAATATATTGTTCTGTTTCCCGGCTTGAAACAGTGCGGGCAGGGAAACAGAACACAAGTCTACTTCCAGCCTGCGGGAGCATTGTTAAAGCTCCTGCCAACTGGGAGTAGACATAGGACCCAATTACGATGAGACTCAGAAAGCTTCCAACCTCAGGTTGGAGACTTTCCAAGCCTCATCGCAGTTTCAGTTTCGGCTGCGTATTACGATGCAGGCGGTCGAAAGTGAAAGGGGCCGGTCATTCCGGCTGGAATTCGACAGCCAGTCAGAGACTGGCATGTAATCCCTATGGACGGCGTTTCCGCCATAGGGATTAGGATGTCGGTTTCCGACAGGCTTTCTGTGCTGGGCTTTCCGACATGGAAAGCTTACTGGAAAGCGACTTTGGGGGCCCCTAGAAGGGCCTCCTTCTCCCTGTGGCCTCTGAGGTGCCCGCCACATAGTGCAGGGATTCACACAAACTCCCATTTCTCTATGGGAGCTTGTGCTATGGCAGGTTTACTGCCACAGCACAAGCTCCCATAGGGAAATGGGAGTTTGCGCCCGCACCATGTGCGGTCGCATTGTAATTAGGTATGTGGAACCGGAGACCAATGGTCAGGTGGTTCCCATACCAATACGGTGTTGGGCAGATGCAAGTCCACCCAACATCGTAATAAGGCCCTTAGTGTTTGCTCCCGTTTGGCTGGAGATTTGAAAATGCCCCCGCCAGACGGGAGCAAGCATGTTTCCCTGCCTAAGCTAGTGTGGGGAGGGAAATTACTGTCTCCCACGGGTTGACTCCCCAGGACAGAGTCACTGAGTCACTGAGTCTATAAAGGCTCAGGGAAGGGTGCCGCATAGCCTCCTTCCTTTTTAAAATGTGTCACATCCCCAGAGTATGGGGGCCCCCCTCTCCTTTATTTTACACTTTGCACCAGGGGATAGGGTCCCCGTGGCCTAATTAGGCTCAGGGAGGGGGGCTGCATTTCCCCTCCCTTATTTTTTTGCATCGCCCCTGGGGTGTTGTCCCCGGGGTCTCTCAGAGGTTTGGCGAGGGGGCCCACATAATAATATGCTTTGGGAACCTGCACTTGTGTTTTTGTTTTTTTAACTGCCACAGTTTTGGGGATCCTTTGGGAATTCGTGGCAAAATGGTTTAAAAAATGTTTTGGGCCTAGGCCTTGGCAGTCAGGGTATGCCTACCTTGCCCCCATGATTGTTTTTTTCACTTTATTTTAGGACTTGGGACCGAGTCCTGAGTCCTAAAATGGCTGCCAGCACTTCCTGGTTGATGTGGTGCCAGCCAATGAGATTACAGCAGGAGATCTGTATGATCCATGGAGGCTCGGCATCCCTAAATATAAAAAGTTTTTGAGCAGATTTACACCAGATCACAAAAAACAATCTTTCTGGACCAAGATCTAGCTTTTTGCCAAATGTGGTGTAAATCAATTCAGCGGTTTGGGCTGTAGCTATGTCTAAAGTGTCTATGGAAAAATGAATGGGGAAAACACATTTTGGGACACCCCCTTTTTCTCTGCCCCTGCGTGATGGATTTCCCTGCATCTTTCCGTGCACAAATTAGCCAAAAGTAGCAAATTTTGGGGAAAATTTCATCAAACAGCGCCAAAGTTATCAACACAATAAAGGCATCCGCCACAGGGTAATATTTTGATAGATAGACAGACAGACAGACAGACAGACAGACAGACAGACAGACAGACTCCAGAAATCTCAAAAGATTCACCCATTTATTAAGAGCAGCTGTTGAAGAGTTTTAGCTCCAGCATCGAGCTATTCTCAAGGTAAATGTGACCCATTATACTTAGAAAGAATAGAAAACAAAACAATAGAAATATTGAAGAAGACTTCTGTGTCCACATTTTATCATCAGGTTTACAAATGATTCATAAACACGCTCAATGCTATTGTATATTATTACGGTTTAAATCTTTTATTGATTTTTGCGACAAAGTTAAACAAAACCACCACCTACAACCAGTGGCCAGTGGGGAGCGATGAGAAATATGAATATTCTGTAGAAAGGGAGGAAAGGAAACCAAAGAGATAGAAAAGGTGGTAGTCAGAGGTCTAAATACTGTCTGTATCCCTATTGTGTGAGCCTCTAGCCGGTGGGGGAGCCCCCTCATCTGCGTGGGTGCTTCCCTCTCCGGTGGGAATCTCAGTGGGGAGTCTGAGGACCCGCAGGTATCTTGGACATGTAAGTTCTACAAATTCAGAGGATAAATATGTGACCGTGGATCCCCATGTCTTATCAAATCTGGGTAATGTATGTGAAAGCCCTGCTGTGATTCTCTCCATGCCCACCACCTCCCAGACCCTATGCAGCCAATCCAACTTCGTTGGGATATCCTCCGTTCCCCACCTAGACAGCAACACTTGCTTGCCGGCTCCTAGTGCTAAAGTGATCGCTCTACCCGGGCAAGACTTAAGGGGGTATGGAAGGGGGTTGGGGAGTCCCAATAGGATATAACTGGGGAATCTGGGTATTTCTGTGTGGTGGATATTATCAATGTCTGGTAAAATGTAGTCCCAGAAGGACTGTATCTTAGGGCACTGCCAGAGGATGCGTGTTAATGTGCCAAGCTGTCCGCATGCGCGCCAACAGAGATCTCTCCCCCTATTTTCCATTGTGCAATGCGGGCAGGAGTATAGTACCAATAATGCGCTATCTTCAAAAACATTTCCTTACCAGCCATGATGCAGGAGAAAGCTCTGGCCCTATGGATAATGTTCCTCCATTCCTTCGGGAAAAAATTCCCCTTCTAATTCTGATTCCAACCGTTGCTGCGCCGGAGATTTAGTGTTGTTTTAAGCCTTATTCAGAAAGATGTAGATATCCGACAGACACTTGTCTGAGTTACGGGTGATGAACCAGAGTTCAAATTTGGTGAGGGGGCGGTCTGCATGGGGGTGCACCTGGGGTTGGGTAACCCAGTGGTGTAGCGCCAGGTATTGCCAGTATGCGTCCTTGGGAATCCCAAAGCCTAAGACCAATTGTGGGATATCCATGACATCCTGCTCGTCGAAAAGGTCCCCTATTCTTTTGCAGTTGGCCTCTTGCCATTTCAATTAACCATTCCCTTTCCTAGCTGGGGTGGAAGTCAGGGTTGCATATGAAAGGGGTCAGGGGTGACATAGAGGTTGAGAGCCCGCACTCCTCCTGCACCCTGTCCCTCACCCAAGGGTGGACCTCAAAACCAGGGAGATATACACCCTGACCGGGCGATGCCGTTTAGGGAGCCTGGGAACCTTTCAAATATGCATGCCTGCGATAGCACGGTCAATGAAGCACCAGTACTTTTCCGATTCTAATTTGTACCACTCTGTCATGTAGCGTAGTTGCACTGCCTCAAAGTACTGCCCCAAGTGTGGGACCCCGAGTCCCCCCTCCTCCTGTCTCAGATACGTCTGTTGTCGAGCCATGCGTGCCTTCTTCCATCCCCATATGAAGCCCCCAATGCGTTGCTGGAGTTGGGTCACTAGTCTAGGTGGAAGATATAGCGGAAGTGTCTGCATAATATATATGATGCGGGTAGGAGAGTCATTTTCACAGCCGCCAACCGGCCCAGCCATGACATTGTGTGGTTTTTCCAGGTAAGGAGCTCACTTTGTGTTTTAGCTAGGAGATCTGAGTAGTTCACCTGGGATATCTTCTTGACAGCGGGCAATATCCATAATCCCAGGAAGGTAATGCCTCCGGGTGCCCACATAAATGGAAACTGCATCGCCAGTTATTGCTGGTTGGCTTTGGGAAGTGTTAGGCTAAGGGCCTGTGTCTTTCGAAAGTTAATTTTAAGACCCGAAACCAAGTTAAAGGCCTCTATCTCTGCCAAGAGGGGGGCAAGGAGAGCACCGGCTGTGAGAGAAAAGGCACCACATCGTCCACGTAAAGCAAAATCTTGTGCTCCCTGTCTCCCATCCGAATCCCGGTGATAGTGGGGAGCTGCCTTATTCTTTCAGCAAACGGCTCCATATAAAGTGAGAAGAGAAGGGGTGAGAGTGGGCAACCCTGTCTAGTCCCCCTCCCAATCCGGAAGGGACGGGAAGCAACCCCGTTTATTCTGTTGAGCACCTCAGGGCCTTTGTATATGCAGTTCACCCAGCGTAAATATCGCTCCCCAATGCCAAATCTTTATAGGACCTGTCTCAATTAGAGCCAGTGGACCCGGTCAAATGCATTTTTGGCGTCAACCGACAGGAGTTTTATCCAGAAGGTGGCATAGACGCCGGGTCCTACAATTCCGTTCCGGGGTAAATCCCGACTGGTCCGGTTTCACCATCCCTTGCATGAGGGGAGCGAGGCGGGCAGCTAGGATACTGGTAAAAATCTTCAGATCTACGTTTAAAAGGGATATAGGATGATACGATGCGCAGTCCAGAGGGTCCTTTCCCAGCTTGGGTATCACGACCACCTCTGCCATCGACATTGATGGGACTAAACTCCCGGTATCACTAAAAGTGTTGAGCAGTCGGGTGAGGAGGCGGACGATATCAGATGCAAAGACCTTATAGAAATCGGCAGAGAAACCGTCCTCTCCCTGGGCTCTCCCAGAGGTGAGTCCCTGTATGGCCCGCAAGACCTCCTCAGGTCGGATATCTGCTTCCAAATTAGCAGCGTCCGCGGATGGGAGGGAGGACACCGGCGCCCCGCGCATGTATTCCTCGGCCGCCAAATGATCTAATTGATCCTCCATGTAAAGAGCAGTATAAAAGGATTCAAATTCAGCCGCAATGTCCTTGTCCGACCGGAGGGTATCTTCTCGACCGTTCCTAATCGCTATGATGCGGTGAGAGTTTGTCTGGATTCGAAGCAGGTGTGCTAGAAGTTTCCCGGCTTTATTCCCCCCTCATAGTAGTGCTGCCTAGTGCGCAAAAGGGCGTATTTGGCCCGGTCAAGATCTAGGGCCCGAAGTTGCTTCCTGCTGAATTAAGTAGCTGTTGCATTTGGATCGCCCCGTCCGGCAGTGAACTCCCTCCAGTTCCTTGATATGGGCTTCCAGGTGTTCCCTCTTGTCCCTCCTCTCTTTATTCAAGCCTGCCGCAATAGCCAGGAAAAGACCCCGTATGACTCCCTTCAGCGCATCCCACACCAAGGGGGTAGCGACCGAGCCGTAATCGTTGGTTGCTAAGTAATCATGTATAGCGGCCCGTATCTCAGTGACATTGGAGTCATATGTGAGTAATTTATGGTTCAGTCTCCATACTCTCTGGTGGGGTGATCCCCATTGTAGGAGCAGCATAAGGGATAGTGGGGAGTAATCCAAAAGCGCTGCCGTCCCAATCGCAACGTCCCCTATGGCCCTTGTGACTCTTGGGGAAGTCCAGAACAGGTCTATGCGCGCATAGGTTTCGTGTGCTGCGGAAAAGAATGTGTATTCCCTAGCCATAGGGTAGTGGTATCTCTAAGCGTCTGTCCGCCCAACTTCCCCCAGTTGCTGTAGCATGGATTCTGAGAGGGACGCGGAGTGACCCACCCGTAGAGCCGATCTGTCCATTTGAGAATCCGGAGCTAGGTTGAAGTCCCCCCGATCACCAGGTCCTTGTCCGGAGACTCGAGAATAATATTCACTGAATCCCGAAAGAAGGTTTCCTGCTGTTCATTAGGGCTATAGACATAGGCTATTGTGTAAGTGTGATTTTCCAGTAACACCCTCAGTGCTAGCATCCTGCCCGGTATTTCTGCCTGGACACCCAGTACGGTCCCCTGGAACTGAGTTGCCAAAAGGATACTATTCCGGCCCTTTTCCCGGCCACAGATGAAAAGTATTGTCTATCAAACCATTTCGACCTAAGGCGCTTCCAGTTGGCGTGCAGGAGATGTGTCTCTTGTAAGAGGCAGATATCGCACTTGGCATCCCTCAGCATTGCAAGGAACGCCCGTCGTTTAATGGGTGAGTTAAGTCCCCGTACATTAAAACTCATGATTAGAACCTTAAGAACCGTCATAGGGGGAATTTTGAGCATAAGTCATGGCCAAACTCAGGTCGTTGGCAGCGGACCTGGATAGACACCCCCTCCCATCCCCACCTCCTGGTAGGACCCGACATATGGACCCGGAACCGCAGCAAGGGTCCGTCTCTCCGCCAGCCCCCCCCCCGCCATCCCACAGGGCATAGCGGAACGCACACTTTGCTCTGAACCACTTTATGGACTTGAATGCTTGCATTGGTGGGTTTTGGTACCTACTGAAATTGGTCAACAAAAAACGCAGAGTGCAGAAGCCCTCCTCACCACCCTCAGTGCACGTCGAGGTTGTGTTTCGGAGCCCCCTAGGCCGCACCGTGGCATGAATAGCCCATCGGGTCGGAGCTTGTCCCTACCTATACAAGAGGAGACCTCTGAGGTCAGAATTATAGAAAGAGGACCAAGAAAAGTAAAAAGGAGACAGAATAAAGGAAACAAAATGAACCGAATATCCGCAGTCGATCGGCCGTGAATAGCACCATTGTGCATGAGTCCATGTGTCCAGTAGTCGGTCACCGCATCCAAGGAGGTGGGCTCCCCCACCAAGGCCGAAGTCGCTTGCCCCAAGGTCTGTTGGTCAGTCATCCCGGCCCGTGGGCTTCAGCTAAGTGTGAGTTCACTCATTCTGGGGGTCACCAGCACCCTCACTGCTTTGTATTTGCCATAGCAGAGCTTCCCTCTCTTTCTGGCTTTGCTGTTCAGAGGATTTTGTGCTTTTCTCCCTTCTGGAGCCTCGTCTGCAATTCATTTTGGGTGGCAGCTTTGATGTAGAGCCTTCCTCTAGCGACTCTGAGTCTCCTTCTTCCATATCGGTCCCAAGGACTTCCTGCACTTCTTTGAGGTATCGCACGACACATAGCTCTTTGTTCCAGACAAACGATAGTCTAAATGGGTGCCCCCATCAGTAGCGGATACCATGGTCTAGTAAATAGGACGTGGCCAACTTCAGGGCTTTGCAGCATTGGAGAGTGAGAGGCGAAAAGGTCCTGGAAGATTCCCACCTGAAGACCCTCAAACGCAACAATCGCTTTATCTCGGGTGGCAGTCATAATGATCTCCTTCTGCCTATAAGAGTGCAGACAGGTAAGAATGTCTTGCTGTTGTCCTGGTCCGGAGGTTGGTTGTCCGGCACGGTGGGTGCTGTACAGGATGATCTCCTTGTCACCTAGAGCTGGTGCAGTGTGTCGGAAGAAGCGAGTCACCGAATCCTCCAGCGGGTCCCTGTCCGCCTGAAGTGGCACACCTTTAATGCGGATGTTGGATCACCTCAAGCAGTTTTCAAGATCCTCCAACTTGGGGTAGAGCTCCTCGTTGATTTCACGCAGATCTATCAGTTCCCTGGCTTGTTCCCTGATTTTTTCCTCTCTGCGGTCGGCACTTCTTTCCAAGGAGTCCACTCTCAGATTTCCTGGACCTCCGCCCACAGCTGTTTGATGTCAGAGGCTACATTTTGCCGTAGGCCTGCGAAGTCCCCTCTGAGTTTGCTAAATAATTTTTCCAGAAAACCCAGTGTGATCGGATCATCTGTGTGCTCCCCGGTTCCATGTCTTTCTCATGGGGCTATGCCAGCTGCTGGTTGGATCCGTGTCCTCTCGTTTTCTTGGTGCCTGGTTTCTGTACAAAGTCTTTAATTGTAGGGTCCTTCTTCGCTCATTGCGTACACATTTCTGTGGTCAGGAGACTGCACAATCAGTGGGCACAAGTCGTGTCCCACCGTCCACCAGGCAATCCCCGGGTCAGTGACCTCCGTCTGTTGCCTCTCTGTCCAAGGATGCTGGGTTCCCGTGGTCAGGGTGCGCTGTTCTATGCTCCAACTTACTAAGATCCCTTACCTGTCTCCTCGTCTGCGCGGAGTCCTCGCACACTAAGGAGCAGCGCTTACAAACCCAGGTTCGGAGTCTCATGCGACAGTCAAGATGGCCCCCCGGCCTACAATGTGCGCAGAGCTCCAAAGGCTTTCCCCAGGGCCGGTCTCACCCCAGCATCTCCACTTTGCTCCAGAGGGAAGTTCACAGCCTAACGAAGCATTGTCGCAGATCCGAGATGGATCCAGGGATATGCGTGGGGCAGATGCACAGTCTCTAATTCCCAGCGCGTTCGTCCTGCGTATTTAAGCACTACCAGGCCCCCAGTGAGGCCCGACCTACCTGTTAGGAGAGTCCCAAGTATCCAACGGGGCTTTCACTTCTGGCACCGCTGGCTGGATGTTGCGGCCCCAGGGATCCTCACTTGGCAATGCGCTGTGTGGGGCCTCCGGGCCCAGATCAGGCCTCTCTCCCGGGAAGCAGCGGGAGCACCGGTCACACTAGAGGTGCCCATCCCCGTGGGGGCCGCGCGTTGCCCGTGTCCTCAATCGCCCCACCGACCTCCGTTTTACTGCCTCCGCCGCTTAGGGCTGACGATGCCTGGCGATGCCTGCCCCCCAGGATGAGAAAGTAGTCGGCGGTCACTCAACAACCCTCCTAGTTGCTGGCCGTGTCTCGATTCTCCGTATTGGCGGCCTCGGAGTCCATCTATGCCGCTGCACCTCAGCGCTCACTTGTCCAGATAATACGATTCCGCTGTCACAGGAGCACCGCAGGGACTTTTCTGGCACCGCCGCTGGTGGGCTCCACTCCCGCGGCAGCCCACTCCCGCACTGTCAGTCGGGCGCGGCAGCCTCGTTGTCGTCGCGGCTTCCCTAGGGCAGGTCGCGGCACCGCCTGGGGAAAAGTCCTCCTTCCTACCCTAACCGCTAGTGTCCGTGACCACAGGGCTTCGATTTCACCTCATTTGGGGTCTCTCATGCGCTGTGTTGATGCCTTTATCGGCCCTGGTGAGCGGAGCTCCAAAGAAAGTGCTACTCCGCCGCCATCTTGGCCACGCCCCCTATTGTATATTATTATATATTAAAATGGTATGTCTTATCTATATTATTAATATATTATTCAATTAAATGTTTTTGGCATAGAGATAACATATACATTTTCTGTTGATGCCTCATGGTCTCTGTCACCCACTGTATCTTTGCCTAATTCACTGTGCTTTAAGGCTCAACATAAATGAGAATTGGTCATTCACGGCAGGTCTGACCCAAAACGATACAGCGTTGATGTAACCAAAGTACCTTTTTTTTTTTAATGAGTTAATGTTGTCTTTTCTGCTGCAGATTTTATGAATTTCCAAAGTAATACTTTTGATGTCCAGGCACGGCCAGCCTACCAAGACTTCCCTACCTTCTCTTATTATTACCTGACACTGAGTGTGCAAGCAGGAAAGTACCCGTGCGACTCAAACACAGAGCTGATCAAGGTGATTCGTGTCGGTAGTAACACCAGCTGTGCCAGAGACAGAAGACAGCCAGACTGCAATGGGCCTGTACCACCGCCTGGACCTTATAGGTAAGGCTTGGCTTGAGTACTAATTATCACCCTGTCCACTTCTCTTGTTTCCAGACACTGTAAGCCTGATTCAGAAAGGTAAACTTACACTTTTTGTGTAAGTAAACTTTTTTTTAGTATTCACAAACTACAAGTTCAGTTCTACTAATTGTAATTTTGCGACTGCGTAGACTCCGCACTTGTGGTGGAGATACCACACATAAAAAGATAGGCCTGTCATGTTCCGAGTTCTCTGATGCAACTGCAGAATTTCCACAGTCGTAAAATTACTATCAGTGTAACTGAATACCAAAAAATAGTGAAGATTCACAAATGTGTAAGTGTACCTTTGTGAATCAGGCCCTACGTGAATGTTCATTAAGCAGATACATTTTTGAACTCTCTGCCTCCTGTTCAAGTATAATAGGCATTGGATTGCATTTACTAGTGGTTGCACGGATGTTCGGATGTCACGCCACATTTTTGCACTAGGCCCATGGGTCTTTTAATGGTAATTTCATTGATGCAATGCTTTGCATTGAGTGAGTGCTCACATGCTGTGAGGCTACATCCACCCATTGCAACCCTGTACTGAAACCAGGTCCACACTAGAAGCTTCTTTCATGGTAAGAGCAAAATATTGCACCAGGGAGTCAGGGACACCAAGGGGCAGCTGCCAGGTGCAGGTGGAAGAAATGGGCAACTTTCGCCAAATGCCATTTTGTTTAGTTTGCACCGACTAGCCTCGTAAAAGGCTTGTTTTGCATCTCCTAGTTGCAATCTGGTGCCTCTCGCTGCTCCTGACTGGCGGTGCCGTAAGGCAACTCCTAAGGGGCATCTTAAAAGCATTATAGGCCCACGGGCACAGCAGTACACTGGGCTCTGTCTACACAGCCACTCACAGGAATAAAAATGTTTAACAGAAAATTAGTGTTACATTCTGGTCTGCATGGGGACCCTTTAGTTGTGGGGCCCCGGGCAATTGCCTAGCATGCCCATGCGTTAAGACGGCATTGGTACTTACATTAGGGTTATGTTTGCACTGGCACGACAGAGAAAAAAGAGTAAGACAAGCTCTATACCTCTGCAGGCCCCATTTAATCGTATGTAAGTTTACCTTTCTCTCCTCTTCTGTTTAC
Source organism: Triturus cristatus (assembly GCF_964204655.1). Classification (NCBI taxonomy): domain Eukaryota; kingdom Metazoa; phylum Chordata; class Amphibia; order Caudata; family Salamandridae; genus Triturus; species Triturus cristatus. The sequence goes on along the minus strand of NC_140584.1, from coordinate 991,697,318 downwards.
CCCATAAACAAGCCCTCTCTAAGGCCTGCTCTTGTATCACCGATTGCCTTCACACTGCTACACTGATGGTGCGCATGCTACGTCATGCCCAGTTTATGCCATGTTAAAGGGTAAAGGGTTAAAGGGTATTGCTGCAGTAGAAGGAAGAATCAATCAATCAATAAATAGTAGATTAAAAAAATATATATTTTGCTCAAGTATGCGTCACTTTTGTGATGCAAACCGAGTGCAAAATATTTTTAAATGACATTTGCACATCATGGCAATTTCGACTGTTTAAAGACAAGCTATGTTGGTGTTTTGCAAGGAGTGGGAGACTGCAGGCGTTTGTGTTTTCTGCATGCAATGTTTGTGGTACCTGAGAACTCAACAGTAAACATGGATCCACCAGACTATAAAACGTCACACAAGCATCCAAAAAACCAGCCCACACACTGACCTGTAGCACTTCCAAATTACTCTATAGGCCAGCCAGCCCTGTATCTTTCTTTTTGTCACAGATATCACCCCTGATCTATATGAAAACATAACACACCAATATATTTTTAACATCTACACATCTTAAGGTTTCAATTGCTGGGTGCAAGACCTTTCTTGCCCTGATTGGCTGGCCGCAAGATTGCACTGAGCATGATATTTGTCAGATTTTTAGCATTTTTTCCAAAACCTGCTAATACCCTCCAGGGTCCCTCACCCAGGGACATATCCCTGCAAAGGACTACCCACCTACTTTGTTCACTTTGGTCCCCTGAGTGTGTTGGTACCAGACATGCAGTGGTTTTCTATGGTTTCAGGGTGCCCACAGGCAATAAACAATGCATATTGGAAATTTGGAGCAACTGCAAATGAAATGCTGATTTAGGGCACCTATCATTTGGTCACAGATATAGCCCTGGGCAGGGCTGGCATTAGCACCTGTGGCACTCAGTCAATCAATCAGGTGGGTTGTAAAGCAGAACTACTCACCCAAAAGGGTCTCAGGGCGCTGGTGGAGTAGGGGGGGGGGGGGGTGCTGCTGGTCAGTCGAAGAGCCAGGTCTTGAGGTCCTTCATGAACTGAGGTGGAGGTGGTGATTGCCTGAGGGGGAGAGGTAGGGTGTTCCAGGTCTTTGCTGTGAAGTAGGAGAGGGATCTTCCTCTGGCTGTGGTCTTGTGGATATGTAGGATGGTGGCCAGGGAAAGTTGGGCGGAGCGAGGGTCTCTGATGAGTGCATGCAAGGCAGTGGTTGAGGTATGCAGTTCCTGTGTCATGTAGGGCTTTGTAGGAGTGTGGGAGGAGCTTGCAGGTGATTCTTCTATTGACTGGGAGTCAGTGGAGGTCTTTCAGGTGGCTGGTAATGTGACTGTGGCGGGGGATGTTGAGGATGAGTTTGGCGGAGGCGTTCTGGATATTCTGTAGGTTCTTGATGAGTTTCTGGGTGATGCCGGCATTGAGTGCATTGTCGGAGGTGATTCTTCTGCTGGCAAGTGTGTGGGTGACCGTCTTTCTGGACCGGGGGGGGGGGATCCACTTGAAGATCTTTCAGAGCAGGGGTAGCATGTGGAAGCAGGATGATGAGACGGCTTTGATCTGGCGGTTCATGGTGAACGAGGAGTCCAGGATGATGCTGAGGGTTTAAACGTGGTCTGTGGGTGTGGGGTGGGTTCCAAGTGCTGCGGTCCACCAGGAGTCGTCGCAGGCGGAGGGGGAGGGACTCATGATGAGGACTTCGGTCTTCTCCGAGTTGAGCTTGAGGCAGCTCTTCTTTATCCAGGTGGCACTCAGTGTGTATATCTTTTTTTGGCACCCTCCAATCATACCTGCTCCACAGATTCCCTTACTACCACTCTTCAGGGATGCCCCTCGTCTCTCCGTTGATCCTCTCGCACACATATTTAATTTCTTTTATAGTGCCACTCTTAGCAAAGTATGGTGAATCCTACAAGTGTGCAAATCAATGTATAGGAAACATTATATAAGACAACGAGGGCTGCAATGTGTAGGAGTCACGTGTCATCCATAATGATAAGCAATATATTTTAAGAGTGCTTGGTCTTAAGAAGCACAAACTCAGGATTTAAAACATAACATAGTGGTTGGGCTTGACGTTATTAATAGGAATTTATTTCTGCCCAAACAAACCTTTTTTAACAACGAAAGAGTGGCGAAAAAACATAAGCTTCTAAACCTATTCCTTGCAGTTTGTTTGCAGCTCTTTGATACCAGTTCATAGCTCACTTTGCTATATTAGAAGAATTGTAACTTACAAACCGTAAGTGACAATAGGATCTCGGTGACGTCCTGTGCATCTCATCTTGTCATGAGCAGATTAATAAATTCTGATTCTGCTTGTCTCTTTCAGGGTGAAGTTTTTAGTAATCGATCCTTCAAATGTTGTCAAGGCAGAAACCAAGTGGTCAGATAACATCAGTTTAATAACAGGTTTGTACACTTAAATGAAGTCCTCTTTTTTTCAACCATGTTACACACTTCCAAATATACCAGTTTGAAATTGGTGGGAAGAGTGTATAGTGTAATGTATCTCAATAAATGTTCGCTACCATAGGGTATTTAAGTACTGCTGGATAAATTTGTTTAAGGTGTAATTGGCTGATGTTCCTTCTGAAATGGACCAGGGCCCCTTTCTATAAGCTGGGCACATTACATCTAGCCCATAAAAGAGCCAGGTATTTCTGGGTCCTCAGTGTCAGACTAACCCACTACCAGAGGTATCACCATGGTGAAAGTGTGCAGGTCAATGGACCTGCTTGATCCTAGTTATTAATTTTTGGATGACCAATTATGGTTCATCTAGTACCTACACTATGACATTTGTCAAGCAGGTAAGAATGGCCAGAATTTCAAATCACTACAGTCCTGTCACTGATAATGCCCATACAGCTGCCTATATGTATACTAATATATTATTATTTATCTGAACTTCAACTTTTTCAGTGGAATTGCTGCTCCACGCTTATTCAGTAGCAGCAAATTGAAACCTGGGGACGTTTCCCAGTCAACTTACATCATCACTTTCAAACATTGAAGGTGGCTATTGAGGGGTCAACAAGTGACACACTTTAAAGATCTAACAGAGATCTATGTCTGTTCACTGAAGGCTAGGAGTAGCTGGACCCTACTGGACCCTACCTTGGAACGTGCCCCTTTGACTACCAATGACACACCATGGATGGCTCTGTGCCCACCTGAAGCCCCCCAAGACCCTACTATTTGCTTATGTCTGGCACGTAAAAGGAATGCATTCTTAGAGCCAGATTTAGAGTTCGGAGGGAACTGAAAATACTCCAACTTCTGTAGGAAACTCTACATAAGAAGTACAATTCATCAGCTGAATTTCTTCTCCCTTAGGGGTAGCATTGAAGAGGAAATTCTGCCACTGGATTGTAGTCCGTATTCAGAGTTTGATCTAGAAATTGGAGGATTTTTACTTCTCGTCACACTTTAAAGGAGGTTTTTATGTTATGTTATGTTAAAATTATTAGTGGAGTGCTCGTTCACCGGTCGGTTTCTTGGCGCTAAATATAGGAGTAGCCAGGAGCCTGGTAGGTTATTCATATATATAGGAGTAGCCTGGAGCCTGATAGGTTATTCATATGCCTGGATAAACAGCCAGGTCCTAAGAAGTCTCCTGAATATCTGGAAGTCTGTACAGGATCTAATGTCAGGGGTAAGGGCGTTCCAAAAGTGGGGGGCTAAAATCGTAAATCTACAGCCACTAAGTCTCTTCAGTTTGAAGGTCGGAGTGACCAGGAGGTTCAGGTGCGTTGAGCGCAGATTGTGAGCAGGTCTGTATCTCTGAATAAGATTGAAAACAAATTTCAGACAGAGGCCATACTGAGATATGAAGAGGAAACACCCGATTTTGAAAGCGCAGCTCTGTGTTACCGGGAGCCAATGTAACTTCCTCATTAGAAGTGAAGCGTGTTGCCATCTTGGCTGCTGGAAAATCAGTCTGGCAGCCGGATTCTGCACCATCTAAAGTCTTTTGTTTAAATATACCGGGAGGTCAAAATAAATTGAGTTGGCATAATCAAGGTGGGAGATGACCAAAGATAGGACAGCCTGAAACAATGCTTCCCTAGTGAGGAGTCAGATGATTTTCCTTTTCTTCCGAAGCTGGAAGAAGCAGGTTGAATCTACCGTCCCAATCTGGGACTTCATGGAAAGGTCACAGTTGATTGTGACCCCAACACTCTTGGCGGAAGAAGATGGTACTGGGGGTGATCCAACCTCGATTGGCCAGAATTTAGGGTTCCAAGGGTTTCGAGCACCCCCTATCAAAATCAGTTCAGTTTTAGCTTTAGGTGGTTACTATTCATCCAGTTACGTATGTGTAGCTTAGTGGTCTGGAATTTAAGAATAGAATCAGATGTGTTGTCAATGGTAAAGATAAGTTGCAGGTCATCTGCATGATTAAACGTGCACACGTTTCTTTCTCTTAAGGACAGGATAATAGGGAGTAAATACAGGTTGAACAGGTGCGGGAATAATGAGGATCCCTGTGGCAACCGCAAGTTAATTTAACATTAGGCGCTGTGAAATGGGAGAGGCGGACAGACTGAGATCGGCCCTCCAGAAAGAACGTAACCCATTCTTAGAATGTTCATTACTTTTGTTTCTGTCGCTGCCTTTTATACCCTTAAATGACACCCTTAATGTATATCGGATCTTCTATCTAAGTGATTTAGAACAAGAATCTTCTGTGACTCCTGAAAGTGCCAATATGATAAAATGTGTAGCTAAACATCTGAAATGTGATGTAAACTTAGCTAGATAGCGAGGTGGAGGTCTTGTATATTGCGTAAGATGAATTAAATTGACTTCACCTTTAAGTGGAGAAAGAAGTGTAGTTAAAAGTTGTCACCACTACTGAAAAGTAACACACCTACTCCACAACAGACAGATACAGTAGCTAAAACGCTTCCATAATACAGTATGACTACAAGAGGTCTGGAGTGCAGCTAGATAGTACAACCCTTAGGTAAACATGCCTCTAGGAAATGTTGGAGCATTTTGCGAAGACGGGCTTTGAAATGCAGGTAGAACTAGGGTAGATTCTCTACAATACTTGGAAAGGAATAAGGGCAACACTAGTAGACAACAACACAAACCAAAAGGATGAAGTTCAGCTATACAGCACGGATTCAAAAATAAGTAAAGAAACTGAGCTGGATTGCGCCAAAGAGGAGTAAAAGCTTAATTTAGTCATAGTCATCTCTAAAGAGGAGGGAGAAGCACAAATAGAAAGCACCATCCACAAAGAGGAATAAGGAACTCAACTGTGATCCCCAAAGAGGAAGGAAGAACAAAACCATCACATCCATGTGGGAGGAAAGAGCTAGCCTATTTCTAAGTCAAGGGTTGTCAGAGAGTGACATCTTCTTTAGTTCCGCAAATCAGCCCTGCACCAATGCTTTGCACCCTTCCAGTATACAGGGTGATGTGTCTGGGAGCTACACTGAGACTCACGCTTGCCTTTAATGTGTCTTTGCACATCTAGAGCTCAAGTATCAGCAGAATGGGACTGAACTTCAGCTTCGCCCACACCTTGACCTTCATCCGCAGCATCAAGGGGCATCAGCCAGTCTTCTCACCATAGCTTCAGATAGTATCTATATCACGTGGAAGCTGTCCATGATCTGTATGTGAAAAGGTTGGATGGAGCCAGTTTGTTATTAATGCTAGATGGACATGTGCAGTCCATGAATATCGCTTAATGCAATTACCTTGGAAGGAGACTGTAAACATTTCACAAAGTCAACAAACAGTGTGCTTGCCACGATAGTGCAAAGTGCATTTTGAAGATAATATTGAAAATTTCAATTGAAGTCATCAGTGTGAGAGCAGCACTGAGACTCATTATAATTCTCTTTTTTGCAACTTACATTTCAGGGCTACATATTTGATGGACTCTGTTTTAATCAGTGTTCTTCTGTCTATAGAGCTGTTAGCGCTTCCTGCAGAGCCATATGGAGTCACCAAGTAGGTCTTGGTCAGGCATGTATAAGGATGGTAGTCTTAGATATATGCTCAAGCGGGTACCAAGATTGTGTTTGAAGTTGTGGTGCAGAGGTTTGAGAGAGATCCTCTGAAGTTTGCTCACTCCATTTATCTGCAGCCTGTTCTTTGTGTTTGTCTTCCGCCAGAATGTCTGGTGCCCCATCATGATCCTACGACTATGAAGCCCAGTCCCATAAGCATAAAGGCTAAAACCCGTCCAAATGACTCCCGACACCAGCATAAACATGGCTTGTGCGGACTACACTACCCTACCTCCCCCCCTTGTGGGGTTGAGTCAGAGCAAAGAATGTTTAATCCTTGTCTGTCTGCAATTCCATTAGGGCAACAGGAATCCTCAACGCTCCGGTAAAACCAGGAACTACAGGTCAGTGAGGTGAAGGGAGACCAACCGGCAACCACAAAAAAGAAGAGAGAGTCCAACTGCCATTATTAAACAAGAAAAAAAGCCCATTGATCACATTTTGTGACATCATCTGCTGATAACACCTGCCAGTGTTTAATAGCCTTAGGTAGTTGTTACTAACATGACCAAATGTGGTGACACAAATCAGTCTGTTACTCACATGGGCAATAACAAGCACTCGCTCCACGACTAGCCTTTTTGCTTACGTAGATAACCACGTTCAATGAGTTTATTTGGGAGACTCAGCTTCTTTGAAAAAAATCAACTTTGTACTTGCAATTATGGCAGATCTGTAAAAACTGGACATAAGGCAGGTTGTCCTTGAGGGCACTCAGATGATCACAACGAAGTTGCAAAAGAGAGTGTGCCTCTCCGTGGGCTTTCGGTAAAGGCTGATGTAGAGCCTACCACCTTGGACCTGGTCTACTAGATCTGGATCATTTATTCACATGAAGATTCTACTGAATGCTCGAAGTGGAGATGTGTGCCAGAATTATTAAGCCAGAGATTAAAAATACATTTGGTTACCAACGCTGAACCTACATAAGAAACACTGTTTCTTTTTTTTTCTTCACCAACTTCCTCATCTATTCACTATGGGTGCGTGGTCGTGATTGTGAGCATGAGTGGTACATATGGTTTATATTTAAGAAAAGATCTCTCCTTGTGAATACTGACTTAATCTACACATTCAAAAGTGTTTATCAGGACCTTCCTGCTGTACTACGTTTAACTGTCTGATGTTTTCGGACTTGTGTGAGAAATAGTTAACTTAATTATAATAGTGGATGCATGCCTCGATTTATAATGTTTGTTAGCAGAGAAAATATCTTGTGTATGTTGAAATAAATTTCAATGGACAACATAAGCACTAAATTGTCTCCCGTAACTAAAACATTGTCAAGACACAATGCAGAGACCATTAATACAGTCATTAAAGTCAGGCTCCTACGAACCTTTATCAATGTGTTCTTTAAAAGTCAAAGTAAATAGGATCAGTTGGGGCTACTCCTGTAGTAATCTTTTATGTTTTATCACATGCAATCTGAGTCTACTCCAAAGCATATAAAATGGTAATATTAGGTTCATATACATTTACACTTAGTACAAATAGAAAGAAGAGTGACCTCTTTGCACTGTTTTCTATCACTGCTCCCTATAACCATAATTGATGTTTTAATCGGTCTAGTTATTTTGTATGTCGGATGGATATTTCATTATCAGTTTTCATGAACACTAAAATGTCTGTTTCATTTTATTGTTAAATCACAAGCAATCATAAACATACCCTTTTGAACACTCGATAAGAGTGAAATATATATATCATCTTTAGAATAACTTCCCTGTGAAATTTAAATAATAAACATGTGATGAGAAGTTGTGGAAATGTGCCTTTTTCAGGGGCACACCGGTGCAGGGTTCACCCTTACGTTTGTCCACGAGTCCTTAGACTAACAAAGAAGAGATTGGCACTGAAGCTGGAATTCAAGATAACAAGTTTATTAATCACTCATGAGTGGGACTACATCAATTCAACACCCTCAGGTGCTGTAGGAGGTAGTACATGGAACACAGAAACCATGGGCCTTTTATACACAGTTTTTTGCAGAGTAAGCATAGAGTTACAAATAGAAGGTACAGGCCTAAACAGGAATAGATACTGACAAACATGGGCAGGTGAATATCACTTAGTCAGAAAAGTGGGAGGGGAAAGAGAACTGCTTACATCAGTAGGATATGATAGACAGTTACATTCTCAAACAGGTGCATTCTAGCAGCTACAGGCCTTTCCGAGCTCATACATTGCACTGGCTCAGTACAGAAGGAGTTAACTAAGGTTGATGACTCAAGCAGAATAGAAAAGCAGGCAACAGTGAAGACGGCAGAATCACAAGGCTAACAAAATGGATGCTGCAAACAAGATGGCTTAAGCTAATGTGAACAGCAATTGTTTTTGATTTCCACAGACGGCCCTTTTAGCATTAGCTGAAGACATCTCTATGATTTAGAAGGAGCATGGATGGTATCATGGACATTAATCATTATTAACTCACTAATTTATTGGTCTGTTACTAGTCGGGCCTTTACATTCTTGACATTTTGTTTAGCTGGTACACATGAGGTACAGATAGAAGCACAAAGGGAACAGAGCACCAGGCCACATTGGATACATAGGCAACAGATGAAAAGAATCGCAAAAAATATACCTAGGGCTGACAATATTTTCGAGCCCCATACAGTAAACATAGTCCATAGCCATCCAGTCAAAGCCCATGTTCCTGAATCCTGATGGATTTCAGTGGCTTTCTTGTGCAGCTTAGAAATTGCTTAAAAACTGAAGGGGCGTGGTCAGGGATATACACACAGCAGTTGCTCCCAATAATGCGGCATGCTCCACCATGGTCTGCCAGGATCACATCCAAAACCATCCTGTTTTGGAGCACCACAATTCTCGCAATTTGTAGTTCTTCCATGATGTTTCCAAGTGCCATGGCTGTCTGATTGGTTATGGCCTCTACAACATGTGTTAAGCGCCTTATTTTTCTGCTGTTTAAGGCCACACCAACAAAGAAGAATAGTCACAAATTAAAGTCAATATACTGCTGTAATGCAGTATCAGTCTGATACTCCTCATCGTGATTTATTGTCCTCTTAAATCATCTCTTAGAAATATCATTATACAGTTGATAGTCTTTGTGGTAGGATGCAGGTGCCAAAAACACAGGTGGTAGCAAAAAGGACACAAAGCAGCTGCCTGACCAACCAATAGGTAGATGGTAATAACCTTTATTTCCGCAAATGAAATAGGTGTTATGTGAGGACAAAAAACTGCTCTTGTTCATTCCAGTAATGGTCAGCACTAAGGTAAAGTCACTTTTTCCCACCGGGAGACTACCAATACTGCTCACACAAAGGTCTGCTCGAGCTCTAGTAACAGCTATAACAGGAGGCCCATTACCCTTGAGAGTTCGAGCGTTAGGAAAAAAATAGTGCGTGGAGGAATCTCCTCGGCAATACTCCATTTCCCATACAGTTCCTTTAGCTTGTGGATCTCCTTCCTCATCAGGGTAACAGACTCTATTTAACTGAGCGTTAAGGCTTCCTACATCAAAGTTGGTAATATTACCAATATAGTGCAAACCAGGCTCTGCAGGAGCCGTTACGTGAAAACGGCAGAGGAATGAAAGGCGTTACTCCCTTTTTCTGATGAGCTGGCATCATTCACATAACCAGCAGTTGGTAATGTTCGTAGCATTATGGGTGTGATGCAACATTTGAATGAAAGTATTGTTGAGGTAGGACATTCTATGCTTCTTCTCATGATAAGGGAGAGTAAAATCTTGGTGCTCAATGAGGACAGGAGTAGTAGCAGTCAGTAGATATCGAGCAGGAGCTACTCCCTCTACAACCCATGTTATTGTAGCGATGATGACAAAAATCAAAGTGAGTCCAGTAATGAACATACTCTTTCGATCACAAGTTTTTGCAGCAGTTGACTTCTTCTCCGCAGGCATGTTCATCTTGCCGTTGAACAACAGAACAGATGGTGCCCTAAGGTCCTGGGCAGACGTTGGTTTCTTCGCTGAGGTTGAGCCGAGTAGCCACTAAAAGAGGACCACCCCTTTGTAACTCAGTCTTTCACTACCCAGGACAGTGGCTCAAACAGTCTCTTTCAGCAACAAAGTGTCTCTCTTCCGGGGTCGCAGCTGATATCGAGATGTACCAGGGATCGTGTGGTCCGGGAAGACTTCCTCAGGTCCTTCAGGTGACGTGGCTTGTTCTTTCTCTGTGTCCAGGATGTTGCGATGATCTGCCAACACAGCTGGGCTCACTAGGTCCTGCAACACCTTCCGACAATGGGTTGCGTGGACCCAGTTCTTCCGGTTGGTCACTCGAACCGCAGTCCTGGTAGCCAAGAGCACCTGCTCAGGGACATGTCAACGAGGATCCAAGGAGCTGGTCCGCTGAAAGGACTTTGTTAGGACAAAGTCCCCAGACCATAGATTATGGCCCTCACCCTGCAACCTTCGAACCTGTTGATAAATAGAAGACAAACTGTCTGTCAACTGAGACAAATAGTCGTTCATCAATACATAGGGTACATCATGTATAGGGCGTGGCTTAGGAATCCCCTAAATATTCATTGGCCTTCCAAAAACGACCTCATGTGGTGTGAGGCCAGATCGTGTATGTGGTATTGATCTAATAGATAGCAACGGTAATGGCAGTGTATCAGGCCATTTCAAAGATGTGGAAGCCTGTATTTTGACCAATTTAACTTGAGGGTAGAATTGTAACGTTCCACTAGCCCTGCTGATTGGGGGTGAAAAGCAGCATGGAACTTCTGTTTAATTCCTAACCCTTTCATGCGGTAATCAACAACTTGCCCAATGAAATGGGGTCCGTTGTCACTCCACAAAACTCAACAAATGCTGAATCTGGGGAAAAACTCCTTTAGAAGCACCTTTGCTGTAGTAAGAGCTGTTTTATCTTTCGTAGCATATGCCTCCACCCATTTACTGAAGGCACAAACCACTACTAAGACATACTTTAGGTTGTTACAACGCTCAAACTGTATGTAATCCATTTGCAGGACCTCAAATAGTGCAGTAGGTATGGCAAACCCTCCTGCTGGAGTTCGTGTTCCCTTTCCAGGATTATATTGGACACAAATCAGACAAGATGGGACTATCTTTTTAGCTGTGTCCATAGACGGCCCTTTTAGCATTAGCTGAAGACATCTCTATGATTTAGAAGGAGCATGGAAGGTATCATGGACATCAATGATCATTAACTCACTAATTTCTTGGTCTGTTACTAGTCGGGCATTTACATTCTTGACATTTTGTTTAGCTGGAACATCTTTTCAGTGTGATATGAGGAGTCAAAAGTGTCAATTCATATCCTGTCAAGCGGCACTAGTCTAATGTTGTGTTTTGATTTGATTTAAAATAGCATCAACTGAATGGGGTACTAGCACAATGGACACAGCTGTCGTCGCCACTGCTCAAAAACACCCAGGCAGTGAACGGGCAACTGGATCAAGGACAGCTGAGAAATATGCACAAGGATGCTGCTTATCACCGTGTGTCTGTGTTAAAACTGAGAGAGCGCAACCGTCCCTCTCGTGTACATAGAGTATGAAGGCCTTAGTGTAGTCTGGAGTTCCTAATACTGGTGCAGAACAAAGAGCTTGACGCAACTGTTGGAAAGCATGCCGGCATTCAGTAGTCCATGGGAGAGGCATCGGAGTGTCTTTAATCAAAAGGGCCCACAAGGGTTTAACAATGTGAGAAAAGCTAGAGATCCACTGCTTACAGAAAGAAGTAAGGTCAATCAGTGCACGAACATCCTTCTGAGTACGGGGCACAGGTGTGTCTAAAATAGCTTGAATGCAATCTGGTGTAAGTGCACGTCCCTCCTTAGACAGGAGGTGACTTAAATAGGTAACCTACTGTCTACAATATTGCAATTTCTACCGAGAGACTTTGTGATGATGAGAGGCAAGGAAGGACAGCAATAACTGTGTTCCTTCGTCACACTGTTATGGGGTATCAGCAGCCAACAAGATGTCATCGACATATTGAATAAGAGCCACCCCTTTTGGCACAGGGAAAGAATCAAGCTGCCTTTTCAATGCCCGGTTATAAATGCTAGGACTGTCTGTATACCCTTGTGGAGCTCTAAAAAATCTGAATGATCGATGATTCAAAGTGAAGCCGAACAAATAACGGCTGTCAGGATGAATAGGTATCGAGAAGAATGCATTATTCAAATCAATCACACTGAATGTAGTTGCAGTAGGAGGAACCATAGGAAGAAGTGTTGTGATGTCAGAGTCTACCGGATATTGGGGCATTACGATCTTGTTAACCTCTCGCAAGTATTGTAAGGGACTTCTTCCACAAACCTCTCCTTAATCAAATCCTGAACAATGTCTATCAATGCTTCTTCGCCTTCCCGAGATATCTTATATTGGGGCAGTCAAGGCAATGAAGCACCTTCTTTCACTTGAATATGTACTGGTGGGATAACGATTTGTCCCACATCGGTATTGGATGTAGCCCACAAGGTACTCGGTAACGATGCCAAAGCAATATCTTCTTTAATAAGACAAGACCTCTCAACCATTGGATAGTTATCGTTTAAAATAACACGTACACCCTCTGGGAAACAACATATTGTAGCACGAAAATGTTTAAGCATATCGATACCCACAATGTTATCCAGCATGTTAGGAAAAAAGCAGAAATCGACATATCAAGACTAAATGCAAGTGGCTGTGACAGTGGGCTAAGGGAAGGTGTCCCATCAAATCCTATCAATGTAATCATTGTGCCAGACAGGGGAGCCCTAGGAACCAATTATTTAGACAGAGCACTACGAGTAGCTCCTGTATCAACCAGAAACTGATCAGTAGAATTCAAGATGTTTGCATCGACATAGGGACCCCTCTGATCTACTGGGAACTCAACCAGTTCCTTCCCCCATCCTAGGCATTCCAGATGCTTACCCGTTTCATCTGTCGATGACAGACCACTAAAATCATGGAATGTCTCTTCAAATCAGAAACTGACTCATCTGCATTCTGTTTACAAGACTGTAATGTAGTCCAATTAATTTTCTTAGGGGGTATAAGAGTTTTCAATGTAATCACAATAGCTTTGGGAAGATCTAATATCTCCTGTTGTGGTTTCTGCGCAGGCTCTCTAGCCGCATCTATTTGCTCTAAATGCACCCAAGTATCACCATAGGCTACATTATCATCTACCTTCCGAATTGATCTCCAAATATCAGGGGGCAAAATAAGTACAAAAACATGTAAATATCTGGCAGAGTCATAGTACAGGAGCTAATAGCTCCTTCCACTTCTTCATAAAAAGTGGCCGGATTTATCCGCAGGTCGGGCAAAGCAGCTTTAAGAGCCATAACGTCTGCTCTACTCCAAGGAGTGTAGACCCAATTATAAACAAAATATCCCTTTGCATCATCTGATTTTTTATCATCATTCGTTCCCACTCCCTTTGAGGAAACATACAGAGGTGCTGCTTCACACATGGGTTTCATAGTAACTTCAATATCACTAATATCTTTATCTGGCCCCGTAGCTCCCTCTTGTCGTTCCGAGGTCTGAACTGTGTGTTCAGTTGTAGTTTTACCAGCTGTTTTTTTCTCCTCTCGCAGACGGAACATCTCAGATCGCAATTTAACCACTCGCCTAATTAGATCAGGCACCTGTGAAGGAAGAAAGGTGCCATCACTTAATTGTTTATAATTAGAACTTATATCAGAGGACTCTAAATCATCAGAATGTTTTCTAAAACTGAGTATTACTTCCCAAGTAAACGTCTCTACAAAATATAACTGCTCTAAATCTTTCCACTGCTGAACCATTGCTATGAGTTCTGGGGCAGAGGCACTCCCACGAGCTGCTTTACGAGCAGCGGATCTAAGAGTGGCCTTGCATTCGGTAGTCAAAGTAGAGTGAGTCTTCCGCCCGTCCTGCTTATCATTCTCAGGGGCACTAGCGAATTTGTACGGGGTGGAGGTCGATCTAACAAAATAGAATCATCTTGAGGTCTATTAAGTATGGGATAAATAGGGCGCCTAATAGGGTACTGGCCAGTTACCTCTAAACGACGCTCCCTATCTTGTTTTTCTTTTATTTCCTTCATCTCCTTATTTTCAATTCCAATGCTTTAATATATATTATTTTTCGCTGTTCTTTTTCTGCTATAGCTTTTTCTTTCCTCACTCTCTCATACACTTCTTTCTTCCACATTCGTACACAATCAAACATATCTTGTCGACTCTTTTGTTTAAACAGACACTGCTCAACATACTGAATCTTTTTAAAATCAAATGACCCATTTACTGGCCATCGTAGAACAGGATCCTTTTTCGTATATTTGTTCCACAGTGTACTACTATACATTATGGAAGAAATACCGTATTTAATATACATGTACCTATTAGGTGTCCCCTCTAGGGGAGCCGGCTGACTACTTTCTAAATCCATTTTGGTACCACCACGACAGCAACACAGCCTACGAAGTGTGCTAGGAGCAGGCATGCTACCAAATTGTAGTAAAACAGTACTTACCCCAGATATATCAAAGTAGAGAAAAATCTCCACATTACCTGCCTTTATTTATTGCAATAAACAAACAAACAAAATCAGAATCTTGGCCAAGCAAATCCAAAATCAAGAGTGTCGCTTCAGCGACCTTACCAAACAAAAGTCTCCAACCTCCAACTGCCAATCTCTTGGTCGACCTAATGGTCACTGCAAAACTTGCGCCAAAGGAGATCTCAGTCGGGACCGGCCACCACCTGGAGGGTCAAATTGGGAAAACTGGAAAAGCACTTCGGTCTGCAAAGACAAAAGGTCTCCTCGTGCAGAACGTCTCCTCAGAGGATTCCATTCCTCCATCAAGACCACTCCTTCGGACGGCTGCGTCTCCGATGAGCCCCACGAGTCGGACGGCAAACTGTGGAAATTTCAGGGACACACCTGTACAGGGTTCACCCTTAAGTTTGTCCATGGGTCCTTAGACTAACAAAGAAGAGATTGGCACTGAAGCTGGAATTCAAAATAACAAGTTTATTGATCACTCATGAGTGGGACTACATCAATACAACACCCTCAGGCGCTGTAGGAGGTAGTACATGGAATACAGAAACCATGGGCCTTTTATACACAGTTTGTTGCAGAGTAAGCATGGAGTTACAAATAGAAGGTACAGGCCTACACAGGAATAGATACTGACAAACATTGGCAGATGAATATCACTTAGTCAGCAAAGTGGGAGGGGAAAGAGAACTGCTTACATCAGTAGAATATGATAGACAGTTATGTTCTCAAACAGGTGCATTCTAGCAGCTACGGGCCTTTCTGAGCTCATACATTGCTCTGGCTCAGTACAGAAGGAGTTAACTAAGGTTGATGACTCAAGCAGAATAGAAAAGCAGGCAACAGTGAAGACGGCAGAATCACAAGGCTAACAAAATGGATGCTGCAAACAAGATGGCTTCAGCTCATGCTAACACCAATTATTTTTGATTTCCACAAAGTCAGGATCAGCATGGTTTATCGATTAACAGATCAATTGATAAACTGAGGTGCATTTTTCACTAAACCAGGTGAATGTTAGGAATGTTGCTGGACTGGGGGACAACTTCAGTGTTAAGTACATCCAGGAATTGCATGACTAGTGAAATTCAAATCATATTCAATTTCAAAGCAAGAGCAATGTTATGGTACATGGGTCTCTTAATTAGACTCGATAATTAAGGGCTTGAATATTTTTCTGAAAGATGAAAAAAGAGGCAGATTGGAAAAAGCCATAGGAAATACCCAAAGAGAGCCCAGTTATTATGTCTAAAGAGGAGGACAAGGCCCGTCTACCATCCTCAATGCGGAGGAGGGAGCACAGCAAACAGCTCCAAATAACAAAGAGCACAACAACCATCATCAGAGTGATTGAAAAAAATGAGTCTAAGTAACATCTCTGTTAGATCTGGGGTCTCTAATTGGCAGAGGTAGGTACCTTTGACCAAATAGGAACCCTTGCTTCTGGTCAGGGTAAGGGGGATACACACTTTAGATAACCCCAACTCACACCCTTGGTAGCTTGGCACAAGCAGACAGGCTTTTCTCAAAGGCAATGTGTAAAGTATTTGTACCAACACTCACAGTAACACAGTCAAAACACCACAAATGGACCCCACGCCAGTTTAGAAAAATAAAATATCTTTATCTAAACTAAACAAGACAAAAACGACAAAAATCCAACATACAGAAACTCAGTAGAAGGTCTTTAAAAAGGTTGTTGCAAAAATAAACTTGTAGATGATCAAAATGCGACACTCGGTGTCAAAGTACCTGGGATGCGTCACGCAAAGCAACCAAAAAGGGGCGCAGAGAAGGCGTTGCGTCGGTTCTTCCTTCGCTCCGGTTCCGATGCGACACGATGGTGCCTTGTTGCGTTGCGACGATCCGTTGCGATGCGAGAAAATGGCGTCTTTGTTGCGATTCGAAAACGTAGAGGCGATGCGTGCACGCCCGACGGCCGTGCGGCAAACTCTGTGATTTTCTGAGCCGCGACAGGCCCTGTGACACGCTTCTCCGGTGATGCAATGACACCCTTGGTGACGGTGACATGCTTCTCCGTTGTTGCGGTGCCGATCAGCGGTGGCACGCTTCCTCAGCGATGCGACAGCCCTGCGACACGCTTCTCCGGTGATGCGACGGCACCCTCTGTGCGGTGGCACGCTTCTCCGGTGATGCGACGGCGAACAGCGGCGACGCGCTTCCTCGATGATGCGACAGCACCTGCCGCGGTGGCGTCACGCTTCTCTCTCGTTAAGTCGCGCTTCCAGTGCCCAACAGCAAAAAGGCCTCACACACAGTTACAGGCCCTCTTGGCAGAGGGGAACTCCCAGCAAGGAAGTTCAGGGAGTTGGGGTTGAAGTCCTTTTGTGCCTGGGACGTCAGAAACAGGAGGCCAGCTCTTCTCAGGCCCTTGGAGACTTTTCTTCAGAGGGACACACAGCAAAGTCCTTCTTCAAGCAAGGAACCCAGCACACAGCAAAGTCCTTTAGATCACTCCTTAGTAGGAACAGTATACTGCAGCCAACCCCAGACCCACAGCAAGGGCAGTACTTCTCCTCAGTTTCTTCAGCTGATCTCCTTTGGCAGGGATTCCTCTTGATCACGAAGTAGTCTAACTTTCAGAGGTTTCAGCTCTAGTATTTATACCCCAAAAGTCTTTGTTCTTCATGTGTGAGGGGTCCTGGACCCAGTTCAAACCAGTTCTTGGGACACTCTGCCAGTGGACATCTTCTTCCTTTGTGAGTGTGGGCCAGGGCCATCAGACACACCACAGTGGGTGAAGCCGGCATTGTTGAAGGCAGGCACAGCCCTATTAAGGCCCAGGTGCTACTCCTCCCACCACTCCAAATGCAGATAAGTCTATTCAGCCTAGTGCTGACTCACCCAGACTGCTGGAGCCACCCGCAGCCCCTGTCACTCTCAAACCAGTCAGTCAATCCACAAACAGGCAGAGGCACACAGAAAGGTTGAACAAGAAAAGCAAAACACACAAGATGGACGGAATGTTGCACATTGGCAAAACATTCACCCCCAGTCACAGATCTGGGTTTAATCCAGCATTATTTTGCTCACCACGCCACCCCAATTCAGACATGGCCATATGCAAATCAGTTTTGACCCTGTGCCTCATAACAGCCACTTTCTAAATGTGCTGTTTTCAAACACTGAATTTAAAAACCATCCATCCTAAAAGATGTGTTATTAAATTCTGAGTTCAGGGATATCTGATTCCAAATTTCCATCTTGTTCCTATGGGAAGATACGTAGGTAAACATGTTACACTGTCAAGAATTCCTGTCATACAAGGGAAACACGCCCTTATGTAAACAGGAGAGCTGTTACATAACTCAAGGGAAACACGCCCTTATGTAAACAGGAGAGCTGTTACATAACTCAAGGGAAACACGCCCTTATGTAAACAGGAGAGCTGTTACATAACTCAAGGGAAACACGCCCTTATGTAAACAGGAGAGCTGTTACATAACTCAAGGAAAACACGCCCTATAAAGGGAGGAACCTACAGTTCATGACGGCCACTAGACACCTTTCTCCCAGGCAGCTGCGGTGGATGATCTTCTTTGCGGGGTTCAACTTCCGCATCACATATCGGCCGGGGACGGAAAACCGGAAGGCGGACGCCCTGTCCCGTCAATCTGCAGTTAAGGAACCATTGCCTGCAACCGAGCGTTCCATCATTTCCCCGAGGATGGTATTGGGGGTTATCCAACCGGATACTTTCCTGAGGGGAATAAAGAGAGGGATCAGGTCATTCGCATGGCGGAGGTGGCTCCTCAGTCACAGAGAATGGCAGCTGAAGGACGGGATACCCCTGAAGGGCAGGTGCCTATTGATACCCACGCCTAGGCTAAGGAAACAAGCATTCATCTGGTGCCATGACTCTCCATGCGCAGGTCATTTGGGCTTTGAAAAAACGGTGGCTAGCATGGGACGGCATTTCTGGTGGCCAACCATGAGAGTGGATGTCAGGAGGTGGGGACAGGAGTGTCCTACGTGTGCTACCATGAAGGCCGACCATGGCCGAACCCAAGGGCTCTTACATCCACTTCCGACCCCGGATAGACCATGGGATAGCATATCACTGGACTTCGTGGTGGGCCTACCGGTAGACCAGGGGATGACGGCAATACTGGTGGTGGTGGATTACTTGACGAAAATGGGGCACTTCATCCCCTGCAAGAGAGTCCCTACGGCCGGGGAATTGGCGTCACTACTCCTAAAGAATGTGGTACGACTGCATGGATTACCTGGGGTGATCGTGTCGGACCGGGGGTCGCAGTTTACTGCTCAATTCTGGAAGACTTGGTGCACTGCGCTGCATGTTAAGACCGCCCTGTCCACCAGCTACCACCCTCAAACGGACGGCCAAACCGAGCGCCTGAACCAAACGCTCAAACAGTATCTGCGATGTTTTGTGGACCAGGGCAGGGAAGAATGGGTCGACTTGCTATGGGTTGCAGAGATAGCCTATAACAACGCCACTCACAGCTCCACACAGTCATCTCCGTTCTATAGCAACTATGGCCAACATCCCAGGTTCTTGCCATTTCTACATCCGTTCAGAGAGGACAGGATTCCCGCCACAGCGGACAGGGTGGCACACATAAAAGACACGTTGATGCGCTCAAGGGCTGTCCTAATAGAGGCCAAGAGAAGATACAAGGCTGCGGCAGATAGGAAGAGAAGGCCCGGGCCACTGTACCGCACTGGAGACTACGTCTGGATATCCACAAGAAACATGAGGTTTCGAAAGAACAGTGTGTTCCATCCCAAGTACATGGGCCCCTATCGAATTACCAAGTGTATGGGTCCCGTGACCGTGAAGGTGTGCTTGCCCCAGTCATTGCGGATACACCCTGTCTTTCATGTATCATTGCTCAAACCAGCACCCTCCAAGCCGTCTGGGACACCTAGGCCGGTATGCGTGGAGTCGGAGGTGGAGTATGAAGTGTCGGGCATACGGGCGTCCAAATGGCGCAGGGGGAAGCTGTGGTACCTGGTTGCGTGGAAAGGCTATGGCCCGGAGGAGCATTCATGGGAACCGGCTGAAGGGGTTCATGCTCCGCGCTTGGTCTCCTTGTTCCATCGGCGTTTTCCTGCCAGCGCTGGACCCGTGGGGAGCCGCTGAGAGGGAGGATGTACTGTCAAGAATTCCTGTCATACAAGGGAAACACGCCCTTATGTAAACAGGAGAGCTGTTACATAACTCAAGGGAAACACGCCCTTATGTAAACAGGAGAGCTGTTACATAACTCAAGGGAAACACGCCCTTATGTAAACAGGAGAGCTGTTACATAACTCAAGGGAAACACGCCCTTATGTAAACAGGAGAGCTGTTACATAACTCAAGGAAAACACGCCCTATAAAGGGAGGAACCGGGAGGTACAAGGCTGTCGGATATTGTGTTTACACCGACGTACCTGCTTCGTGAAGAGCAGTGTTCCGGAGTGGTGCTCCAGTAAGGCAAGAACGGAGGTAGGTCGAGTCGTTACTCCCTGGGCCGTGTCTTGCCCCATCGTCACCTGTGAAGGACCCGGAAGCTCTACCGGTCAACCATTGAGCTTCGCTTTTTGACTCGGCTGAGTCCAAGCGCAGTGGCGCTTTTTCTGGTTGGAGTCGTAACTCCCAGCCCGACCAGAGACACAGGGACTGCCAGCTGTAACGCACACCAGGAGGTGTTTGCCGCGTTACAGACTCGGAAGTCCACAGGATCGATCGAGCGGCTGCTCTCGGTTCAGTCTTCTTGCTTGTGATTGGGGTATCGGTGACGCATCACCAGGAGGTGACTCCGCGTCCCGGTGCAGTCTGAGGAAGAGGTTGAGCGGCTGCTCCCTTCAGGTAGAGACCCCGGCTGGGTGTTTCCCTGACTCCTCGATTCTCCCCAACACTCTTCGTGCCCCTCACAGCCTACCGATTGGCATTGTCGGCCATTTCATTTCTGCCCTCTGTTGGCATACGCCGGGATCGGCGTATATGCAGAGGACGGTTAGGACCATCCGTGCTGTGGGCTGGTAACGTACTTAGCCTGGAGGATTCCAGTGACTATAACTTTTGTTTGTTCTTTGTATTTTATTTGCCTTCATTAAAAGAACTAACCCTTCACAAGTGGTTGCGTCCTCATTGTCGTGTCTGTTAAACGATCCTGAGACGTTCAGGGCGTTACATACACAGCATTCCCCATTCTGTCCTATGGGCAAGTTAGCCTTTCAATAGTGAAAAACGAAATTGGCAGTATTTCACTATCAGGACATGTTACCCACACTAGTACATGTCCTACCTCTCACATACACTGCACCCTGCCCTACCTTGGGCCTACCATAGGGGTGTCCAATGTGTAAGAAAAGGGAAGGGTCAGGCCTGGCAAGTGTGTACACTGGCCAGGACAACATGGCAGTTAACCTACTGCACACAGACACTGCAGTGGAAGTCCTGAGGCTCCATCTTAGAGCTACTCCTGTGGGTGGCAGAATCAGTGCTGCAGGATCACTAGTGGCATTTGAATCACCAGCCCTGGCACACCTAGTGCACTTTACTAGGAACCTATTGGTAAAAGAAATATGCCAATCATGGATAACCAATCACAATAACAATTTAACCAGGGGGCACTTGCACTTTGGCACTGATCAGCAGTGGCAAAGTGCCCAAAGCATCTAAACCAGCAAAAACGAATTCCAGCACAGTGTCAAAAATACAGGAGGTAGAGGCAAAAAGTCTGGGGAAACCACGCCAAGGATGCCAGGTCTAACAATCTCCATAAGGCAAAAGGATTCCATCCTCCAAGAGGATGAAAAAGATCAGTTGTCATCCCCTCAGTGGAGCAAGGAGTCCACCTGGCATGCTAAACCAAGATAAAGGAGCTCAGTTTACAATTTTAAAAAGGAGAAAAGAGTATACATAGCACCCCAGAGATGTCTTGGAGGTGGAAGCGAACCTAACTGCCATTTACATATTAGAAAAGACGGTCAGGCTGCCATTGCAAAAGTGGAAAACATAACTCACTCGGGAAGTGGTCAGCACCAGTGCAATGGAGTCGCTCCGGAGGCGAATGCCATGCCTGATCCCAGCGATGTATGCACAATGCCAAGTTTTCAGGCCTGAGGGAAAGAACATGAGTGCTGTTTGGTGAGCGACAGAGGCTTCCGCATGTTGTGTAGTCACAAGCAGAACAGCCGCTCACCTCGGAGAAAGAAGACACCATCTAGAGCCTGGGCCGATCATGGTGAACATTGGAGCTGGTGGTCTCACATAGAGCTGTATGTTGCAACAGCGGATAGGGGGCCGCACAGGGACCTTTAAGTGACACCACAAATGTAGCTGAAGAAAGCCTATAAAGACAGATATTTTAAGTAGGTGTGGAGCTCCATAGGGCCATGAGGAGTACCATAGGGAGGTACTTGGGATAACCTGATTTGCCAATGGGCCGAGTGGTTTCCTAGTCTGCAGGATCGGCGAAGACATGATTCTAAACTGGTGACAATCCACAGACATGCAGAAGGTGGTTGTTTGTGTAGTCGAGAGGGGGTGCTGCTTAACCAGAGACCTGAATCTATGGCTGTATTGCCACATCAAAAAGGATTGAGTCACTTAGTGTTTTTATATTGCCCACGAGATCCTGGGGTGACTTGGAGGCAAAACCTCTGTTTACCAGAAAGCAGTTCAGAAAGTCAGTGGAGGAACTATTGAACACAGACAAAGACAGATCCCATGAAGAAAGGAGAATCAGAAACATTTCAACATGATCTCGGCCTATGTTGGCACAAGCGTAGGTCTGAAACAGCTACTGAAGCACTAGCACAAGCACAGGACTTCTCAAACAGTAGAACATGATGGCGAATAAGAGGGGAAAATCCTACCTGCTCACGAAAGATGACCTTCTTGCAGTGTATCTCAGAGATGCAAGACGAGTTGTGCACAACATTTACTGACCAACTCAATGTGGCCAAACTGGACATGACATATCAGTGACTGGAGATAGAGACTGCCAAAGAGGATGCCATATAATCAATGGGAGTTGTGCTGGAGAATACTTCTTCTGCGTTGGAGGCTGGTGCTGGACAAATAAAAGAGCTGAGAGATAAATGTGATGACCTTGAAGATTGCTCCAGTCATAATAATGTACAGATTAGAGGAAAGAAGGAAGTGGCAGAGGTAGAGGACATTGAGGAGTACTGTCATTCCTTGTTTCACCTTATCCTTCATGATCAGGGTATAGGCGTTATTCTAAATCTACAAATCCAAAGTACTGGGGGCACAGAAGACTGACACAAGTGGAAACGGAGAGATTGCCTGGTGAAACTGGCCTCTTCATTAGTGAAGGATAAGGTTCTTCTGGAAGTGCAGCAAATGGACTCTGTATAATATGAAGTTGGTGTGATCCAATTGTTCTAGAATCTCTCACAAAATACACTGAGTAGGTGGAGAGCAGTACTAGTGGTCACAAAGAAATTGAGGAATAGACAGATCAAACTAAGATTGTCTTTTCCATTTGCTTTGGTATTTCATCTTAATTCAATAGCTTTAAATCACTGGTAATTTAGCATCTGAGGATACGGTGGACAGAATATGAGATGGTGGTCTCGATGCCAGCTGGAAGAAAATAACGAGACCTAACTGGAAGAAAGGCATAACATGAATACCATTGTGCTGCTAGCTGGATCATACCTTACAAGACTCTAATGGAGATATCAAGACATTAGATGACAACGTGCATATCTGATTTGGTAGAAAATAATGAGACAGTAGCTCTCTTGATTGTTCATCATTTGCATTATTCAGGCCAGGTGGGAGGCAGAAAGGTTGACTATGAATGAGGGAGCAGCACCTAACGTTGGGGTATTTCCTGTATGGGCAGGCAATTTAATTCTTATTTCCAGAATCTGTAGACCGGGGATGTGATGGGGATTCGTGGAGCCTAGGGTATTAGGTAGGAATATTCGGATATGATTTGTTTAAGGATATGAACCTTAAAGGGGAGTAATAATGAAAGCGATTATCACACTATGCTTATTTGGTTAGACTTCTCAAATGTAACATAAGGGTCTCTATTTCACTAAATTGAAACTTGCTAGGCCTTGCTCTCAGAAGGCCCCAGCATAGTCGGTTCACAGAAGATGTCTTGAAAAAAGATGTCTTCCACTTTTGGAAAAAGATGTAAGACAAATGACCGATATATTTTATCATATTCAATACTTTGAGTTGGCCAGGCAGAAAGTGGTTGGAGTGATCATTGCTATTCGTGGGGATCTGTCACTGGTAGTCCAGGAAGTGCTAAAGGATGGGATGTAGGGTATTTATCTTAGACTCAGAGACACTGAAGGGAGGAGGGTTACCTTAAATAACTCTTATGCTCTTAATACCCAACAAGAGAGATTTCTGATTGCTTTACAAGATCGAATTCAGGAAGTCCTAGAAGGAGCACTTATAAGAGTAGGTGAATTTAATATTGTCCCGAGATAGATACATGTGCGATAAGTATACTGCTACTGGTGTGTCCCACTCTATTCGTGAGCCATTCTTTGAATTTGGAGCGCATGATATATGGTGGTGTGTGCTTCCATTGGAGAAAATGTATTCCTACTGCTCACATAATCAGCTCACGTTTTCCAGAATTGATTTGATGTGGTGTAAACTATTGGGCCTCCCAGATAGGGCTGAAATGGGTATGATTGCTGTCTTTGATCAAGTCACTAAGTGTATTAATTTGTGGGAATCGTATTAAAATATTTGTTTCCACCACATTTCTGAATTACCAGAATTACCCCAAATAGCCAGCATGATTGTCGCATAAATCCTCTCACTTTGAAGTCACATAATGAAAAGGAAACACCAAGCTCCCTCGGAAAACAGACTCTGACATTTGACCTCTGTTTTTGAATGCACAGAAAATGTTACAAGATGAGAACAGAAATCCAGTTGTTAGATTTGGGGGTCTCTAGTTGGCATAGGTAGGTACCTGTGACAAATAGGGACCCTAGCGTCTAGTCAGGGTAAGGGGCTACACTCCTAAAATAACCCCTGCTCACCCACTTGGTAGCTTGGCACGAGCAGGCAGGCTTCTCTCAGAGACAGTGTGTAAAGCATTTGTGAACACATACAGTAATACAGTGACAACACTACAAATGGACACCACACAGGTTGTATTATAACAATAAGTATTTTTATATAGACTTAACACAAGACCAAACGACAAAAATCCACAATACTGTACTCAAAAATAGTCTCTCAAATGTTATAAAATAGCTCAGTTCTCTTAGGTTGTAAATGCGACACTTTACTCTCAATGTAGCTTAGATGTGTAGCGCAAAGAAAACAAAAGGGTTGCAGGGAAGGTGATGCGTCGGTTGCTTACACGCAGGGGAGTGGATGCGTCGGTACCTTACTGCTGTGCAGGGGAGTTGATGCTCGCTTCCTTACTGTGTGGGGAGTTGATGCGTCAGTTTCTTACTGCTCTCCGGTGCGATGCGACATGCTGGCACCTCGATGCGATACTCTTCTCCGGTGCGATGCGACAAAATGGTGTCTTGGTTGTGATGTGACAACGTTGGTGTGATGCGACACGACCGACGTCCGTGCGGCGAATCGATGATCTTTGGAGCCGCGACAGGCCCTGCCATGCGCTTCACCGGTGATGCGACGATGACCTCTGTGGCAGCGTCCCGCTTCTCTGGTGATGCGCCGCGCTTTGGCGATGCGATGACGACAACGGCAGCGGCGGCTCGCTTCCTCAGCGATGCGATGACAGCGGCTGCGACATGCTTCTCGTTGTCGCGTTGCGCTAACAGCTCCCAGTGACACGCAGTCTCTCAGAAGGCCCGCACAACAGCAGGCACTTCAATTCCCAGCAAGGGAATTCAGGGGGGAGCTGGTTGGTGAAGTCTTGTATCCCTGAGACTTCAGGCAGGAGGCAAGCTCTAGCCCTTGGAGATTCTTCTTCAAGTTGATAGAAAGCACACTCAGTCCTTTTCTCCTCTCTTTGGTAATGAAGCAACCACTACAGGCCAACCAACAAACACACAGCGCAGGGGTAGTCTCCTCCACCAGCTTCCTGGTTCTTCTCCTCAGCAAAGGTTTGTCTTGATTACCAGAAGTGATCTAAAGTTCTTGGATCTGGGTCCCAATGTTTATACTAAGTTTTCCTTTGTTCTCTGAAGGCAGAGAGGCCTTTGCCTAGTCCAAACCAGTTCTGGTCAGTCCTGGAGCACTTTGTTGACATGTCTCCTTCTTTCCTTTTCAGAGTGCAGGGCAGAGACATCAGACGCACCACAGGAGGTGGAGCCAGCATTGTGGAGTGAAGGCACAGCCCTATTCAGGTCCCAGGTCCAACTCCTCCCTCCCATCTAGATGCAGATCTCTCTATTCACCACTGGGCTGACTCGCCCTGTCTCCTGGAATCCCCCAGCCCTGTCACTCAAACTCCAGACAAAGAATACACAGCCTAGCAGAGGCAGGTTTTAATGGTTAGACAAGAAAATGCCTACTTTCTAAAAGTGCATTTCCGAACACAGAATGTTAAAACCAACTTCACTAAAAGATGTATTTTATCATTCTGAGTTCAGGCATACTAAACTCGAATTTCTACCATGTTCCCTGAGTCAGTAATAATCAAACTGCCTATTCTGGCCTATGGAGAACAGGTAGCCTTGCAATAGTGTAAAACGAAAATGGTTGTAATTCACTATTAGGACATGCCACACACACCAGGGCATGTCCTATCTTTTACCTACAATGCACCCTGCCCTTGGGCCTACCATAGGGGTGACTATTATGTATAAAAGGGAAGGTTTAGGGAGACACACTTTACAAGCTGCTCTTGTGGGTGGCACAATCAGTGCTGCAAGCCCACCAGCAGCATTGGGTTACAAGCCCTGGGCACACGTAGTGCAATGTACAAGGGTCTGACAAGTAAACAAATCAAGCCAATCATGGAGTCACTAATTCATACATCAATTTACCATAGGGAGCACTTGCACTGTGGCACAGTGGCACTAAACAGCAGTGGCACAGTGCCCAAAGCATCTATAACCAGCAAAAACACATGAGGCAACAGCAAAAAATGGAAGGGAGACCCACGCCAATGGTGCCAGGTCTAACACATGTCCCCTCCAGCTGAAAAGTGGGGAGAACTTCCCTACCTCCTGGGAGTTCTCATCACTAAGGCGGAAAGATCTGGACAGACCATCAGCATTGGCGTGTTCTGTACCAGGGCAGTGTTCCACCGTGAAATCCATCCCCTGTAGGGAAATGGACCACCTCAACAGCTTTGGATTCTCACCCCTCATCTGCATCAACCATCTGAGGGGCCTGTGGTCTGTCTGAACCCGGAGTGAGTCCCAAACAAGTATGGTCTCAACTTCTTCAGTGCCCAGACCACAGCAAATGCTTCACGCTCAATTGCACTCTACCTCTGTTCCCGTGGAAGTAACAGGTTGATCTAGGCCCTGCTCATTAATCTGTGATAGAACAGCCCCCACACCATGCTCTGAAGTGTCTGTTTGCACAATAAACTCTTGAAGTTGGATGCCAGGAGCACGGGTGCCGTGCACATGGCAGTCTTCAGGGCATCAAAAGCTCTCTGACAGGTGTCAGTCCAAATCACTCTCTTGGGCTGCTTCCTGGAAGTCAGCTCTGTCAAGGGTGCAATAATGCTGCCATACCCCTTGACAAACCTCCTGTAATACCCGGTGAGTCCTAAAAAGGCTCTCACCACTGTCTGGGTCTTGGGGGGTTCCCAAGCCAGGATGGTTTCAATCTTGGGCTGTAGGGGCGCCACTTGGCCGCTCCCAACCTGGTGTCCCAAGTACACCACGGAACCCTGCCCGATCTGGCCCTTACTCGCCTTGATCGTGAGACCTGCCCTCCGCAGCGCCATCAACACTTCCCAGAGGTGGCGCAGATGTTCTTCCGAACTGGCACTGAACACTGCAATGTCATCCAGGTAGGCGGCACTGAACTCATCCAGTCCAACCAACACCTGGTTGACCAACCTCTGGAAGGTGGCAGGGGCATTCTTCATCCCAAAGGGCATAACCCAGAATTGGTAGTGTCCATCTGGTGTGGAGAATGCTGACCTCTCTTGCCCCATCAGTCAAAGCGATCTGACAGTAGCAAGACGTTAAGTCAAACGTGCTGAGGTACCGGGCAGCCCCTAACCGATCAATGAGCTCATCAGCTCTGGGGATGGGGTGGGTGTCAGTCCTGGTGACTGAATTGAGCCCTCTGTAGTCCACACAGAACCGCAGTTCTGGCGTGATACCCGGTGCGGCAGCCTTTGGGACCAAGACCACTCGGCTGGCCCAAGGACTGTTAGAGGACTCAATCACCCCCAACGTAAGCATCTTGGAGACCTCTTCCTTGATGCAAGCTCTCACCCTGTCAGTCACCCTGTACGTTTTATGCTTGACAGGGGGACTGTCCCCAGTGTCTACATCATGGACGCACCAATCAGTGACACTGGGAATCAAGGAGAACAGGTCAGAAAACTGTCCCAGCAACTGGTGACCGTCATTTTGTTGCTCAGGGGTCAGGGTGGAAGAGAGGTATACTCTATCCACTGACCCAGCTTGCTCTGTTGCAGGCAGGAGGTCAGGAAGAGGCTCAGTCTCCTCCTCCATTCCAGCATCTGTTGCTAGGGGCATGCCCACTTCGGACCTCTCTAAGTGGGGCTTCAGGCGGTTGACATGCAGGACCCGCAAGGAGTTCCTGGGAGACCGCAAGTCCACCAAGTAGGTAACCGGACTCCTGCGCTCCACCACCTCAAATGGTCCGGTCCACTTATCCTGGAGCGCACAGGGCTCCACTGGGGCCATGACCCACACTCTCTGACCAAGCTGAAGCTCTACCAGAGTGGCATTCTGGTTGTACCACCGCTTCATCTCCTCCTGGCTGGCTTCCAGATTCGCCTCAGCGAGTTTTCTGAAGCGCCTAGTTTGGTTCCTGAAGGCCAGCATGTAACTATATACATCCTGGGGAGGTTTCCTGAGAGATTGCTCCCAGCCTTCCTTGACCAAACTCAAAGGTCCTCTCACTGGGTGTCCATAGAGAAGCTCAAAGGGACTGAACCCTAGAGATTTCTGTGGCACCTCACGGTATGCAAAGAGAAGGCATGGTAAGAGGACGTCCCACTTATGACTCATAGGTTGCTCAAGACCCATTATCATGCCTTTTAGGGTTCGGTTGAACCTTTCAACCAACCCATTTCCTTGGGGGTGGTAAGGAGTGGTGAACTTGTATGTTACACCACACTCCTGCCACAGGGACTTCATATACTTAAGAGATGAAGTTGGTACTTCGGTCAGACACCACCTCTCTGAGGAATCCTACTCATGAGAAAATTCTCATCAGTGCTCGTCCCACCACGGGGGCCGTCACCGTCCTCAGAGGTATGGCTTCCGGGTACCGGGTGGCATGGTCCACCAAGACCAGGATGAACCTGTTGCCCATGGCTGTCTAGGGATCCAGAGGCCCTACAATGTCAATGCCCACCCTCTCAAAGGGGGTGCTGACCACAGGGAAGGGCTGGAGAGTAGCCTTGTGCTTCCTCCCACTCTTTCCACTTGCCTGGCAAGTCTGACAGGTCCTGCAATGAGTGTCTGAACTCTTGCGCATTTGGGGCCAATAAAAGTGGGTG
This sequence comes from Triturus cristatus, assembly GCF_964204655.1. Classification (NCBI taxonomy): domain Eukaryota; kingdom Metazoa; phylum Chordata; class Amphibia; order Caudata; family Salamandridae; genus Triturus; species Triturus cristatus. The sequence goes on along the minus strand of NC_140584.1, from coordinate 991,668,133 downwards.
ACAAGCTTTTCAAAGGTCTTGTCCTGCCCCAAATGTCCTGCTAAAGGCACATCATGAGCCAGGCCCAGTAGGAAGGCTCTGAAGCGCTGGGGTACCACCAGCACACGGGCTGACCCAGGCTCAGCAACCTTAGGCTCACTATACAGGAGGCCATTCTCCCAGTAGATCCAATGTGATATAGACTGATCACCTGCTGCCTGGTTTGCAGCCTGCTGCGGCAAACCCACAAGAGAAGGGCACTTGTTCTGCTCCTCACAGAACTCCTCCCTGGAGGGACCTCCTTCCTACTACCAATGGGTCAGCTCAGGCAGGTCTCCCATTTCAGCAATCTCTTCCCCGGTAGGCTCCAGGGCATCCCCCTCAGGGTCCGCCTCCTCCTGGGCCGTGGGAATCTCAGGGGCCGGTTTCCCGTGCCCCCTACCTCTTCTCTTTAAGGCAGGCACCTAGGCCATTTTCTAAGGCTCCAGGTCCTCTTGAACACCCTTACCGGCTGCCATAGACCGAGTGGTCACGCAGGCCCACTCAGGCAAACCCAACATCTCTAAATGAGCTCTCTGCTCCACCTTAGCCCAAGGGGAGCTCTCCAGATCGTTACCTAACAGACATTCAACAGGAATGGCTGGCCTCACAGCTACTTGATGAGTCCCTGAGACCCCCCCCCCCCACTCAAAGGGAACCTGTGCCACCTTGCAGTGGCTCTCTGTGTTGTCAGCGGCAACAACTGGGTAAAATGCATTTGGGACTACCTGCTCTTCAGACACCAGCTGAAAACTGACAGCTGTCACACTGGCTCCGGTGTCTCTGAGAGCTTCCACCCTCTTGCCATTGATGGTCACCCATACTGCCTTTATTTCTTAGTGTTATCAGGCAGCTGGGTCCTGCGGACCACTTCACAGTCTCCTAAAGAGACAAGGGACATCTCGGCGGGACCCCACCCACCTTGGGCACCCATCTCTTCCTCCAGGGCTACACTAGCCAGCTGCCGGGGTGGTGCACCAATGGGTGCTTTCTTCCCATACAAGGGACATCTAGCATCATAAGAACAATGGCCTACCTGACCACACTTAAAACAGGTCTTGGGCCCCTTGTGAACAGGTTTATCTGTCGGGCCACTGCCTTCTTCTCAGGGGGAGGCTGGGAACCTTTCCCTTGGTTCCCTTGGGGATTACTTTGGGGCCCTTCTGGAACTCCCTCTGTTTACCCTTGTCCCCCCACTCTTCTGCTGGGGACCCTGCCCACCTTTGGCGAAGTCTCCCACATGACCCTTCTGGACCCGGGTGCTCACCCAGCGGTCCGCCTCCTCAGCAAGCTTCCTAGAGTTAGTTAGCTTGCTATCAATAAGATGCTGGCGTAGCTCTGGAAAACAGTTATTAGACAAGTGCTTCCATGCTAACAATTCATAGAGCGCTTCAAACGTATCCACTTTGCTACCCTTCACCCAACCATCCAATGCTCTGCAAAAGAAAGACACATATTCCACCCAAGTAGTAGACTCCAGTTTTCTGCAATTTCTAAACCTTTGTCTGTATAACTCTGGGGTCAAACCAAATCTGAACGTTAGGGCTCCCTTCATGTGGGTATAGGACATCCGCTCCTCTGCCAATCCTTCTCAGAGACCTAGTGGGCCAACATTGCAGCTTCATAAGCCCTAAACCATTGACCAATATCCTCATTCTTGTGGAAATCTTTAACTACATCTTTGGGGATGTAAGCTCTTGCTTCTGCCTGCACTGGTGGTATGCTGCCACCAGAGGGAGGAACCTCTAAACCTTTGGCCTTTAGTTCCAATTCCTTCAATCCTCTCTCATGCTCAAAATGCATTCTCTTTTCCTCTAAGGCTTACTTCTTCATTTCTGATTCCATCTCAAACTCTATTTTCTTGCTCTCTATGTCCTTCTGACCATTCATTTTGAGCCTAGCCAGCTCCAACTTATGCATCATCTCCTTTGCTCTGTCCTCCAGCTCTCCTGAGGACAATCCCTTGGAAGAAACACTGCTGCCCGCCCCTGAAGATGCTTTCCCTCCAGCTAAGCCCACTGGCCCCTCAAGCTGCCCATTTAAATCCTCTGCCTCCCCTGCTGTCTCCTCAGGATGCTCAGGAGCATTCCTAGATTCCACCCAGGCCCTCAGCGCCTTTTGGAATTCCTCCTTCCTGGTGAGGCCTTTCACAGAGATTTTAAATTTCTTGCACAAAGCTTTGAGATTAGGTACAGTGTAAGTATCAATTCTCTCTTCTTCCAACACAATGTCTACAGATACTACAGATACTGACTTGCTCATGGTAGCAAAAAGACTGGCAGTTCTCAGGAATAGAAACGAAGTTCCAAGGAAAGATTCTCTCAAAGTATGTGTTTGCGTTATGGTCAGCACTCACTAGAAGTGTGCACCAATCGCTGTATATGAATTACAAATACAAGTCCAACTCCTCACCGCTGACCACCAATGTTAGATTTGGGGGTCTCTAGTTGGCATAGGTAAGTACCTGTGACAAATAGGGACCCTTGCGTCTAGTCAGAGTAAGGGGCTACACTCCTAAAATAACCCCTGCTCACCCCTTTGGTAGCTTGGCAGGAGCAGGCAGGCTTCTCTCAGAGACAGTGTGTAAAGCATTTGTGAACACATACAGTAATACAGTTACAACACTACAAATGGACAGCACACAGGTTGTATTATAAAAATAAGTATTTTTATATAGACTTAAGACAAGACCAAACAACAAAAATCCACAATACTGTACTCAAAAATAGTCTCTCAAATGTTATAAAATAGCTCAGTTCTCTTAGGTTGTAAATGCAACACTTTACTCTCAATGTACCTTAGATGTGTAGCGCAAAGAAAACAAAAGGGTTGCAGGGAAGGTGATGCGTCGGTTGCTTACACGCAGGGGAGTGGATGCGTTGGTTCCTTACTGCTGCGCAGGGGAGTTGATGCTCGCTTCCTTACTGTGTGGGGAGTTGATGCGTCGGTTTCTTACTGCTCTCCGGTGCGATGCGACACGCTGGCACCTCGATGCGATACTCTTCTCCGGTGCGATGTGACAAAATGGCGTCTTGGTTGTGATGCGACAACGTTGGTGTGAAGCGACACGCCCGACGGCCATGCGGCGACTCGATGATCTTTGGAGCCGTGACAGGCCCTGCGACGTGCTTCTCCGGTGATGCGACAATGACCTCTGTGGCAGCATCCCGCTTCTCCGGTGATGCGCCGCGCTTCGGCGAAGCAATGTTGAACGCGGCAGCGGCGGCTCGCTTCCTCGGCAATGTAATGACAGCAGCTGCGGTGGCGACACGTTTGTCGTTGTTGCGTCGCGCTTCCAGCTCCCAGTGACACGCAGTCTTTGAGAAGGCCCAGCACAACAGCAGGCATTTCAATTCCCAGCAAGGGAATTCAGGGGGGGAGCTGGTTGGTGAAGTCTTGTATCCCTGAGACTTCAGGCAGGAGGCAAGCTCTAGTTCAAGCCCTTGGAGATTCTTCTTCAAGTTGACAGAAAATACACTCAGTCCTTTTCTCCTCTCTTTGGTAATGAAGCAACCACTGCAGGCCAACCCACAAACACACAGCACAGGGGTAGTCTCCTCCTTCAGCTTCCTGGTTCTTCTCCTCAGCAAAGGTTTGTCTTGATTCCCAGAAGTGATCTAAAGTTCTTGGGTCTGGGTCCCAATATTTATACTAAGTTTTCCTTTGTTCTCTGAAGGCAGAGAGGCCTTTGCCTAGTCCAAACCAGTTCTGGTCAGTCCTGGCGACATGTCTCCTTCTTTCCTTTCAGAGTTCCGGGCAGAGACATCAGACAAGTGGCATTTTCAAACACAGAATGTTAAAACCAACTTCACTAAAAGATGTATTTTATCATTCTGAGTTCAGGCATAACAAACTCGAATTTCTACCATGTTCCCTGAGTCAGTTAGGATTATAAAATGTAATAATCAAACTGCCCATTCTGGCCTATGGAGAACAGGTAGCCTTGCAATAGTGAAAAACGAAAATGGCTGTAATTCACTATTAGGACATGCCACACACACCAGGGCATGTCCTACCTTTTACCTACAAGGCACCCTGCCCTTGGGCCTACCATAGGGGTGACTAATATGTATAAAAGGGAAGGTTTAGGGACTTGCAAGTGGGTGCACTCTCCCAGTCAGCATGGCAGTATCAGACTGCACACAGGCTCTGCAATGGCAGACCTGAGACACACTTTACAAGCTGCTCCGGTGGGTGGCACAATCAGTGATGCAAGCCCACCAGCAGCATTGGTTACAAGCCCTGGGCACACGCAGTGCACTGTACAAGGGTCTGACAAGTAAACCAATCAAGCCAATCATGGAGTCATTAATTCATACATCAATTTACCATCGGGAGCACTTGCACTGTGGCACTGTGGCACTAAACAGCAGTGGCACAGTGCCCAAAGCATTTATAACCAGCAAAAACACATGAGCCAACAGCAAAAAATGGAAGGGAGACCCACGCCAATGGCGCCAGGTCTAACACCAGTCCTTTTGGAAGAATACAATCAATAGGGTTTGGGAAAGGGAAGGCACGAACTTCAGCTGGACAAAAACAAATAGAGCCAGCAAACAGAAAGGAAGCAAATGTGAGTTACAAACCACAAAGAAATGGTAAGCAATGGATGGAATGTTTTCCCAGAGAAGCTTTCCAATTGTCCCCAAGACGTCTTTAGCAAACCAGATAGCTGTGCTGTATGGTAGGCTTCGACCTAAAATAGTTCCCGAACGTTAGCTTTGTAAAGAAAAAAACACATTAAGTCAAAAAGCATGGTGAGAGAGCTATGCTTGGGGGCAAGACAAACATAGAATAGCAAGGAAAGCAACGAATCAAAAGTAAACGATTGAATTATCAAGAAATCCAATGAAAGGGCCCGAAGTACTTGGGAAAGTGTGTAATACAATGCTCCATTCAACGGTCAGCAAAATCTGTCTCTAGCGAGACAGCAAAAAGGTGGAAAGAGTTCAGCTACAAATTGCCATACTGAAAAAGAGAAAGAAGCTAAACTGAAGAGTACTTTTGCCAATGAAACCAATCAAGTGCGTGTGTGTTTAGTGGAGCTAAAGAAAAAGCTGAACTCTCAGTACACATGGCCTGTTTCCACCGTAATATGCCACAAGCTTTCTCCATTTTCTCCACTTTGTGCCGACCATCTTGCAAGCAATACAAACATCTCATCTAATTCTTCGCAATGCAATCAGTCTACCTCTCTCAATCATGCGCTGGCTCAAGGTAGTTCAGATGAGAGTCGGAATCTGATATCTGAGTTATGAGACATGGCGTTCTTGAGCCTCATGTTGGGTTCTTACTTGGCAAACAGAGGTGTAGCTAGATCTTTTGCTGCCCGTGGTGGTCAGACGTTTTCTGCCCGTGAAGTCCGCATGTGAGAGCTGGGCGGAGGGATGGGGACAGTCCCTGTGTCTGCCACCCCGCAACAGCCGCAAGTAAGAGACTCTGCCCCCAAAACTCATGCCGCCCGAAGGGGACCACCCCACCTGCATGCCCCTTGCTACACCACTGTTGGCAAGTGATAGAGCATGAGCTGCAATGACATGAAGCTTTTTGGGGCATATGACCAGATATAGGGACATATGTACTATTTACTAAAACTGCAATTTGAGACCAGTATTTTTTAACCCAGCAAAGAATATTAAGGACCAACCTATGCACTAATAGGTTTTTAAAATTCTGGATCGTAAAGGGTCGGAAGCTGGCCTTCCTCATGCATATTAATAAGGTAGGTCCCAAATTCCAACTCACTACGATTGGAGGCTATCACATGGATAGTGGTGTGCTGGGGTCAGCAGACCACCATGTCTGGGATTTGCTTTATGATAATATAGCAAACTTTTGTAAATGCAGTTTGTTTTCCTAAAATGAAATGGACTGCGTTTAACTTTTCGTTACATTAAAAAAAGGGAAGGGTTTACCGATTTCTTAGAGGTGTTGGTAAAAAACTGAAGGGCATATTATCAAGAACGGCGTTAAAATTATCGCCGCTTTAGCCCCAGGAAACTGCCGCTAAAGCAGCGATAACGGGCTTGATAATATGCCGCAGAGAATTCCAATAGAAGCCCATGTTCACACCAGAACATAGGCTTCTATTGGAATTCTCTAGGGCATATTATCAAGCCCATTATCGCCGCTTTAGCGGCAGTTTCCTGCCGCTAAAGCGGCGATACTTTAACGCCTTTCTTGATAATATGCCCCTGAGTTTTGCAACAGGATTTCAAAATATTGATACATTAGCAGTTCTGGGACACCCCCGCGCCGCACGGCCACCAGCTGCTGCGTGTGCCTCCCCGCCTTCTGCCTCGCTGCCCCGGCTCCGCCGCGTGACCACGCCCCCTGACATCGAGCGGCGTGGTCTGTGCCAGCTTCCTTTCTGTTGTTGCCATAGTGATCTGCTAATTTGTATTGTATTGCATTGTGCTGTTTGCTGTTGTTTTTCTTTCCCCACTTGTGCCTGATATCGCCTTCGTTTTTTCTTCACGCACCCGTCTCCCCGTTGTTGCCATAGTGATCTGCTAATTTGTATTGTGCTGTTTGCTGTTGATTTGTTTTCTTTCCCCACTTGTGCCTGACTTCACCTTCGTTTTTTTCACGTCCCCGTCTCATCCCTCCCCGCTCCCCGCTTCCCGCCATCACCGCTAGCCCCGCCCCTTTTCTTTGTGTACCCTCCCCGCTCCCGCCTCCCAGCTGCTCCGCCCCCCCGCGCACTTGGCCATATATGGCGACCGTGCGACGCAGGTGAGTGTGACCCAGTTCTGGGACACCCCCGCGCCGCACGGCCACCAGCTGCTGCGTGTGCCTCCCCGCCTTCTGCCTCGCTGCCCCGGCTCCGCCGCGTGACCACGCCCCCTGACATCGAGCGGCGTGGTCTGTGCCAGCTTCCTTTCTGTTGTTGCCATAGTGATCTGCTAATTTGTATTGTATTGCATTGTGCTGTTTGCTGTTGTTTTTCTTTCCCCACTTGTGCCTGATATCGCCTTCGTTTTTTCTTCACGCACCCGTCTCCCCGTTGTTGCCATAGTGATCTGCTAATTTGTATTGTGCTGTTTGCTGTTGATTTGTTTTCTTTCCCCACTTGTGCCTGACTTCACCTTCGTTTTTTTCATGTCCCCGTCTCATCCCTCCCCGCTCCCCGCTTCCCGCCATCACCGCTAGCCCCGCCCCTTTTCTTTGTGTACCCTCCCCGCCACCGCCTCCCAGCTGCTCCGCCCCCCCGCGCACTTGGCCATATATGGCGACCGTGCGAACGCGCAGCGGTCACGCGCAGCGGGCACGCCGATTGTGCGCCGAAGGCGCGCCAAAGGTAAGCCCGTCTACGCCCGTCCGCGCCTGGACCGCGCCCAGTGCCAGGACCCCTGGCCCTCGAAGACCCCGACCGACCCGCCTGACGTACACCGCCGCCAACCTCAGCGCACTCAACGCCGGTCGACTCCCAGGATGCTACCAAGCCACACCACGACGCACCCACGGACCCTTCAGCTGCCACGCCTGCAAGTTGACCTGCATCCGGACCTGCCCCGCACCAGCACCCGCCAAGTCGAACACCAGCAGCACCCACCTCAAGTGCATCCTGCTCAACACCCGCTCCGTCCACAGACACGCCATCGAACTCTGGAACCTCCTCGACACCACAGCCCCTGACGTTGCCTTCCTCACGGAGACCTGGATGAACGCCTCTTCAGCACCCGACATCGCCATCGCCATCCCAGAGGGCTACAAGATCACCCGGAGGGACCACACCGCCAACCAGATGGGAGGAGGCATCGCCATCATCCACAGAAACACCATCCGTATCACGACCAGCACCGACAACACCCTTACCACCGCCGAACACCTGCATTTCCAGATCCACACCGACCCGAAGACCACCCTCAGAGGCACCCTGATCTACCGACCTCCGGGACCACGCACCCAATTCAGCGAGGACATCGCCGACTTCGTCAGCCCGCATGCCCTCCCCTCCACTGACTACATCCTCCTGGGGGACCTCAACTTCCACCTGGAGAACAACAACGACCGCAACACCAGCACCCTGCTCGACAACCTCGCCAATCTTGGACTCAAGCAGCTGGTGTCCACCCCCACCCACCTCGCCGGACACACACTCGACGCAGTCTTCTCATCCAGCACAGACATCGCCTTCAGCCACGCCACAGAGCTTCAATGGACGGACCACAGCTGTGTCCACTTCACCTTCAAAAGAACGATGACCCACCACCACCAGCAACAGGTTGCCCGCAGAAGCTGGAACAAGATCACAGCCGACCAGCTCACCACCTCCTTGAGCCAGCACCCTCCTGCCAGCTCAGCGAACCCCAGCCAGGCCGCAGACAACCTCACGAAGTGGATCAGCAACTGCGCGGACGAGCTCGCCCCACTGAGGACCCCGCCCAGCAGACCCGGCAGCAAGAAAGCCCCATGGTTCACCGACGAACTCAAGAGCTCCGAACTGCCGAGCCCTCGAGAAAGTCTGGAGAAGGGAACCAACACCGGACAACAGGACCACCTTCAAGCTTGCCACCCGGAAGCACCACCAGCTGATCCGCGCCGCCAAGAAAACTGCATTCAAGGACCGGCTGGACAACAACGCACACAACTGCAAGGAACTCTTCAACATCGTGAAAGAGCTTTCCAACCCCAGCGCAGGAAACAACGACATCACCCCATCGCAAGACCTCTGCAACTCCCTCACCTCATACTTCCACAACAAGATCGCGGACATACACAACAGCTTCAACAACCAACCAACGCACACCACGACCGAACCACCACCCCCCACCACCACCCTCCGCGCCTGGACTCCGATCAGCACCGAAGACACCGTCCGCACGATGAACTCCATCCACTCAGGATCTCCGACCGACCCCTGCCCCCACCACGTCTTCAACAAAGCCGACGCTGTCATCGCACCCCACCTGCGAGACATCATCAACACATCCTTCGACACCGCCACCTTCCCTGAGAGCTGGAAGCACGCCGAACTCAGCGCTCTACTCAAGAAACCCACAGCGGACCCCACCGAACTCAAGAATTACCGCCCCATTTCGCTCCTCCCGTTTCCAGCCAAAGTCATCGAGAAGACCGTCAACAAGCAGCTGGCCGCCTTCCTTGAGATGAATGGATCCCTCGACCCCTCACAGTCTGGCTTCCGAGCCAACCACAGCACCGAGACCGCCCTCATCGCCGCCACCGATGACATCCGAGCCCTGATGGACAACGGAGAAACAGCGGCCCTCATCCTCCTAGACCTCTCCGCGGCATTCGACACTGTCTGCCACCGCACCCTAGTACAGCGCCTCAGCAACGTCGGAATCCAGGAGAAGGCTCTGGAATGGATCATCTCCTTCCTCGACGGAAGAACACAGAGAGTCCGCCTACCACCGTACAAGTCAGAGGCCACCGAAGTCATCTGCGGCGTCCCTCAAGGATCCTCGCTGAGCCCCACCCTCTTCAACATCTACATGAGCCCCCTCGCGGCCATCGCACGCCAACACAACCTCAACATAATCTCCTACGCCGACGACACCCAGCTGATCCTCTCCCTGACCAACGACCCCGCCGCCGCCAGAGCCAATCTGCACGAAGGGATGAAAGAGGTAGCCGAGTGGATGATGACCAGCCGCCTGAAACTGAACTCAGACAAGACGGAGGTCCTCATCCTAGGCTCTTCACCCTCCGCCTGGGACGACTCCTGGTGGCCCCCCGTCCTGGGCACCGCACCCAAACCGACAGACCACGCACGCAACCTGGGCTTCATCCTGGACTCCTCTCTCTCCATGACCAGGCAAGTCAACACCGTCTCCTCGGCGTGCTTCAACATCCTACGCATGCTACGGAAGATCTTCTGGTGGATCCCCACCGAGACCAGGAAGACCGTCACCCAGGCCCTCGTCACCAGTCGACTGGACTACGGCAACGCCCTCTACGCCGGCACCACCGCCAAGCTCCAGAAGAGACTCCAGCGGATCCAGAACGCCTCAGCCAGACTCATCCTCGACATCCCGCGAACCAGCCACATCTCCGGACATCTCAGAGACCTGCATTGGCTCCCCGTCAACAAAAGAATCACCTTCCGCCTCCTCACCCACGCACACAAAGTCCTACACGACCAAGGCCCGAGCTACCTCAACAACCGAATCAACTTCTACGCTCCCAAACGCCACCTCCGCTCAGCCAACCACGCCCTCGCCGCCGTCCCCCGCATCCGAAGAGCGACAACAGGAGGAAGGTCCTTCTCCTACCTGGCCGCCAAGACCTGGAACTCCCTCCCGACCGACCTGCGCCTGACCCAAGACCACCTCTCCTTCAGGAAGAAGCTGAAGACCTGGCTGTTCGAGCAGTAACGGCACCCCCCTCCCCCCAGCGCCTTGAGACCCTATGGGTAGGTAGTGCGCTCTATAAATGTCCTTGATTGATTGATTGATAGCTACCTGTTTTGTATTTGGAAGGTGCACCTACAAAACGCCTTTTACAGATACTTAATTCAGAATCCCATTTTGGAGTCAGAAAAACTTCTGACTCCTAAAATGAGATTAGTAAATAAGAAAAAGCATTTTAGCAGTCACAAACGTCATATCGTAGCATTTGCGATCATTCCAATGCTTAGTACGTGTCGTCTGCCCTAAATGTGGCTGCACATTAAATCCCCGTGAGGATGTCGAGATTTGCCACCACGTCTTGACTGATTTCTTCAAATCCACAAAAAGATGATTAAATGGAAGATGTATATAAGTTCTTGGATGTAAACTGTAAATATGCGCCATGCGCTTCACAAATGAACCAAATAGTTCTTCTTTCTGGCCCTGTCTATAGTCCTTTTTTTAAAATTCCTGACTGGGTGTATTTTTTGGGAGTCCAGAACCACGACTGATTATCAGAACGTTTGGCATGGTTTTATTGTTGCTAAAAACTGACTATTTTTTGCTGGTAAATGTGTAGATGAATGTTGTATTTGTTTATTTGTGTCTTTTTTAGTGCATGGAAGCAGACGTTGGACAATCATGTCCAAGACATTGCTTCTGTAATGGACCTTTATATTTACGCTTCCGCTGACATTTCCTTTTTCAGGCGTTACAGGCAGTCTACAAAATGCAGGACAATCTAACTAAGAAAACTACGTATAAAATATTTACAAATAACATATATTGAAAGAGTTTTTGACTGTTCAATCAAGCCGAAGTTAAATTAATAATAAATACCAGAATATATTAATATTGTCAAAGTTGTGTCAGTTTAAAAGAATATTGTACTGACTATATGGTTATGCAGGAACATTATCTGAGCAGAAATAGAGTGGAGGGGAGTACATTTAAGGACATTTGTTCAGGTGACAAAGCAGTGTTAATCTTAGGAACAGACATATAGTTGTCATTGGGATATGTGTGGATACATTGGGATTTGTCTGGTGGATGTAGAAGCAAAGCTTTAATCTCTTTTGGGGAAAACAATGGGATCCATTTTGTGAATACAGAAGCACAAATTTACCGTAGACCTACTGACGTTTTGCATGCGCGCTTAAGTGGAGCAGTGCAACACAGAATGTAGCACCTATTTCACATATATTATAAAGGCCCCTCTTGTGCAGTACAAAAAGAGCATTATGTAGCGCAAGCTTGAGGAGACATTGGGACCCGTGTGGTAGAAACAGGAACATAGCTGTAGTGTCTTCCAGAGCAGGCATTGGGATCACTGTGTAAATTCAAGAGCATGGCTGGATGTTGTTGGAAGCAAACAGTGTGAGGCCATGAGTACAACTGGATATTTTATTCGTAGTTATATTTGTCCTTTCTTGGTGGCGGCATTGGAGGGAGTGGAGCAAGAGTACAGTTTCATTAAAGTAGGGAATTGTCTCACTTGTTGAAGGTCTTTGTTCAACAGCAGGACTTTGGCTTACTCATGGTTAGGTGTGGGTTGTCAAGTGGGTATCACAGCTGGAATATCTGTAAACAATCATCAGTCTCTTTATCCTCAATACGTCATTGCTCTCTTTTCCAGGAAAGAACCCATCAGCTATTGACACCAATATAGGGGGACGCAGTGCGGGGATGATCGTAATCACCACCATCCTCTCCATCCTTCTCGCCATCTTGCTGGCACTGATGATTGCTGTCCTATTGTCTGGATGGTAAGCCATAGGCCTCAACATTCTTTTTTTTAATTTTTTTTTAATGTTTTTTATTGGCATTTTCATATTGCAAAGACAGATTGCAGTATGATACATGTAATTTAACTTCATTTCATGCATTTTGCATCATTGAATATTGCTATCCTCGCATTAAGTGGACATGTATCCTGTCTTTATTCAATTCTTACAATAAACAATTCCTATGTAGAACTGGGATGCAAAACTGGGATAACGTTCATGGGATCCAGGGTATTTGTATGGGACGGGGGAGTCAGGGTTGGTACGCATCTCGCTTGTTGGTATGTCCGAGTGCTGGGGGGGGGGGTTGGTCCAGCCCTTATGTCTTATCTTTGAGGGCCTCAATATTCTTTAACTCGGGCGAGAACATGTGTAGGTATCTCATCTTTGTGTTTAATAATGGTGCTATGGGTCATGCAGCACCAATTCTGGTTCTGGGAGCATTTCACATATTCCATGGTTATCTTCGGCAATAAGGAAGAATCACTGCAGACCGCCCTATATGTAAGTAAAAAAAAAATTACAACTTAAACTCAGAGTTGTGCATCATGCCTGAGGGTGATGGAGTTGGATGTTGTTACTAAACACAACGTATCTGCCAATTGATCCCCTTTTAAAGACATTGGGATTTTAGGCCCAGGCTTCACCTTCCACATGCAAAGTTGTTATGGGTAAAAAGTCAGGACTTGCTGAATTTGGCACAAATGATAGGAGTGGGGGAGGGGATGAAGCGGGGGGGGGGGGGTCATTATGGCAGTCAGTGGATAGAATGTGCTGGAACCTGTGAGGCTGAGGTCTCCGACACATCAGACGCGCCTATAGGGCTGCCGACAGGAACTTCCATAGAGCTCGAGCCCTAGGCCTTGGGAACCCGTGAGCATCAGGAACCAGGCCTAGTTCTGACCCCACTGACCAGGTACAGAAACAAATGGGGAGGATTCAGAAATATTTTTTACAATTTGTAAGAGGCGCCATGTGCAAAATGTCTATGCTACTGATCCCAAACGATGTCTGGAAGGGTAGGGGTGGGTGGGGACTCAGAAACATTTCCATTTGCACAGTGGATACATTTGTATATTTGTATGATGGGCTTGAGAATGTCTGACTGAGTGGCAGAAAAAGGAGCATAATTCATAAAAGCATGTCTAAGGGTATCAGTTACCTAGTCATGGGCTGTCAGTCACCGAGTCACTCAGTGCTGCTGCACTCATTGGGGTATTTATTCTTCGAGTGGGATTCCCGAGAAGCACGTGTGGATTTACTTCTTTGCAGGGCAGGTGTAAGTGCGTTTCCAGTGTGGGAATGGTGAGGGGTCACAAACACACCTCCAAATTTACCATGAGTGTGGTAGAAGGGATTTTCCATAGAAACAATACTCTCCTCACTAAGAGACAGAAAATGTTAACATTCAAATACAAATTTGTGTAACATTTCCGTGTGCAAAATTGAACTGGAGCGACTTCTGTCTTTCTAGGTGCCAGTGTGACAGCATTTGGAGATGAGATCTCACGTTTGTATGATTGCACTTAGGGGTGCCCCTTCTGGATCCTCGGGTGGTGCGTGCAGGGGGCATTGGCTATGTCTGAACTGACTGGCAGAGCCTTAGAGAGGCTGTGACTGATTAGACAATGTGAGCGAGGAAACACTGGCAGTGAGACGAGGAGGGAGGAAGGCTGCTGTAGACCCTCACCCCGTGAAAAGACAGAGAACAACCTGATGCACCCCGAGAGTCCCAAAATTAGGAGTGGGCCACCCGGGGGGACGAGCTGGTTCCGTAGGGACCCAGGGGCTGGGTGGACTGGCACAAGCCTGGCGTGAGCTACCGGTGTGCAGATTACCCCAGAATCCCCTGGCCTCGCGCCATTTCTGAGGCGCAGATGGCGGGTCACAGTGGAAAGGAAATGGAGTTATCGGGAACTGGGAGGACTGCGCTCCTGCAGTGCTGCATGTGTGTTACCCTCATGCATGGGTGCCTGCTTCTGTGATGCCCTAGAGCGTGGGTACCTAATGGAAGCCTGTAAATGTGTTACTGTATCTGCATGTGGCATTTTTTGTCTTTTGGTGTGTTCTACAATATTGAAGTTTTAATATCAAGCCGAATTTATGTCGTCCGCAAAATATCAGCTACTAACATATGAGATAAGTTGATGTGGCGTAAACGATAGAAAATATACCCATCTCCATATGTGCGTTCATTAATAATATGTTTTGTGTCTGTGCCTGCTGTCAGTGCATTAAGTCAGTCAGGGCAGCATTATATGCTATATAACAACTCTTATTTTAGCGCACTTGACGTGTGATGGCTTCGCCCATCCCTTACAAACTGTAATAGGGGTACTGACATCTAACAATCTATCAGCCTTATGGCTCGTCAGAGGTGTCCCAGGCACACCTTGTAGGAAAGTAGGATCTGCTTCTTATGGTTATCCCCACTTTTTGCCTGAAGTTGCACTGTTTTTGACTAGTCTGACTGGGATCCTGCTAATCAGGACCCCAGTCTATTAGCTTTCTCCTTTAAATTGTCATGCATGTACTTTGGTACACTCCAGATTGGATACTGGGGTACCCTTATAAGTCCCTAGTATATGGTACACATGTACCCAGGGCATAGGTAGTCCAGAGGAATCTCATGGGCTGAAGCATGTATTATGCAACCCATGAGAGGTCATGCAAAATGGAACTACGGGTCTGCTACTGCAGCTTGTGTAAGCTGGTTCTTGCACCACTTACTTCAGATATAGGTTCACTATATCTATAGGTCACTACACTTAAAAAATATAAGTCCACCCTATTGCAGGCCTTATCCAGCCTGAAGGCAAGGTGCTGGGTTTTATGTGAGAGGGTGCCCCTGCATGAGCAGAGACCCTCTGCAGCCTTCGGAGACCAATCTCCCGGGTTGTTTGTGACTCAGCCGGACAAATGCTATCTCGAAAACGGCTGCATAGAAACATATTGTGTTTGGTATCAAACACCTTGGAATCATACCTCCACACTGATAACTGATGTGGGAGGTATGATTTCACCCTTCTGAAAGCGGCTTCGTGGGGTCACTGGTCTATCCGGTGCCAGCCTCATTGACCGGGACAACACAAAATGGATGCTGCACAGAGACACATTTCTGCCCTCATGCTGCTGAGCTTAGCTCAAGCAGAGGAAGGCAGGACAATAGGCATCCTGTCACTGGGAGGTGTGACCACCTCCCAGACAGAGTTTAGTGTATTGGGGCTGCGTGGGTGCACACTGAGAGTGCCTGAAATTCTGCACCTGGGGCACAATTGATGTCCCTGTGCATAGTCCAGTTCCAACCAGTTCTGGGAGCCATTGGCTCCTGCTCTGGCATGAAACTGGACAAAGGACATGGGTGTAACTACCCCTCTGTCCTGACCCTCCCCTAGGAGGGTCCCCCGAATCTGTCCAACTCTCTCCCGTGGGTACAAAATGGCTTACCTGGCTGTAAGACTTTAGATTATACGTGGACAAGATTCTACAAGAATAAACCACTGACCTTCAACCGTCTGGACACCCTGGACTTCGCTGGACCTCGATTGGGCTCGACTTCATACCCCTCTCCGTCCAAAGCTTTGTCTGTGCCCTTGCTCCATACAGGCTCTGTGCAGGACCTGTTGTGCACTAAGTACAACTGAAGAATCTCCCTTGGAGTGAAGGAGTCACTCCCCTGCCCTAGCAGGCACCTCAATGCAACTGACCAGTCTGCTGCTCCTGAGCTCCCGAGCTCCTGCAGACTCCGAAGATTTCTAAACACAGGAGGCAGGTTTGTGAAGGTCCCTGAGGTTCATCTGCCCTCTCAGCGAGTTTGAGGCCAGTGTTCCTCGTGGGGACTGCCTAACCCAAACCCCTGTGCACCGCGTCCATTTACAGTTGCATATCCGTGTTGGCGATTCGTGAGCTTGTGCATTGGACTCCGTGTAGTCCTGACCCTGAGCAGTATTTGCACCAAAGAACTCCGGCCTCCTCGCACCGAGAGCTCCGTGGGCTGGTACTTTGCAATCTTGCTCGAGGTCCCCTCGCGACTCCTGGTCATTCGGCCTGTGGGTCCTCCTGAGGGTCATCTTGATTTCTGTTGGGCTTTTCTGGTTGCTCCAGACATGCCCTGACTCCCCATTACTTGGTGAGTTCCCTGGACCTTGCTGGTCCACACCGAAACCTGCTTGACCTGCCTGGGTTGCTTTTGGCAAGGCTTGTTGGTGCTCTAGCTGGACACCGACCCCTCAGCACTCGACATTCTTCGTGGGACAGCTCGCATCTGGCTCCTGGTTGTCGTCGACATCTCCTAGGCCTCGTGGCTGCAGAGTTAAGCATCCCTTCTTCGCACCTGAAGCACCCGACATCGGTGGGCATTCGTCTGTTGAACCCCTGGTCACTCTAAAGTGACCCAGACTCTGTCCCCTCTGCTGTCAGGTTCCTTCCTTCCAGAATTCAGGTTTCCACCGGACCCTTTTCTCCTTCACGGTAGCAGTACTTCTTCACAGCCCTCCATTGAGAACGACGGCAGTTACCGACACCATTCCAGACCTATACACCTGGCTCCTCTGGGAAGGGTAACTTGGGTTACTACGGTATCCACAGGTGGGGTGCTTCTCCAACCTCTTAAGTGCCAAAGGGTTTGCTCGAAGTCCTCCTAGAAGGGTCCTTAAACTTTAAAATTGCAATCGCAACTTCCCCATAGAATTGTGTGGAGCCTGCGGTCGTGTTAGCACACTGCACCTGTCCTCCATGGGGTCCTTATCTACTCACCTTGGGTGGTTCCTTGGTGTCCCAGCGATTCTACGTGCTCTAGACCTTGTCTTCATCCCAGTCGTGATTGTTATACCACTATTTTAGTATATGGTTTGGTCTCCCCCTGGAGCCCCCTGTGTATTGTGCTACTTACAACTGTTCTATTGATCTCATATTGTGTGCTTTGTGTTCTATCCTCGTGTAGCGGGTAGTAGGGAGTGTTTTATTAATAAATGCATATTTTTATATAACTACTGTGTGGTTCTCCTTCATTTAATTAATTCAGGAGGTGATATTCTGGTAAAACAAGCTGCTTTATATTCCTTCAAGATTAGGCCTGAAGACTACTCTCAACACCTACCACTAGGACAGCTTTCTAAAGGTTATCTTTAACCTCATACATCATGGGGCGTGGCTACGAACGCCACGATGGCGGACGTGCACTGCTGAGGCTCCGGGCTCGGGCGCCTCTAATACTAATCATAGAGCGTCACAGAGGCTGGTGAATGGCTCCAGATCCGTCGGACCCTGCTATGCTGGGGGTGCGATGTGTGAGGGGACCTGAAGACGCTCACAGCCGTGGCCCCCGGGCGGGACCGCAGTACTCGGAACCTCCTGCGCCACGACCCATCTTTCAAGATGGCGCCGGCGGCCCTTTGAACAGCCCGACGGCGGTGTGGAGGCGAGGCCGGGCGTGTAGGCGCTTCGCGCCCGATTAGCACGGCGGCCAGACACCTCGGACCTCTGG
Source organism: Triturus cristatus (assembly GCF_964204655.1). Lineage (NCBI taxonomy): Eukaryota > Metazoa > Chordata > Amphibia > Caudata > Salamandridae > Triturus > Triturus cristatus. The sequence continues at coordinate 991,650,491 of NC_140584.1, read as the reverse complement.
TGATTCGGTGGAGGACTGTGAAGCGTGCGAGGACCGGTGCCCCTGCGGCGCTCACCATCCGGCGCATCGGGTGCCCGGTGAGGATTTGGAGTGGACTCGGAGGGCCCCCTCCCCCTTACTGGATATCTGAGGTGCCCGCTGCGGTTGGCGTTTGGGGGCTGCAGGGCAGCGTCAAGCATCGGCGGAGGACACGGGCCTTCTCGGGCAGGCTCGTGGGACATTGCCTGACCTCCGCATGGCCACCTGAGTGCACTGACTACCCACAGCAGGGGCTTTGATTCCACACACACCGCGGCGGTGGGCCCCCAGAAGGAGACACAGCGGCACGCCCTTGGGTCCCCTCCCGGGACTTGGGCGACGCCGGAGGCCAGGGCGGACCGACGCGGCGGATTACACCACCGGAGGGAGTCGGCACCCGGTAGGCTGTGACTCCACACGGAACGCTTAAGGTACCCAGTGTGATCGGCACATAGTGGGTGAGCGGGAGCAACTACAACTGTTGGGGGGGGCAAAGCGATTTCAGGCCCCATCACCGGCCGAAAACATCCTTTGCCTGACCCCAACGTGGATGCCCATGTGACACCTGGCTCTACCGCAAGTCCTTCACAGGGGCCCAGGCTGTGCGGAGGTGGCGACCGAGGTCCCTGGGTCTACTTGAGGCACGCCATCCGCCCACTAGAGTGCCATCGGTGAACCTACGCTGTGTATCTGCTTCACTGGTACCACTGAGAGAGCGCGTCTCGAGAGGGTGGCCTAACGACCAGAGCACATCACCCGCTGTCCTCCATCCCTGGCGGAGGCGCTCCCCGCTCCTGGGTCGCCTCGCGCCGCTCCCTGCTTGGGCTCCCTGGCGGGAAGTGGGAGCCAGCATACTTCAAGGACTGCCTCTTTGCGGGGACGTGCCCGCGCCGTCCACTGACAATACAGAGCCCCTGCTTATCGCATCCGCTGAAGCACTGCATCTTCGGGGACCTGCAGGTCCCGCCCGATGGTGGCGGCTCTCCTCTCCCACACAAGACGAAGATGGGGAAACCAAGGCCTATGTAGCACAATGCCGTACCGGAAACTGCCCCGGAAAATATGCCGAAAACCTCCACATGGTCCTCTACGACTGCGCCCTCATCAGACCTCTCAATCTCGGACAAATTGGACAAAGTCCTTGCCGCCATTGAACTGTCCCGAATATCGATGGAAGAGCAACTCGGTACGCTGACGACGGAGGTCAATCTTCTCCGAGACGATCACCGTTAACTTGCTGATCGGGTGAGGACGGAGGAACGGACATTGGAGGAAATACAGCCTACACTAAAAGAACACCAGACGACACTCCAAGGAATTCTCACTCGCTTATCTGCGGTGGAGGAACGAGTACAGGACTTAGAGGGCCGCTCGAGACGCTGCAACATCAGAGTGCTGGGACTGCCGGAGGGCATTGAGGGGGCAAATCCCATAGACTATATGGACACATGGCTCAAATCCTTCACCCCAGCAGCAGACCGAACAGCGTTTTTTTCAATTGAACGAGCCCATAGGGTGCCTGCCCGAAAACCCATACCTGGGTCGGCCCCCAGACCACTACTCGCTAAATTCCTCCACTTCCGGGATCGCGACGCAGTACTCCGGGCGGCGCGGCAAGCGGCATTGCTCCGGATAGAGAACAAACAGATAATGATCTTTCCGAACTATGCCCGAGCGGTGCAGCAACAAAGATCATCCTTCCTAGACGTGAAGCGGAGACTGCGTGAAAACAACATTCAATATGCCTTACTCTTTCCGGCTCGCCTCATGATCCTTCCCAAGGGCTCCTCCATTTTCTTCATGACCGCAGAGGCGGCACATGACTGGGCGGACCAACACTGCACGCGGACAGCCGACGCTCACCCCAAAGGTGGCTCACCTCTCAAAACTTTCCGTGCTAGAAAGCGCCCTATGAAGCTCCGCAACACCGAGCTGAATACGGCGTCCGGCACCCATGACTCGCCGGATCTAGAACAGATCATGCGGGAGAGGCGCGAGGCGTTACAAGCGGTAATCGATCTGCGCTCCACCCAACGTTCAGAATCCATTGATCGTCCTCCACACATCTTTTCATCGGAAGGCGAAAATGACAGCGATGACACCACTTCGGGGGCTGGCTCAGTGGCACCCCCCAAGGTCACCCCACAAACGGCAGAAGGGCTACTGGATGGAGAAGCCTTTCCCTTCTCACCGTGACTCAGCCCCGTACAACAGACTATCTAACTGTATCCTTATAAGTAATGTCCATTATGTGCCCACTGTTGAGAACAAAGAGTTTGATACTCTGCAAGTGAAGCGCAATGATTCTTCTACATGCCCGTTAGACACGCGGCCTCGCATTTGCATGTCGCCACCCCCCATCATATAGAGCAGGTTTCCCCCCCCAGTGTTATGGGAGGGAGTTTGGACACACCGTCTCTCGAACGATGAGTCCTTTGCATTGGGACTGTTTCCCGAACCCTTGCACGCTGTTTGTATCCCAGTTCATATATGTCCCATTTCGTCATGGACCCCCACACTCACACAGCTGAACACTTGAGTGGCCAGGTTCATCTCTCCTCTATTCTTCGAACACGCAGCAAATCCCTAGGAGACCATCTACTGACCACTCTGGCGGGCATCTCACCCAACCCACACACAACATACACTACACATGGCGACGTTAGCGAAAAATGCAGATGTTAACATACTCACACTAAATGCACGCGGCCTCCACACCCCACGCAAACGTTACACGATCTATGCCTACGTGAAGCGCCAGAAAGCGTCCATCCTTTTCTTACAGGAAACCCACCTTAATGTAGCGGAAGCAGGCAGGGTGCACGCAAAGTGGCGCGGCCTTATATGTGCGACAACTTACTCATCATTTGCCCGCGGAGCACTGATCTGGGTTCGTCCAGGAACTCCGTTCCGGGAGCTCAGACGGGTGGTGGACGGGGAGGGCATATTTGCCCTATTGGAGGGACTTTTAGATGGTCAGGCCATCCTACTGGGAAGCATATATGCCCCGAATGTTGAACAAGACAAATTCTGGGACAGACTCACGAAAACCCTAGCCCAATTCACACACGTACCCTGGATACTCGGGGGGGACTATAATTGTATTCTGGACCCAGGACTGGACCGTTCCTACCCCCCTCTCCCGCACTCCCCCACTCACAGACAAATAGAGAGATTCAAGACATGGGTCGCACACTGGTCACTCACGGACGCATGGAGACTACACCACCCTCAAATGCGTATGTACTCCTTCCACTCCGTCCCCCACAACCTACGAGTCAGGCTGGACCGTTTCCTATGTACAGCAACACTACTCCCGCAGGTATGTCACACAGATTACCTAGGTAGGGTCGTCTCCGATCATGATGCACATCTTTTAAGCCTTCAATGGAGACCCCCACATCCCCCTGTCCCCACATGGCGCCTATCACGAGAATGTCTGATGGACCCAGTCTTCACGCACGGGCAGAGACGTAGTATTCAAGAATACTTTACCCACAACACGGGGACCGCATCCTCAATCCTAGTTAAATGGGACAGCTTTAAGGTGGTGGCCAGAGGGGAATGCATTCAACAGAGAGCCTGGGCGAAACGTACCCTGGAGCAGGCCTTCGACAAAGCGGAAAAGCGGCTCGCTAATGCCACAAAGACCACCGACTAATCGGTGGCAGCAGCGACACAACTCGCCCAAGCTAAATCAGAGTACCATGTAGCATGCGCGGACCTACGGCGTTACAACTTTCGGGCCTATGCGACCCGAATGCATAAAGATCGCGACAAAACGGGCACACTATTATCGTGGCTAGCTAAACAAGACACGGAGGTGCAGCCCATCACGTCAATAATTAATCATCATGGCACCCTGGTACAATCCCAGGACAAGATCCTTCAGGCGTTCCATCAATATTACAGTGGCCCTCTGTCATGGAGTCAGGAGGCAGTCAATCACTTCCTGGACCCCCTCCCTCTCCCCCAGATATCTGACGCAGATAAGACAGACCTAGATTCGAAGATACAAACCTCTGATATTACAAATGCCATAAGTGCCCTGGTCCGCAACAAAGCCCCAGGCCTGGACGGGTTTCCGCTGGAGTACTACGCCACCTTCTCCACCCAGCTGACCCCCCGTTTATTGACAGTGCTGGACACAGCACTGCAAACCGGTGAACTGCCCAGGTCCATGAGAGAGTTGGTGATCGTAACGTTCCCGAAGCCCAACCGTGACCCCCAACTTTTAGCCTCTTATGGGCCTATAACACTTCTCACAGCCGATTGTAAAATCTTGGGGAAAATACTGGCGGAGAGATACTCCCAAATCGTGCGTCCGCTGGTGCATCCAGACCAGTGCGGATTTGTCCTGGGCAGGAATACCTCGCAGAACATACGCCGTCTTTTTCACATCCAGGATCAGATCGGCAATCGCTTTCCCAGAGCGGCGTGCCTGGTCTTGGACCTCGAAAAGGCTTTCGACACCCCAACGTGGCAGTACCTGTTCCCGGTTCTCCGGCGGGCTGGTCTTGGTCCCAAACTCATAGCTTATACCCACCTTCTATATACTAAACTCACTTCCCGAATCCGCATTGGACGCCACATCTCCCCGGAGTTCGCGATACATAGGGGTACACGACAGGGTTGCCCCCTCTCACCCCTGTTATTCGCGCTGGCCGTTGAACCTTTAGCTATCCGTCTCCGCCGGGAGGGACAGGGCTGGGGCATCCCGCTTGCAGATGCCACACACTGTGTATCACTGTATGCCGTTGACTTTCTCCTGTATATACGGGACATCGCAGCAGATCTCACTCTACTAGGGACCGCCTTGACCGAATTTGCCGACGCCTCGGGCCTAAAGGTGAACTGGGATAAATCTACGGTGTACCCCCTACATCCGAACGCTACCCCTCAGGAGGTCTGGATTGGTGACCAGAAAATAAGCTGGACCGCGGAGGCCCCTCGCTATCTGGGGATTCGCCTATATCATTCACCCACCGACATCTTCGAGGCTAACCATCGTAGGGCACTCGCCAGTATACGATCCATCATCGGGTTTTGGCGGAATCTCCCGCTGGCCCCGATTGGCCGAGTGGCTCTCGCAATAATGATTTTGGTTCCACGACTACTTTATTATTTTACCAACCTTCCAGTAATTCCGCCCCGTTCCTTCTTTAAAGATTTGGACGCACTTCTTGGCTCCCTGATATGGGGCAAAGGCCGACACAGGATCGCACTGGCAAAATTAAAACTACCTACGACACAAGGGGGCCTTGGAGCCCCATCATTCGAGGCCTATTTCTTGGTTGGCGCAGCTTCAACGGCTCTCCTACTGGACGGCTGACAGGTACACGTCCGAAACATACACAGTCGCGGGACGGGTGGAGGCACCGGAACTGCACCGCCTACTCATACCGGGATCCCGTCCCATAGGGACCTGCCCCCTCCAGGTGGAAGTAGCCCAGAAATGTATCCAGCGCATACACCGCATGACACCAGACCGACCCCCGTAGACACCGCTGCTGCCACTGGTGGGCTGGCCTAAAAACACCCAATTCTTTACCCCTGCCATGCTCCGGGAATGGACATCCAGTGATGTCACCGAAGCAGAAATACCTTTCGAAGAGGGACAACTTAGGCCATTCCAACAACTTATTGACGACTATGACCTCCCCCCAGGTCAATTTCTGCGGCACCGTCAACTCCTCAGCCACTACCGACCGTACTACGATCTTACACTAGGGGAGCCCCCCACACACCCAGTCCTTCACATGATATTACGAATGGGAGCGGGCCGCCACCTCACCACATGGCTGTATAAATCAATTAGGGAATTGACACCTCCATTACTAGAACCCCTTCAGACTCTCTGGGAAGGGGAGGTGGGACGGGCATTCCATGATAATGAGTGGGAAAGGGCACTCGAATTCCCCAAAAAAGTGTCCAGGAATGCCCGTTACAAGAATATACAATTTTACATTCTGCATAGGGCCTACTTGACACCAACACGCCTGCAGAGTTTTTATCCTGATACAACTTTCCTTTGCCCTCGCTGTCAGGCGCAAAGTGCAGATTTCCACCATATGTTTTGGGCCTGTCCGGATATCCAGACCTACTGGTCATCTAGCTACACGACACTCCGCGATCTTACCGGACTCCCCCATCTGGCCACATGGGAGTGTTGCGCGCTGGGAATACAGCGGCCGGAGGAAACATCACAAAGTGCCCATACGGTTTGTCTCCTTAGCGCACTTACTGGCTAAACGCTGCATAGCTCTGCATTCGCGCTCCCCTTCAGGCCCCCCGATTGCAGCATGGGAGGGGGCGGTGCTCAAATGGGCTGCAGCTGAGGAGGATGCCTTGCGGGAGGAGGAAGCGAAAGGCATACGGAAAACCTCAATATCCCTGGAATGGGCGCTTCTGCTACACCAATTCAAACAGTCTCAGTCCCAGGATGACACGATCACGAGTGCGACAACCCCCAATGCCACACAGCGGTCTACGATGCAAACCCACACAGTTGGAGCTCCCTCCTGATAATGCACACCCATCCGGGGACTGCTGGGCTCCCGCCCCCACCACCAAGACCCGTTCACCTATACCGCGCGCCTGCCTGCGCACTCATATTCTCCGTAGGGAGATGCAACTGTGCCGCCACTTAGTTCCTTGAGGGACCATGCGTTTCCTAGTCTGGCTGTACCACCTAAAACTCCATGACGACCCCTAGTTTGATTCCCCCCCCGGTTTGTTCCTTACTTGGCAAACATGTGCTATTGTGCATACAGCATCTACAGGAACTTGAAGTAATTGTAAATGCCTATAATGATACTAGCTGATCAGACATAAATGTATCATGTTAATGCAGATAAATACAAATGTGTAACAACTGTAATAATAAATGCCAATAAAAAGAATTAAAAAAAAAACAATCTTTAACCTCATACATCATAAGGTTCCTTTGGACTGGTGCAAGGTGCCCACTTTAATTAGTGGACATCATATACCAGGCCAACTTCTCACACACCTGACTGCGTCAGCCCTACTGATCTCTTTCACCTGTTTGACATGTGACTGACTCTTCAAAAGCCCTTCCAGCCTTCATGGGTGCATTTACAATGTTGTTTCATCTGCCCCAGCCCCAGGGCCGGTTAGAGGTGCACCTAAGACGTGGCTGAGTCTGCCTGTGAAATAGTATCCTGTCAGAGACGCATGTGCCATGGAAATGTGCCTCCTTCAGTCCAATTTACCATTAAACTCATTCACAGCAACACTAGAATTAAAACAAAGGCCAAGTTACCTTGGTCTGTGCGTTTAAAGTATGTTCTTATCACTGTTACTGTTGAAACAAAATGCACTGTTAATGCTTATTAAGAAAGGTCATGACTGAGTAAGAGTGAGGGAGCTGAGTACCAGCAGCTCATCCTATTTACCCAGTGAGGGCAGGCTGGGGCTGCCACTCAGACATCACCTATATGTCTTCAGTGTGCTGATCACTTTTACATAATCTTTGAGAAACACACTCCCTGGAAACACATCTGTAAAGCTGGGTTGCCATGGAGTCCTTGGAAGAAAGAATGTTGCTGGCCCTTATCTCCTGCTGGCAAATATCTAGGCATGGCAGGCAGTGGGGCCACAGACTAGGGCCAGTGTAGGGCTGTGGGAGAAATAAAATGTTGGTATAATCCCACCAAAACATATTTATTTTCAGATTGTTTTCATTCTAGAAATGAGACATGACTATGCAAGTCAAGGAAGTTGAAATAGTCCCTCTGTCTTACCTAAACTATACCTCTTTTAAAGAGTTGGGCATTAGGAGCTGTTAGGTATCTCAGTGCCATGTAAAATGTGAATGTGAGCTGCTGGCGCTGTAATAAGCTAACTGTCTATCTTTCTCTTGCAGGAGAGAACTTTGCCAGCGTCCAACGTTGGTGCGCACCGGTTTCTACAACGTGAGTCGCTTTGGACCGCCTTTTCGATCACCTTTTGGATCGCTGAGAATCTCCTCCTACAACACCCACCATATACCACAAGTGCGTGCCGCTGAGGGCTGAGCGGCAGAATGATCGGACCCTACCAACTGCTCCCGGGTCTGGCCTAGTCTTTCGCCCTACAACTACCGTCCCATTCATTGAGCCGGGCTACAAACTTCCTGAACAATTTCTTCAGTGGAGTCACTGTGTGTTGTTCACACTATCAAACAAAAAGGCGAGTCTTTCTTCTGTTTTGATTCTGCCCACCCATCATTCCTGCTTGCAAGTCTACCCCGCTACTCTGTAGCAAAGTGAGCCAGCCTTTGCCAATGCACTACTTACTGTCCTGATAGCATGCTTTGCTTAAGTCACCAAATCAAAAACTGAAGATCCCAGAATGCCTCTACAACAGGATTCTCAAAAAACTGCATCCATTTGGCAAGGAGATACGTAGTGCATGTGAAATATGCCCAAGAAAGAATTCTCAAATGACTTTTCTTGGTCTATAATTCCCACATTGCCACATAACTACGTTTCTTCAGAACACCATGTTTCCAGACCTGGGCTTGCCCCCTACAACTCATTATTTTTGGGTATATCAATTCATTTTATTCGGTGGAAGCAACTCTTCATGAAAATTCCCAGGAGCCTTCTGTTGTCAAACGAAATCCCAGTACTGGAACTAGGCGGCAACGCTCTGTATGATGGACTGGCTTTTTCCTGCCTCGAGGAACAGCTGCCATGATTGTTAAGAACGGGAAATGGGAAAACAAAATTACCACTACCCTTCATCTAGTCCTGGTTCTGTTTTTCAACATCCTTGATTCAGAGTGGAATCTTGCAACAAGACCTGGTCCGTCTAGTTAAGGATGTTGCACAATGCCACTTTGTGCCATGCCACATTCGGATTTTGCATGGCATTCAGTGCTTAATTTGGAAAAGAATTAGTGCCAGGGCTCTCAACAGGAGGACAGTAGAGCTTGCGCCATCCGTTGCCCCTGGCAGCACTGCAAATGACAGCACGGACACACTACTCATCCTCACACTCTTAAAAGTGTGACAATTCATACTGCTACAGGGCCCCAAAGCTATAAGAATGGCTTTGGAGGCAAATACTAATCATTGAAAATGCAAATTGAATTAAACAGATGTTGTTGTGCTCTTACCTAAATTTGGCAGACACCACTACCATGTGGTAAACAATCATAAGCCCCAGTGCTGGCAATTAAGTGCAGGTGGTGAGCACTGGAAACACTGGCTCAAACTAAACACTGATGGCATTGAATTTGTTCGTAGATAATGAAACACAAACTCACAATCAATCAACTGCATATCGAGTTGGTGATTTGACTTTTAGAGGGAGTAGCTCCTCGCTGAGTAGCCACACAAGATACTGCTTTTACATTAGATCCCAAGATCTGAGTGGCAGCAGTGTCACCGTCACTCTCTTAAAGAGATGGGGTACATAAAGAAGTGCAATATTTACTTTCTTTTTTTAGGCTTAGACGCCTCTTTTTACATACCTGATCAGAGTTGTCTAGTTATTTATCCCAGAGGCAATCAAAAGTAGCACAATTTTAGACCAATGAGGTCGAGTCATTGTGATGACGATCATCACATCAGCACTTGCCCTGGCTACCTTACCATGGATTCTTTGGCTCTGTGTTAATTTGTGATCTGGCTATAGAGAGTCCTAAGTCACATGCCTCTCTACTCAAAACAGGCTACGACAAAATGGACAAAGGTTTTGTGACCTACCCCGGGGTACTTACATAGCCTAGAGATACCTTCAACAAGTGACAAGCCAACTGGCCGGTGGCACGCTGGCGTCTCCACATAGTATGTCTATTTGCCTGTGGCTCCAGGGGGAGATAAATCATTTTTGCCCTCAAATTATCTTTTTCCGTTCAACAATATCTCTGTTTGAAGTCGATGTTACTCTCACTTTAACATGCGACTGCTCTGTTGGTTACAAATATCTGTTTATGTTCCTCAATGCTGAGTTAGTTAGAAATTACCAGAAATTGAAGAAATTCTGATATTAGGAAATCAGGACTTCAGTTATCTCCTTGTCTGTAATTATCAGAGTCAAAGGTAAGATTGGTTTCAAGGGACTTGCTTTATAATTAAGGAGACTGCACAACCTCATCATTAATAGAGTTCTAGCATGGGGGCAAGGGAGGGGTGTAAAACAAGAACAGACGGATCACCTTTCATTGTGGTGACTTAGTTTTGATCATACGATGACCCTCCAGTGCACACATTTGAAACAGTTAAAAACGAAGGGAGTCATTACGATGGCAGTCGGACGAGCATCCGATCACCATCGTTGCGGGATTGAGACCAGCAGACAAGTAGTCGGCGGTCCCACCCACCAGATTAGGATGTGACAGCCGTGTAGGCTGTCATAAACATTCCTTTTTCAATTGCAGCATGTGCTGTGGCCCGGAAAAGGGCCGCAGCCCAAGGTGCAATTGAAAAAGGTATGTTTTCAAACATCCATGCACCGTGTGCCACATGGATGTTTGGGGGGGCACCACATGTGCCCTCCTGGCCACTTAGCGGATGCTGAGAGGGTACAGGGCCCAGCTGGGGGCCCTCAAAGTTCATTTACAGCTACTTGTTCATGCAGATGGGACCGTCATGAATAGGCAGTCGGAAACAGATATCCTAATCCCTACGGCGGTGCCTGCACAGGCACCGTACCCATTGCAGGGACTAGGAATGGGACCGCGGTCTGACGGGATCATTGATCCTGTCGGAGGCGGTGGTCATACACCCACCTCTGTGGTCTTGTCATCTGCATTGTAATGCAGCAGTCGGACCGATGCCCTTGATGGCAGGTGGACCATAGCCAATGGCCTTTCGGTGGTGGTGGTCCTCGTGCCATAATAAAGAAGGCCTAACTCTTTGTGGGACTCGTTCAAATTAATTTTACAAACTGGAACCTGCAAAACTTTGGAGACTACTACTGTGTTACAGATACAGTACCTAACAGAGAAGTGATGTAAGATCCCTTTATATCATCACGTGATGAGTAACAGTGGGATCTCATGAGACACAAATTCTATTGGGTTCAGGCAAATGTAGAACCATGGTGCCCTGGTTGGACATTGATTGGATTCTCTCGCATTTGACAATCCCAGAAAAGATCACAGTCAAAGTCATTCCATATGGTGGTGGCTTGTGGACTATCGACTGATGCTATTGTGTGTTTTTTTTCCTCAGCCCTAGTACTCTGAGCATGACACAGATTAGAATGTGCCAGACTGCAAAGCATCTAAAATGGGTATTTGAGTAACAGGAGAGTAATGTGTTGGTTTACTTAAATCTTCTCATTCAATCTTCTTTGATAAAAGTTATGCTGCACTTCAGAGGTTACCATTATCCCACTACCAGTTCAACACATTTTTCTACCACAAAGAACTTGAGTTTCTTAAAGGGCACTTCCAAATTGATTCAAGTGGGGGTAAGCTCCATCACCAAAATGTAAATGCTTATACAAAAAGAAAGAGATCTAGATCCCTGTCTTTTGTGGCTGTCAGGAATACCAGCTACCAAATCCTCTTGGGTTAGGGTAGATTGGGCAGGAGATCAATGCTGCAGCAGCGGCACCTCACCATCAATGATCCCATCAGTCAGGTACTGAAGCCGATTAACACTGGAACCTTCTCCCCATGAGAATTGATTTTAGCTACCCCTCACACCCTTCTTTGAAGACCAGGAGGAAAGCGTCTATAGATTCCACCTTTTTAAGAAGTCTTGGCATAAACACTGTGCTGGTATACCAGAAATTGTAACAAAACTGCTGATAATATCTCCAACACCAGTTTTTTTTTAAATCAAGTGAAAGCAATTAGGTATGTGCAGGATCAGTTCCAGAGGTCTTCTCACCATCAATGAACTTGCTAATCATCCGCATCCGCTTCTTCTGTCAGGAGTCTTCTTTCTTCCGGTACTTCCTTCTTCATCATGTGTAGTCTTCTAAGGTCCAGGACGGTTCTGAGGAGGTGATGGCTGAGGTACCAAACACATCCTACAGTTTAGCCTGTAATTTGAAAAACTCAACCACCCACACCTAACACTTTTCTCGAAGTCCCCACCTTGTTTTACAGCGCCTCTTCTTTTTCATACTGTAAAATTACCCAGAAGCCTGTTTCAAGATGACAGAAACCTTGTGCCATCAGGCAGCCACCCATCCAGCTCCCTAACCACTCCTCTATTTAGATGACCTCTCATCCACTCTGCCATGGGCAGACCTGGTTCGCCCTCCTTCTGGGGCTGGAGTCAAAGGGTCTCCAAGAATGAATAGGAGCAGATCCTGTCAGCACCATTTCTCATCAGATTCAGCAAGTCAACAAATGAAGCGTTGAGGCTATCCTTTGTTCTGAGAGCTGTCTGGTACCTCTACCATTATAGCTAATCCTTGCTAAGTGGCCAGTTGACAACACTTTTGCCTTCCTGGTTCTGGATGTCAGGCCATTGTCCTCTAGCAGACAGAGTCATCAACTCCAGCTAGGGATGTGTATTGAATTCTGGATGTGTGATGCATTTCAGAGCTGGTTTTAAACTTGTTCTTCCTCAAAAAGCCCAAAGCACATTTTTATGAAATTGTCCAATGAAGTTATCAATGTTTCGAATGAAGCTATCAAAAGTTTGCTTCCTCCATTAAATCAGATTTTTAAGATTAATGAAAAAATAACTTGAAATCACTTTTCCAGCATTTCCCGAAGGGAGGGTGAGAAATGCACACTTTGGGCCTGTGTTATGGAAAATATAGATAATCCTGAACAGTGGGAACAGCTTTAAGGCCTTTAGTCACTGTGAGGGCACAACTTTTAAAAATGTAGTGTGCTACCCTTTATATAGGTTAAGCACCCTGATTTGTGGGTTTGTCAGCCACACTTTAGGGTCAAGTATAGGTTTCCTTACATGCCAAAAGGTCTTTTCCTTGAGATGTGTTACTACAGTACCTTTAAACTGCAGCCCCACCACACACGATATTTAAATTCCACACCACTGATGTAATTTCAACATAATCTACCATGACCTTACATGAAAGTTAAAAATACCAATTTGGTGAAACCAGCTTTAGCAGTATAGTTTTTGGGCCAGAGTGCAAGCACTGTATCATTATATAGCATTGCCACTGTGCACAGAAGTCTGATACCAGCATAAATAGAGCCCAGAAAAAGGTTAACATTCTAAGGTAATTATGTTCCTTTGCTCCTTATAGCCCAGCAGTCAGACATGGCTGCCTTTGGTCATATTAAATGTGTACTACATTTCATTTCTTCAAACTGCAGAAGATGATGGAGACTATACCAAATGGGTTGGTCCTGCAGAAACTGCCATTAGAGTTGTATGCAAATAAACAACAGAGGAGGGGCTTCCACCAGCAAACACCAGGAGAGATCCTGGAACTCCAAAGTCTTGTGAGAACTGGTTGGAGACATAGAACTCTGTTAAATGTATCTTTGCTTGTATTCCTGCTGCATGTAACACTCTGTAAACTTCTGTAAAAATGTATTTATAAATAACTTATTTCTTGATCCCAGTGAGAGTGATGTTGCTTTGGGTTATGTGGATGCTGATGCTGCATTAACATGAAACCTCAGTACTACATTTTGCTGCATTATGTAAGTGCCAAGAACTCTCTGTGGAGTGGAGAGACCTACTGCCAGGAAGTCAAAGACAAACAACTTAGCAGATCCAATGCCTTCATCAGGTCTTTACACAATGTTTTATGGTGTGATCAACGGGCAGAACATCGGGGTCAAAATTATGAAATTGTAATAAGAAGAAGGAATATATGTAGAGAAGCATATAACAAGCAGTGTGTGTGAAGGTATGAAGAGTTTATATATAGCTTCACTAAGGTCTATGGATGTTTCTCACATTTCCATTTGAAAATAGGGACATTTGTAACAATGTTTCAACTTCAGTGGATCTCCACTGATAATCATAAGCGCAGAATAGTCCCACCCACATGCAGCTTCCCGGAGCACTTCTTTAAAATGTATGTTAAGTGTACATCTTTGCCTTACTTCAGGAAGGCCAAGTCTGAACATGTAACTTTAAACAAAATTGAGGGGCATATGCACAAGGGAATGGTGGAGAGTGTCGTTCAGCACAAAATGCTAATGCCAGGCTCCGCCATTCAGAAAACACAGGTATGCACCTTATTTACAGAGATACGGTGCACCCCTGAATTTTCCCTAGCGCTGGTGCCAAAGTAAGCTGCCTAGCGCCAAAGCAGGCATAGTGCGAGGGTGCCTGTGCTGAGGGAATGATTGTTAATGTACAGGAAGGTGTTCCTTCCTGTACATAAACAATCACAAATGATGATTTGTAACTTTTATGTGTGCTGTATCGTGCAGCATGCATAGAAGTTGCAAATCGTCATTTTGTAATGATTGTTTACCCGCACCTTGGCTATAATCTGGGCGTTGGAGGCAGTATTTGTGGCAGAGATCTTGTCTGGAGTGCTGGCTGCTCGCCACGTATTGCAGCTCATTCCAGTGTTTGCTTTGGTCCTCAGAGGAGGGGCCGGCAGGATCGGGTAGTTCACATCCCAAGGCAAACCACTCAGAACGAGCAAAGAATTCTGACATCAGTGTCACTGCCACAGGAGCACTAGCATCGGCTAATGGACATACTACATCTCAGCAGCGCTCCAAGACTGGGAAATCAGGAGCCAATATTATCAACATCAATAATAAAGCACCTGTGAAAGGAAAGCAGAGGCTAGAATTTACTAAATTGGGAGATGGAAAGATGGAAAGAGTGAATGACAAAATATTACACAGAGAAATACAAGATCGCCAGAGTAGCCAGCTGCAGCATCAGCAGTATCTCCATCAACAACAGCAGAGCATCACAGAATATTTTTTAGCTCTTATGACTACTGCTGGAGATCCCGCAATAGAATACCATGAGGCTGCAGCCTGAAAGACCTGCAGGGTAATGGTGCCAGCTTGGAGGGGAGTGCACTGCAAGTAATTTAGAAATAATGGTTGAAGGAAATAGCGCCAATAGATACTACTAGGCATGTCAGGGACTGTCTGGGACACAGTAAGGGACTTGGGCAAGGAATGGGAACTGGATAGAACAGGTACACAGAAAGAGGAGTACAGCGCTGCCCAGGATCACACAGAGAGTCATAGGGGGAAAAGGGATACAAAGGGGAAGCCTGTACAAGTAAACACGGTGGCTAAGACTAAAAGGGTGGGCACTCAAGAGGCAATTTAGCATTCAGAACAACTACAGCCAGGATGGAAGTGCACACGTATATATACACACACAACAACATTAACAATAAAGGTAATGTGGGGTAAAGCACTCGGGAGCTCCACATGGTTAGACTGAAGCTCAGTAAGTTCCTCACCCACGATTGCTGTTACAGCTACTGACTGCAAATACCCACATATAGGATATGCATGCAAAGGCAGGGTTGTGGAGCTGATACCTATGGTGATGTTATAAATGATGTTATAAATGCAATTCAAAGACAATACCCACAGTGAACAAGAAACACCAACTAGGTTGTCAGCTGTGCCCACAGATCCTGGTGATCAAACAGGAACACGCAAGGCAGTAACAGCAATGGGGTAGAACTAAATACAAGCAAAATAGACGCGGAGCTGGCAAGGAGGAGTGCCTAACAGGAAAGGAAGGAAATCACAGGGCACACTTGGCTGAAAGCAAGTAGCAAACATGCAAGGTAATAGAAGCAAGACAGTAGGAATAGAAAGACAGTAAACAAGGAACTGGAACCAAGGAAATGGGAAGAAAAGCAGGGACAGGATGGAAGTGCACACGTATATATACACACACAACAACATTAACAATAAAGGGAATGTGGGGTAAAGCACTCGGGAGCTCCACATTACATACTATTGAATCAGAAGACAAGAAAACACTGTAGCACTGAAGGCTGTATAGGAGCAGAAACACAAATTGAGCAAAAGCTCAAGAGCCAAGTTAGCAATGCAGGCAGTGCTAGTTCAGGAACAGGAAATTACTATAGCTGAGGAGTCGAAGTAGTACTGCGGGCAGTGCTAGTTCAAGGAAACAGGAAATAGCTACAGTCCAGGTAACAAGTAGTCAAGAGAGCACTGCAAGCAGTGCAAAGCAGTGCAAATCAGAACAAGAAATAGCTGAAGCTTTGGAACAAAGAATAACTATAGCTCAGGAACTCAGGAAACAAGGTAGCACTGCAGGCAGTGCTAATTCAGACCCAAGAAACAGCTATTGCTCAGAAATCAAGGAACAAGGATTAACTATAGCTCAGGAATCAAGGCAAGCAGCAGCCAGCCACAGGTGAGCTGAATTCCTCCCCCCATCCTTTACCTGCAGGGGTGGAGATGAAGCAGTGAGCAAGGCATTCTAGGTAATGGAGTTTCAAACATGAGCAGGCTGGCTTCAACCATAAGTAGACTGGCTTTCACAAAACCCGGCATGGATTGGGATTTTATGTAAATTCCCAAATAATGACCAAATGGATGGAAGTCAGAACATGCATGCAGGGGAGTATCTGGAAGCTTATAAGAACACAGGAAAGTCACACTATGCACCTCTCTGGTGCTGGGCAAAAGAGTGCAAGGAGCGAATTGTGATATACACCCCCTCCAAAGACCGGCTACCAGAATCTGGAATTGGATTCCAAGCCTTTGCTCCTAATAAGTAAGTCCATTTCCATCATAAATGTTGTGCAAAATACCAGAGGACTGCAAAAAAACTGTGATATTCTGTATTGTAGGATAATAGGCTGTAAATTAACAGCAGCATCCAAAGCAGAGGCGGGAAGCACTTTGATGCAGGAGGTACAATAGAATGCAGATTTGAAGAGTCCAAGTTCAGTAATGGCCTGAATCAGAGGTGCTTGATGTTTAGATGACAGGCTGCAGACACTCTGAAAATGAAGGCAGATTGACTGTAGGTTCAAAAGTAGCTAATGGATTGGCAGGAGGCAAAGAGTTCAAAGGCAAACTAGCTGAAGACGTAGGAGGTGACAAGAAGCAGACCTGAAGTTCTGGGCCTGGAGGAAAACATACAGAAGACACATATGCAGGAGACTTTGGAAGCGGGTATGCAGGAGACCCAGGCCCTGAAGGCTTACATGTTGAGAGTTTTTTCTCTGATGCTGGAGGTTCAGTCTCTGAATGGACACGTACTGAGACCTCTGAAGGATGGCAAACTGGAAGCACAGAGTCAAAAAGCAGGCAGCCTGGAAGCTCTGGTTCGGAAGGTAGGCAGCCTGGAATTTCTGGTTCGGAAGACAGGCAGCCTGGAAGTTCTGGTTCAGAAGGCAGGCATCCTGGAAGTTCTGGTTCAGAAGGCAGGCAGCCTGGAAGCTCTGGTTCGAAAGGCAGGCAGCCTGGAAGCTCTGGTTTGAAAGTCAGGCAGCCTGGAAGCTCTGGTTCGAAAGGCAGGCAGCCTGGAAGCTCTGGTTAGGAAGGCTGCCAGCCTGGACACTCTGGCTTGGAAGGCAGGCAGTCTGGATGATCTGGCTTGGAAGGCAGGCAGCCTGGATGCTCTGGCATGGAAGGCAGGCAGGCTGGACGCTCTGGCTCGGAAGGCAGGCAGGCTGGACGCTCTGGCTCGGAAGGCAGGCAGGCTGGACGCTCTGGCTCGGAAATCAGGCAGGCCGGATGCTCTGGCTCAGAAGTCAAGCAGGCTGGAGGCTCTGGCTCAGAAGTTAGGCAGGCTGGACGCTCTGGCTCGGAAGTCAGGTAGGCTGGAAGTGCTGGCTCTGAAGTCAGGCAGGCTGGAAGTTCTGACTCTGAAGTCAGACCGGCTGGAGGCTCTGACTTCGTAGGCAGGTGAGCTGAGGGCTTGGGCTCTGAATGCAGGCACTCTGGAGGCTCTGGTGCCAATGGCAGGCAATCTGCAGGCTCGGGATCAGATGGCAGGCAGGCTGCAGGATCAGGCTCAGATGGCAGGCAGGCTGCAGGCTCGGGCTCAGATGGCAGGCAGGCTGCAGACTCGGGCTCAAATGGCAGGCAGGCTGCAGGCTCGGGCTCAGTTGGCAGGCAGGCAGGCTGCAGGCTGAAGTTCAGAAGGCAGCAGGCCGGTTGAGGACTCTGGAGACTCTGCAAGAAGACAAGCTGATAGCAGAGAGGCACAAGGATGACAGACTTTAAATTCTGGGAATGGCGATAGCCCGTGAAAACTAGATTCCCTGTTGTCAATAGTGAAATCTTCACTGTTCCTTGGGTCATTAAAACCCACTGAAGCACTTTCTTCGGGATGGGTAAGAGTACTACTTATCTTAGAGTCTCTGATGACCTGACTTCCTTTACCATTTGGTAGTTCACATGTCGTAGTCAGAGGAAAGAGGTCAGAGATTACTTGGTCTTTGGATCGTTTTTCAATTTTCTCTATATTACAAGGTGTTACAGATGCATCAGAGCATGGAGAAATACTTCCTTACTTCTCAATATGTGGTGTACGTGAAAGCAAGAGAGCAAACAAAGGGTCAGGATTTTGTCCCTTCTCAATTAGGTGTCTGGCTTCAGTCGCAGCAGTTAAATCAACAGTGTGGTCTGAATCACAGGATATTTTCACATCAGGGATTATGTGGGTCACGGGTTCAGGTTTTGTCAGTATGTCAATGGCCTGTCTATGGGTTATCTCTGAGAAAGATCTGACTTCACTACAAGGAAAAAGAAAGCAAAGAGATGTTTTGTGTTTTGCCAAGCATTTGGGGTTCCTGAAAACTGGAGGGACACGTCTCAGATGTAGCGCCTAGATGTAATTTAGCACTAGAAGACAAAACACCAGAGGAGTTAGAAAATTCAGGCTTCATACACATACTTTGATTAACTGCGCTGTGAGACAAGGTACTATGGCTTTTCTGAGTGGAATCTGAGTCATCAGCCACAGTATTATTCACAAAATCACTGGACAAGCTCTGAGGGGAATGCAAAAGAGAGCGCAAGGATTCATTCTCCATTTCTAAGGAGGCTAACATAAAGGTGGAAAAGTTGTCTTGTGCTGGGGTTTTAGATTCCCACTTGAACTCTGGGTTATAGTTTTATAACAGGGTCTGAAACATTTTATTCTCTTGTTGTAATTCATGAGTCGTAGATGTAATTATATCCTGTGAAGACTGCGGATCTTTCTCTACAAGGACAGTGGTAGACTCGTCAACTTCACAACAAGCAACAGAGCTATACCTTGGATTTTGTTCAAACTGTCTATTAGCTGCCTGTGTTCTAGAAGGTCGTTCCTCTCTTTTGTTAAACAGATTGTTTACTTTAAATGTAGTATTTGACAAGATCCCTTTAGTATACAGGACTGTGATCTTTACTGGACTACAAGACTGGGTATCATTATTTGAATGAAAACCAGAGGTTATAAAATGAATCTGCTCTTTCTTTGGCTGCCTTGTAGTTAAACATGCGTTAACTAGTGTCATTTAACTACTAGTTTGGTAAGATGCTGATAAATACTGTGTCTGGAAATGGTATTCAAAGAAAACATTGTCTTGACAGAGAGTCTCTGAGTTACAAACATCAGAAAAATTTCCCTTAATAGTACCACTCTCTAAATTACTATTTTGTCTTTCTGCTGCTAACAGAAATTCCTTTTCCTCCTGTAGGTCACTGGCTGACATCAGGTGAGGATCAGGGTTACAGATGGAATGAAAATCTAACATAGAAGGATCAGCCAACCACAGGGAATAATATTCATCACATAAGAGCCTGTTTTGTTGCATGAATCGATCTCTAGTGTCTAAGGACTTTCTAATAGGTTGTACGGAACTGCGCTGCCTTGGGAATGGATGTCTGCCAACATCTGCAGACTTTCTGGTTCTGATGCTAAACATCTTCACAAAGACTGACTTGGGGAGCTTTGGGAAAAAAATGGTAGCTCACTGAATGCAAAGAAACCTCACAAGTGACCCTGG
The DNA here is from genome assembly GCF_964204655.1 of Triturus cristatus. Lineage (NCBI taxonomy): Eukaryota > Metazoa > Chordata > Amphibia > Caudata > Salamandridae > Triturus > Triturus cristatus. Next base: position 991,630,601 of record NC_140584.1, on the reverse strand, counting down.
AAATGTTGGTTGGTCATTCTGTCAGCGACTGTCCAATACTATCTGAGACACAGTCAGGGACTTGGGCAAGGACTGTGTAGCAGGATGAGTCATTGCTCGGGACCACAGGGTACAATGCACGGGTGTTTTATTTAAATCCACACACAAGTCGGGTATGAAACAGAACAACAAGGTGATTTTTAATGTCCTCGGGGTGACGTTCCTGCACGTTCTTGGGGAATTGCTCTTTCAACTCCTCGGGGGCGTCTGGTCGCTCGCAGCCTCTCCAATTAGGTGTGTGGGGAAGAAGAAAAAGAAAGGAAAAGACGGCCTTACTTTCAGGCTACTTTGAGGCTATCAGGGAGGGGGAAGTGAGGGAGCACCACTGGGGCCAGACGGTGAGGGCAGAGGGGAACCAGGATCGGGAATGACTCGTAAGGTAACGCTGCGGAGCCCGCCCGTTTCACTGACCACCCAGGGAGGAGTCAACCACCCGTCGCCCTGACCCCTGGAGCCGCTTACGCACCTGTTGGAGCCACGAACCTCCGGGTCCGTGGCTGGGCGCTAAGCAGGGAAAGCCTCCTGGCTCCTCGGTCTTTGGTCTGCCGTCAGAGCTCGATTCTGCTACAGCCGTCCGTCCTTCTTCGTGTTCGATCCCTCCTCGGCTTCTCTCTCTCGACCTTCCGTCGTGTTTCACCTTCTCTTCCTGGTTGGGGCTCCACCCCCTCAGAGTGGGCGAATCCTCACTGCGGCGTGTCCGGAGGCGGAGTCTTGCGGCAAGCTGGCAGCATCGATGTTAAAGGGCCAGAGCCCGGGGAGGTCAGCTGTTCCTGGATCGCTACCAGCAATCTCCATGTTCGGGGGCTGAAAACGAGAAGAGGAGTGTTCAAGAGGTAAGTATGTAAAGCGTTCCAGGAGGCCGGGAAGGGGTGAACCCTGACAGACTGGGAACTGGATAGAAAACATACACAGAAAGAGGAGTACAGCGCTGCCCAGGATCACACAGGGAGTCAGAGGGGAAAAAGGGATCCAAAGGGGAAGCCTGTACAAGTAAACACGATGGCTAAGACTCAAAGTCTGGGCACTCAAGAGGCAATTTAGCATTCAGAATAACTACAGCCAGGATGGACGTGCAGACATATATATATACACACACAAAGCAACATTAACAATAAAGTGAATGTGGGGTAAAGCACTCGGGAGCTCCACACGGTAAGACTGAAGCTCAGTAAGTTCCTCGCCCACAATTGCTGTTACAGATACTGACTGCAAATACCCACATATAGGATATGGATGCAAAGGCAGGGTCCGTGGAGCTGATACCTATGGTGATGTTATAAATGATGTTATGAATGAAACTCAAAGACAAAACTCAAAGGGAACAAGAAACACCACCTAGGTTGTCAGCTGTGCCCACAGATCCTGGCGATCTAACAGGAACACACAAGGCAGTAACAGCAAGGGGGTAGAACTAAATACAAGCACAATAGACGCGGAGCTAGCAAGGAGGAGTGCTTAACCAGAAAGGAAGGAAATCATAGGGCACACTTGGCTAAAAGCAAGTATCAAACATGCAAGGTAATAGAAGCAAGACAGTAGGAATAGAAAGACAGTAAACTAGGAACTAGAACCAAGGAGATGGAAAGAAAAGCAGGGACTGAGAAATGATATACAGAAGGGGAGGCTACAAGGGTATACTAGAATGGTATTGAATCAGAAGATAAGTAAACACAGTATCGCCGAAGGCGGTGCAGGAGCAGAAACAAGAATTGAGCAAAAGCTTAAGTGCCAAGGTAGCACTGCAAGCAGTGCTAGATCAGGAACAGGAAATTACTATAGCTCAGGAGTCAAGGTAGCACTGCAGGCAGTGCTAGTTCAAGGAAACGGGAAATAGCTACAGCCTAGGAAACAAGGAGTCAAAAGAGCAGTGCAAGCAGTGCAAATCAGGAACAAGAAATAGCTGAAGCTCTGGAACAAAGAATAACTATAACTCAGGAACTCCGGAAACAAGGTAGCACTGCAGGCAGTGCTAATTCAGGCACAATAAATGGCTATAGCTCAGGAATCAAGGAACAAGGATTAACTATAGCTCAGCAATCAAGGGATTTCAAAAGCTCAGGAAACAAGGATTGGTCTCACCGTAACACAGCTACAATGACCAACTTTGGCCTGAAGGGAGCTGGGGCTTAAAATAGCTCACAGTAATCACATACATCAGGTGTGAGCAGGCTAGCAGCAGCCAGCCACAGGTGAGCTGAATTTCTCCACCCATCCTTGGCCTGCAGGGGTGGAGACGAAGCAGTGAGCAGGTAATTCTAAGTAATGGAGTTCTAAACATGAGCAGGATGGCTTCAAGCATGAGCAGCCTGGCTTTCACAAAACACGGCATGGATTGGGAATGGATGTCAATTCTCAAATTGTGACCAAATGGATGTAAGTGAGGGTATGCATGCAGGGGAGTATCTGGAATCTTATTAGAACACAGGAAAGTCACACTATGCACCACTCTGGTGGTGGGCACAAGAGTGCAAGGAGCGAATTGTGACAGGCATAGCTGTCGTGAAGCTGATTTACCCCCCCAGCCATCACAAATATCAGAATGGAGCAACATGGAAACCAGTGTTTTAATTGAGGGTGGACGGGTCTTAAGGAGCTGGAAAATTCTCAGGAGCTAGGAGATAAATTCTTCTCGCTTACAGTTGGCTCCGATATCAGCTCTACAGACTCGGAGACTGGGAGCGTTATTCAGTCATCCTGCTCAAGCCCAGGTATCCAGCGGGCTGACCCAGGGACAGTGGTAAGAAGGTAAAGGCAAGTCAGAAGGAGCAGAGATGCCCAACCATCTGGTTCAGCTGCAGAAGGATCATCTGAACATGGTTCAGATGCTACCCTAAAATTGGATTATTCAGCAAGGCATAGAGTTTACCCTGAGCCTTTGGTGCAGGAAAATCCTTGTAACGAGATGAAGACAATACAAGCCAGAGAGCTCTCTCTGAAACTGATTTACGAGTCTATCAAGCAGCTCCAATTAGAGATCCAAGCAGACAGGAAAAATAATCGGTTGGCAACTAAAAAATTGCAAGGGGCAGTTAGAAAGATGGCTAAAGCCTGTATGGATATGAATACAAGGCTGACGACTACAGAAGAATGTACAGCTTCCCTAGAAAATGATGTAGCTAGAGCTCAAACCCTGACAGAAGCTCAAGGTGCACAAATCACTGACATTCAATGAAAACTAGAAGACTTTGAAAATAGGCAACGCAGGAACAATTTGTGAATCCTAGTTATCAAAGAAGGACCTGAGGGGAAAGACATCAGGTCCAATACGCTGAACCTGATGAAGGGAGCTTTCCCGGAGCTCCAACAATGTAACAGGGACTTGAAAATCCAGCGTGAGCTCCGCTTCCCGTAACCTTGAAGAAATCTGACCAATCACATACTGGAGAAGCTCCGAAGCCAAAAGCTGTTATAGTTTATTTTGGGAACTACCTGTTCCACGAAGCAGTTTCTGCAAAGGCTTGTCCCGATGCTAAACTGCGATGCTAAACTGACTTAGGAGGGCCAGTACTTTTTTGCAAGGCCAGACTTTTACCATGCTATGGTGGAGGCACTGAGGGCAGAAGCATATTTAATGAACCCGGCTTGTTTCAAAATTATATTTAAAATAGAACAAAAGTTTTCACCTTGGAGATACAAGCAAAAGAGTACATGGATAAATTGGAATAGCTTAGACTCTGTAGCCTTTCTTCAGAGGTTTCTCTATGGGTTTGTAGCTTGGGCTGGTATAAGTGGCATGAAAACTAAGGGGCAATCTTCAAATGAGTTGCCAAAATGGGTTATTGCCCGAGTGGTGGTGAGGGTCCCGAGCACAGGTCTCATCACCTAGACCTTTTAGTCTGCTTGTCTCACGGAGCAGGTGGGTGGAGGGTGGTGGGGGGATGCGAGGGTGTGAAGGTAGGGGATGGGTTTCGGAGGGGGTGGTTCACTCAGGGGGTAAAAAATGTGGAAAAACACTGGCACATGAGCAAATCAATGAGGCTGGGGGAGAGAGGGAGGATCTGTTGGAACTGAGTAAAATAGTACAATTAAAATTCGAAATGCGACAATAAATATATGTGGGTTGAATGATCATGGGAAGCAACAAAAAGTTCAAGTAGATTTAAGAATGCTGCATGTCGATATAGTGTGCTTGCAGGAGACGCACATTGAGGGAGTGAGAACAAATCTGGTGTATCTGCTTGTTGCATATACCACACAGGGAACCAGAACCAGAGAGGTGGCCATTTTGGCTCATAAGGGGAATATGACATTTAAAAAGTGTGTAACTGATAGATTTAGTCGCTGGGTGATCATGGAATGCCATTACTCCTATTTGCTCTGTTTATAGATCCACAGAGGATGAAGCTGACATCTTTGAACTTCTCAATACAGAGCTCACTGCGTGGCCAATACCGACTATGCTTTGCGGTGATCTGAATAATAATGGTTTGGGTGGGCTATGGAATGGGAGACTCAGCAATTATGCTGGTCAAAAAAACAAGGTTTATAGAGCTTTTACACACCTGATACAAGATAATGTGCTTATAGTTGTTTGGCCATTAGGCCTTACGACGGGGGCAGTATGTTTTTTTCTGCCCCACATAAAACAGTAGCGCGTCTGGACTATTTCTTTGTCTCACAACAATTGTTAACTGCATGCACCATAGAAAAGTACCCCTGGGTTATGTCAAACCACAACCCTCTGGTTTTAAAAGTAACTTGTACATGTGTGGAAATACCAGAACTAACCTGGATATTTGAGAGAGGCTTGTTGCAGGATCCTGACTACATTAATCATATGAATAAATGGAATGGAGAATTCCTGGAGTTCAATAGGGGAAGTGCAGGGAGTGGAGTGGTATGGGATGCTTTTAAGGCTGGGGTAAAAGGGGAGACACTGAGGTATTCTTTGAACTGAAATAAGAAGCAATCCCAACACCTAAGTAAGATATACAATGCTTTGGCGGCCATTGAGAAGGAACTTGTCAGGGCAATTGCTAACAGGATATGTATAGAGGACGTTTTATATAAATTTGCCCTGAAAAAAGCAGTCGTTGGCGAAATTTCAGCAGCAAGAGCGGTGAAAAATACATGGCCTGGAGGCAAAACTGTTATGAATATAGTGAGCGGGTGGAGCATTTGCTGGCCATACGGACAAGACAGAAGACTGTCAGCGGGAGATCCTGGAGATTAAAAATCACAAGGGCAAATTAGTGTCCAGTCTTATGGATATATGAGAGGAATTCTGCAGATTCTATGAGAAACTAAATGGAATGGAGGGGTGTTTTGAGGAGAGTTTTATAAAGAGGTATTTAGACTCTATTCGAACCAAGCAGTTTACCCAGTAAGATTCAGAATCCCTTGATGCTCCATTCACAGGGAAAGAAATACAAAGAGCGTTTAAAGACCTTCCCTCTGGAAAAACTGTGGGTCCCGACCAAATCCCGCTAGAGTTTTATAAAGCTTTTTTTTAACCTGGGGGGCCAAGGTAATTAATTTAATGTGTCAGGTTTAGAATTGGGCGATTCCCCCAGAATCGTGGGCTTTGGCTAACATTAATTTTTTTCTGACAAAGGGTCCTATAGACCCATAACTCTCATGAATAGTAACACTAAGATTTTTTCAATGGTGTTAGCTAGCCGACTGAATTACATTATAGGGAAGGTGATATCCTCCAGGCAGCATGGCTTTATCCCAGGTAGAGGAACTGCTGACCACATACACAGAGTAATTACACTATTCGACGCTGCCTCAATCTCTGTAGAGCCTATGGCGCTAATTCTGCTTGACAGGGTCTCTTGAGAGTATTTGGGGGCCTCTCTCGAGTGGGTAGTGATTAGTAAAGGTTTTATCAAGGCCAAACGGGTACTCTATAGAACCCCTCAGGCCCGGCTTCGGTTAATGGGAGGTCTAATAGAACCTATCTGTTTTACACGTGGGACTAGACAGGGGTGTCCTTGCTCTCCTCTTATATTTGCATTTTATAAAGATCCCCTGCTTCAAAAAATCAATGTCAATCCGAGAGTTCAGCCTATTTGGTTTTAAGGCCTTGACACCAAAATCTTGGGGTACACCGATGATCTTGCAGTAGTGACACCTAACCCTCAGATAGCCCTAATGGAGATTGAGAAAGAAGCAAGAGACTTTGGGAGGGCATCCATTTACTTGCTCAATCAGGACAAAACCCAAATTGTAATAAATAGCAGGGTACCTTTGCCTGATCCTTGGGTGATGAAATCGGCAGTCTGCTTAGGGGTCACTATAACATCAGAGCTGGAACAAAAGGTGGAGGTGAACCTGACCCCGGTAATTCAGAAAGGGAAGAAGGATCTCGACAGATTGAGTAATTTGCATCTCTCAATTGTGGGTCGGTGCAAGATTATTAAACTGATGTTCCTTCCAAAAATTCTATACTTCTTTAGAACAATACCCCTGGAGATCGAAAGTCATTGGTTTAAGGGGATGGAAAATATGGTTAATAATTTTATATGGGCATATGGGAAGACCAGGAGGGCTCTCAAATGTATGACCCTTCCCAGGGAGAGAGGGGATGGGCTGTCCCAGATCTAAGAATGTATTATTGGGCAGCAGCACCTCAGTTTATGCGGGGTCTCCTCGGGGGGAATGTCGTGAACCAGTGGAGAAGTGACGGTCTCCCAGACATACATGAATTGATATTAGGAAAAAAGGCTCATAACTGGCTGTTGAAGTATAATGAACCAAGCTACTACAAAAAGGTTCGATTTAAGACCCTTGGGGCAGTATTTTCTGTATGGACGGCCGTAAGGAAGAAACTAGGGTTAGGGAGGGTGAATTTTTATACTCTGCTCTTTAGGAAACCATCCTTTCCAGAAATATTCCACAATGGGGTAATGTCGCGCTGACGTAAGTGGGATATTGCCATTTGAGAAGGTCTAGCTGTCTTTTAAGGTTGATCCGAAAGAATTTTGTAAATATTTCCAGGTGTGGAGCTATTTAGCCAAAAAGAAAGTGGGGAAAGAGCTTTCAGCTAAGACCCTATAATGGAGATGATTAGGGATCATGAGAGGTGCACCATTAGTCAAATATAAGGAGGGCTGAGTCGGACGATGTCTTCAGTTCAAAAGTAAGTTTATTAAGAAAACAAGTGGTAAAGTACAGTACAATATGGGGGGTAAAGGAACAGAAAAGGGAAACATAAAAGATGAAAATATCATGAAAACATATCAAGGTTGGAATGAAAATGCCTTAAAAACATCAACATATCTATAAAGCAATACATTGCATGTAAAAGCCACATAGAGTGTAACAGTAACCATAATATTGGAACATATTATAAAATATTAATATCTACGATATGTAATGTCATGGAGGACGAGCAACCTCTTGTTGAGCAGGAGTTAAAGAAAAAGAGCGTCTAGCGCTACACTCAATGAACGATGTGATAGGTGACCATACAACACTTCATGGCTAGATGGATGGGATGAACACAAGCTGTATCCATTCTGTGATGATAACATACTGCATACCACCAAGCTTGGAAAGATAAATTTGTAAAATCGTTCCAGTTTTTAGTGATCTGTTGAAAGGCAAATGCCAACAATACATCTACAATCTTGGTGCTGGAGGTATGATTCTCTCAGATAGGAGATAAGCTACCTAAAAATAAATGTGTAATAGAGAAAGGGAAATTGGAATTAAAGATAGAGTTAATTTGACCCCAAACAGATGTCCAGAAATTAAGTAGGTGAAGGCAAGTGAAAAGCAGGTGTTTTAAATCAGCAAGTGGAGTGTTGGAGGGAGCTTTATTTAAGGGTCAAGAGGGCAGGGGGCTGAGCACAGAGCTCTTGGAGCCTTCACGGAGTGATCGGGGTAGTGAGTTAGGGACAAAAGGGGCACCATAATTTGAGCCGGGGTGTCTGGGAACGCTTGCTCTAAAAATGAAGGAAACAGATATGTGAGCCATGGAAACTGAGGCTGAAAGATTAGGCAGTTTTATTAAGAAGGTGCAACTTCAAAAACTGCAAGACAAAGGCATAAAAATACAAATATAGTGACCTCGCATCAATCAGAAGGCATTGAACTCGTTTGGAGAGAGACACTTCAGACAACCTCAAAGGTACATTTATAAATGCATTATGAAAAACATAAGTTACATCAAGGAAAATGTTCTCAGAATGCAAAACACACTTGATCTAAAATACTGAGAATACTCACGTACCTACCTAAAACCTAAAAGAAAGCAACTTTACAAATGTAATATAAGTATGAAATGCTCAATAAGAAAACACCAATTTAGGAACAAAATAGCATACATAGCATATACAGCAAATATATTGGCAAGTTAAATTGTATCTTAAAAACAAAAACAAGAGCTCTTGGGAACCACCGACACCCGCCTGCCATCTACTAACAGACGGGCGGGGTAGTCCAATGATGTGTCTGTGGTCTCCCTTCTTATACTCTTTAAGGCAGTTAGAAGTGCCTACGGTATCGTCATCTCACGCCACGTCTACCTCGTCACTTATGGTATGGTTCTCATATTTTACCATACATGGTGACGCCTTTTCCAGTAACTGTGGTACGTGAGCTAGGTGAAAGTTCATATCTCAGGCCAGGCGCTTATCGTAAATTGGATGGGAAAGCAGAAAAATGTGTATTGTAAAGGGATTCTGTATATACATATATAAATCTTCATGTCCTGTGTTGCCACATTCTCGCCTTAGCTTGACACATCTGCGGTGGCAACTTCCCTAAAAGTATCTACCAGCCCAGGATGCAGTCTGCTGTATGTCGAAAGAACAGGGGGATGTTGAACTTTGCGCTAGTGAACTTGGCACACTGGTAGGGTGGGGGCTCTATAGTTTGGAGCAGGAGGCCTCGCAGAGAGAGGAGCTTGATATGATTTGGATCAGACCTGCCTTCAGCCTGCTATACAGAAACATGGCAGAACTATGGTCAATTTAACAAAGAGGCCTACATATTGAACAGAAGGGCCTATACAGGGGTTTTATGCTGGCTGAGTGGTAAGGATGGCTCAGGGTGTTTGTTATATAGCAACACAGGTCAATTTAACACGGCCTACAAATTAGGCTGGCAGGGCAAGGACAATGGTCTCATACCTCAGGTGTGGACAGAACGGGCCTGGGGCACTCTATGATATAAAAATAGACCCTCTCTCAGGAGAGGGGCAGGACCAACAAATATCAGGTACTGTATCATGCCATGTATGTAATATGGTCGGGTGTTATAGATAAAAAATAACGTTGGCGTAACATTTGCCGCTCTAGATGTTTTCCTATTTTTTTACCATATTTTATTCCGTAAAGAAGAAGGCCAGTCAACACCAAGATCCTTCTCCCAAGACAGTTCAACCCTGGTCTTAGATCTAACGAACTGCAAGGTTCGGATATTGGTATAAATAGTGCAAGCTTTCGGAAATAAAAGAAGAAAGGCCAATAAATTGTTAGCCGAGGGAGTTATTGGTTGTATTTGAATTTGAGTTTATGCAGTTAAGAGGGCCTGAGAGATTAAGTTATATTTGGACTGGAAGGAAAAGGGCAAATGAAAACGACGACTAGCCTCAGAAAAAGGCAAAGGCCTATTTTGAGAAAACAACTGATGTGTCCAAATCAAGCCTCTGTTTCTCCAGGATTTCCAATAAATAGGTTTCCCGCCAATTAAAATAGACGTGTTATGCCATAAAGAAGTTAAGAAAGGAATCTTGATCGGACGGAGATGGGGATGGAGAAAAAACGAGAAGTTTGCAAGTATATTTAAGAATAGGAGTAGATAGAGATGGTGGTCTACGGGTAAAGGAGCGAAATTCCTTAAAAGAAAAAGGAGAGAGAAAGGAACGTTTGAGTACTACCCATAAAGGTCAGTCCAGCGATGAATCAGAGAGCCATCTCGAAGCTTGGCGAAGTAGGAAAGATTGATGATAAGTGGGGAAATCAGGATAGTTAAATCCACCCTCTGCTTTAGTTTTTGTTAAACGCAACAGGGACATGCAAGATGGTTTTTTGCTCCACAGAAAAGATGATAAGGTAGAATTAATTTTTGTAAAGAATTTCGAGGGAATGGGAACAGGGATATTATAAATGCTGAATAGAACTATTGGAGCCAGCATCATCTTGATGGTATCTAGACGACCCCACCAAGAGAGATATAACGGGTGCCATTTAGTGGTTAGAGAGGAGATTTTGTGTAAACATTTCTCCATACAGAGAGATATTGTTGTTGAAATAAGAGGAGTAAAGTAAAGACCCAAGTATTTAATGTGATGTGAGTTCCAAGCAAAGTTAAAGGAGCTAAAATCATCCTTAAATATATATTTATTAAGAGGCAGTATTTCACATTTATCACGATTAAGTTTATAGCCAGAGACAGAGGCAAAAAATTCTACTTCTTGTAAGAAAGGAGGGACAGAAGATTGCGGATCAGAGAGAAATAGCAAGATGTCATCAGCATAAGCTGCTAACTTAAGTTGAGTGTATGCAGTTTCAAAACCCTTTTTGTCAACATTTTGACGAATTCTGGATAAAAAAGGTTCCAGGGCTAGATTAAAAAGGAACGGAGATAATGGGCAACCGTGACGTACCCCTCTTTTTAACTCAAAATATGGAGATGAAGTGCCATTCACAAAAACGGCTGCTCTTGGATTAGAATACAGGATAGAAATTAAAGAAATAATTTTGGAGCCGAAACCGAACCATTTTAATGTGTGAAAGAGGTACGACCAATTAACTCGATCAAACACCTTCTCTGCATCCAATGCTATTGCAGCTAAAGAATGGGGAAAGTGTGGGGCTTTTGATAAAATATTGAAGAACAATCGGGTATTGTCAGACAGGAGCCGAACTTTAACAAAACCAGACTGTTTTGCGCCTAATTATTGGGGGAGGAATGATTCAAGACGAATAGCCAAGGATTTGGAAAAAATGTTATAATCAATATTGACAAGAAAAATGGGTCTGTAATTTTTGCAATATTTCACATCTTTACCTTCTTTGGGTATTTAACATATAAGAGCTTCTAAAAAGGAACCTCAAGATTCTCCAGACTGTGTGAAAAGATTTAAGAGATTGAGTAGTTTGGGAAGAAGGATAGGAGCGAAGTGAGAAAAAAATTCAACTATAAAACCATCTGGTCCCGGTGCTTTTTCCTTCTTAAGTGATTGTAAAGCAGAAAGATGTTCTTGTTGGGATAGGTCAGCTTCTAAGGGGGCAAAATCTATTTGAGTGCTAAAGGATTTATGGATACCTGAGAGAAAATGTGTAATATCAGAGTCGGAGGGTATAATGATTTATAAAAAAGAAGGAATTTGTTTAATATTTCTGGGTCCTTGGTTCGTAGTGTATTGTGTTCATCAATAATAGCTTCAATGTCAAACTTATTATGTTTAATTTTTAAATAATTCACGAAGAGTTTACCAGCCCTATTCTGACCACCATAATACTTTGCACTTGACTTCAACAAGTATAACGAGGTATTGTCGGTTGATTCTTTATTAAATTGTAATTTTGCCTTAATAAGTTGTGAGAGCCAACCCTTGGCTTTTGAGGAGGCATAGGAGTGTTCTAGCCTCTTTATCTCAGCCAAAAGATCATTGGTAACTTTACAGGCGTTTCTACGCTTCTTGGAAACAAAACTAATGATGAAGTCTCTAGCAGGTGCTTTGAAAGCATCCCAAACAACAGAAAACATTCATTAAAAAAGGAGACAAAAGAGGAGTGAAAATGTTTGTCCACAGTAAGTGAGTTATTAAATCTCCATCTTCTAGGTAAGTTAGGTTTTAAAACTATATCCAATTGAATTGAAATAGGGGAATGGTCTGATATCAGAATAGAGCCAATGTCAGCGCTTCTTAACCCCTTGCATGCGCATGACGGAACCACGCCATCATGAGCCACGGGTGGCGTGTGCTCATGACGGCGTGGTTCCATCATGCTGCGGCCACTCCGCCCACGCATCACTGATTCCCCGCCTGTGCGGGCAAAATAACGAGTGGGTGGAGTCATGACGGAACCACGCCGTCATGAGCACAGCTCGCCCGTGACTCATGACGGCGTGGTTCCGTCACGAGCATGGCGGCGCCGTGGTCACCCCGCACCCCCCCAGCGGCATGGCAGAATTCGTGCCGCAGAGAAGGGGTTAAAGTTTGGGATATATTATGTGAAACAAAAAAATAATACAATCTGGATTGAGTTTGATGGGCTGGGGAACAAAAATGTACATTCTCTAATGGTGAGGTTACAAATTCTCCAGAAATCAATGAGTTTATATTGCTGAATAGTTTGAGTGAATAATTTATGAGCTTTATGGGGTTTAAAAGAAACCAGTGAACTTCGATCTGTGAAGGGATCCATCACCTGATTGCAATGACCAGCGAGGATAAAGTTACCATCAATACAAGAGGGAATGTGCTGAGATAATGAAGACCAAAACAGAGGATCTCCATTCGTGGGCGCATAGACATTAAACGATATCGGGACACCATCCACTTGTATTTTAGTAAATAACCATCTGCCCTCCTCATCAGACTGTTGAGATAACAAATCAATATTTAACTATTTGTGGCAAAGGGTGATAACTCCATTGCGTTTACCATCCCCTGGAGAAAAAAGACATTCCCAGCCCATCCCTTCTTCAACTTTAAAGATTCTGTAGTAGTTAAATCAGATTACTGCAAACAAACAATATCTGCAACTAAATTGGATAAATGCATTAATAAACAGTGTTGTTTAATGGGAGAGTTCAGACCTCTGACATTCCAAGAAATGATTTTCAAAGACGTAAAAGCAACAAGAAAATAACAAGAAAAAGAAGGCCCATACAGACCTTTGAAACATAGAAGGTAAGAATTATAACATTCCAACTATATGAGCATAAATTGTATTGATAAAGAAAAATTGCGAACGATGAATAAAAAATTGAACAAGGAAGAACGAGCCAAAAAAATAGGAAAGGAAAGAGTTAGGTAAAAAAGTGAAATACAACAAGAAGAATAAAGAAGAAGGGAAAGAAGGGAAGGAAAAAAGGACATGAAAGTAGACAAGAAAGAGCAAAATAATAATAGGAAACAAGAAGAGAAAAAAGAGGAGGGAAAAAAAAGATTGACAGTGTAAGAGAGACAACATACCTAATTCAAAAGACATCACAAAGGAGTAGGGGTGGGTGAAGCCACTAGGAATAGAAGGCGCGTCCAGACTCAACGAAACAAGGACGAGAACAAACCACAGGAAGTCAAATACGGTGAGGGTACATAGTGAATGCAAGCATCCAGGGACCTCTAAGAAAGAGGAGGAAAAATAAAAGGGCAACAGAAATTATTACTACACGAAAGATGGAACAAGTATGATATAGACACAGTATTATGAAAAAAGAGCCAACGAAACAAACTGTTAAGAACAAACAAATAATTTAAATAGAAGAATTAGACGCTAATGCCTAAGACCCAGAATACCAAGCAGAGGATTCAATGTAGTAAACAAGAGTCAATTAAACAGCTTGGGAAGAAGCTCCAGAGATGTCCATAGAATCCATTTTGCTAAAATTAATGAAACTCTGCGGTTTGACAGGGTCTTCATAGGTCGTTGTTTTATTGTTATAAGTAACCTTGAAGAGGCAGGGGTGGAAGAGGCCATATCTAACACCGAGGCACGTAAGGCAGGTATCATGTTCAAAAACTCTTTGAGTCTGTTAGCTGTAGACCTAGCATAGTCCTGAGAGAAGAATAATGTAGAGCCAGACCAAGAAATACGTTGGATAGGCTTGGCAGCTGAGAGCAGTTTGATTAGATCCGTATACTGGATAAAGTACATGATAACCCCTCTCGGTCTCCGAGAGGAGGAGGTATCAGCACGTTGATGACCAGGTCTGTGGGCTCATTGGATATTGAGTGAAGTACCCTCAGGCAACTGCAGCACTTTAGGAAGAAAGGATTTGAAGAACGATAAAGGGTCTGGACCTTCTGAGCCTGAAAACCATAAATGCAAAGGTTATTTCTTCTGTTTCTATTTTCCAAATCCTCGACCTGTTGCTGCAGTGATGCAATCTGAGACTGAAGAGTGTTAACTTTCTCATGTGTGTGAGAAAAGGAGGAAACACTCTGCTCCACTGTCGTAAAACGTTCATTCATCTGAGACCAATTCTCCGTTAAGAACTGCAGCTTTGTTGAGGTATCTTCCATGAAGGGGCGAAGTGCCCTTATCTCTTCTAGCAGTACCTCTAAGGACACAGGCGAAGAGTCATTTGATGGAGAGGGTGGATCCTTCTTCAGCCTTTTGGTAGTGATTTTACCTGTTGTAGAAGTACTTGCATTCAAAGGAGAGGAAACTTTAGACGCAGAATTCAGTGAATTCTCCATCCTAGAGAATTCTGGAATTTTTGATAAATGTGTGCATGATTCGTGGCGCTGAGGGTCCCTACTTTTTAATTCTTCCCATAAGAGAGGCACAAAAATGATACGTTGAACCCAAATGGTATGACGTTTAGATGAGGACAAAGCTGCAACCTAAAAGCAGGTGTTAATGGATGAGGCGCGACAAAGTTCATTGCAAGCAGTCTTTAGTCATCCATGTAAAATAACTAAAAAGATTTGCCATATGTGAAAGTCTTAACAATTGTGAGTTTACCGTTCCAAAATATAATAAGCCTGCTCTGGATCTGAAAACACGTCAATTAAATAAAATTCACCTCATACAGTAACCTAAACCAAAGGTTTCTGGAGGCGCAGCGACGAGGGCAAAGTAGAAAGAACCATGGCAAACCAAGGAGTACGACATAGAGTAATAACTTCAGCTCCAAAGGAATCAGGATAATAGCATTTCGCCTCAAAAAGACAGCCAGAGCGTGATGTAGAAGAAGCAGAGCCAGAGAGGACAGTAACTGGCCATAAGCAAAAACTTCACAAGCAGAAAATGATGCGCAGGAAGCTTCTTAGATGCTGTGACCACATATTGCCAAAAGCACAGCATGCCAAGAGGAGAAAGAAATGCAGCGGCATAAGCGCGTTATGATTTTCCTCACCAACTTGTCTCCTCAGAAGCAGACGTCAGACCCAAAATGGCGGTCGCACTCGGCGTCTCAGTAATGTTGAGCGCAACAAGTTTAAAAAAGCAAAGATGCCGGCCGTAGAAATTCTTAAAGTGGATGCAGAGCAGTTCAGGGCATCTTCCCATTGTAGAAACCGCTCACCGAAAGCAAAAGGTGAACAGCATAGCGTGGATATTCCAGCCCGTTTCGCAGAGTGTTACTCGAACGCCGCCATCCGCATCGGGCGCTAAGCCACGCCCGAGTTGGATGATGTCTGATGACTTAGAGAAACATTGTGAGAAATGGTAACAAAGACTAGATATAGATTGTGTCTGAGCTCGGCTGGGTTGCAAGCACAACATTATAAAACAATCTTTTCGCTATATTATACACCGGCCAAGATTACTCAATGGGGGGCTCAGTAGGAGTCCTCTGCCACTGATGCCATAGTGCAGAAGCTGACATTATTCATATGTTCGATACCTGTCCGATTTTGGAGACCTTGAAGAAATATATTGAAACCTTTTGGCACAATCTTTGAGGATTAAAACAACACTCACACCTGAGTTAATGTTACTGGGGGTCACGAAGGAAGGAGCGCTAGGGACACAACAATACTTTGCTTTTCTGTCTATGGCAGTAGTAAGAATATGCATCTCCTCTGCATGGATGGATGGATCTGTCCCCCCCCCCCCCCCCCTCGATTCAACAATGGTTTGCGGGGCTCTTATCTATTCATAATCTTGAAAAGGGGATATATGAAAGAAAGGGAAGGAGGGCAAAAAAAACCAGGAAAACATATTTTGGCTCTGACCCACAAATGGGGAAATGATATCGAGGCTGGCTGAGTGACAGTATGAATGATCGGTAACCCCTTGTATTTTGAAAGGTGGCAATCTGCGCTATTTTATTATGAGATATGAAATGTGGAAAAAAATGTCATTCTCCCCTTACAACTTATTTATTCTCTGCTGTATTTACTCATGTATTTATTTATCTGTATGTTTTTAATCGATGGTGGAAAGAAAAAATAAATAAATAAAAAACAGAAGCAGGAGAGCAGGTTCTACAATCGACATAAATAGACAGACTTTGGGCCTGCATGCTTATGTTGATCTCGCCCCAGCCTCTTATTGAGGCCTTGGAGAGATGCAAAAAGAACAAGAATTTCTGTTGCAAATGCTTTTAGCTTTTTTCGGAAGTGAAAGTATGTTACTTGTGTGATACACACAAGAGGTAGCAAGTGGAGTGCAATAGCTAATGATTATTTACCAAAACCAGAGGCGGGTCAGCCAGCAATTTTCTTTTTTTTAAATTGTTTTGCATTTTTTATAGCGCGAACTCTACCTAAACGTATCAGAGCACTTTACATGAGCACCAGTTGCATTACAGAGGGACACATTAATTTTTAGGCACAGAGAGATTAATTGATTTGCCCAGAATCACAGGATGTTTGAGCTTTCCACCAGACTGAAGCCCAAATCCCCTTAAAATGTGGCCGCTCTAGCAGTTAAGTTACACCCTCTCCCCAAATTAACAGGGAGAGCCGAGCCAGAGCTGAGCCGAAGCCGGGGGTCAGCCCTGACTCTAAAAGCCCATGCACGAGCCGAGCCTTGAAAATATTTGATTTATAAATCATGGAACAACCTTCATTTTAGAATATGATGAGGTGTCTACAAAATGTAAAAAAAAGTGTCTCTCTAACACTCGGTAGAGTTTCACTTAAACATATAAAAATTATTTCTGCATTGATTAGTATATATTAAATGTGAGAGTTTTTTTAAACATGAACTGCAAAACATTCCTGCCCTTGCTCTGACAATGCTATTAGTAAACTAAGAGGCAAGTCAGTTGACGTGTGTTCCCTATAAAGGCCTGATTACGAGGGGACTGGTTAATTCAAACCCGTGCGCAAACTCCTGTTTATATGCGGATTGGAGTTATGAGTTTGGCTGTATAAAATGCATTTAATAATTTTCAGATGTGTTAAACACCTCAACTGTCGTTCAATTTCTACAGGTTAATCCTGCCAAAATGCAATGTGGAAAAGTCATACGTTATTTATCATATCATGTGTATATTGGTGCGCTAAACACCAAAATCCGCCTTTTATGTCTCATGAGGCAAGGCTCCCCCTCGCTAAGAAGAAGAAGGACTGGACGTACCTGCGGAGCTTTCGCGCCAAACACCAGCAGGACTAAGGACCCCGGCAGGCTCCAGGCGACTTTCCGGCCAATGGGGCCGCGCTCCCACGCGAGGGGGACTGCAGAGCAGCGGGGGAAACCGGGCACGAGCACGAACCGGCGACGGGAAGTGTATAGCCGCACAAGAATGGGAGCAGCGGGTGCAAGAGCCTCCACGCCGGCCGGCAGTATCCGAGCGGAAGAGGCAGGGACATCGGGCTTCCCTTCACCGGCAGCGGCTGATGCACGCGAGGTGTCCAGAGGGCCTCGCAGGGAATCGCGGAGTCACGAGTGCGCTAGTCCTTTTTTCCAGGTCAGTGCCGCTCTGCTCCGAATCCGAGACTTTACATGCACTGCAGCAGGACCTCACAACCTCCTTCGAAAGGGTGGAAGAGCGAAGGGAACAACGGCATCAGGGGTTAGGAGGGGGAAGCCCACCTGACCGGAGAAGAGGACGCAAGGACGCTACATGGCATTTCGCGCCGTTTTGTGGAAGGAAAAAATACAGCGATCACCCCCGTCCCATCTGTCGTCGAGGGACGGGCAGGGTCCACCACAGTTTCAGGACACACGAGCACTTGTAGCCAATACGGCGGTGCCCGGAGCAACAGGAGCAACGACCTGGGCGAGGAGCTGGATCGGTGCCACACGGAGGCACAGGGAGCAATTACAGCGGGCTCACGTAAGAAATCACGAGACAATCCATGGAAATATCTTCTTCTTTGGGAATAGATACCATTCCTCCTCCGCTCCGAGCAGTCCTGTCTACACAAGGGCCCCTCTATTGTAAGAAGACATATGCGGTTGGCAAACCTCGAGCAAGCAACTGGCGGAAAATCACGGCAGGACCACGCGGGGGTCGGTGCGGGCGGCAGTGCCCCCAAAAAGGCGGAAGACTGGTGCGGGCGGCGGTGCCCCCTTAACGAGCCCGGAAGTAAAATTAAGCGAGTGAGGTAAGGAGCGGGGCTGCACGAAGCCAGGGTACAACCAAAGCAATTTGCAAAAACAGAATTGCGGCAAAAAAAAGTAACCCGTTTAGCAAAACAAATGAAGGAAATTATAATGTATATTTTGCGGTTTATAGGCAGTTCCGGGATGAAAGTTAAGAGCTCATTATTCGATATTGGAGCTTTAAGTTATAAAGCCCAAGTAACATAAGATGTCTCTTTTGAACGCAGTAGTCTGCTGGTCGGTACATCATATGCAGTCTGCAATCTACGTTGGGACACGCTTTTGGCAGCAGGCATAGTAACCCTCTGCAATAACTTCGCCTAAGTCGAAACCTCAACTTTACAAGCAGGGAGCTCGCTTTCGAACACGGCGCCTTAGGGAAGCCATCACCCAGGCGGTAGCACCGGTCGCGCCGCTCTCCCATACCAGGATAGGGGTCTGAGCACTTCCCACCGCACACGTCTTACGAGGAATGGAGATGTGGTAGCAGGTACGAACGAACCGCTCTGGGAACGAACCGCTCTGGGAAGAAAACAGGGCCGGCCTTTAGTGCGGGGGCGCCCTGGGCAACAACGTTTGTGGGCGCCCCCCCCGCCCCAAAGACCAACTCCACCACGCACTCGCTTACTAGCACCCTGAACAGTGACCAAGTCACCATAACAACACGCTCGCAGAGGAATTGAATTAGTTATATAGCGCCTTCATAGCAGGGGGGGAGGTCCGAGCACCTGGCGTCACACACGCATTACACAGAGACAATCAAGCATAGGTGTGAATCCGTGTATAGGAAATGATAATCAGCCAAATAATGAAATGAAATAATGAAAATAAGAATTGAGCTATAGCCAAAGTAACATTGAAGAATGTTCTAATAATGTATGTTTTGCGGGGTATATGCAGTTCGGGGAGGGGAGTTAATAGCTCACGGTTCGTTAGTGGGACTTTAAGTTATAAATGGCAAGTAACTTAAAGACGCCTCTTTGGGAGGCAGTAATCGGCTGAGCTGTTTACATTATATGCAGTCTGTACTCTACGTGGTACACGTTCTTTGCAGCAGGCATATTTAACCTCTGCAATACCTTTACTAAGTCAGAACGTCAACCGTACAAACACCGATCTCCCTCCAGGGAGATAATTAATCGCACAAGTTTTTTCTTGACAGTTATGTGAGGCCGGGGAATTGCCGGCGGGAAGAAACGCTGCAGCAGGTGCTGCAAAGGCTTAATAAACGTTCAAAAACGGCGCGAACACGTCCCTCTGAAATGTAAATTTCGCGGCATAATGAGGGGTTTATAATCATGCTGATATCGTCTGCTGATATCGGAATAAAATAATTCCCACCCTGTCAGATGGAATGATTCACTCAAAAACCAAGAACAGGCTGCTTCAATAGATGACAAGCATCATACATGAGTGCAGGGGAAGAAGCTACGGAATGTTTTGCTGAAAGGCAGCACAACAGGTTACTGCAGCTCTAGAACCAGCCATTCGTCCATGTATAAAAAGACAGGAATTGTTGCAATGCAAATGTGGAAAAACCACCGCAAGATATTTGCGAATATCCATGGGGTTATTCAGTTCCCCAAAGGGTAGTAATTTGAGCTAGTAGCGATTTGAACTAGTAGTGATGTCCAATTACCGCAAACTTTAGGTACTGGTAATGTGCTGTACATAAAGTAACATGGAAGTAGGTGTCCTTGAGCTAGAGAGCCATCATGTTATTCCCAAAGCACAGCACGGGAATGGCGACTTGTAGAGTAGTCATCTTTAAAAGGTCTGACAAAAGGTATCTGTTAAAAGACCGGAGAGCGTAGATTGGTCTGAGTGTGCTGTTCCTTTTGGGAGTTAGAAAGAACAGGGAGTACACCCCCCTGTCGCATTTGGTGCAGAGGAATTAGGGTAGGGCCGCAGACACCGCGAATCTCCCCGTGCCCGGGTACTGTCGCGCAAGAGTCACGGCGACAGCGGGGGTCTCCTCCAAGTTAGAAAGATCCGCGCTTAAGGCGATAAACGCGCACATGGCGATTTCGAGGGCAGGGAATTGACTTTTAGGCCAAATATAGGCCGAACCATGAGGGGGGGTCTCCTACGCCCCCTCAGCTGTACACAGGGGCACTAAGGGTGCACGGGGCACAAGGTGAAGACTAAAAAAAAAAAAAAAAAAAAGCCCCGGGTTAGCACATGGGGAGGTTGACTTACCCGGAGAACAAGGCAGTGCCAAGAGGTGTGGCAGACCACCATGCTCTGAGATTGATCGAGGGGGTGAGGAGTGGCCTAACGAATAAAGCGTTGACAACTTTCGGGTCTCCGGGCAGAGCATGTAGTCTCCACGGGACTTAATAGACGGGCTAGTGTTCGGGCATGCAGAGGTGGCTTTAATTGTTGAACCCACTTGAACCCACTTGAAGCTGTGTGATGACAAGGATTTATTCGTCTGACGGGAGCGGGATTTTGGTAGATTGGGGACAAACATTCCCTGGCAGATGCAAGTATAGAGGCGCCAGGAATGCGATCGTAAACTAAGACCTGTGTCTGGCTTGTGACAGGCGGGCTCCCAGAATCAAGAGTGTTTATGTCGGCACTATGCCGCAAGGTGCCCGCTCTGCTGTGCTCCAGCAGAGGCGCGAGGCCAAACCAATCCGTCCACTTCCAGTAGATAAATAGCAGGGTTCTAAGGGTGGCCAGCTTATCAAGGCCAGCCTCAAGCACCTGAGATGGGAAGCTTGACAACAAATCCCATGCTGGTTTAGCACAGCCATGACAAATGACCCGACCACCTCACAAGTCCCAGTACCTTACAGATTACCGTTCAGAAAAGACTCAACCTGTACCACCAGATTAAGTTGCCCAACTAGCAGAGATATACGCAATTACATGGAGTACACAGGGAGAGTTGGCTCCTGGGAGACCTTCCTTAGCTAGAACAAACCAGATGTATAGTGTCCAGCGGAGGTGCTAGCACTTTCCATACTAAACGAAGATCTGTGAGTTGCAAATCCCTGCAGGTACAAGATGAGTTGGTAAGAGAAAACAGAGCAAAAAAAAAAATATATATATATATACGCATAGCGGCGGTAGCAGGAACAGTGGGGCATACACGAAATGATAGTGATGTGTCCCTGAGGTGCGCAGGTCAACCCAATTGTTGTGGTCATATTAAATATCATAAGTTTCGAAAAGAGCAAAACCCGGACAGGGCAGTGCAAAAGCTACCCGCGGTCAGGGCGATGGTCAAGTTAAGACCCTGGGGAAGCCGCGTTTAGGCTAGGGGAGGGCTCCCCCCAATCTCCCCAATGTCAATTACGATCATTTAGCCCAGCATACCTGCGCCACGCAGCAAGCATAGTTAGAGGAGGCGAAGCCAGAGGGCATAGGTAAAAATCCTGACGAGAGCTGAACACCATCAGGGACAAAGCGTGGATGTCAGGCAGCACGGGTGCATAAAACTGGTAGTAGTCAGGGCAACATCTCGATGAGGGGGTATACCACACGGGGACAGGAAGAGACAAGTTCACGCGATACATCGTGGGCATATTCGAGCTAGGAGGTGGCGAGTAGGTAGCGAGGTTAGGCCGAGCTAAGGGGGGAGCTCCCTCCGATCGAAAAACCGTAGAGAGCGTGGCGGAGCTGACACGAGGAACCTAGTAGAGAACGAAAGTACTAGGAGATAGATGAAAGGCTTGTGGTAAATAAAATACCGGACTGAATTTCATACGGAATCCTAAAATAAAGTAAAATAGCTCAAAATAACAAGAGGCAGAATCCGTGGTATAAGAGGTTTTCTAAATGGGCTTTATTCCATTCAAAATGGCCGACTCGAGTCGCGGCCTTCAGGTTCCGTCACCACGAGGGTTCAGGAAGTGAAGTACAATAATTTATTGACAGACATGTATTTTTATAATAAGTGCATTACAATGAAACGAATGTAGAAGGCGTAACATTTGATAAGAAGAGTGACAAAACAGGTACGTAATCGAAACTAGGCGTAATAAGGAATAAAAGAAACATGATTGGTTTGCATTATCAGACATAGGTGGATCTATAAGATAATACTTGGCATAGATGCGCGCGCAGCAGCATGACGTGTAATTGACGTGCAACTAGGGGGTGAAGGGGACTTGACATTTAGCTCTACATGTGGAGACGAGAAGTCTGGGGGGTCAAGTCAACCTAATCCCAAATCATATCTACCATCCTATGTTTGGAGAACTATGTTATCCACAAGGAAGGACTTTCGGACAGAATCTATTCTATACTAACTGTGTGTGCGTGTACAAGCATCTAAGTGTCTATATGAGATGCGAGGGGCAGAAAACTTTCCATGGCAGCAGGGCTATGAATCACTTGCAGGAGGACGGAAAGGCTGAGTCCTTGCTTGTGAGCTAAAGGAAATGTTTACCTAAATCACTAGACAGGAATGCATCGGCTGAAGAGCAAAATAGATAATTCGAAGGTGAAATACAGCTTCTTGGCAGGCATGCGAAAACTGGCCGAGGCAGACATTGTTAGCTGCACAGGGAGTAGGACAAAGTTCATGGATACAGATGCGAGCTCAAGCTGAAGCTGTCAAAGACAGAGAGCAGGGAAAGGCTTTGAGGACAGAATCGGGCCTACTTGCCTGAGCTGTAAAAATGTAGTAACTTAGCCATATAAAGTCGGTGGCCTTTCATACCTAGGAATCGAATATCCAGCCCATCAATGGCGGATCTGACAGAGAACATGTCGACGGTAGACACACATATGTTTGCGTCTTAGAAACTGGAACTGGAGGGAACATACATGTACTTGTAACATGCATATAGAACCGTTGGGGTCCAAGATAGGGGACATAACTGATCAGGAAAATCCACATTTCCACATTCCCTCCTTGTCCCCTTCTTGCCCTTCAAGAGACATCAATCTTCATTATTCCATCGATTTGCTCATGGAGCATCATTTCTTCTTCCTTCTTCTTCCGGCATTTTGAACGAGAACTTTGATATGGAATGCATGATGTGGCACACAGACCACAAATCACTGGTCCACATTGCAGGCATAAACAACAACTGAAGAGCATAAGAAGGCCAATACCTAGGAAGGATAGAACTCTCCATCCCCAGGCTGATATCACACTCCAAAACCACCCGGACCACGTCCAAGTGCCTGGATTCTCGTGTATCTGGCTTACAATCTTATGAAGGCGTGTTATAGCTTTATATACAGATGGCGAATTTTCTGGTATGAATATGCAGCAGTTGGATCCGATGACCCTGCAAGCTCCGCCCCTATCGGCCAGGATGACGTCAAGGACAAGACGATTCTGGAGAACAACAATTCTCATCACTGATTGTTCCTCTGTCAGATTGCCTAGGGCGGCTATAGTCTCGTTTACTACAGCTTCAAGAGTCTTGGTGAGTCTGCGTATCAGCTTACTATTTGATATAGTACCTATATAGGGAAAGATACCTTTATTGAAATCTACATATTTGTCCCATGCTGTCTCAGTATAATCGACAACTGGGAGATCTCTTCGCTCTCTATTGTGTACTAAATGAACATTTCGATAATAATCAGGGGGAGCTAGGAAAACAGGTGGCAAAAGGAATGCTATGTAACAGGTACCATCCCAATCTAGAGGCAGACGCATATATGCCGTCTGACCACATATGAAGTAAGAATGGCGAGAAGCTCTAAATGAAGATTTACCTTGATCACTATATTCTACTATAGTAACGCATTGGCTATGGCCCATATGTATGGAACCAACTTTTCTTACACATAATTCACCCTTAACTGGAAATACTGACATAGTGGGCAGAATTAGTTCAACTTCGGATTTGACATTCAGAATCATAAGATTAGGCGTAAAATTACCTAATTTATACACTTCATTCTCTAAATCAGTTCCTGTTCTACTGGGGTGACCCTCCTTATTAGGGTGACAGACTTTGAATAAAACTAGATTCAGATTTCCCCATATCCAGTGTTGTTGATAAACTGCTGTGTCTGGGTCTATGGAATTTAATAAACTAAACCATGCTCCACAGGAGCCATTGTGTGTGAACGGATGTGGAAAGAAAGGCAGAACTCCTTTGTTATTCTGATAGGGAGGGAGTCGGCCACACACCCAACAATTGGTGGCATTACTAGTCTGATGGGAATGATGTAACATACTAATGAATGTGTTATTACGCAGCGCAAGTCTATAGGACAACTCATGTGGCGGTAGGTCACTAAAAGAATGTTCATCAGTTATATTGAAAGCACGTTTAGAAACAGGATAATACATATGCAACAATATACTTGCAGTAACTATTAAAAAACTCAAGAAAAACAAAATTAATAAAGTCACAATACAGTGGCTACGCAGTGATTTACAATAAGCATGTCGTTTCATTATGATTCTGGACTCTACATGATTCAGACCTAAGGGATACATGTCGGGACAGATTCAACCGCTTCACCTTGGAGAGGACTTAAACAATCAAATCGTCCGACAGTTTAGATCTGGACCTGAGTTTCTGTTTATAGAGTTCGGTGCTACTGGCCTCAGCCAAAGGTAGCTTTGAGTCAATGGGGGAAGACACACGGGAAGTACTGTTTGTGTCAGGAGGAAGTCCATTAAATTTTTTTATATGGGTGGAATGCACCCATCCTTTTCTTCCTTCGATCTTCACAGCTGTTCTGGTCGTCAGCAGGACCAACTTAGGAAGCCTCCACCTTGGCTCCAGTTGGGTTTTCCGATCAAAATTCCTGACGAGAACATAATCGCCGGGAATTACGTCATGAGGTTTCACCTCGGTGTTGTCAGGAAAAGCTGCGACTACCTGTGAACGACAAGATTGTAGTGCAGACATCAAGGAAGCCAGGTAATCTGTCAGCATATTACAGTCAACATCAGTTATTTTACGGGGTATAGGCGTCCCCCACATATTCGGTGGTCTACCAAAGATCACTTCATAAGGGGATAGCCCTGTTCGAGAGTGTGCTACCATTCTCATGTAGAATAGCGCAACTGGTAAGGCTACTATCCAGTCCACACCTTTTTCCTGACATATTTTAGACAATCTGATTTTTAAAAGTTGATTATGTCGTTCCACGAGACCTGCTGCCTCGGGGTGTCGGACACAGTGGAATTTCCACTGATATCCCAACAAGAGTGAGACATGTTTCATTAATTCGGATGAGAAAGGCTGACCGTTATCTGAATATACAACACGTGGTAAACCGTACCGTGGGAAGAATTCTCGAACTAGCTGCTTGGCAGTAGTCGAGGCAGTGTAATCTGATACGGGATACGCCTCTGTCCAACGGGAGAGAGCGCAGACAACTACGAGAACATATTTGAATCCTCGACAACGTTCCATCTGAATATAATCCATCTGGAGGACTTCAAAAGGATGGTCAGGAGGCTGAAATCCACCCTGCTCTACGGGAACACTCTTTCCTGGATTAAACTGACAACATATCATACAGGTACGAACTTTTTGTTTAGCTGCTGCTCGTAAATGTTTATTGAACCAAATGTGTTGAATGCTGTCTAGCATAGCCTTCTCTCCTAAATGTGCTGGACTGTGAACTGTAGCTATAATGGCTTGAACCATGGAATCAGGGAGAAACCATACAGATTTCTCCTTCGTCATCCATCCTTGATCTGTCTGGATCCCTCCTAGTTCAGTCCACTTCTTTATTTCTTCTGCTGTGGCATGTGTCTGTATGTCAATTACGTCAAGTGCGGGATCCTTAATTGTCATACACTGTGTTGGTGTCTGAACTATTGGCTTTGTCATGTCTAATGTGCGATTCTGAGCAGTCTGTTTAGCTGTTTTGTCAGCTAAATCATTGCCTTGAGAAATGGTATCAGTAACCTTCGTGTGTGCTTTACATTTCATAATCGATATAGCAGTGGGTCTGTTCCAATTACAGGTAATAGTGTAGCAGGATTCAATGTATTACACCGTCGGATCTCTATGTGTGGTTGAAACAATGTCAGTTCATAACCGGTAAGTCTTGCTATGGTCAAGTGTTGTGTTTGTGTTCGGTTCACAAGAACCTCTACTGCATGTGGTACTTGTACTGTCAATGGGTGTCCTAATACTATGGCATCGCTTTGTCTGATTGCTAAAGCTGTCGCTGCCACTGATTTCAGGCATGCAGGCAAAGCCTGAGCTACGGGATCTAATGTACTGGAAAAATAAGCACATGGCTTGCGTGATCCTGCTTGATCCTGAGTGAGTACTGACAAGGCAGTACCTTCGCGTTCTGTAACAAAGAGTGTAAAATGTTTGCTATAACATGGTGTTGCTAAAACAGGTGCTTGACATAAAGCTTCCTTTAGGCTTTCAAAAGCTTGTGTATGTTCCTGAGTCCAAGGGAGAACAGTCGATGTGGCTGCCTCCTGTGTGGTTAACTGAATGAGTGGTTTTGCTAGAAATGCGTACTGAGGGATCCACTGCCTACAATATGAAGTGAGGCCTATGAAAGCTCGCACCTCCTTTTGTGTCTGGGGTATTGACATGTTAGCAATTAACTGGATGCGATCTGGTGTAAGCTGCCTTCCCTCCTTGGACAGCGAGTGACCAAGATAAATAACTCGCTGAACACAGAATTGCAGCTTAGAAGGGGACACCTTGTGCCCCTTGTCGGCTAGGAAATGTAAAACTGTCAGAGAAGCCTTTTCACATTCTGGCTCGCTTCTTGCGGTGATCAGCAGATCATCGACATATTGAAGCAGTGCAGTATTGACTGGCATGTGGATACTGTCAAGTTCTCGTTTCAGTGCTTGGCTGTAGATGCTGGGGCTTTCTGTAAATCCTTGGGGAGCGCGTGAGAATTTAAAGCTGCGCCCATTTAAACTGATTCCGAACAAGTATTGGCTTTCCGGATCTATTGGGACGCTGAAAAAAGCATTCTTGAGATCAATTACAGTAAAAAATGTTGCTTCGGAATCAATTGCTGTCAACAATGATGATATATCAGGGACCACAGGGAATTGTGGTACAATACACTTGTTTAGTTCACGCAAATCAATAACCAATCGGTATACTGGCGGAGCAGTAGGGTCAGTTCGTTTAAGAATCGGAATTATCGGTGAATTACATATATTGGAGTCTGTTTCTATAACTACTCCCTGGGCAATCAGCTCATCAATGATTTTCAGCAAAGCCACTACAGCATCATGCGGTAACTTGTATTGTCGCATTCGTGGTAGTACCACTCCTGCTTTCAATGTAACTCGATAGGGTGTAATGTTCATGCAGCCAACATCCGTAGGGCCTTGTGCCCATAGATGTACTGGTAAAGTCTGTAGTCGGGGATCCATGTCTCTAGACACATAGTGACCTTTAAAATCACGCAAAAACAACCTTACTCCTTCCGGAGAACAACATATTATGGCTCCTAGTGCTTTCAGAGTTTTAATTCCTAACAGATTTTCTGGGCATGATTTAGTAAGCAATAAATCTGTAGTTCGTGTCAAAGGTCCTATCGTAAGTGGTAGAGGCTGTGATACTTCATTAACAATAGGTTTTCCTGAAAAACCAAGGGAAACATTTTGAGAGCCTGAGAGGGGTGCCCCTGGAACTTCACTTCGTTTTATAGTTGTTCGACTTGCCCCTGTATCGAGTAAGAATTTTCTATCTTGACCTAATAATTCACTATGTACATAAGGTCCTTCTTGATCTACAGGAATCTCGATAAGCGGTAAGTCAACTTCCCTCTCTAGGCTGGTTCATGCGTAGCGCTGATATTCAGGGTATTCATACTGTGCAGTCTGATACATTTGTCGTGTTGTGGTTTGTGTGGCAGTAGCAGGCAACGGTGGTGCAGCTGGCACAAACTGTATGGGTTGCTGTGAGGCTGGCATGGACTGTTGCTGAACTGGCATGGACTGTCCATGCTGCATAGCTCCTTGTTCATTCTGATCTTGTCTAACTAATCGTGGTCTCTCTTTTGCAATACCCGTAGCTATATTACGTTTCAGGACTGGACAATCATGTACATAATGGCCTAGTTGTTTACAGTAATTGCAGGTTCCTTTTACAGGAACTGCAGAATCACCAGAATGTGTCACACCCTTTTTGTGACCATCTGCTGGTACTGTCTGAGAAACTAGCATTTTCATTTTTGTATCCTTCATGCGTCTATGCTCGTGTTCTTGTTCATCCCTAATTCTATTGTGATGATACTGTAACATTTGTAGCATTTGCGACGGAGTGTTACTTTGCCAGGTACTCTCGAATTTCAATATTCTATTCTTCACTGGGGGCAATGCATTTTCCACTAATTTTGTCACAAATAAATGTGGATATGAGTCACTACTTGCTTTTATACCACTATTTATACCAAAACATTTTTCAAATCGAGCATAATAATCGCTTGTGTCTTCATCTTGCTTTTGTTTGCAGGCTGTGATTGCACCCCAATCTTCCTTTTTTGTAGTTAATAAACGTGGCAGTACCTGTACTAGTAAACCTGGTAACAGTTTAACTTTATTCCCGAGCCCCGAACCTGCAGTTCGGCTCCTTTCTTCCTCTGCTAATGCTGTCCAGTCTATCTTTTGGTCTCCTACTTCCCACTCTTTTTCTTTCAGTTTTTCATAAATGCCAGCAGGCAAAAGCACCTTTAATATCGTCATAATATCAGGAAAGGTGTACTCTCCCATCAGTAACATGTCTTTAATTTCTCGGTGGAAACCCGCTGGGTCCTTGTCATGACTAGGTACTACTTTCTTCATTTCTAATAATTCCATTTTTGATATGGGTGTGTAAACAAATACACGGTGAAACTCATTGTCTTCGCCTTTTATTGGGTGCACTTCTCGTAAAGGATTTTGTCTATCCATATAGTACGGCGTTCTTTCTCTGTGGGGCAGCGAGAGAGAATCCGGACTTACAAAAAGGACATACTGTTTACGTGACACTAATATCTCTTTAATTAGCTTGTTACTAGAACCTCTCCATCTGTTTGTGAGTAGTTCCGTTAATATATCAGGTAAAGGACCAGGGTCAGCATGTTGGCACTTATATAATATGAGGAGTTGCTGAATCATATAGATTCCAGCTAAGCGTTGTTCATCTGTACTGAGATTGAGGAACGTGTGTGCTACGGTCTCATCACCGTATTTTTCAGGACTGTCAATCCAGTGAACGGCTGATCTGGCTAATTCTTGCTCATCCATGGAATCGAGGAGGTGGTAACCCCTTCGTTCTCGTAGTATCTTATCTGCGGCTTGAAACGAATGTTCAGGAGACTTCAGATTTATTACAGGCGTCGGATACGTTCTGCTGTTTTTTGGGCATACAGAATGTATTGGATCAGGAAAACATCTAGCATTATCACAGGATCTTCCTCTGCCTACATAGGCTATGGTCTCTGACTGTCTTGCGGAATTCCCTGATTCGGACACTTCATCTTGCTCAAACTCGTCTGTTCCCAATCTTTCTTCATGAATACGCTCTATTTCTTTACGTATTTTTCGGCACATGGCTATTATACAATTTTGCTTATCGTGTCTCCCTTCTGATATATTCTGACTCCATCTTGTAAGAATAAGCATTGCATTCGGGTCTACCCCCGGACGATCTTGATTTCTGATCATACAGTTTATGAGGAAACGTAACAGTTCCCCTTGTATTTCTACTTTCTGGAATTCCATAGCTCTGTTAATACATCCTGGATCTCGTCCTGTTTGAACAAAATGATATATGTTGTCTAGATGCGTAGTCATCCCTGGTAACCTCGCTAAATACTCTGCGGCTCGCCTGATACGTAATGATGCCAGGACCATTTCGTCCTCTTTACCAACCACCGGGTCATATCTACAATTTACAAGGAGTTCCTTAAGCGTACGTTCACTTACGAATTTAGGTGTACGTGAATGTGCTGACTCTTGAAAGACAAGTTTATTTATTCTAGGTGGTGTAAAAGTACTGCTAGCACCTCCCGTGGCCCTATCTGGGGCGTCGGGTGTGAATGGGTTCGTTGAACGTGACACAGCAACTATGGGTGTCGATACCTCTGTAGAGTCGACTGCGGAGACAGATGCGGAAACAGATGTGCTTGCCGACGCTTGTGTCGGAACTTGCTGTTGCACGGGGACAGATACCTGATCCTGACGTTGAACCCCTCCGCCAGACGGTCTATGTGGTGCGGCGTTAGCATACTCGGGAGCTGCGTCATCTAGATATGAGGAAAGAAAAACATCTTCTGCGGTTCTGGGAAGCCCCTTTGGATGTACCTTAATTGGAAATAATGGGGGCGGCAAGTCTTTTGGTATCTCTGGAGCAGCCTTAGGTAATCCTTCGGCTAGTAGGGGATACATACCATTCATAAGAGCATTTCTTTGTCTATTTACTTGTTCTGATCTCACTCGGATACCTTCCTCAATTAATAGATTTTCTTGAACTTTATTTGAACTTTCTTTACTCCTCTCTTCTTGTCTACGTGCTTTTTCTGTTCGTCTATGAGATTCTTTACGCCATAACTCAACAGCGTCTTTCTGTGACTGTCTGACCTTTCTTTTCCATAACTCTTCCTCCACTTTCATGATGCACTCTGCATCCCAGGTTCCCGCTATGGGCCACCTTTGACTTTCCGGTAATCCCTTGGTATAATCTACCCATAGATCAAGAAACAATATGGCATCTAAGCCATGTTTATGGTACATAAAATGCCCCGGAGTGTCCCTAGGAGGAATAGGAACTGCTTCTTCAAGCACCCCTTTTCTGGTAGTAATCTGTCTTAACTTCGAGAAGAGCGGCATATTTACAACTGATCTGATACTTACTCTTGAATTTACTTAATACGAAAAACACAATAAAATGAACAGTGAACAATGAACAGTCATTCATACCACAATATGCAAGACATTTTCTGAATACTTTAAACATTAAACATTAAACATTATAACAATGATCGACAATGATGACAGTCTGCCTAACTAATCACCACGCTGAATTCTTGACAATAACTGAATACTTCGGAATACTTGATATACTGCTAAACAGTACATATACACTGCTAAACAGTGCAGACCGGATTTGTGTACCCAAATCCGTCTTGACCGGCACAACCTATGTGCGCGTCAACACGCCTCCCCGGCGATGGTACTCACCGAGTAGCTCCTTGAAACGGAAGGCCTCAGAGAATGGACAGGACTCGATACGGACAGCGGACCCTCTGGACATCGGGATTTCGGAAAACCTGGTGGGCCTCTGTATACCTCGGATCTTGCTCTCTCAGCTAGGCTCTGGTCGGGATACTTCGCACTTCTCACCGCCTCGTCTGGGTTGATCGCAGCCTCAGTCGCCCCCGCTTGACCGGAGGGAGCTTACAGGAAATCCTGCTGGTACGCGTTTATGGTCCGTCCAGCTGTGGCAGGAGACCGGGCCTGCAACGCACCGCCGGCGCGTGAGATGAGAAAGTGTCCCTGTTCGGGCGCCATTATGTGGTAAATAAAATACCGGACTGAATTTCATACGGAATCCTAAAATAAAGTAAAATAGCTCAAAATAACAAGAGGCAGAATCCGTGGTATAAGAGGTTTTCTAAATGGGCTTTATTCCATTCAAAATGGCCGACTCGAGTCGCGGCCTTCAGGTTCCGTCACCACGAGGGTTCAGGAAGTGAAGTACAATAATTTATTGACAGACATGTATTTTTATAATAAGTGCATTACAATGAAACGAATGTAGAAGGCGTAACATTTGATAAGAAGAGTGACAAAACAGGTACGTAATCGAAACTAGGCGTAATAAGGAATAAAAGAAACATGATTGGTTTGCATTATCAGACATAGGTGGATCTATAAGATAATACTTGGCATAGATGCGCGCGCAGCAGCATGACGTGTAATTGACGTGCAACTAGGGGGTGAAGGGGACTTGACATTTAGCTCTACATGTGGAGACGAGAAGTCTGGGGGGTCAAGTCAACCTAATCCCAAATCATATCTACCATCCTATGTTTGGAGAACTATGTTATCCACAAGGAAGGACTTTCGGACAGAATCTATTCTATACTAACTGTGTGTGCGTGTACAAGCATCTAAGTGTCTATATGAGATGCGAGGGGCAGAAAACTTTCCATGGCAGCAGGGCTATGAATCACTTGCAGGAGGACGGAAAGGCTGAGTCCTTGCTTGTGAGCTAAAGGAAATGTTTACCTAAATCACTAGACAGGAATGCATCGGCTGAAGAGCAAAATAGATAATTCGAAGGTGAAATACAGCTTCTTGGCAGGCATGCGAAAACTGGCCGAGGCAGACATTGTTAGCTGCACAGGGAGTAGGACAAAGTTCATGGATACAGATGCGAGCTCAAGCTGAAGCTGTCAAAGACAGAGAGCAGGGAAAGGCTTTGAGGACAGAATCGGGCCTACTTGCCTGAGCTGTAAAAATGTAGTAACTTAGCCATATAAAGTCGGTGGCCTTTCATACCTAGGAATCGAATATCCAGCCCATCAATGGCGGATCTGACAGAGAACATGTCGACGGTAGACACACATATGTTTGCGTCTTAGAAACTGGAACTGGAGGGAACATACATGTACTTGTAACATGCATATAGAACCGTTGGGGTCCAAGATAGGGGACATAACTGATCAGGAAAATCCACATTTCCACAGGCTCACACAGTGTCCTTGGATGCCTCACGCCAGGGGCACTGGGGGAGCCATTGGGCGGCGTGCCGCCAGAGAAAGAACAGAGATGACACTCCCGCAGGACCCCGGGGATGCCTCACGGCAGGGGTACAGACGGAGAAGATGACAAGGACCCAGCCGCAAGAAAATAGAGTAGATGCTCAAGTAAGGTCCTTGGGATGCCAAACGGCAGAGACCCCTGGGAGAAGGGAGGGCCCCGAAAGGATACAGGACGAGCGGGACGGCACTTGCAGCCCGGGCATGCCCAGAAAGGGACACCCTACAAATCGGTAGCAAGTTGAAGCCTAGACCCGTGAATCGAAACACAGGGATTGGGGCCCCTCCCTCCCCTCCCGGGCAATTGGGGCGGCTGGGTCCAGAATGTGAATAGAGAAAATAATGAACAATAGATAGAAGTGAAACATGGTCGTTGAAGGACTATAGTAAGACCATGAATGTTGAAATTTGAAATATGAAGATTTCCTGTTACAAAAATGCTTGTTGTAAAAATAAAACTGCGACCTTTTCAGGCACCAAGAAGTGGTCAAGTGCTGATTAAGGGAAAAGCGCGCAGCGATGGCAACAACCAGGGGGGAGCGGGGAGGGAGTGCTCGCCGCCTGGACGGGGTTAGGACCCAGGCCGGGGAAGGCAAAGCCGGACCCAATAGAGGCCAAGGGTAAAACGCCGGCCGGCGGCGTGACCCCTCCATGCCACGCCCCCGCAATCAGGAAAACCCGGCTAAGCCGGGGAGGGCATGATAGGCCCACAAACAAAGGAAGCTCCCCCCCCCAATCAGGGGGCGAGAAAGGTAGGCAAGGGGGAGATTAAAAGGGGCCAACGGCCCAGGAAATTCAATTGCAAGGCTCCCCCTCGCTAAGAAGAAGAAGAAAAAGCCAACCCACCCACACCTATGGATACGGGCGTCGCAGCCGTAGGGGGGGAAGGGTAGCGGAGCTGACACGAGGAACCTAGTAGAGAACGAAAGTACTAGGAGATAGATGAAAGGCTCACACAGTGTCCTTGGATGCCTCACGCCAGGGGCACTGGGGGAGCCATTGGGCGGCGTGCCACCAGAGAAAGAACAGAGATGACACTCCCGCAGGACCCCGGGGATGCCTCACGGCAGGGGTACAGACGGAGAAGATGACAAGGACCCAGCCGCAAGAAAATAGAGTAGATGCTCAAGTAAGGTCCTTGGGATGCCAAACGGCAGAGACCCCTGGGAGAAGGGAGGGCCCCGAAAGGATACAGGACGAGCGGGACAGCACTTGCAGCCCGGGCATGCCCAGAAAGGGACACCCTACAAATCGGTAGCAAGTTGAAGCCTAGACCCGTGAATCGAAACACAGGGATTGGGGCCCCTCCCTCCCCTCCCGGGCAATTGGGGCGGCTGGGTCCAGAATGTGAATAGAGAAAATAATAAACAATAGATAGAAGTGAAACATGGTCGTTGAAGGACTATAGTAAGACCATGAATGTTGAAATTTGAAATATGAAGATTTCCTGTTACAAAAATGCTTGTTGTAAAAATAAAACTGCGACCTTTTCAAGCACCAAGAAGTGGTCAAGTGCTGATTAAGGGAAAAGCGCGCAGCGATGGCAACAACCAGGGGGGAGCGGGGAGGGAGTGCTCGCCGCCTGGACGGGGTTTGGTTAATTCAAACCCGTGCGCAAACTCCTGTTTATATGCGGATTGGAGTTATGAGTTTGGCTGTATAAAATGCATTTAATAATTTTCAGATGTGTTAAACACCTCAACTGTCGTTCAATTTCTACAGGTTAATCCTGCCAAAATGCAATGTGGAAAAGTCATACGTTATTTATCATATCATGTGTATATTGGTGCGCTAAACACCAAAATCCGCCTTTTATGTCTCATGAGCTCATAATAGGTGGTATTTATCACACCAGATAAATAACATACCCAGTGCTGTTGTCAATAATCAGGTGAAATAAATAACGCCTAAACTCGTAATAAATGGAGCAAAATTATAGGCTATTAATTCCAACACAAGAGAGGATTTTGTACATGGCGGACGCGAGTCCGTAGAGCTCCGGACGGCATCCCTGGAAATCCGTATAATTATCCTGAAAGTGCGCCGCCGGTGCCTGTAATCTGTTGCGACGAGAAGCGGAGGGGCAGAGACCAACGGGAGACTGCGGCTCCCGCGACGATCACGGGAGCGGAGCCGATAATACCCGAGGGGGAGGTCGTGGCCTACACGAGGTGACCCGAGAAGACGGAGACCCCTGCCGGGCGGCGGTCCCTGAATCCGCCACGGCAGTTGACACTGCGGACGTCCTGCCGGCGGGCCCTGTGCTGCTCTGACCAGATCTCAGGTGAGAGCGTGCGGGCGGCGCTGAGGAGAGCGGATCGGTGTGAGGCAGACGGATTGCGAGGCTGCTGCCACGCTGGGGTCCGAGAGAGCAGAACTGAGGAGCGGGCACCCGACATCACGGTCCACGCGACGACGACGCCTGCGGCCCCCTGACCGCCTCGATCACGGGACCCGCCTGTCCTGCAGAGAGGGGAAGCCTGGGAGGACCAGAGAGCCTTCTGGAGGCCCAAGGTCTGAGGCGCTGGAGAGGAAGAGGGGAAATTGTGTGGCCCTGGAGGTGTTGAAGATCCCTCCTTCCGAAATGGCCCGGAGCGGCCGGCGAAGGAGTGCAGTATCGTGGAGGCAGTAGACGAGGTGAGCGGGGCCCTGAGCTGAGGCTGGTCCCTGTGGACTGCAGGGACTGGTGAATTCACGCAATCGCCCCTCCCCAAGCGCCGCGACGAGCGACTGGCGCTTACACCCCGAAGAGCGGACGCCTGTGGGATGGGTCCGTAGGACGCATCGGTGGCTGAACCGGATGGGCGGACGGCTCAAGAGGCGCCTGGGGGTACCTGTGGAGGCCTGAACTGGCAGGGAGTGTGAGCAACGGCACAGTCTGCGGAGGGGCGCTGCAGCCCGAACGCCCCGAAAATAACGAAGGGGAAAAGCGAGGCGGATCACCTGATGACATGAGGTGGAAGCTGGGCGGCGTTGGTTGCGTGGGAGGAAGGCAGCCTTGAAGAATCGCGGGGCCTGCTGGATGTGAGGAGAAGTCATACAGGTCGTTCCCAATCGCTACGTGGGCAAATTGAAGGACACGACGTGCGCCCAACGGTACGACTGGGAGAAGTACGAGGGGCACGCACTCCTCCTGCGGGGGCCACGCGCCCGGCTCCCCGGGCTGTTGTTTCCTGCATGGGGTGCGAGGCGCACGGACTGAATCCAAAGGAGGTGCCCTGAACTGCGCTCGCAGACCTGTCGCGCATCGTGTGGCGACTAGACCTGGATCGGCACCCTGTGCCTCGGAGGTGACGGGTGGTTGGGTGCTGCCTGCGGCCACAGGTAGCGGACAGTCCCTCCCCCCCTTTATGCTGGACACTTGAGGTGAATGCCCACAGCGCAGCAACTAGTGATGGGCCGCATGCGGGCCAAGACGCAACAGGGACAGATGCGAGCGGGAGGCCTGGACCCCATGCATCCTGGGGAGTCGAGTGAAACGGATTCGACCATGCGCTCGCTGCCAAAATGGACACGGTCCTTGCTGCGGTGGAGAAGCTGGGGACCGCGCTGGAGCACACCAGGACCTCCTTGGAAACCCGGATTGATAAAGTCACGTCTGACTTCACACTCCTCCACGCGGATCATCGCAAATTTTCCGAGAAGGTCTCTGCACAGGGGCAGGTACTTAAAGATCTCCAGCCGGTTGCCCACAGTCACGCGGCCGCATTACAGGACATGATGGAGCGGATACATGCCCTTGAGGACAGGGCGGAGGATGCTGAAGGGTGCTCACGCCGCAACAATGTCCGTGTGGTGGGCTTGCCGGAAGGGGAGGAAGGGAGGCACCCTGAGCAGTACGTTGAGCGTTGGCTGCGAGACCTCCTGCCGCAGGG
Organism: Triturus cristatus; assembly: GCF_964204655.1. Taxonomy (NCBI): domain Eukaryota; kingdom Metazoa; phylum Chordata; class Amphibia; order Caudata; family Salamandridae; genus Triturus; species Triturus cristatus. The sequence continues at coordinate 991,593,883 of NC_140584.1, read as the reverse complement.
AACGCTCTCGCAACACTTCACGGTGGAGAGGGCACACCGAGTACCCACCCAAAGACCTAAACCGGGTCCGCGCCAGCGCCCGTTTCTGTTCAAGCTCCTCAACTACCGGGACCGGGACACGGTGCTGCGGGAAACCCGGAAGCTGGACAATCTGGTGGTCAATGGCGGCTGCATCATGCTTTTTCCGGACTACACCGCCCTGGTGCAACGGCGCCGAAACAACTACATGGCGGTGAAGCGACAACTTCGTGAGCTGGAACTGCCGCACTCGCTGCTGTTCCCGACCAGGCTGCGTGTAGCCGCGAAAGGTAAAACACACTTTTTCGACACGCCGGCGGAGGTGTGGGACTGGCTGGAAGAATCGGGCCTATGGACGGGGTCGAGGCCAAAGGACCCGGCCGACAATGCGACCCCAGGCAGGAGAGGCAGACGTCGCCAGAGGCAGAAGGCGCCCCGAGGGGTGGCGTCCACACAGGCAGCCCCCAGTCCTGAGAGAATACGACTGGAGCGCCAGAATGTACTGGAGGCAGTCACAACGCTTGGTTCCCCGAGTGCTCCGGCTCGCCTGGATTCTCCCATACAGCGCACTGGAACGTCGAGCGGACTGTCAACTCCGTCATCCGAATGCTCTGAGGAGCTACGCATGCCAGTAGTTACTCCGCAAATGGCGGAAGAGATCCTGGGATGACGCTGCTGTGGTAATGGACATTGTGGACGTTCCTGCACGCAAGTACAGAACTGTGGGCCTTAGGGGCTTGTTAAGCTGGCCGGGGGGACATAACGGGGACACTATATATGCGCGCTTGGCTGACTGTTACCCGTGACAAGCTGCACTTGAGTCTGCGGCCCGCTGGATCCTGGGGTGGTGGGCGCGCATGCATGTGTGGAGGGCTAGCGGGGGTGGTGGAGGGCCGCCGCTCTGATAGGTCCCGTCAGAGATAACCTGGGTGGCGCACTGCATGCGAGTGATACGACATCGATGGCTATAGCAGATGCCTGAATACATGCACACCCCAATAGGCTACGCGCTGACCTAGTTCCTGTCTATGCATGGTTGCAAAGTTTGGACGATCGGACGAATGACGTTCGTCCCCATAGTTATGTTGATCATAGTTTACAAGTTGTTATGGTTACGGCAGACCGGTCCACTCACACTCGGGCATGCCCGGCACTCACTAGAGTATGTCCTGCCCCAGGCCTCCCGCCTACCTGCACGCTTCAGCAATGACACACGTTAACGTAATCACATGGAACATCCGCGGTATGCACACGCCAACACGTAGATACTCTATATACTCCTACCTTCATAGACATTCAATCGGAATGGCCCTGTTACAGGAAACACACATAACACAGCTTGAGCTGGAGAGGCTGCGCAGGCGCTGGCGCAGACAGGTGTATGGTACGGTGTACTCCGCCCATGCCAGTGGTACGCTCATATAGGTACGGGCGGGAGTTCCGTTCGTCATCTCGGAGGTGGTAGTAGACCCGGAGGGTAGATACACACTGGTTCGGGGAATACTCAATGTTCAGCACATACTGTTAGCCTCGATCTATGCACCGAATGTTGATCAGCTGTCATTCCTGGCACGGTTATCGCTGGCGGTCACTCCGTACACGGGACTCCCCTGGCTACTGGGTGGCGATTTCAACTCAGTGCTGGATATAAATAAGGATAGATCCTTTCCCCCCCTTCGTGCCACAGCGGCGGTGTCCAACGCGCAGGCGCTTGGGGACTGGCTCTCACATTGGGCATTATTGGATATGTGGCGGGTCCTTCACCCAGCTGACCGTGTTTACTCTTATTACTCCATGTTACATGACCTACATGTCCGGCTGGGCAGGGTGGTGGGATCTCGGTCCCTCCTGCCGTTAGTGGAGTGCTCAGAATACTTGGGGCGAACACACTCAGATCATAACCCTTTACGGATTCAGCTCCGATGGGAAGCTGACCGGCTCCCTGTCCCCACATGGCACCTTCAACCGGCTGCGCTGGAGGATCCTGAATTCCGCTCCTCATTGGAAACAGCTATACTGACATACTTTGAGCTTAACAAAGGCACGGCGGGTAGCGCACTGGTGGAATGGGATGCCCTCAAAACGACGCTCAGAGGGCATTGCTTGGGGGCCACGTGGAATATACGGAGGCAGTTATTGAAGGATCTAACCCGTCTTGAGTCCCAGCTGCTGCGGCACGAGCGCGAGGGTGAGGGTGGTCATTCTGGTGCCCTGGGGGAGCTGCGGACGCAGCATGAGGCGCTCTTGGAACGTCTGCGATGTCATAATTATGCAGCTCACACAGCCCGCACACATGCCACGGCGGATAGGGCGGGCCACCTGCTTGCTTGGCTGCTACGACAGGATGACTCCCGCGCTCCGATCGCTGCCATGCGTACACGCGAGGGAGAGCTGGTGTGCACACAGCGGGAGATCCATGGGGTCATGGTGGAACACTATGCAAGGCTCTATCGGTCCGGGTCAGTGGTACGAACCTCGAGATAGCGGAATTCCTCGATTCCTTACCTTTACTTCGTAGATTGTCTGCAAATTTACCCAACACGCCAGATAATGTATCAAAACTTTTGCTTTGAAAGCATCCAGTATGAATTCCTTCAAGATCTTACGTAGTTTCTCTGCACATTTTCCCAATACACCAGATAATATATCAAAAATTTTGCATTTAAAGCATCCAATATGAATTCCTTAAAGATCTTATGTAGTTTCTCTGCACAATTTTTCCAATACACCACATAATGCATCAAAAATTTCGCTTTGAAAGCATCCAGTATGAATTCCTTAAAGATCTTACATAGTTTCTCTGCACAATTTTCCCAATACGCCAGATAATGTATCAAAAATTTTGCTTTGAAAGCATCCACTATGAATTCCTTAAAGATCTTACGTAGTTTCTCTGCACATTTTCCCAATACGCCAGATAATGTATCAAAAATTTCGCTTTGAAAGCATCCAGTATGAATTCCTTAAAGATCTGACGTAATTTCTCTGCACATTTTCCCAATACGCCAGATAATGTATAAAAAATTTCGCTTTGAAAGCATCCAGTATGAATTCCTTAAGGATCTATACACCATCCCATTAAAGCCAAATAGTGTATCTAAAATCTTTGTTTCAGAAAAATTAAGTATGAGTTGGGTAATTCATAAGGCAATCTCGGTTTCATTTCCAAGTGTGTATCATTACAGTGACTCCAACCATTATTACACTTTAAATAAACTGTATAATGTCCACTTGTAGTAGTACTTCCAGCATGGAAAACAATAGCAACTGTTGCAAAAGTTCTTCCAGAAATAGATACTTGATTAGCAACAACATTTTTAATTTTGGTTTCCACCTTTCTTCCATTTGGTCGACAGCGTTGCAGCATTATAATCAAATATTTTCCATATCTTTGTAGGCATAATGCAGATAGCATTCTTGATTTACAACGAGAACACATCATCTCATGATCAGCTTCTTTTACTAATTTGGAAAATGGTACAGATTTGCAGTCAGGTATTGTTAAATATAAAAATCGTTCTCTGTCAACTATAGTGCTTAAAGTTAACGAACACTCTTCACATTTATGTTCCCATTTCTAACTGAGTCCAAATAAACTCTCAATCTGAATTCCTTCATTTTCTAGTCCTCCAAGCATAACCATCAGAAATTCTTGTGCATCTTGATGTATATTAGCACTGAACGTTAAAGATCCAGTACATGTATCCAACAGTTGGTGAATACCAGAAGCAGAATTAATCTTACTTCTGTCAGTTCTCAATTCTTGAAATAAAATGTAGAGTGCAGAACATAAAGTTTTTTCCTGACTTTCCATAATTTCACCACAGACATCTTCAAGATAAAATATAACATTTAGACATTACCATAGCAGTTGACACCAGAAGCATTTTCTAATTGGTATCCAGCAACATCATCACTTGTTTGTATTTTCTGCTTCTTTACATCTTTTCTTTTCTGTAGATTTTCTTTCTGTTTTTCAACCATAGTTAACTCTTCAACATATTTGCATTTTGAACACACAACACGTTTCTCATAAATAGGATATTCACCTAAATGGGAAGCATAAAGCCTTCTCAAACGAATATATTCTCTTACACATTTAACATCAGCACTAACCTTGTTCTCATCAAAATCAATTAAATACAAACCAAATGTTCTAACTCGAGAAAATGCAACATATACCATTCCCTCTTTAAACACAGTTTTTCCAACATTTACCAAAGCATTAACTAAACTTAAACCTTGTGATTTGTGAATAGTTATTGCATATGCTAAACAGAAGTCATTTACAAGCAAAAAACATGCGGTCGAACGTGCAATCGGTCTTACCTTTGCTATCTGATCAAATTTAACTTTCAAAAATTCTATTCCATTTCTATTTTGATATTTCACAAAATCAACAACTTTCCTCATTGCTCCATTCACTAAACCTTCTTCTAAATTCAGATCACGCTTCAAAATTACCCGACAGTTTAAACATACATCTAAATATTTTTCTAAGCCAGCAGTTTTTGATACAAACTTTTCCAAAGAATCCAATTTAGTCTGTAGTTTTTCTGAAAGAACAATTGTTATTCCTTGATGCTCTATTTTATCAATAGCTTCAATGTGAACTATTTCTTGATTTTCCAATTTGATAAGCTCTCTATTAAATGTATAACACTCTTCCACTGTAGGCATTAAGGAAACTATAGACTTTTTTTCTTTCTTTTTCTTGTACCTTACTTCTTGGGGTGTGTTTTCATTTGTAAACAAGTTCTTTAGTAGACAACTTTAAAAAGCTTCTTTACCATGTTTGCTTAGAACACCAATTCTTACATCTTTTAGAATATTTGCATAATCTTCATCTCTTGCTTGTCGCATATTCTGAGTGAGTTCTTTATATTCAAAATTTAACCACAGATTCACATTTCCAATACTTCCCAGAGATTTCTTTGTGTCTTCATGTAGAAGAGTTTTAAACAATGGTTCTCCTTTTACAGGGTTTAGTTGTAGCAGATCTCCAAATACAACTAAATGTTTTCCTCCAAAGAGAACGTCGTAATCTGTTTTTAATACCTGTTGCATTCTTAAGTGTACAAAAGCAAGCATTAAGTTTGAGACCATGCTCACCTCATCAATAACTAAAGTTTCATTTTCTTCAGCACTCTTGACACTTCATAAGAAGCTTCTCCAGACCACTTCTGATATTCTAATTTATTATCATGCTCCACTGGTAACATCAATAATCTATGCACAGTAACTCCTTTAACATTGTGTGGAGCTAATCCAGTTGGAGCTGTTACCACACAACATAAATGTGAACCAGTAGTTTTTTTAAGATAACTGATCAAAACTTTAATTAAAACACTTTTACTTGTCCCAGCTTGACCACTGATGTACATCAGAAGAGGTTTAAAAGGTGAACACAGACATTCTTTTTTTTCATGCAACAAACCATGTTCTATCCGTTCTCTCACTTGCACATATATTTCTTTCTGTTCAACATTTACTTGTTTTTCTAACTTTTCCAATGTTATATTCTCCTCGTGTTCTTGTTGCATTGCAATTTCGACTTCATGCATAGCAATCACTGCTTCATTTTCCAGCATTGGTTGTTCAAGAGGATCTTGACTACATGGACCACTACTTTGACTATCTTGAGAACTTTCATGAGCTATTTCAGCTATAATAGTCTTTTCCTGTTCAACTTCATCATTCAACATTTTGAAATATGTAGGGAAAATTGGACATCGAATGCTACCTTTACAAGCATTAAAAGAATCTTCGTAGCAGTCAAACTCTCCAAGTAATTCATTTTTGCTACGCCATGGGCTAAACAGCTGCAGAAGTGCTAAATAGTACAATACTCGCTTATCTGGAGTTTCACAACTAAGTTTCTTGTGGTTTATAAGATTACCCTTTGCATGTTTTACTAAACAACCATGACATCCAACTACTGCAAACTTTCCTTCTTTTAACTTCTCTTTAACATTTCTTTTAAGGCTGTAATGTTGAAGTACTTCATACAGATATAGCTGTTCCAGATGTTGACTCCTTTTCAGATAGTATGTGTCCAACATATTAGTTTTAAGAATATCTGTACTATCTGGATCATTTGCTGCTAATTGTTCAATTTCTTCCAATGATTTCAACACTCTATTTCGTTTGCAGTCAAGACCTAAACTTACCCAAATGATTCCTCGTGACTTTGAATATAAACTTGAAGAACACAAGCAGTCTGAACATTCATACGCTCCAATTTCTCGGTGGGAAAGCATTTTCAAACTAAAGCTGTACAATTTTTTGCTAAGACTATTCTCTTGTGCAATTTCTTCCCAAATTTGTTTCACCTCTGTTTTTTCAGATTTTGTTATGTACGATGTAACATAACGTGTAACAGCAATTGAGTTATCCGCAACATACTGGATGTCCATGTTCGCATTCAACATTTTTAAAATGTCTGGATTGTAGTCATTGATATACTTTGACACTTCTGTTCTTTTTAAATTGTAGGTATTCTTTGGAGATTTCCGAGTTATTGTGTGCCTCACAGAAGAAAAAAAAGAATTTACTCTTCCTTTACAAATGACTGGATGGGGAATACCAAACCGACATTTGGTGTAAAATTTTCCTTTAGACTTCTGCAGTACTTTCCACAACGGTGACTTTGGAAACGTAAAACTTGCTGTCTCAAGCTTCTATCTCCTCCTTCTCTTGGAATCTCACATGTCACATACTGTTCGATGAAAGACAATACTGTTTCATCAGAATCAGTTCCAAATTTCGGTGCATCCTTGACCCATAGTAGCATATGTATATGAGGTGCACCTCTTGCTTGGTACTCCTTTCTCCAAAAGAAATCAGTAACTTCTCCAAGAGGTGGATTCTTTTTATTACAGATAAAAGACATCATACCTTGAAACTTATGATTAAAATATCTGCACACATTTACAGGATCCAATGAACACAGTTCACCAGGAGTCTTTATTTCAACATTTTTTATATTAGAATTCGCTTCTGTTAAAAACTCAAGCAGATCTTCCCATGCATACTCTGCACAGCTAAGTGTGACCATGTTGGTGTACCTAAGTTCCGTAACATACTCTTGAGTTCTCCATGACGATGATACCAATACTCATTTGTTCCACGTTGACATGCCATCAAATTGATTAACTGTGCTTCTAAATTTTCATCTGTTTCTTGAACTTTCTCCACAAATTCTTTCGCAGAAAGAAGTGATTCATGAACTCCAGTTTTAAGTATATGATTCACTGCATACAAGAGAGAAGACAGATCACTTTCAAACAAAAGGTGAAATATGTATGGAATGCACTGTCGAAATCTAGGATCTTCAGAATATAATCTTGTTGACTGATATTCTGAAGCTGGAATCTGTACAGGTCGGTCATCATATCGTCCACCTTCTCCAGTAGGAAACAACTGTGGAAAACAACGAGCTTCCAAGCTTTTCTCCCATACACTCATTGGAGTTCCCTGTGCTTTTTTCATTTGAAATAACTCAATGCTACTTCCTATCACTTCTTTTGAATGCAAAGGATATATTGTATAATGTTCATAAACATCTTCAGCACTTGACTTGTCCACTTTCTCTATTTGACCACTTGAAATTTCAAAATCATCTTCTAAACGTATTACCTGCTCATCCACATTTACATTTTTGTAATAAATATTGTTCTCTATAAGATATAAGGTAGCCTTTTCAACTTTATTAACATCCACAAATTCTTGCCACATTTTCCGACTCCTTGTGGGTACACCATTTACTAAAATAACTACTGCCTCATCTTCCTCTTTCTCTCCAGCAATAGTTTCAATGTTTTTCTTAAAATCCAAAGGTAAGAACACCACTCTTCCGTTCAGCCCTCTTTGCAAGTCTGTTGGTGGCAGTTTACCTGTTTTAGGCTCCATCCGAATTATAGTTTGAAAAGGATGAACTGATTGAATTAGAACCGACTCATATGTATTCAATTTGGCCAGCTCCTGCGGAATAGCTACTAACGCCAACTTATTATGCACTGCTCTAGCAGGCATTTTGTTGTCTTCTAATTTGTTGTAACAATAGTTACATATACGTTGATCACTACCGAACTCAAATCGACCTTCAACAAACAAGTAAGTTGCAAATTATTCCCGCTTACCATTGTTCTCCTTTTCACTTTTCAAATACAAATCAACATTCCTACTTTGACTTTTATAATGAGTACGTCGACAACAAACACAAACATAGTTTGGTATTTCAGAGCACACTACATTAAACTTTCCAATTTATTCTTCAAACTGATCAGTGCTAATCACTTTCTCATCTCCTCCAACATCTGTAATTGTCAAACTTTCACTTTCTATGAACTGCTCTTCTGAACCAAAATATCGCATTTCAATATCATCACACTTTTTTTGAACATCTGATAAAGAACCATATAAAATACTTCCATTCAGTTCACTTAAACTTAATGCAGGACTTATTACATAGTACAGTTTCTTTACGAAGTTCCGCATTTCTGAATGGTGTACTGCTAACATCCTCAAATGATGAAAAACACTTTTACAAACTCTTCTTGAAAGACAAGCCAGAGAATGACCGTACTTCTCAGCATATTTTCTTACATTACATGGATCAAGTTCTTGTAACAACTTTATCTTCTGTTTTATACTCTCCTGAGTATATTCTCGTAGCAAATTTCGCATTTTAGCAATGGATTCCTGTCGAATACTACAAATGCTACTACAACTCCACTTATACACAGGAGCTCATAGACGTTTCCCTTGCACTTCTTCAGCTATCAACTCTTCTGCACTTTTACCAACCATTTCCTCCTTTGGAAGAGGAACACCATCCTGAACTTCGTAGCAACGACCTCCAGTATCAACTGCAAATGATAAACTATTTTCCTGGAAGTAACTTTCCTCATTAAAAAAAGGCTCAGTACTAGAGGTATGTCTCCAATATCCACTAAAGATTTTACAAAAGTTGGTTCTGTTCACAAGTCTTTTTTCTACTTTTGTCTTTCAATACTTTGACTATTTTATCCAATACTTTCAATCTCTTTAATATCAAAATTAACAACTTCTGTTTCAAATTGAAAGCAGTATCCACTATACTTTCAATACTCTGCTTCTCTTTGAATTGGAACATTCTTCTTTTATAATTGCAGCATGTTTTCAATAAATTCTGAATCACTCTAGATTGAAAAAGTCTCTGATGAATTTCTTGAAATAGTTTTTGTCTCCGAGTACTAGATACTATTTCTTTATCATCTTTCCTTTACCTCGTATTTGAAATTGAACTCTGCTTCACCTTACTTGAAAAATTCTTCTTTTAGCTTTGTGTGATGTTTTTCTCATTAAATGTTCATAATATTTTTTTCAAAAATTGTCTTTTGCTTTTACTCAAACAAACAGTTTCTCTACTACTCGCATTTTTTTCTACTTCAAGATCTTTCCTTTTCGTCAAATATATATTTTTCTTCTCTTTTCTTTTTTTTCACTTCTTCTAGGCATTTCCAAATTTCAATCCAAAAGAAATAATTTTCTGAAAAACAAAAAATAGATTCAATTATTTTTCACATTTCTTCACTATGTTAAAATAATACCATACAATTGCAAAACTTCCACTAACAACTTCCAGACCCAGTGCTGTAACGTGATGGAGCACGACAGATGAGCCCTAGGATGACAAGTAGTGCCATAGAACATACAGCAAGTATTTATTTAATTATTTCCATACTCCTTTACAATTTATATATAACTGCACTACCTCATACTTTTCATCCCTCCACCACACCCCACACCACTTTCTCTGCAACCCACCGCACACAACTTTATAAATATTATTTAGAATTTTTTTTAACTATGTACTTAGAATAATATTATCAACCAAACAGCACACATAAAAATTTCCATTATTACCTAACAGTTTTATCAACAACTTCGCAAACATAACACTGCACCCAGGGCTTTAACTGGAGGGGGTTTCTGTGGGGATGTGCCCACCAGCACTTTATTTTTGGGAGCCTCGAAACGGGTCTTTATAGGTCTCTATTTTCCGACCTCACAAACGTAATCCGTTTTTTTTCTTTATTGCACTGCAGTGACACTGTGAGAGCATGCACATTGCTCACTACTTAGAAGTGCAGACATTATGCCAAGTGACTCGCATTGTAGGAGAAGGGAAATCCTTTAAAGAGAGCCATTTTCTCTCAGTATTTCCCTTCTCTTTTTGCAACGCTCCAGCAACATCATTGTGGGGTGATTAGCAGACAGATCACCATGCGCGCAACGCCCATTGCCCCGGACTCTCTGACACAGCTTTCCGGGTGCACACACAGAGCCGCACCGGTCTTCAAAACATCATTTTTTTGTAAAGGAGACTGTTCTTTTTCACCCCTTTTTACAACCCCTACATGCCCACTCTGCCTATTGCTGAAAGAATTAGGCTCCCCCGAAATTTCCCTCTGGTTGCACCTCTGCAAACGACCACAACAAGGCAACTCTTGCACGAACCTGCTCTCACCTTACGCACGGTCTTGTTTTAGTGCTACGAAAGCACACACTTTGCCTGCCTCACTAAGTTCTCACACCCCCTCTTTAATATGAACATAAAAGCTTTCCAATTACTTTTATATTTCTATACTGTACTTCACATGGAAATATAGAACTCAAGATTCTCACCACCCCAAATTAGCTCTCTGGAATACTTTCTCAAATATAAGAAGTACAGGTATTCAATATCTGTAAGTCACGGCCACTTTAAAACAGTGTACCTATTAATAAATCGACAAAACGTTATGTTTCTAAATTAACGTATTACACTTAAAAGCTCCTTTACATTTCCTACGCTAGATATACCTTTGTTTAAAACACCACCAGAGAACGGTGTTGAAGTATGCTCCACAAAAAGTAACTCAAAGCTATGTTATTCTTTATTAAAAAATCTGCCTATCAATGCTTTTCGCAAGCCTTTTCAACGCCTTAAGAGGGTAGCTGGATGAGTATAATACGTCGAATTTAAGATCGACGGCGGACGTTGCACGGAAATAAGAACGTATAGTTGAATAAAGGGCGAGTGGATGCAAGGCCAGATGCATCAATGGAGAGATACATAGATCAATGTATCAATGTATGGATGGATGGAAGGATGAATGAATACAAAGACCAGTTCTTACGGTAGACGGGTGAGCTGATAAATGCTTAGGATTGATTCTGGGACAGATATATCTATGCATATATAGGCGTATCGTTGCATGAATGGCACAGTGCTGACTACAGGAGAGTGCGCTCATAGATGCTTAAGATAAGCGGACGAACAGATTTCTGTATATATATATAAGTAGGAATATATCCATCAATTAAAAGATGGTTGAATGGCGCAGTGCTTAGGATGCATGGATACTGCGCTTTAATTGGGCCGAGTCTGGGGATCGGCACTTATTTTCAGGCAGCCTCCAAACGACTCTCTACCAGGCTCTATTTTCGGCCCTCTCAAAGATAGTCAATTATTTTTTGTTTATTACACTGCAGTGACAGCATGCACATCGATGTACGCATGTTTATTTGGCTCACTACTGAGAACTGGAGACATCACGCTAGGTTACCCACGTTGTAGACGAAAGGGAAATCCTTTAAACAATGTTTTTTTCCGAACCTACGATAATTGGAGAGGATTTTCTAAAGCACACAATAATACTTTTTTTTTTTTTTGGAAACCTTTATTACAGATTTCAAGAGATATACAAGTATGGGCCTACAACCTTCAGGCCGGCCGCTAGTAGACAGTGAGACCATGAAACATATTCATAAACACAAGCAGCAAGCAGTAAAAAGTCCCACAGATCAAAAAATCATTTGCGGCCACATTGCCCAAACATCCCAAATGGTGGTTTCATTTTAAATGAAAAAACGAAAAACAAACCCACAAGGCGGCAAAAATCTAGGCAACAGTATGTGCTCCCCTCGGGAGGGCTCTACCAGCCTACAAGAATAAGAGGGGGGGAAGGGCAGGGGCAGAAACAAAGTGGTTACGGTAACACAGAATCAAGAGAATGTGCAGACTAGGGAGACAGGGCCGCCGCCAGGTCGGGCGTCAGTGGCGGGGTACAGATCCCGCCGCGGTAGGAGTTCCAGGGGCCCCACACCTTTACCCATTTCCCAGGCTTACCTCTCGCCACATACACAACCTTTTCTCGGAACATACACCAATCCATATTTTCCTTCCATACCGAAATCGTGGGTGACCTCTGGGAGCCCCACAATTGTGCTATGTCACGCTTGGCCACCATATATCCCAATGTCACCCACCACGTTTGCGTCACCGTATAATCAGTCGGCTCCCACACATTCAGCAGACACCTCCTAGCCTCGGGGAGCAGCGCAACATGCGTGACCGCTTGCAACACCTCATGCACACCACGCCAGAATCGAGTCACCTCCGGACATTCCCACAAAATGTGGAGGAAGGTCCCTAACATGCCACACCCACGCTTACACATCCCATCCACCGCGTATCCCATGCGCATCAGGCCCGGTCCCGTAACGTAAACCCTGTGGAGTATTTTGAGCTGGACGAAACGAAGGCGGGCCGGTATGGCCACCTCTTTCGGGGAGGCCACCGCAGATACCCAATCCTCGTCGTCCAGCTCCAATCCATCAGCGACCCATGCCTCACGGAGGGCGGCCAGCACTCCCGAGCGATCGTTGATGAGCTTTTTATAGATCAATGAGATAGTGCCATCCGGTACATGCCCATCTAGCACTCTATCCTCCAAGGGGGAGCACCCCGGGATGGACGCGACCTCCGGGAACACGGAAGACAACGCGTGGCGAACCTGTACATACCGGAAGTACTCCCTGTCATGCAACTGGTATTCCGCTTTCAGCACATCAAACGCTTTAAATCCCCCCTTCGTCCAAAGATCGCCCACCCTGCTAATGCCAATCGTGTCCCACTTCTCGAAGCCTTTCGTCGTCCACAAACAACCCAGTCGTTCAGAGGCATACAGTGGCGTCGCCCGGGTCAACCGATCTTTCCACCCCATCGCCGAGTTTGCCGCATGCCACACCCGTACCGCGACCCGTGTCGGACCAGTCAAATGTGCGTCGAGCGATCTAGAGTAGAGCGCACGATTGTAGTCGCCACCCGGCAACAACAATTTGTCCATTTCAAAAGCCGGATTAAGGGCGGGCCCATAAAGCCCGTGGTTTATCGCAGCCAGCTGGGAGGCCCAGTAATAACGTTTGATGTCGGGGAGGGCGACCCCCCATCGTACCACGGGAGCGGCAGCTTCGCGAGGGCGATCCGCGGCCTCCCATCCCAAAACAGTTGGCGTTGCAGACCCTCCACCTCCCGAAAGTAACTAGCCGGAACGACATCCATCGTGTTTTGCAAGGCATATAAAAACCGTGGCAACGACATCATCTTAAACAGCGCCGCCCGGCCGAGCGGCGAGAGCGGCAAGCGCCTCCAACGCGCCACATCCGCCTTCAAACGTTGGAGGGGGGGAGTAGGTTCTGTGTGTATCGGGCCGCAGAGTCCAGGGTAATAAAAATACCCAGATACTTAAATCCCTGTTGAGCAACCTGGATAGGACAACCCCGCGGGAGGATAGGGGCCTCCCCTGAGAGGACATATACACAGGATTTAGCCCAGTTGATGACTAGGCCTGAGTTACGGCCAAAGGAATTCAGCACATCCACTAACACAATCAACGATTCACGCGGGGAAGCAAGATACAAAAGAATATCGTCCGCGTAGAGAGAGACTCGATCCTCATACTCAGGAGTCCAGCGGAGACCACGAATCGAAGGGTGCCACCGCAGCCACTCCGCCAGGGGCTCCAAGGCGAGCGCAAAGAGGAGAGGCGACAGCGGGCAACCCTGTCGCGTGCCCCTACCCAATTCAAAAGGAGCCGACACTCTACCATTCACCACCACCTGGGCTAGCGGACCGGAATACAACAATTTCACCCAGCCAATGAATCCCGGGCCAAACCCAAACTTCTCCAGCGTCGCCCAGATATATGGCCACTCAAGCGTGTCGAATGCCATAGTGGCGTCCAGGGACGCCAAAATGGCTGGCTCACGTATGAACGGAACCCTCGAGAGCACCCCATGCAGACGCCGCAGGTTAAGCGCGGTGTTGCGATGAGGGATAAAACCGGACTGGTCCTGATGGATCAGGTCACACACCACGCTGACCAGCCGATTAGCCAGCACCTTGGCCAGAATTTTTGGTTCCGCATTCAAAAGCGAAATGGGCCTGTAAGAAGTGACCCTATCACGCGGCCTCCCCTCCTTGTGAATAACCACAATAGTGGCTAGACGCTGGTCCAGCGGGAGGGAACCCGCCGCCCGGGCCGCGAGGAACATATCACGAAGATGCGGCGCCAATGTATCCGGCCGCAATTTGTACAATTCAATGGGAAGGCCATTAGGACCCATGGCCTTGCCAGAGGCGACTGAACGTATGGCCAGAGCGATCTCCTCAGACGTCGGAGTCGCGTCCATCAATGATTTATCCTCCTCCGAAAGGGAAGGCAACGCAATATCTTTAAGCAGGTCGCGGGAATCCTCTTCCGAGCGAGAAGATACCGGGGAATACACCCCGCGAAAATACTCTGCGAAGCAATCAACAATTTCACCCGGATCAGTAACATACACACCCTCCACTCTCTCAACCAGCGGAACAACTCGACTCGCTCTCTCCTTTTTATCCAGCCACGCGATCAGTTTTCCAGCTTTTTCACCCATATCAGACAGTCGCCCCTGCTGCTCCCTACTCAGGCCCCTGGCCGCCTCGGTGACTAGGGCCTTGTAGTCCGCTTGTTTGATCCTGAGAGCATGCAGTTTGTCGTCCGTGACACCACAATCCAGGTCACCCTCCAACTCAGTTATCTCAGACTCGATACGGGTCACCTCCTCCCGCTCACACCTCTTGGAGTGGGAAATGAGGGACAGGGCCTCCCCCCGGAGTACCGTTTTGAACGCCTCCCACAAAGAAACAGCAGACGACACTGATCCCACATTATCTCCAAAATATTGCTCAAGGGATTTAATCAAATCTGCGCGAATCGCGGGATTACGCAGGTACCAGGGGTTGATCGGGACCACCCTCCCCTCCATCCCCGGGACAATATCAAAGTGCAACAAGAGAGGGGAGTGGTCTGAAATACCCCGAGCAAGATGCCGCACCTCCCCGACCCTCCCCGCCTGTGCCGCTGGCATCAGAACATAATCAAGTCTCGAAAGACTACCATGAGCCCCGGAATGAAAGGTGTATTGTACCTGCACAGGATGTTTTAGCCGCCAACAATCCACCAGACCCAGGGTATCTAAGAGGCCAGACAACCAAGTTTGGGCCCGGGGGAGATCCCTGGGTGGGTGACGATCCTCAGTTCCGGAGACCACAGCATTAAAATCCCCACCAACCACTAAGATACCCTCCGGCAGCCCAAGAAGAAGGCGCCCCAAATCAGCAAAAGTAGTCGTCTGCAACCCCGGCGGGACATAAACAGAAACCAAAACAACTACTTTACCCTCCCATCTACCCACCAGAGCCGTATATCGCCCCCTGTCATCATGGAGCACCTCGTCAACCTCCAACGGGAGCGAGGTTTTAACCATAATGCCCACACCCCTCGAACCAGAGGTGAAGCCCGAATGTGCCACAAGGCGATAGCCCCGCCTGTTCATAGCACAGAAGGAGTTACCAATAAGGTGTGTTTCTTGCAAGAACACAATATCAGGTGAAATCCGTTTTAAGAACTGCAGGACCACCCCCGTTTTATCCTGTCCCCCAGTCCGTTAACATTCCAGGAAAGAAGTCTCAGTCCCCTAGCCCCCATCACAGCCAAAACCAATCTGTCCCCTCCCAGAGAGCACCTTGAATAGAACACAACAATATGTCTGCCTTGTGGTACAAACAAACAATACCCAACCCCAACCCAACATTCCAAACAAAACTCCCCCCTCCCTGCACCCCTGCATGAGCCCAAACAGCCCCCCCAACTTGCAGTGTGCCTGTCGCCCCTGCATGAACTAAACTACAAAGACCCCCTAGAGGAGGAAAGAGAACCCCCTCGAGACACACCACAACCTCCACGGGAGGGGGAGCAAAGCACGACAGTCAAGAAACCTTGAGCACAGCCGAAAGGTGGCATCATCAGGAATTAGCCCCAGTATCAATACCGCTGGCCCGGTCCAGTGGGCACTCTCCTCCCGCGGCCCCCACACCCTCTCGATCATGTCCCCTAGGCAAAGTGTCCAACCAGGCCCCGGCCGTCTCCGGACGGTCAAAGAAATGAGAGCGACCCTCGGACTCCACACGCAGTCTGGCCGGGAAAAGCATGGCGTATTTCAAGTTCATATCTCGGAGCCGCCGCTTAACGCCCATGAAACCCAGCCTCTGCTTCTGGACCGCTTGAGTAAAGTCAGGATAGAAGTTCACCTCCACGTTCTCCAGCTTAAGCAGCCCCTGCACTCTAGAAGCTTGTAAGATCGCATCCCTGTCCCGAAAGTTGAAGATACGGGCAATAAGAGGCCGCGGGGGAGCTCCGACCTTTGGCTTGCCACCAGGAACTCAATGGGCCCTCTCCACCGCAAAGAATTTACTCAAACCTCGAGGCTGCAGACGATTAGAAATCAGATCCTCCACAAAGAGATCCGCCGCCGAATCCTCCAGTCCCTCTGGCACCCCGATAATGCGAACGTTGTTCCTCCGGGCCCGACTCTCGGAATCCTCCAGTCGCCAGAGCGCACTGGCCAGCCGGAGCCGACGTACCTCCGTCTGGAGGGCCGCCACCTCAGTCGTGAGGCCCGACGCGGTGTGAGCCAAAGAATCCACCCTGTCATTTGTCTTGGAAAGATCCGCCCTGACAAGGCTAACATCGACGAGAACCGCGTCGAGTTTGTGCGCCAGAGTATCAAATTGTTGACCCACCGAGGTCTTCATCTCCGCGATGGCGCCCATGATGTCCTGCAAAGTCAGATCCGTCGGCAAATCCGGGGCATCTGCGGGGCACTCAGGGGACTTATGCGACCCGCCGGGAGAACCCTTCGGCAGGGTATAGCGATCCATAATGTTGGCTTGAGTTGCAGCGCCACGCCGGGTCGACTTGGCCCTTGGCCTCTCGCCATCCTGCTTCGTCGCCATCGTCCTGTATCCCGTACACCCACGAGTCTTACCGCGGAGAGCGAACAGTCGAGGCCAAGGACCCCAGAGGTCGCCTCAGAAAGGCGGAGCAGGTCCCCGCAGGGCAGGCAGGGTCCCCCAGCGAGGCAACCACCACACACAGAAGGGCCGCGATCCCACTCGCGACAATGGCAAGAGGGCTCAAAAGCGAAAGTGAAAGTGTGGGGTACGCGACTCGCCAGGCTCGTCCCGCCGTTGTTGTTCACTTCTCCACTGGATCACCCCCCAACTCTAGTCCGGGGCCAGGAGAGGAGCAGGCCGCAAACTTCAATCGATGCCCAGCACGGCACACGGGGTCCAATTGAAATACGGAAAACGGGTACCACCTCGGCTCAGGTTCACCAACACAGTCCCCTCAACCAAATCAGGATGAAGACAGGATAAATGTAGGAGGTCGCGGAGGTCCTCGGGAGCCTCGCACCTACGCGGCCATCTTGGTTGCGCGCTAGGCTCCTCCACACAATTATACTTATCTTGATTTAGACCACGCCCCAACTTGCATAGCCCACACCCCTTTAAGAGCTTTGCCCCCCCCCCTTTTAGAGCACCCCCACTTTTTTTTCTCCCACTTAGAACCCCAACTACACCATAGTAACAAACAAACAGTGTAACCTTCCATTAAAATCTACAATGGCACCAAGTTTCATAATTTTCCATCAACGCTATCAGCCTTCTACCACAGTACAAGAGTGTCTATCAGCACGAAGATGTCTTATCCACAGAAATGTTGTGTAATTTCTGTACCTCACAAGACCAATAGGGGAACAGCCCAACACTACACTCACAACTAGTTGTGTGTGGCGCACCTCTCTCTAGGCACCACGCCCACCCTCCCAAAGTAAGACTGAAATACAAGCTACTAGCTCTCACGGTGTGCACTTCCACTGCCCCCGCTGTTCCCAAGGGGCGATCCTAACGATCTATATAAACTTCTACCCACTGTAGATTGCACCACCCAATATAAATATCCAAGGAACAAAATAAATTGATAAATGTCCATCCAATAGTTGTCTAAATTTTCTTTATTCTTCTTTAATATTGCAAAAACACCGGGCAGCCAAAACATTTCATTCTTGTAAAAAGAACTTTGTCAGGGCAATTCTTCTGGTGATAATTTTAAACTAATGATAGAACTCGTATCCCAACGTAACTCAATCGCAAAATTCCTTCTGGCACTCCTTTAATTTCAAGACACCTCTGGCGTCCTTACCGGATATTGTGCCTATATCTACAACTCATATCAAATATTCCAATAGTATAGTGACTTCTGCCTAGTAACTGGCTACTGTGCCCGTATCGTAGCTTTTTGAACTGGCAACAATGTATCTTCCTCGGTGCTCAAAAAAGCCAGAAGAATTGGCACAGTCGCCAGTTACTAGGCAGAAGTCACTATGCTATTGGAATATTTGATACTCATCACCAAAACGTATTAAAACATGGGAATTTGCCAGATAAGCATATACCATACCATAAAGCGATTCATAAATGGGCACACTGCCACTGCACCACCCTCTTCCCCATCCTTCCTTAACTTTACAAAATTAGAGAAAGAGCCACAACAACCCTAGTAAACACACTATAAGAATACAAGAACTTAATTTCAACAACCGTCTACCAGAACGCTCATGAGCAAAGCGTATTAAAACATACAAATTTGCTGGTAAAACATGTACCATGCCATAGGGCACTTTATAAGTGCTCCCAGTGGTACTACATCACCTTCAGTAGCTCAACATCTGCACGTTACTAAATTCTGTGTTTTAATCAGAAACATACCCACCTCCCCCACACCCACCCCCGCCCTTCCTTAGCCGTACGAAATCAAACAGAAACCCCCACCATTCCTAGTAGTGCCACTATACCCATACACAGGCTTAATTTTAACAGGTGTGTGCTGGAACACTTACCAACAAAAGTATTCAAACATGCAAATTCGCGGGAAAAACATAAACAATACCATAGCACGGTTAATAAATAGGCCCACTCAAATTACATTCCCTTTACTAACTACACATGCCCTTGTTACAAATGTTCGTCTTATAATCAACAACATACGCACATACCCCACCCCCACCCATACCCATGCTTAAACTTACAAAATCAAACAACGAGCCCCTGCACTCTCGTTACCGCCAATATAGCCATAGATAGACTTAATGTCAACAGGTGTCTGCCGGAACGCTCATCAGCAAAAGCTATTAAAACTTACAATTTTGCAACACAAACATACACCATACCATAAGACGGTTTATAAATAGTCACAGTACCACTACACCACTTCAACACCCGCCCTTGCTTAACTTTACGCAATAAAAGAAGGAGCCCCAGCAAACGTGGAAGCGCCGCTATAGCCATACACAGCCTTAACTTCAACAGATGTCTCCTGAAAAGCTCATCAGCAAACCGTATTAAAACATGCTAATTTGCGGGTAAAACATATACCATGCCATAGGGCGCTTTATAAGTGCTCCCAGTGGTACTAAATCACCTTTAGTAGCTCCACATCTCCACGTTACTATATTCTGTATTTCAAACAGCAACATAACTACCTCCCCCACACCTACCCACGCCCTTGGTTCACAGTACAAAATCAAACAGAAACCCCCCATTCCTAGTGGCACCACTAAACCCATACACAGGCTTAATTTTAACATGTGTCTACCGGAACACTTAGAAGCAAAAACTATTCAAATATGCAAATTGGCGGGTAAAACATAAACCATCCCATAATACTGTTTATAAATGGGCCCAGTGAAACTACATTACCTTTAGTAACTACACATGCCCACGTTACAAATATCTGTCTTATAATCAGCAACATACACACCTCCCCCACCCCCACCCATCCCTTGCTTAACCATACGAAATCAAACAACGAGCCCCAGCACTCATTTTACCACCACTATAGCCATACATAGACTTAATGTCAACAGGTGTCTGCTGGAATGCTCATCAGCAAAACCTATTAAAACCTGCAATTTTGCAACTCAAACATACACCATACCATAAGATGGTTTATAAATAGTCACTGTGCCAATACACCACCTCAACACCCGCCCTTGCTTAACTTTACGCAATAAAAGAAAGAGCCCCAGCAAACGTAGAAGTGTCACTATAGCCAAACAGAGGCTTAATTTCAACAGATGTCTCCCGAAATGCTCATCAGCAAAACATATTAAAACATGCAAATTTGCCATTAAAACATATCCCATGCCATAGGGTGCTTTATAAGTGCTCCCAGTGGTACTAGATCACCTTTAGTAGCTCGACATCTGCACGTTGCTATATTCTGTGTTTCAATCAGCAACATAACCACCTCCCCCGCCCTTGCTTAACCGTACGAAATCAAACAGAAACCCCCGCCATTCCCAGTAGCGCCACTATACCCATATACGACGTTAATTTTAACAGCTGTCTGCCGGAACACTTATCAGCAAAAAGTATTCAAACATGCAAATTGGCGGGTAAAACATAAAACATCGGATAGCACAGTTTATAAATGGGCCCAGTTGAACTACACCACCTTTACTAGCTAGAAATCTATATGTTCCGAAAGTCGTTTAAACACTCTGTAGAGTGTATAGCAGGCAGGGCCGGACTGGGAACTGAAAGCAGCCCTGGCAAATTTTGGCAGACCAGCCCCCGTCTGGCGTGTAGTGAGCGAGCGCAGCGAGCGAGCCCGACTGCTACTAGGAGGGTTTGGGGGGGTTCTCCCCCCACGAAAATTTTGGAAAAAAACAGACCAAAATGGTGAATTTTACAGCACCTTTTTCATTACATATTCAATTGTATCAACTTTCAAAGCACAGTAAATAGTAGATGATGACCTTAAAGAGCACCAGGTTACCCACCTAGTCATATGTACCCATAGACATTCTTTCAGAGAGCACCAAAAATAGACACAAGTAGTGAATCAGAGAGAACAAAGTAAAAGTGAGACCAGCCGCCACATGGTGTGTAGCGAGCAAGCGCAGTAGGCAACCACTACTAGGGGGAGTTTGGGGGGTCGTCCCCCCAAGAAAATTTTGGAGACAGAAAGGCCAAAACAAAGCATTTTTCAACACATTTCTCATTACATATTAGATTGTATTAACTTTTGAAGCATAGTAAATGATTACCTTATGGGGCACCAGGATACCCAGTCATAAATCACAGACATTCCTACAGAGAACACTAAAAATTGAAATGTCTAGCACAAAACATGAATTTAAATATAGACAATTTATTCTTCATATAAAATAGCATTAAGACATTTAAAAACGCACTTAACCTCAAACAATTATGCAAAGGTTCAGAGTAAAAAGTGTACAAGACAATGTGCAAACATTAAATGATTTTTATATCCTGAGTTTTGTAGACAGTGCTCAAATGAAGCATCTTATGTAAAATGAGGCCTGAAACTGGAAATTCACACATAAGCACCTAGGCACTGACCCAGGCCTGATCACAACAGGCCAGAAAGCACGGAAACGTCACACATAAGCACCCAGGCCAGTAAGCATTGAAATGTCACAAATGAGCCTCCAGGTCACTGAGGCCAGAAGCTATGGAAACTTCACGCATAGGCACCCAGGCCAGTAAGCATTGAAATGACACAAATGAGCCTTTAGGTCACTGAGGCCAGAAGCTATGGAAACTTCACACATAAGCACCCAGGTCAGTAAGCATTGAAATGTCACAAATGAGCCTCCAGGTCACTGAGGCCAGAAGCTACTTCACGCATAAGCACCCAGGCCAGAAAGCATTGAAAGGTCACAAATGAGCCTCCAGGTCACTGAGGCCAGAAGCTATGGAAACTTCACGCATAAGCACCCAGGCCAGTAAGCATTGAAATGTCACAAATGAGCCTCCAGGTCACTGAGGCCAGAAGCGATGGAAACTTCACGCATAAGCACCCAGGCCAGAAAGCATTGAAAGGTCACAAATGAGCCTCCAGGTCACTGAGACCAGAAGCGATGGAAACTTCACGCATAAGCACCCAGGCCATTAAGCATTGAAATGTCACAAATGAGCCTCCAGGTCACTGAGGCCAGAAGCGATGGAAACTTCACGCATAAGCACCCAGGCCAGAAAGCATTGAAAGGTCACAAATGAGCCTCCAGGTCACTGAGGCCAGAAGCTATGGAAACTTCACGCATAAGCACCCAGGCCAGTAAGCATTGAAATGTCACAAATGAGCCTCCAGGTCACTGAGGCCAGAAGCTATGGAAACTTCACGCAAAAGCACCCAGGCCAGTAAGCATTGAAATGTCACAAATGAGCCTCCAGGTCACTGAGGCCAGAAGCTATGGAAACTTCACGCATAAGCACCCAGGCCAGAAAGCATTGATAGGTCACAAATGAGCCTCCAGGTCACTGAGGCCAGAAGCTATGGAAACTTCACGCATAAGCACCCAGGCCAGTAAGCATTGAAATGTCACAAATGAGCCTCCAAGTCACTGAGGCCAGAAGCTATGGAAACTTCACGCATAAGCACCCAGGCCAGAAAGCATTGAATGGTCACAAATGAGCCTCCAGATCACTGAGGCCAGAAGCTATGGAAACTTCACGCATAAGCACCCAGGCCAGTAAGCATTGAAATGTCACAAATGAGCCTCCAGGTCACTGAGGCCAGAAGCTATGGATACTTCACGCATAAGCACCCAGGCCAGAAAGCATTGAAAGGTCACAAATGAGCCTCCAGGTCACTGAGGCCAGAAGCTATGGAAACTTCACGCATAAGCACCCAGGCCAGTAAGCATTGAAATGTCACAGATGAGCCTCCAGGTCACTGAGGCCAGAAACTAGGAAACGTCCCACATAAGCACCCAGGCTGCCAGAAGGCATGGAAATGTCTCACATGGCACCCTAGCCAGAAAGCATGACAAATTCACACAAAGGCACCCAGGCCAGTGGCACTGGAACATCTTTCAGAGTGTGGGTGCTGCCATCAATGTTGCCTGTACATCACTGAAGTCATGGGATTGTGAAAAATTCAAGAATCACACAAAGAACAAGGGTAGCAATTCAGCCTTGCCTATTCCGGGACATATAAAACTTAAAAGTATATGCCAAACCATTTAAATACACTGCACTCTGCATACTGCATCCTGCCTTATGAAAGGGCTTGCGCCAGTGGTGACATCCTGGTGACATATGTAGTAAAAGGGAATATTTTTAGGCCTTGCAAAAGGTTCCTTTTGCCAGGTCAAAATGGCAGTTTTACAACTGCACAGGCAGACTGCAATGACAGGCCCTGGCCTTGGCACATGTTTAAATAGGCTACTTACGTGGGTGGCACAATAAGTGTTGCAGGCCCACTGGCAGCCTTTAATTTACAGTCCTTGGGGCCATGTAGAACCACATTTCTTGGGACTTACAAGTAAATTTAATTTTCCAATTCGGTGTAAGCCAATTTTACTATGTTTAAAGGAGAGATCAGCTTATGCAATACGAGTTTCGGAGTCCGTGACAGAGTGCAGAGCAGCATCTAGAGACAGCACGGGCCTCACTATCACCGACAAGACGCGAGCCTCTGATGTTGCAAGAGCCACCAGGCTGCTGTTACTGTTAGTGACAACAGGGCAACATTCAAAATTATTTTAATAATGCTTGAGTTGAAGGCGAGCCAGAGAATCAGGTATAAATACAGCATACAGGTCTGTCCCGGAGAAGGAGCCGATAAATGGGTGTGCCCACTTTGGAATGAGAGGGGGTTTGGACAAGTTTACAAAGAATCCAAGATGACAGAGCACCTTGCATACCTGAGAAGTGACATTCTGCATGATCCTTTATGAATCATCCAGTCTTTCAGGCATGAATGGACAGAGATCACCAGCTTGTGGAGAAGTCCCATGAATGAGCTCAGAGACTTGGTGAAGACAGAGGGCAGATTTAAGGCTGAAGAATAGGACCCAAAATGAAAGTATAGCTCAGCCACACCTGCCGAAACACCTTAACCCAATGTGTGCGTTGTTTGTTATCACATTATATATTCAGAAAGGAGAAAGCACTACAACATGTACAGGTAGTGTAAAACAAAATATAGGAAGGACATTGTATTCAATTAGAAATCATCTAATTTACTCATTTGTTTGTGGTGATTATAGTTATTCTCTAGCAGAGTTTCCTGGTTATATGACTTACATTTTGAAGGCTCAACACTTGCATTTATTCCAATGAAGTTGAGTAGCTAATGCCTTAAAGAGGTCCACAGATCACATCCGCGATTATGAAGACAGTACCAGTGCATCCTGCTCCAAATGCTTCCCTTACTATGTAGAGCTTCTGGGGGGTTCCCGAACTGAATCCGCCTGACCTAACAATAAGTTGTTCTGCAGCCTCCTACTCAGCTCCCCGCTGAGCCCTCAGCATTGTGTCATGTGACTGGGGCAGCCCTCAGGCCTCTAGGGGTCTCGCAGAATGTGGTCAGAAGAGACAAAGTTTTGGGCTTCATCTTGAAGACTATGGGGTTGCCTGAAGACCCTGTAACCCGAGGAAGAGCTCTCCGGGACGAGCCTGTGGGAATTATTTCACCCCTAAGAGATAGCTTTGTTGTCAGTTGCCTGGAACTAGTCATCTGTAACCGGGAAAATCTCTCTCCTGGCTTAGAACTACATAATTCTGAGTCCCCTGAATAAAATCCCTAGGTGGACAAAAATGAATAAAATAAATCGTCAAACTATTTCTCTTTCTAATCTTGTGTGTGGGGTGACATTCCGGTTTGGCTTGTGTCTTTAATTTGTATAGGTTCAAATGCCGGGGCCTCAAATTAGGTCAGAGGCCGAGGCCCAGGATTGTTTAACATGATCATGGCGACAGGTTTAAAATGTTCTTCAGCAGGGCTTTAAGTTGGATAAAAAAACTGGGTTGGGGTGGGGTGGGCTCTCAAAGGGGCATGGTCGATGTCATTGAGGCGGTGGCTTAAAATACCTAAGCTAATAGCCTGTGCTTAGCCGAGTGTGTCCGCCCGACTGGTATTTTTTTGATGCATCTGTCATTGCATCCAGATACTTAATACAGCAAGTAACATTATACCTACAACAAGCCAGCACTATTGGCTTTGTCGATGGATGTTAGTTGCACACGATAAATAAGCGACAACTATGGCTTCGTAGTATATAATATTGAAAATGCTTGAGTTCTGAAATGATGAGACTGTGAAAGAACGATAACGAGGCTCTTTGAAGTTGCAATAAAGTCAGCGACGGGTGGCACTGCTGCAGAGTTGAGAGTTTTTTTCACCCTGAGGGTGAGGGCAAAAATGGAGAGCCCGATAGGGACCCGTCTCAGTGCATGCTTTTTAGAACTACACCTGCAGGACCCGGCCCACTTAAAGCCCTGTTCCTCAGCAGAACGAGACTGAGTGTGTGAAAGCAAACGCCTTCCATTGCTGCCCTTGTGCTACCCCTTCCGTGGAGCATTGATGCTGACTAACATTATCCACTATACAAAAGCCCAATCAATTGGCATTGGCTGTTCCTGTTTTTAAATGAGTTTGTTCCACAGCTGGGCGATAACTATTAGTCTGGCAAGGAAGTCTGTGAGAGTCCCAGAGATGATGGAATCTACCCGGGGGAAGTAAGGCAGTATTTATTGCACTGCACAACCAACATGCTGCTATTTCACACGCATCTATTTGCAAGGAGGCTCAGGAAGGTGGATGTCACTGCATCTCACACTAGAAGGCATGGGGCACTGTGTTCAATGGCATCATTTTACAAGTAGCAACTGATTACACAAAGCGCTTCCGGTTAATTTGGAGAAACAGAAGAAGAACACAAACATAAAAAGAAGAGGATACACTGCGTGGGTATTCTGATTTATGTACTGATAGGCAATATTCTGAAGCATGCACATCCTTTTCTTCATGGCTGATGCTCACGGGGCTCCAGCCAGATCAAGCAAGAAGTGTCCCCACCTGCTGAGCTATTCTCACTTCTGGTTGTGTGCCTGTGCCTCTCTGCTAGTGTCCCTGTGTTGAAGTGATGTTCTCTTTGTACCTGTGTCTGGTTGTGTGCCTGTGTCTCTCTGATTGCATCTCTATGTTCTAGTGTTCTCTTCTCTTTCTCTTTGTTTAGTTGTGTGCCTTATCCTTTCTTTCCTGCTGGTGTCCCTCTGTTCTAGCAATGGTGCTGGTTCCGTTTTCAGAGTTGGGGTGCTGCCATCAAGGTAACTGCACTGAAGTCACAGGGGTTGTGAAACATCTAAACATCACACAAAGAGCAAGTGTTACAAATGAGCCACGCCCCTTCAGCAGGAGAGGGGTGAGGGTGTGGTGTGTAGCCAGATATGTATTAGGGCACACTCTTACAAATATACTACTAAATGACTGTGTAGTAGCACAGTCATTTACAGACAGCACCTTTTCCATCGATATGGGCATTACATGTGCACAGGTATCCAGTTTTACTTGTGAAACTACCTACAGCACAAACAATAATATTTGAGGAAATCTGTTTTCAGCAAATATTTGTTGTGTGCATCACCATGTAAAGTCTTGTGACTTTGTTTTGATCCTAGTAAAATCGTTGTTTCCTTCACACTTCTAAATTACAAAAAGTGCTTTTTTTCTGGTTCCCTAGCAGCTGACGGCTAAAGTAAAGAAAACACCAACCTCCAGGTCAAAAGAATAAGCATCGATTTGTCTAAAGGAATGGCCTGGCGTTTGACCTCTGTCTATGAACTCACAGTAAATGTGACAAAATAAAAACACAAGTTAAGGCGTTGTATTGCTCATTCACTTCTAAACTTCATGGCGGTTATTTTGGGGTTGCAGCAGCACCCATGCAGCCCTACACTCAGTGCCTCTGGGTTGTAGCATTCCTCTCTATGTTGTATCTTTGTCTAGTTGTGTGTTTGTGTCTCTCTCCTCATGTCCATGGCTTCTATGGATTCTCTCTTTGTCTGGTTCTGTGCGTATTTCTGCTCATGTCTTTTAAGTTCTAGTTTCCCCCCCTCATCCTCTTTGTCGGGTTGTGTACTTGTGTCTCTCTGTTCATTTACCTCTGTTCCCCTCTCTGCAACTTTGTTCAGTTGTGTGCCTGAATCTTTCTGTTCTACTGGTATCCCTCTTCTCTTCTCTATCGTTCCTGTCTCTATATCTTTATCTGGTTGTGTGTTGTTGTCCCTCTGTTCTAGTGGTGCTCTCACCATATCCTTATCTGGTTGTGTGTCTGTGTCCCTCTGCTCATGTCCCTGTGTTCTAGTGTTTTGTCTTTCTATTTGTCTGGTTGTGTGTTTGTGAATCTATAATTGTCTCTAAGTTCTAGTGTCGCCCTCTCTTCCTCTTAGTCGGGTTGTGTACCTGTCTCTGTTCATTTACCTCTGTTCCTGTCTCTGCATCTGTGTTCAGTTGTGTGCCTGTATCTTTCTGCTCTACTGGTGTCCCTCTGCTCTATTGTTCCTCTCTCTGTATCTTTATCTGGTTGTGTGTCTGAGTCTACCTGCTCAAGTTCTCCAGAACAATCCGTAATGTATGTTAATAACTGCGCCCCACGGTCATCTGGCTTAATACAAAGAACCCCTTTTGCGATGCCAGTTCCAGCGAACTCCAGGCAGGCTCTGTGTTTTGGTGATTAATAATCACGTGCTGTCGCAGGAGCCTCATTGCCGATTATCATGGGTAGGCCGGGGCCTAATGGCTTTTTCTTTTAATTGCGGCCCGGGCCCGATCGCGCTGATTCTCACCCCCCTCCCAGCCTGGCCATGAAACTCACGCAGGGGTCGGCCTGTCACTCACCTTTAGCTGCGGGCGCCGGGCAGCAGACACGGGGGCAGGCTCCACACCATCCATGCCAGCCTGCCTTTCAGTCGTCTCTGCAACGCGCACTATTTTTTCCCCCCAACCCGCCGACCCCCAATGCGCTTGCGCTGTCTCCAGACTCCACCCTAAGGGTGAATGACTTAACGGCGGCGCTCTGACAGAGTAGACGTCACTGCGCGCCGCGCATCACGGTGCGGCACCCACCCAACCCAGGTCAGAGGTCACAGGTAGAAATTTAATGAATAAAGTAAAATCGGGTGACATCAAGAACACTGTCCCGGACGGTGCGTGCAGCACCAGTAGCAGGTGCATTTTATGCAGATTGTGCTTGTTTGCTCGGTCACGCCTCAGGGACCAAATCGGCCCCAGCAACCAAACCGGCCCCCTGTCACCAAACCGGCCCCCAACCCGTCCAGCCTACCGGGGGATTGCCCGGTGCCCGGAATCGCCAGTCCGGGCCAGGGCATGGGGAGAGTAAACAAAGTTCTAATTCCCAAACTTTTGATATACAGTCCCTTTACTGTATCTATATTAAAGATATTAAATGGAATGAATAAATTGACGAGTGTCTCAAAAGGGATAGTGAAGCTCACCATCTGTAAAACACGAACCACTTCAACACCTACATATATCCGCCACAGCGACACAGCCTGACCAATAGTATCACTTATAATCACATGTAGTTCTCTAAGATCAACAAACTCATACAGAAAATATACAGCACATTTACACTTTTTTTATCTCTCACATATTTATAAAACATCTCTTCTAAAGAAGCACTCCCCAACTACTTCTATTCCATAAGAACAGACAATAATTAATACGTTTACTACCATATATATTAGTATATCTACCTTTTTATTGTTCACTAGTCAGAAACTACAAAAACTATTCACTATACCCAAATGCAAACCAGAAACCATATTCATATTTATCTCAACTTAGGATCACATGATTCAAACTATGCGTACATATGAAAGGAACGTATCACTTTTCCTATCTCCATCTCCTCTCCATGTAATCTCCAAACACTGTACATGGCCCCACTGTACAACAA
This sequence comes from Triturus cristatus, assembly GCF_964204655.1. Lineage (NCBI taxonomy): Eukaryota > Metazoa > Chordata > Amphibia > Caudata > Salamandridae > Triturus > Triturus cristatus. Next base: position 991,564,879 of record NC_140584.1, on the reverse strand, counting down.
CCTACCCTGACTTACATTCAAACCTACATCTCAGTGTTAAAAATAAGACCACAACCTGCCCACATAACATTTCTGCATTTCGTTTTATCGCTTTTAACTTAATAACACATACGTCTACTACCACCACCCCTCACCCCACTATTTCCACAAAAAGTATCAGTTGCAAACGTGCGACATTTTCTTTATCTCCCCAAATACATTACAAACTCAAATTAACGCTGTACCTCATTTTCAAAACAATACAGTCCTCTGAAGAAGACAAACTACACTTCTTCTCTGTGAAAAATTCCTAAACATATATAAAATACTTATATAACAGCTCAAATTTTATGCATATTTCATAACCAATATCAAACACCACACTTTACTAACACTATATTACTTTGAAATAAAAAATACTTTCAAAATTAAAAACATCTCCTCAAATACTTAATCAATACTATAAAACACATAACACACCTTGTTCATTTCTAACTCACCTTTGGAGTTATTATCCAGATTTCAAATGACACACGCATATAATTCTCTCTTTCTCACATAGTACATGTAAAGCTCCGACTTCATCAAGAATGAAACCAGGAATGGCATAATTTCTCTGTCGCTTTACACATAAATACATGCAAAGAACAAATCAGAATACTTCATTCCTTCAACGACATTCCAAAACTTACCTCCATTGGTTAATTTAGAATTTTCCTTCCGAAAAGCTAATTATTATTCCGCGCCACATACAGGTTTTTTAACCTAACGATATACTTTTGCAACATTTTATCGAACATTCAACGGCACGTGCACGTTAAAAGTTCACAATAGGGGCCAGTAGTTCATCAGCTTTATTCCCAACTCTAGCAGCACCTCACCTTACGCCCCCAGCGCCATCAGACCCGTAGGAGTCAGTGCTTTCCACTTTCCAAATACCAAATTCATTTCATACACACAAATTTACCTTCGGCCTCCCTATTTAACACCCCCTAAGCACCATACACAAGTTACAATGTTCAAAACGAAAGTTCCTCCAAGTAGCTATAACTATATGCTGACACTACTTGCACAGATGTGGCACAGCGGCCGGAGCATATGACTTCACAGCATATGACACACAGTTTGGGCTCACGCTTTCATCCCCGAGTCTGGCAGCAGCTCAGTTTAGCAGCATGAGACTCTACACACTACCTCACATATTTTCCGTACCCCAGAAATTTCAGACCAGTACGGGTCAGTAGTTCCTCCTAGTAGTTATAAACACATGCTGACACTACTTCCACAACTGTACTGCAGCGGCCACGGCACATGACTTCACAGCATAAGACACACAATTTAGACTCACCCTCTGATCCCAGAGTCCCCCACCACCTCACCTTAGCAGCATCACACTCTAGGCAATACCTCACTTAATTTTCGTAGCCTAGCACTTTCACACCGGTAGGTATGATTAGTTCAGTTCGCACCCCCTCTATAGCACACCCTAAACACCCCACATAGGTTACAGTGCTCCTACCCTCCTATTTCCCACTTTTTTCACCCTTTTTTCCCCTTATTCGCTTCAACGGAATAACAAAATGAAGACCAACACTTCCTCCTTCCATGAGACTCTAGACAATACCTCACATATTTTCCGTGCCCAGGACTTTCACACCACTACGGTCAGTAGTTCATCCTAGTAGGTATAAACACATGCTGACACCACTATTACAGCTGTACTGCAGCGGCCAGGGCACATGACTTCACAGCATAAGACACACAGTGTGGGCTCACACTTTAATCCTCGAGTCGTGCAGAAAGCTCACCTTAGAAACATCACACACTAGCCAATACCTCACTTAATTTTCGTAGCCTAGAACTTTCACACTGGTAGGTATGATTAGTTAACTTTGCACCCCCTCTATAGCACACACTAAACACCCCACAAAGGTTACAGTGCTCCTACCCTCCACTTTCCCACATTTTTCACCCTTTTTACCCCTTACTCGCTTCAACGGAATCAAAAAATGGCGGCCAACCCTTCCTAGTTGCAAACGCTCGCAGCCAATCAGCAGCAAGCTTGTGCACGTAACGCCTCAGCCAATCAGATGGCAGATGCCAAATATCGATATCTGTAAATTTCGATATTTCTCAAAGACTACTGAACGGATTTACACCAAATAAACAAGACCAAGACCCTTCTCCCTGCCAAATTTGGGGTAATTCCGTTCACCCGTTCGACCTGTAGCCTTGTCTAAAGTTTCTAATGGAAATTAACATTGAAAAAACACGTTTTGGGACCCCCCCTTTTTTCTTGGCTCCCCCTTGATGAATCACCCCCAAACTTTCAACATAGGAGCTGATCTCAACAAAGAATTAGTTTTGAAACTTTCACGACGATTCACCAATCGGCGCCAAAGTTATTGCGAATAGAATGTTGCCATTTTCCTAGGGTAACTAGGTCCTAACTATAACTACCTACTGGCGACCGCCAGTAGGTAATATATATATATATATATATATACACACACCATAGAGTGGTATTGCCTAATACATTTTCAGGCTAAAAGAAACTTGGGCCATGGTGTTGTTGTTTGATGTAAGATTGAAACAACACATTTGTGGATTTGTTGGGGTTCGCTACCCCGCCACGGCCCGCCATCGCTGAGTGGCTTGGGTTCTTCGCGAAAAACCTCGCTGGATATATATATATATATATCCTCCAGAGTAGCCTCACTTCGTCGGGTTTAAGTGGCGCTCTATCAAAGGTGCGGAATCCCGCAGTCGAGCCAGACCACTACCTATTAAACACACATCCTCCCATGCAGGAAGAAACGGGATCGCCCACCGTAGATGTTTTGCAGTTTTTTAGGTCTCGCGCCTAATGTTGCAGTGCACAGCACTGCTCTCGCAGCGCGAGACCTCTTGTACGGGTTCTGAAAGCTGACCACACGCTCGTGCGCGTGGTTTTGATTTCCCCGTCTGCTATTGGCTTTCGCGTGCTTTTTTTAAAAAAAAGCAGCACGCAATTGGGCAAAGGCAGGCGCATGTCCCGCCTTTGCTCCACCCATTCCCGTCCGTGTCTAGGACGCACATCAGCGCGCGGCACAGATGACAGGCTCCCTCTCCCCCCGTGCTTGTTATTATTGGGTCGGCTGTGGGATTTCCAATGTTTACCATTCCCAATAAATAAAGGTCCAACCTAGTTTTAGAAAAAATAAATGGGAGTCTAACCCTCCCAGCTGCTTCTAAAGGTTGAAAGGTATGATGGCTCTTGCCTGGCACTGACTGGAGGGCTCTCAATATGGCGGTCACACTGTAGTTTGCAGTGTCCCTATTAGATGACACGCGAGTATGGTGTTTGGATGTAAAACTAATCTTTTCAGAAGTCCTGCATAGCCGACGACAGAGAAGTCTGCTGACTAAAAGGAATACGGGCAAAAGTTTGAGAGAGAAGTTCTGTACCTTTAGATGATGTTTGCTTTTCACCTAGTCCCATAATTTATTTGTGCCAGGCCAGCCAATCAATAATCAGAACAAGCGTGTCAAACCATTTACTTGAGACCACAAACATACAGTGCTCAACTAAATGTTTTCTCCTGTGGTCATCTTTTCAGGTACCAATTAGTCGCGTGGCATTGATTGTTATTTTTTCCTGTGCCTCATTAAGTTTTAGACTTCATTTCTGTTGACATCACCTCAGATGAATTTAAGCGGAATGCCATTTGACGATGAGCATCTCTTTAGACATCACTTTAGCTATTTTAGGAGGAGGCGATTGAGAAAATTACTACAAAACGTGAAGCACTGGGCTCTGTGCTTCTGCCTCACATCGTTGATATGGTGGGCATGGAAAGACTTTTATTGCTTTTCTCGTTTTGTGAATGTTTTAATTAACTATGCAATAAAAATACATTTGACATTTTGACTTTACATGTATATCCGTCCGGTTAGGAGATGGCTGCATGTCACCTGAACGACCTGTTGTTTCCACGAAGTGCACGACCAGTTGCTTCCAGTCCTATTCTTTCTGGTTGCAAAATTATTGCATTCTGGGAGTTGTAGTCCTGTTTAGTTAAATTTATCAAAAACAATACAGACGCCAGAAAAGACAATTTGTTGATGGAAATTCCAATACGGGGTTATGTCCCAGTGAGATGGTGTCACCTGGTAACCCGTCACTTACAATGGCGTGACTGAGTTTACCTGCTCTGGCGAGGAAGTATTTTACCTGAAATATGTTTGACATCTGTGGGGCCGATTCGAGAGTTCCTTTTCTCCATCCCGTCTCTGTAGGCTGCATGTTGTGTCTTGCCTCTTATAAGCAGGGCAGGTTTTAACTCCACGTGAGCTAGGCATCCCTGATTTGGTTATCATTTTTGCATACACCCGAAGACGAGAAGTAACCTTGCTCCCAGGTCATCTGTGTAAAGAGATTTTATTGTAGTGGATATTTTAGCAATTTTATACAATAAACGATTATTCATTCATAAAGCGAATTTAAAAAAAAAAAAATTGCCTCATCTCACCCACCTTTCCTGATTGTTGTTCCACACTCTCGTAGCACGGGATTGCCAGTAATGCTGTACTGCATGTTTGCTGTTCCAGGTGCACACCCAATAGCAATTTCAGGGTTGTACATACGAGTATGAAATCATATAGCTTTAATTCACTACTCTTTATATGCAACTTTTTTGGAGTAAAAGTAACAGTTCCTTGAGATTTGTCTTACTACATAAGGCACCTAGCGATGACATTGGTTCCACTAGTCCACGTGGTGTATTTTACTTTACATATTAACCACATGGGTGCTCAGGATGGCTCCCGGCCGTCATGAGTCACGGTAGTCGTGTGCTCATGACGGCCGGGAGCCGTCCGACCGTTGTCGCTCCTCCCACGCGTGGCAAATTCCACGCCTGTGCGGGCGAAATAATAAGTGGGCGGAGTTTGGACGGCTCCCGGCCGTCATGAGCACACGCCCACCGTGATTTACGACGGCCGGGAGCCGTCCTGGGTACCTGAGCGCCCTGCCCCCCCTCGCACCGTGGCAGAATTTGCCGCGCGGCGAAGGGGTTAATACGCTAATGTTATGTAAAGGAAACCAGGTCTTAGCTGCTGCATGAAGCGTGACCGGTCTAAGCGGGCACCCCTCGTTGTAGAATGCGACCGTCGGGCTCATTAATCTGTAACTAATTCTGAAACTGCTGTGCTGTCCTTTGAATTTACATTTTGGAGCCTTCAAGGAGTAACGCTGCCAGCTTGTGTAAGAAGATCTTATTTTACTTCCCAGATATATAATAAAATTTTTGGAGCAGCAGTGCTTTAAATGGGCCGGTACTCACCGGTACTGAGTACCGGCACTTCTTATTTTTATCACCCTGAGTACCGGCACTTCTCTGCGGCCGTGGAGAGTACCGGTACGAATGGAGGGTAGGCGCATTGGCATCTAGTTGTAGTAGTCTGTCTCTTTGTTCAGCCAAATCACTTTTATAGCCCTGAGCTGAGCTCCCGCTGGACTCGTCAGCGTGGGCTCATTTGCATGACACCCCAGTGTTCGCCGTCATGCTGCGTTGCAAGGAATCGAGGCAGCCCAGTGACAGCACAAAGAGAAAAGCCATGGGAGGTTAAAAGGGCTTTCATCCCACCTGATTCTTATCTGTCTGTTTATGTGGGTCTGTTTGCCTGCTTGTGTGTGTGTGTTTTTGTGAGAAATATTACAAAATAAGGAAAGGTTAAAACATCACTGTTTGACTTTCATTTTGTATAAAGAATTAACCTGATTTGTTTATAGAAAGACATTTCTCGTGTGTACTGCAACTAGTATTTAAGCCAATAAACCTCGCATGGCTTGCGTTTAGCCCCACCCCTAGCCCCGCCCACTCGCCACATTTAAATGAGTACCTGCACTATTTTTTTCCCATTTAAAGCACTGTGGAGCAGTGCAAAGTATGCACCGCCTTCTTAAGTCAGGAATTCAAAAACGAGTTATTTGAAACTCCTTCAGGTGTCTCTGGTACATTTTTGTGGAACCAGACTCCTCCCCTTGTAGTGTACCCACAGGCCCTGGTCTTAAACGTCCTTTTCGAAGTTGGTTGTGATGTGCTTGTTCCGTACTCTGCATGTTTTTATGTGGACTTCCGTCAGTCAGATGCCATGCCGCTCTTTGCTGTAACTGGTACTGCAGTAACATTAAGAGAGCATTTTCAAACCTGTAGAATGCAGAGATTTCTGTAAAAAAAAGAAAAACACAAGATGTCGACCTGTGCTCACCCTTTTTTCGTAAACAGGATCGGTTGCATCACATAACCTGTGCTGAGTGCATTTGATGTACTGAACACCGAAAAGTGCTTATTTACATTATTTAACTTTGATTGTATGATGTGTACTTTTTCTCGGCTGCACTATGTTTGCAGAGAATGCCGCTGACCGCGGCCCCCGCAGGGGGCCAATAGGCGGTCGGCGCCTTAGTGGCCCCGGGGCACCGGTCACCCCTCCCCACCCCCTCCCACTGGGGGGGGGGTGGGGACGCAGACCGGAGCCCTCCTCCTCTGGCTGGGCCGGAAGTGACGCGCAATGCGTGTCACTTCCTGGCCCTGGTGTGAGAGGGAGGCTATTTAGCCTTCCCCCACCCTTCCTGGCGACCTCTTGGTCGCCCACCTCACCTTTTCACAGCAGCATCGGTCCGCCGTCCGCGCCTTCCTCGCTGTGTTTCCGACCCCCGCGACGCTTTGGTTGTTGTCGCTCTGCGATACTAGATTACGGTGAGTCTTGCAGCACCCACTCCGCCTCGGCCCCGTCCCTGGGCAGTACCAGGTCGACGGGGCCCTGTGGCGAGGATGGCCACGGACGGAGGGGGCGCAAGATAGGGGCATGGGTAGTTTAAGAGGCGTGTGTGGGCAGAAGAGCGTTCGCGGGTTATAATTACACCTGTTTTCCGTGGCGGGCCCGGAATGGAACTTCATGCTCGCGTCGCAAATACTTTTGGCTAGACCAGCCCCGGCCCACGTGTCGGCAGCACAGAAGTAAGGGTTTGCGGGGTGGTAAGGGCAGAGTATTATGTTCATGGCGGCTCAGGGGGTTTGTGTATGGCGATCCATTCGCACCCCCGCCGCACCGAGCTCAATGGTAGCGGTATGTGCGAGGCCCTGGTCTGGCCCGCGGCATCTCCACTTAAGGGGGAGGGCTCGCAATAAACCAACCGGGTGGGCCTGGCTCGCCTGAAATGATTGTCTGGTGCGATTGAGGTCCGGTCAGCACTTATTCGTCGTGTACCCTTCGGCCTTTCGTCCCTCGGGGCATTTTCGCCAGGGCGTCGGCCCTGGTGAGCAAGCGAACGATTGGGGGGGGCGACCGGCCATTAAGCCGCATAGCCTTAGGTGTCGCGGGGTTCCCGGTCCCATCCCCCCTTCAACCCCCCCTACTACCGACACTGCAAGGTGGGGAGCTGCCGGGACCCCGCGGGTCAGGGGCGGTATAGCCCCCGCGGCGCTCCCTGGTCCCAGCGGCTACGAGGCCGGGGGGGTCGGGGGTGGGGCACAGGCAGTGGGCGGCGTGCTCATGGACAGCACGTGCGTTGTGGTGAAGGGGGGTGAAGCGAGTGGGGCCAAGGGGTAGCCGTGGCAACCCGCGAGTTGGGGCCGGTCTTAAGGTAATCATTCCGGCCCGCGGGATTGCGGCCGGGTCTGAACCCCCCCGCACCTCAAGGGACAGTCAGGGGTGGTGCTCGGGTTATCTGAAACACTCGCTCACATTCTATCGTATTTTGAATTACGCGCCCCTGGATGTGTCATGCAATTAGGGCACTCATGTAAAGCGCTCCAATACCTTCGGGCCGATTGCGCACTGCATAAATATGCAACAGGTTGCTCCAAGACACTCGCTCACGCAAGATTGTACTTGGGAGCGAAGCGCCCAGTGCCTAGATTTGGAGGGTGAATACGGCACTCATGTGAAGCGCAGCACTACCTTCGGTCAAGCTCGCGCAATATATTTTTGCATCGAGATTGGTGACGGGGCGGCCGGGGTCCAACAGAAACTGGGGGCTGCCTAGAGTGCATGATCACTGAATATTGTACTTGTCATGTAAGCGCTCCAATACACTTTGTGCTATGCAACTGGCGCTCATGCAAAGCGCTTCAATGCGTTCGGATCGAGTTCCCGCTATTTCAAACCTGGAAAACACAAGCATCAGACCCGTGTATAATTCACAGCATCAGTAAGCGCCTAGAATCCTTGCTGTGTCCGGCACGGAGCTATCCCAGCAGTTGTGGCGGTGGGAGCCGTTATGCGCGTGCGTGGGTCCTCGGCCCCTTCCCCCCACCCCCCACCAGCACTACAATGGTTAGGAGCTGCCTGGGTCCCCGCGGACCGCGGGTGGTGCAAACCCGTGGCGCTCCCGAGATCAGTCGCCGCCCCCTTCCGGAGGCTGCGATGCGGTACCGGCGGGGGGGGGCATGCATTGGCCTGCGTGCTCATGGGCAGCGAGTGCGTTGTCGTGGGGTTGATGAGGGGAGCGGGGCCAAGTTGTAGGCGGTTTAACCTGCGAGCGGGACGTGGTTTGGAGAAATCAGGCTCCGGCCCGTGAGATCGCGTCCGCATTCGCAGGTGCGGAGCTCGCGTGATCTGGGGCATTCGAGCATGCTAATATTGTACTTGAGCCCCCGTGCCTGGATGCGTAATGTAAATACGGTGCTCAAGATCGGGGACATTCGAGCATGAGATATTGTACTAAGCTCCCCGTGCCGGGAGGGGTGATTTAAATACGGTGCTCACAGACAGCGCTCCAATACCTTCGGGTCGATCTAGCGCTATATAAATATGCAACATGTAGTGGCTGGCTGCCTAGAAGGCAGATGCTTGATGCAGGGATTGCATTGTTCACAAGAATTGTGCGCCAATACCTTCGGGTCGAGTTTGCGCTATATAAATATGCAAGCCGTAACTGCGCTCGCGCATCCATATCTGTTTGGTCCTCGGTCTGTCTGGGGTCGGTAAGTTTGACGTAGCAGCCTTTCAGCTCCATACGCTGGGCCCACCTCACCATTTGATCGGTCGTCGTCTCCAGCAGCATCGGTCGTTGTCCTCGCCTCGTTGCTGCGATCCCGGCCCCGCCGTCATCTTATTGCAACGGTTAGTCTTGCTGCACCCACCCCGCCCCGGCCCTGTCCCTGGGCAGTGCCAGGGAGACGGGGCCCCGGTGGCTCGGATGGCCGCGGGCGGGGGGGGCGCGCGCAGATTGGACCATGGCGGCTGGTTAGGACGACGCTGCGGTCTGTCGTAAGGAGGGTTAGTAGCGATGTAGCAGGTCGCACCTAATGTTCTGCTGAAATAATTCCCCCCAGCCTTTTCGCGTGCACGGCAGGCCATGGATTTAAGTGATCCCTCCGTGGGTTCCCGGCCCGTCTGCTGCGCTGCCGCCGAAGGGCGGGAAGGCGAGCCGCAGGGTCGCGTCGCCATCGTTATGCGAGTTCGCGCTGTGATGGTGACTCTGGGGAAGTCACTGAATCTCCCCATGCCCGGATATGTATGTGAGCTGCTGGACCTGGCCTGCCTGGGTCCCCGGGGTCCGGGCCCGAATTTGCGCTATATAAATATGCAAGCGGCTGCCGAAGAATGCGGTTATATGATACATGTGTATGCATTGTTCACAGGATTTCGCTCGTGCCCATATTTGAGCGCATTGGACAATTCCGGACATTACGACACCCCCCTGCATCTCAATGTGAATTTGGCACGGTGCTCGTGTCCGGCGCTCCAATACTTTAGCGCGCATTAATGTTTTAATGTCGTGGCCGAGCGGTTAAGGCGATAGACTAGACTTCTATTGGGGTTTCCCCGTGCAGTTTCGGATCCTGCCGACTGCGAAAATCTTTAAAGCCAGTGCGCTCCCACATATGCGGGTCTGACTCCGCCCCTCGCCTTTGCGCCGCGTACCCTGCTCTCCCCGAGTAGGTGTCTCTGATGTCAACGGCGCCGGGGACGGATTGGGCGGCTAGCACCCCATCGCCCCACCCGGCCAGGTCTGGTCCTTCCCCGCACCTCAATGGTTAATCTGGTGCGGTGTTCGTGTGATTTGGCACAGGGGATCGTGTTATATGGTACGACTCGCCTACGCTCCCCGTGCCGGCATGGTGTAATGTAAATACGGTGCTCATGTAAAGCGCTCCAAGACCTTTGGCGTCGAGTTCGCGATATACAAATAGGCAACATGTATCTGCTGGCTTCCTGTAAGGCAGACACTTGATACAAGCGCAGGCATTGTGCACAAGATTTTGCTCCAATACCGTCGGGTCGAGTTCACGCGAGATAAATATGCAACATGTATGGGCTGGCTTCCTATAACGCAGACACATGATACAAGTGCATGAATTATTCACAAGAATTTGCTCGTGCCCACATTCGCGCGCATCAGGTGATTCCGGCCATTACGACACCCCCTGCACCTGAATGGGTTATTTGGTCGGTGCTCGTGTCCGGCGCTCTAATGATTTCGCGCGCATTACGGTTTGAGCTAATCACTAATCCACCGTGCCCGAATAGGTATGCTAATGCGGGGCTCATGTACTGCACTCCAATACCTTCTGGCGGGTCACGCTGTGACTCCGGGCAGATAATTTAATATCCACGTGCCCGATGTATGTATATACGGTGCTCATGAACTGCGCGCCATTACCTTCAGATCGAGTTCGCGCTGTGGTTGCGACGCTGGGCAAATCACTGATCACCCCATGCCCAGATATGCATGCATGCTGCTGGGCCTGGTCTACCTGCGCCCCCGAGGGTCGCGAGTTTTAGCCGGCTGGGTCTGGGGGGCGTAGGGCTGAACAAATCTCTCTGTTCCACATCTTTAGTCCGAGTCCCCGACCACGAATGGCTGGGGGGCGCTCTCTGCCACGCGAGGCGGACAGACACACGCTGGGACAGATCGGGCTCAGCTGCGTCGCGGAAAGGACACCGGTGGCTGCGTGGGTCTGTTCACGTCCTGCAAGCTGGCAGGAAGGGCCCCAGTGCATGGCTCCTTGGTGGATTGGTCGGTATCACGGCGATGCACACACTGACAGCCCGTGCCCAGTTAGCGAACGGGGCCTGATAAATGGGGTTGTGTTGTAGTGAAGGGTGTCCATTCGCGCTTTTTATAGCAGGGTAAGCAAGGGCAAGTGGGGATGCACTTTCTTTATCAGGTGCAAAGGCAATTCCGACCCCCGGGTCGCCTCCTCATGCTTGTTTTAGGGAGAAGGCATTTGCCCCCCCCCCTCGGGTGCGCAGCCGCTGGGGGCGCGGGGGGCATGCGGCGGGTCGGGTGGTCCTGGGCAATGGATGCGCTGCCACCGAATGCGTGAATGCGTAATGTAAACACTGTACTAGTTAAAGCACTTCAATGCCTTCCAGACCTCCTCCTGCCCATGCATCGGCCGCAGCGAGATAGAGGTTGGCGGCCGCATCGAACTACGGTTCAGGGGGTTTCGCGGGCAAGGTCTAAACCTTCCCCTGCCCAAGCGTCGCCGCAGCGTGATTCAGTGTAGGGTAGAGCGCTCATTACACACTGTATCGATCGTGTGTCCGTCGGCCTTTCACCCGCGGGGCATACTTCTCAATAGCGGCGGCCCTCGCGAGCAAAGCAAATGAATGGGGGTGCGACGGCAAAGAAGCCGCACACCCTGCGCTGGGGGAGCCGTTAGGAGATTAGCGTTGGTTCACGGCCCCAATACACCAGCACTGCAAGGCTGGGGGCTGCCTGGGTCCCCGCGGATCGCGGGCGGTGCAACCCCCGTGGCGCTCCCTGGATGAGGTTATCGCCCCCCCCTCCCGTCGGCTATGCTGCCGTTGAGGGCGGGGGGGCATGCAGTGGGCTGCGTGCGGTAGGCGTGGTGTCCTGCAGAGGTGGGGTAGTCCGACGACTGCGAGCTGGACGCTGGTTTAGGGAAGTGAGGTTCCGCCCCTTGAGGTCACGTCCGCATTATGCGATTGCGGGCATTACTGAACCCCGCACCTCAATGGATAATTGGTACGAATCTTGTAAGCTCCCCGTGCTTAAATGTGTAATGTAAATAAGGTGCTCATGTAAAGCGCTCCAATACCTTCGGGTCGAGTTTGCGCTATATATTTATGCAACATGTATTGCTGGCTTCCTATAAGGCGATAAGGCGGATACATGATACAAGTGCATGCATTGCATTACGCGATTGCGGGCATTACTAAACCCCCCGCACCTCAATGGATAATCTGGTGCGGTGCTCGCGTGATCCGGTACGGGGAGCGTGTAATATGGTACGATTCTCTTAAGCACCCCCTGCTTGAAGGTGTAATGTAATTACGGTGCTCAGTTAAAGGCATCCAATACCTTCCGGTCGAGTTCGCGCTATATAAATATGCAACATGTAATTGCTAGCCTTCTATAAGGCAGATACATGACACCAGTACATGCATTGTTCACATTACGCGATTGCAGGCATTACTAAACTGCTAGGTGAAACCACCATCATTTGGAGATAGGCCCAGGTAAAATAGGGCCTTTTCTGGATGTCTAGAGGACCATTGCGGTTGGGGGTATCCCCCACCGGATTCACTAGTCGCGTACCGCAGCTGCGGGAGACTGGGATCCGGGTTTACGGACACGTTTATCGCGCTAGGGGCGCTGCCAGACAACATAGGGTGCTGCTGTCCCAATAACTGGGGTGTCAGCGGGGCAAACACAAGGGGACATTATGTCAATAGTACATTTGTCACGCCCAGGGGGCACTAAATCTCTACTTCAACGGAGCAGGAATTTGGCACCGCTGGGGATGCTCTGGGTTTGTGGGGGGGCACACCCCCGCCACCCTCCTACTGAGGAGCATGATGGGAGGGGCGAAGTAGGACTTAGGCAATCCTCAATGCTGGAACTTTACTGACAGCGCGCAATGCTTCAGCCAGACAGATTTCCGAGGCTGGTATACCTAGGGGGTTTCATCACTGAGGGATCTGTAGGGGCATAATTCCCATAAGGAATAAGGGATGCTGGGCAAGGGCAAGAGTCGCCCCTTGCCCATGGTCATGCGCTGGCAGCCAGGAGCACTCCTGTGCTCCAGGTTTAGCAATCAGAGGGGACTGGCCAAAGGTTAAGTAAATGCAAAATCAACAATTGATGGACAGAATGCAGAACAATGTCATACATTCACCCCAGTACAGAGATCTGGGCCTAAATCCATCGTTTTTTTGCTCACCATGCCATTCCAGTTTGAACCCAGCCATATGCAAATCAGTCTTGACCCTGTGCCCCATGGGAACAGTCCATCCCGAACTGCCAAGCCAGGTCCTCCCTGGACTGGAAACAAGCATCCTAGGACCGGTTTCAGGCTTTCAGCCCTCGTCAGCCAGGATAGCTTGATTCCAGTGGCATGGAGAGCAAGGGACTCACGTCTGAGCATACCCTTCCCACTCGGGGTGACAAATGCAAAATCAACAATTGATGGACAGAATGCAGAACAATGTCATACATTCACCCCAGTACAGAGATCTGGGCCTAAATCCATCGTTTTTTTGCTCACCATGCCATTCCAGTTTGAACCCAGCCATATGCAAATCAGTCTTGACCCTGTGCCCCATGGGAACAGTCCAGCCCGAACTGCCAAGCCAGGTCCTCCCTGGACTGGAAACAAGCATCCTAGGACCGGTTTCGGGCTTTCAGCCCTCGTCAGCCAGGATAGCTTGATTCCAGTGGCATGGAGAGCAAGGGACTCACGTCTGAGCATACCCTTCCCACTCGGGGTGACAAATGCAAAATCAACAATTGATGGACAGAATGAAGAACAATGTCATACATTCACCCCAGTACAGAGATCTGGGCCTAAATCCATTGTTTTTTTGCTCACCATGCCATTCCAGTTTGAACCCAGCCATATGCAAATCAGTCTTGACCCTGTGCCCCATGGGAACAGTCCAGCCCGAACTGCCAAGCCAGGTCCTCCCTGGACTGGAAACAAGCATCCTAGGACCGGTTTCGGGCTTTCAGCCCTCGTCAGCCAGGATAGCTTGATTCCAGTGGCATGGAGAGCAAGGGACTCACGTCTGAGCATACCCTTCCCACTCGGGGTGACAAATGCAAAATCAACAATTGATGGACAGAATGCAGAACAATGTCATACATTCACCCCAGTACAGAGATCTGGGCCTAAATCCATCGTTTTTTTGCTCACCATGCCATTCCAGTTTGAACCCAGCCATATGCAAATCAGTCTTGACCCTGTGCCCCATGGGAACAGTCCAGCCCGAACTGCCAAGCCAGGTCCTCCCTGGACTGGAAACAAGCATCCTAGGACCGGTTTCGGGCTTTCAGCCCTCGTCAGCCAGGATAGCTTGATTCCAGTGGCATGGAGAGCAAGGGACTCACGTCTGAGCATACCCTTCCCACTCGGGGTGACAAATGCAAAATCAACAATTGATGGACAGAATGCAGAACAATGTCATACATTCACCCCAGTACAGAGGTCTGGGCCTAAATCCATCGTTTTTTTGCTCACCATGCCATTCCAGTTTGAACCCAGCCATATGCAAATCAGTCTTGACCCTGTGCCCCATGGGAACAGTCCAGCCCGAACTGCCAAGCCAGGTCCTCCCTGGACTGGAAACAAGCATCCTAGGACCGGTTTCGGGCTTTCAGCCCTCGTCAGCCAGGATAGCTTGATTCCAGTGGCATGGAGAGCAAGGGACTCACGTCTGAGCATACCCTTCCCACTCGGGGTGACAAATGCAAAATCAACAATTGATGGACAGAATGCAGAACAATGTCATACATTCACCCCAGTACAGAGATCTGGGCCTAAATCCATCGTTTTTTTGCTCACCATGCCATTCCAGTTTGAACCCAGCCATATGGAAATCAGTCTTGACCCTGTGCCCCATGGGAACAGCCCAGCCCGAACTGCCAAGCCAGGTCCTCCCTGGACTGGAAACAAGCATCCTAGGACCGGTTTCGGGCTTTCAGCCCTCGTCAGCCAGGATAGCTAAATTCCAGTGGCATGGAGAGCAAGGGACTCACGTCTGAGCATACCCTTCCCACTCGGGGTGACAAATGCAAAATCAACAATTGATGGACAGAATGCAGAACAATGTCATACATTCACCCCAGTACAGAGATCTGGGCCTAAATCCATCGTTTTTTTGCTCACCATGCCATTCCAGTTTGAACCCAGCCATATGCAAATCAGTCTTGACCCTGTGCCCCATGGGAACAGTCCAGCCCGAACTGCCAAGCCAGGTCCTCCCTGGACTGGAAACAAGCATCCTAGGACCGGTTTCGGGCTTTCAGCCCTCGTCAGCCAGGATAGCTTGATTCCAGTGGCATGGAGAGCAAGGGACTCACGTCTGAGCATACCCTTCCCACTCGGGGTGACAAATGCAAAATCAACAATTGATGGACAGAATGCAGAACAATGTCATACATTCACCCCAGTACAGAGATCTGGGCCTAAATCCATCGTTTTTTTGCTCACCATGCCATTCCAGTTTGAACCCAGCCATATGCAAATCAGTCTTGACCCTGTGCCCCATGGGAACAGTCCAGCCCGAACTGCCAAGCCAGGTCCTCCCTGGACTGGAAACAAGCATCCTAGGACCGGTTTCGGGCTTTCAGCCCTCGTCAGCCAGGATAGCTTGATTCCAGTGGCATGGAGAGCAAGGGACTCACGTCTGAGCATACCCTTCCCACTCGGGGTGACAAATGCAAAATCAACAATTGATGGACAAAATGCAGAACAATGTCATACATTCACCCCAGTACAGAGATCTGGGCCTAAATCCATCGTTTTTTTGCTCACCATGCCATTCCAGTTTGAACCCAGCCATATGCAAATCAGTCTTGACCCTGTGCCCCATGGGAACAGTCCAGCCCGAACTGCCAAGCCAGGTCCTCCCTGGACTGGAAACAAGCATCCTAGGACCGGTTTCGGGCTTTCAGCCCTCGTCAGCCAGGATAGCTTGATTCCAGTGGCATGGAGAGCAAGGGACTCACGTCTGAGCATACCCTTCCCACTCGGGGTGACAAATGCAAAATCAACAATTGATGGACAGAATGCAGAACAATGTCATACATTCACCCCAGTACAGAGATCTGGGCCTAAATCCATCGTTTTTTTGCTCACCATGCCATTCCAGTTTGAACCCAGCCATATGCAAATCAGTCTTGACCCTGTGCCCCATGGGAACAGTCCAGCCCGAACTGCCAAGCCAGGTCCTCCCTGGACTGGAAACAAGCATCCTAGGACCGGTTTCGGGCTTTCAGCCCTCATCAGCCAGGATAGCTTGATTCCAGTGGCATGGAGAGCAAGGGACTCACGTCTGAGCATACCCTTCCCACTCGGGGTGACAAATGCAAAATCAACAATTGATGGACAGAATGCAGAACAATGTCATACATTCACCCCAGTACAGAGATCTGGGCCTAAATCCATCGTTTTTTTGCTCACCATGCCATTCCAGTTTGAACCCAGCCATATGCAAATCAGTCTTGACCCTGTGCCCCATGGGAACAGTCCAGCCCGAACTGCCAAGCCAGGTCCTCCCTGGACTGGAAACAAGCATCCTAGGACCGGTTTCGGGCTTTCAGCCCTCGTCAGCCAGGATAGCTTGATTCCAGTGGCATGGAGAGCAAGGGACTCACGTCTGAGCATACCCTTCCCACTCGGGGTGACAAATGCAAAATCAACAATTGATGGACAGAATAGTCAAGTCAAGTCAAGTCACAAAACTTATATAGCGCACTACATACCCATAGGGTTTCAAGGCGCTTAGGAAGGGGAGGAGGATTACCTTTCAAATATCCAGGTTTTAAGTTGCTTTCTGAATGCTAGGTGGTTCTGGGTGAGGCGAAGGTATGCGGGGAGAGAGTTCCATGTTTTAGCAGCCAGGTAAGAAAAGGATCTGCCTCCCATGGTGGTCTTGTTGATGCGAGGGATAGTGGCGAGGGCTTGGCTGGAAGAGCGTAGTTGGCGGGAGGGGGTGTAAAAGGACAGACGTGAGTTGAGGCATTCTGGTCCGATGTCGTAGAGTGATTTGTGTGCGTGGGTAAGCAGTCTGAAAGTGATCCTCTTATTGACGGGTAGCCAGTGGAGGTCTTTGAGGTGACCAGAGATGTGTTCGTTGCGTGGGATGTCTAATATGATTCTGGCTGAGGCGTTTTGGATTCGTTGGAGTTTCTTCTGGAGTTTTGCGGTAGTACCTGCGTAGAGGGTGTTTCCGTAGTCCAGTCGGCTCGTGACCAGAGCGTGGGTGACAGTTTTCCTTGTTTCGGTGGGGATCCAGCGAAATGTTTTTCTGAGCATGCGAAGAATGTTGAAGCAGGAAGAGGATACGGCGCTGACTTGTCTGTTCATTGAGAGTGAGGAATCCAGGATGACGCCTAGGTTCCGTGCGTGGTCCGTCGGGATGGGTGCTTTTCCGAGGGCTTCCGGCCACCAGGAGTCGTCCCATGAAGAGGGGGACGTACCTAGAATGAGTACTTCAGTTTTGTCTGAGTTCAGTTTCAGACGGCTGTGTTTCATCCATTCGGCAACTTCTTTCATTCCTTCGTGTAGGTTAGTTTTGGCGGTGCTGGGGTCATTGGTGAGAGAAAGGATAAGTTGGGTGTCATCCGCGTAAGAGATGATGTTGAGGTTGTGATGGCGTGCGATGGCCGCGAGGGGGCTCATGTATACGTTGAAGAGGGTGGGACTGAGTGAGGATCCTTGTGGTACGCCGCAGATGACTTCATAGGCCTCGGACTTGAATGGTGGAAGGCGGACTCTCTGGGTTCTTCCGGTGAGGAACGAGGTGATCCAATCAAGTGCTTTTCCTTGGATCCCGATGTTTCTGAGGCGCTGTAAAAGGGTGCTGTGGCAGACTGTGTCGAATGCTGCAGAGAGGTCAAGGAGGATGAGGGCGACTGTGTCTCCATTGTCCAGTAGAGTTCGAATGTCGTCTGTTGCTGCGATGAGGGCGGTCTCAGTGCTGTGTTTTGCTCGGAAGCCAGATTGTGAGGGGTCGAGGGATTTGTTGGCTTCGAGGAAGGCGGCGAGCTGGTTGTTGACAGCTTTCTCGATGACTTTGGCCGGAAATGGAAGAAGCGAGATGGGGCGGTAATTTTTGAGTTCGGTGGGGTCTGCTGTGGGTTTTTTCAGGAGGGCAGTGAGTTCAGCGTGTTTCCAGTCTTCTGGGAAGGTAGCGGAGTTGAAGGAGCAGTTGATGACGTCTCGGAGGTGCGGTGCTATGACGGAGTCTGCTTTGTTGAAGACGTGGTGAGGGCATGGGTCTGTGGGGGATCCTGAGTGGATGGAATTCATCAGGCGGATGGTGTCCTCAGTGGAGATTGGGTTCCAGGCGTTAAGGGTGTTCACGGGGGGAAGGTGTACAGCAGATGGTGGGGTGGGTTGGTTTCCGGGTTGGTTGTCAAAGCTGTTGTGGATGTCTGCAATCTTGTTGTGGAAAAATGAGGCTAGGGAGTCGCAGAGGGTTTGAGAGGGGGTGATGTCGTTGGAGTTGGCCGAGGGATTGGAGAATTCCTTGACGATGTTGAAAAGTTCCTTGCTGTTGTGGGCGTTGTTGTCAAGTCGATCCTTGAATGCTGTTTTCTTGGCTTTTCGGATTAGTTGGTGGTGAGTACGGGTGGCGTTTTTGAAGGCGTCCTTGGTGCTGGTGGTAGGGTCTTTTTTCCAGGCCTTTTCGAGGGAGCGGCAGAGTTTCTTGGATTTCTTAAGCTCATCGTTGAACCATGAGGCCTTCTTGTTGCCGGGTTTGTTTTGACGTTTTTTCAGTGGAGCTAAGGTATCAGCGGTGTTGGATAGCCATAGGGTGAGGTTGGCGGCGGCTTCGTTAACGTTAGAAGAGAGGGCTGGGGTGTTTTGAAGGAGTAATGCGGAGATTTGGTCCGTGGTGATTTTGTTCCAGTTTCTTTGCAGAGTTGGTTGGAGGTGGTTGGTGGGTTTGGGCTTGTTGTAGGTGAAGTGGACGCAGCTGTGGTCAGTCCAGATGAGATCCGTAGTGTGGCTGAAGGAGACATGATTGCTGGAGGTGAAGATGGGGTCGAGTGTGTGACCTGCGATGTGGGTGGGGGAAGTGACCAGTTGTTTAAGTCCGAGGTTGGCGAGGTTGTCCACGAGGGTGGCGGTGTTGTGGTCGTTGATCTTTTCGAGGTGAAAGTTTAGGTCTCCCAGAAGGATGTATTCTTTGGAGGGGAGCGCGTGTGGGGTGATGAAGTCTGTGATGTCTTCACTGAATTTTGCGCGGGGTCCTGGTGGCCTGTAGAGGAGTGTGCCTCTGAGTGTGGTCTTGGGGTCGGTGTGGATCTGGAAGTGAAGGTGTTCGGAGTTGGCGAGGTTGGCGTCGGAGCTGGTTGAGATGCGGATGGATTTCTTATGGACGATGGCGATTCCTCCTCCTGTGTGGCTGGTACGGTCTTTGCGAGTGATCTTATAGTCTTCAGGGATGGCAATGGTGATGTCTGGTGCGGAGGAAGCGTTCATCCATGTTTCCGTAAGGAAGGCGATGTCCGGAGAAGTGGTGTCTAGTAGATTCCATAGGTCGATGGCGTGCCTGTGGACCGATCGGGTGTTGAGCAAGATGCATTGTAGGTGGTTGGGGTCGGGTATCTGTGGTGTGGTCGTAGTGGAGATGTTGTTGGTGCCGCTGAATTTGCAGGAGAAGCAGGAGAAAGGACCGTGAGTTTGTCCAGGGGCGGCTTGGACGCAGTTGGGGGCGCGACCGGGGTTAAGGGCTAGGAGGGAGGCGGCATCGTAGGTAATGCGGGGGGGCTGGGCAGCGCGAGGGGCAGGGGGTCTGGCGCTGGGCGCGGTCCAGGCGCGGACGGGCGTAGACGGGCTTACCTTTGGCGCACCTTCGGCGCGGGTTGGGCGCGGGCGCTGCGCGTGAACGCTGCGCGCGGGAACAACTGTCATATATGGATAGTGGAGGGGGAGGGGCGAGGGCGGCTCAGCTGGGAGGCGTGGCGGGCTCAAGGGAACAACAACAACAGTAACAGAGCCAAAATGGAGGGGAGGGCAGAGCAGGGCGCCGATAGCACACGATGTCAATTACACAATGCAGGAAAGTAATGGAGCGACCAAGCAAGCATCCGGTGAAGCAGTGACCAGGCGGTGGGAAATGATAATGATTCCTGGCGCTGTTTAAATAAATAATTAAATGCTCACACGCTCTAAAATCTTTTCGCTATGCAAATATAAAGTACCGCAACTCTGAAACGCTGAAACGCTATGGCGCTATTACAATCAATGAATCACTCAGCTTTGTAGCACAATACCGCCTTTCAGCAGCAAGCAGGCAGGGGAGCGACCACTCGAGGCAGGAGCAAGGAGTGGATCACGGAGCACAAAGGTCAGAGGGCGCTCTATATTGTTAGTGGGAGGGCGGCTCAGCTGGGAGGCGTGGCGGGCTCAAGGGAACAACAACAACAGTAACAGAGCCAAAATGGAGGGGAGGGCAGAGCAGGGCGCCGATAGCACACGATGTCAATTACACAATGCAGGAAAGTAATGGAGCGACCAAGCAAGCATCCGGTGAAGCAGTGACCAGGCGGTGGGAAATGATAATGATTCCTGGCGCTGTTTAAATAAATAATTAAATGCTCACACGCTCTAAAATCTTTTCGCTATGCAAATATAAAGTACCGCAACTCTGAAACGCTGAAACGCTATGGCGCTATTACAATCAATGAATCACTCAGCTTTGTAGCACAATACCGCCTTTCAGCAGCAAGCAGGCAGGTGAGCGACCACTCGAGGCAGGAGCAACAATGTCATACATTCACCCCAGTACAGAGATCTGGGCCTAAATCCATCGTTTTTTTGCTCACCATGCCATTCCAGTTTGAACCCAGCCATATGCAAATCAGTCTTGACCCTGTGCCCCATGGGAACAGTCCAGCCCGAACTGCCAAGCCAGGTCCTCCCTGGACTGGAAACAAGCATCCTAGGACCGGTTTCGGGCTTTCAGCCCTCGTCAGCCAGGATAGCTTGATTCCAGTGGCATGGAGAGCAAGGGACTCACGTCTGAGCATACCCTTCCCACTCGGGGTGACAAATGCAAAATCAACAATTGATGGACAGAATGCAGAACAATGTCATACATTCACCCCAGTACAGAGATCTGGGCCTAAATCCATCGTTTTTTTGCTCACCATGCCATTCCAGTTTGAACCCAGCCATATGCAAATCAGTCTTGACCCTGTGCCCCATGGGAACAGTCCAGCCCGAACTGCCAAGCCAGGTCCTCCCTGGACTGGAAACAAGCATCCTAGGACCGGTTTCGGGCTTTCAGCCCTCGTCAGCCAGGATAGCTTGATTCCAGTGGCATGGAGAGCAAGGGACTCACGTCTGAGCATACCCTTCCCACTCGGGGTGACAAATGCAAAATCAACAATTGATGGACAGAATGCAGAACAATGTCATACATTCACCCCAGTACAGAGATCTGGGCCTAAATCCATCGTTTTTTTGCTCACCATGCCATTCCAGTTTGAACCCAGCCATATGCAAATCAGTCTTGACCCTGTGCCCCATGGGTACAGTCCAGCCCGAACTGCCAAGCCAGGTCCTCCCTGGACTGGAAACAAGCATCCTAGGACCGGTTTCGGGCTTTCAGCCCTCGTCAGCCAGGATTGCTTGATTCCAGTGGCATGGAGAGCAAGGGACTCACGTCTGAGCATACCCTTCCCACTCGGGGTGACAAATGCAAAATCAACAATTGATGGACAGAATGCAGAACAATGTCATACATTCACCCCAGTACAGAGATCTGGGCCTAAATCCATCGTTTTTTTGCTCACCATGCCATTCCAGTTTGAACCCAGCCATATGCAAATCAGTCTTGACCCTGTGCCCCATGGGAACAGTCCAGCCCGAACTGCCAAGCCAGGTCCTCCCTGGACTGGAAACAAGCATCCTAGGACCGGTTTCGGGCTTTCAGCCCTCGTCAGCCAGGATAGCTTGATTCCAGTGGCATGGAGAGCAAGGGACTCACGTCTGAGCATACCCTTCCCACTCGGGGTGACAAATGCAAAATCAACAATTGATGGACAGAATGCAGAACAATGTCATACATTCACCCCAGTACAGAGATCTGGGCCTAAATCCATCGTTTTTTTGCTCACCATGCCATTCCAGTTTGAACCCAGCCATATGCAAATCAGTCTTGACCCTGTGCCCCATGGGAACAGTCCAGCCCGAACTGCCAAGCCAGGTCCTCCCTGGACTGGAAACAAGCATCCTAGGACCGGTTTCGGGCTTTCAGCCCTCGTCAGCCAGGATAGCTTGATTCCAGTGGCATGGAGAGCAAGGGACTCACGTCTGAGCATACCCTTCCCACTCGGGGTGACAAATGCAAAATCAACAATTGATGGACAGAATGCAGAACAATGTCATACATTCACCCCAGTACAGAGATCTGGGCCTAAATCCATCGTTTTTTTGCTCACCATGCCATTCCAGTTTGAACCCAGCCATATGCAAATCAGTCTTGACCCTGTGCCCCATGGGAACAGTCCAGCCCGAACTGCCAAGCCAGGTCCTCCCTGGACTGGAAACAAGCATCCTAGGACCGGTTTCGGGCTTTCAGCCCTCGTCAGCCAGGATAGCTTGATTCCAGTGGCATGGAGAGCAAGGGACTCACGTCTGAGCATACCCTTCCCACTCGGGGTGACAAATGCAAAATCAACAATTGATGGACAGAATGCAGAAC
This sequence comes from Triturus cristatus, assembly GCF_964204655.1. Classification (NCBI taxonomy): domain Eukaryota; kingdom Metazoa; phylum Chordata; class Amphibia; order Caudata; family Salamandridae; genus Triturus; species Triturus cristatus. The sequence goes on along the minus strand of NC_140584.1, from coordinate 991,542,217 downwards.
AATGTCATACATTCACCCCAGTACAGAGATCTGGGCCTAAATCCATCGTTTTTTTGCTCACCATGCCATTCCAGTTTGAACCCAGCCATATGCAAATCAGTCTTGACCCTGTGCCCCATGGGAACAGTCCAGCCCGAACTGCCAAGCCAGGTCCTCCCTGGACTGGAAACAAGCATCCTAGGACCGGTTTCGGGCTTTCAGCCCTCGTCAAGTAAAACCCTTCTCGCCTTCATAGCCAAAGCGGGCAGGCCCAGAATTATGAAGAGGGTAACCTGCCCACATGGGGGGCAAATAGTTATTGGCACACCTCCCCAGGCCCAACGGGTCCTTTATTTCAGCAGACCCTATCCGATTAGGATAGCGTATTGAAGTACCGGGTTTTTACAACCCAGCGGTGCAGGGGAACACACCCTAAGACTTCGGGTTCTTCCTGTTTCAGACCTACAGAAACACAGAGTCTTCTAGATGAAATCAAAGATCGTATTTATTGGCTGCAGACCAATCACAGGTATCCGAGAAGTACAACACGATGTATGTTCTCAGGAGACTGCTCCCGAACCAAAAACCAGTCTTTAATTATATACACAAAATTACGCTTGGGGGCAACACCGCCCCCATTTTACAAGTGGTCATTCACATATTTTAGTTTCAAAGAAACAGCGGAGCCATAATGACAATCCCACATTTCAGTTCATTAAGCATACAGTCATTTTACCCAGCAAGGCTCAGAACCCTCATCAGATAACAGCGGACCCCAATAAAACGGGCACCTCCTGCTCGTAAAACAAGCCATAAAGTAGGAAACAGAGTCAGGTGTGAAATAGCTTAGTCAGAGATCGTGTGCGAACAAGGACTTTATGATGGGTCGAGCCCTGATGCTAATCACATTAGGCCGCGATAAAAAGGAACTGGCCGGACAGGATTGACCTCGGGCAGCGGAGTCAGTTTGCACAGGTCAGAGAGAAGTCACAGAAGGTGTACGTGTCCTTTAGGCCTAGGCATGGCCTTAGTGCGCAGCCTATGTGAGGGCAACCACAAAATGGCTACTGTTCTAAAATGGAACCCAAGGGTTCAATATGTGATATCGTATGCACGGTGAATTCATCAGTGAAACATGACGAAAACACTCATACATACCGCATTTGACATTTGCGGTTCGCTGATACTGAAGTCGGCATGGTAGGGCCATGCTCCCAACATGGTTCCGAAATTTACAGTACCACAGACCCTCCTTTTGCCCTTACATAGGCAACAACTATACTCATATTAATCTGAGTCCAGGTCCAAATCTACAAAGTCATGGAGATGTTTCTGTAGCATCATCCTATTACTTAGCTCATCTCTTGATACAGGTTTCCTTACACATGATGTAACACGGAGGCTACACATTACAGGAGCACACTGTATACATAGACAGAACAGGAAAAGAATGGCTAAGATCGTTCCACTGACTATTAGAATCTTCCATCCCCAAGCTGATATCAGTTCCCAGAACCACCCCATTACCGACCAATCTCCTTTATCCACGTGGATAGATTCGGACATTTTATGCAGTTTGGAGATGGCCTGATAGATTGTCGGAGCGTTATCTGGTATGAAAATACAACAGCTTGATTGGATAACAGTACACACCCCACCACGATCTGCAAGTAAGACGTCTAGAACCATACGGTTTTGCAACGTCATGAGGCGATCCGCTTGGAGCTCAGCTGTCAAATTACCAAGGGCACCGGCAGTTACATTAACAGTGGATTCAACTACACGAGTCAGTTGTCTCAGGTTCCTACTATTGACCATTGGTCCCCAAAACGGCAGGAAACCCAAGAAAAAGTCTCCTGCTTCCTGACCGGCAGTATCCTCCTTACTAACAACGCCTCTCACAACTCTGGTCCTGTGATAATCAGAGGCAGCAGTAAATGTTGGTGGTAGTAAAATCGCAACATAACACGTGCCCGAGAAATCAGGGGGCAACCATGTATATGCTCGATCATTACAAAGTATGTACCCTTGGCAGCCAAAAACGCAGGGGAAAACTGTGATGGAAAAGTGTACTTTTCAGTACAGTCACTCTTCCCTAGTTGAGCTCTGGGATTTTGTCCATTGCCTTGTAAACAAAGGCGACCCATGTGTGGTACAACCCAAATTGGGGATGAACTTTTGCGCTGTTTCTCGCCCAAACTAATGCTATACCCCGTCGCGTTCCAACCTACATAAGCTCGCAACTCATCCTTGGGACTAGATGTATATGCATCGATATCTCTACTCATATCTGCAACTCCTCTCATCAAGGCTTTATTGTTCGAGTTAAGTCTAGTGGAACGCGGTGGTTGCGGGGAGTAGGTTTCAAGCGCAAAAAGAAACATAGTCTGGAATGCCCATGATGAACCATTATAGCTAAACGGCAGCACTAGATATGGGATGCCCTTATCAATGGTATGCGGCATCAAACAACACACCCAGCAATTCGTTGTGTTCATAACTAGTTGGTGCTGGTGCAGGAGTTGAACAAATGAATTGTTTACAAATTCAGAACGTCTAGCTTGTTCGTGTTCAGGCAGAGGGTGACAAGAGTGTGGAAAAATAGTAGGAGGAGGTGTGGGCTGTACAGTGGGTACAAATGGCACTTGGAAAGACAATAACACACAACCTACAGAAAACATCATTATGCTAGATAGTACAAACAGACATAATACTACAAAACGTTTGCTATTCATTATTTTACATATTCTGCTTTTAAAACTTATTTCCTCAGCGGGTCTCTTCATCTCGAGAAACTCCATCCTCTAATCGTGCTGTTCGCGGCGGATGAGTATCTTCTGCTAAGGAGTACACCTGTCAGTTCAGGGAACGCCCTAGACCAACCAGAACCGTTGACCTAACGTCTCCGGCTTGTACCCCAAAGTCTTGGCGCCGCGACCCTACAGCTAAACCCGGATGGTGGTTCAAAAAATAAAAAATAGAAACGTTTCTCAGATGAGAGAGCTGCGCTATCCAAAAATATCAAAGGAAAAGAAGTTTTATTTGTCCATAGTCCTTGGCCTCAAATTATACCTGTTTTTCCCAGGTACTGTCTGGTCTTGAAACAAGAGTTCAGGCTCTGTGGTGTCCAATCGAATTGATGGCGATATAGTTTCTTGCAGAATGTCGTCACTTTCTTGCTCTGAAATTGTTCCCTTTACACGTGCATCACTAAAAGGCACAAAACGAGGCACAGTCTCAGCCTCAGAGTCAGCGATCCCCTCCTGGACCCACCGATCATACGGTAGGGGCAAAGGGATCCTCTTGCAATGTATGCCGTGTATCCAATTCTTTTTCCCTTTCACTCGAACCGCTGATCTTGTCGATAGAAGGACGAGGTGGGGGCCGATCCAACGGGGCTCATCATTTTTCGTACGTTGAAAATGTTTAATCAGCACCCACGATCCAGGATTAATAGGGTGTCCCGGAGTTTCAGAGGCCTGGGGCAGAGTATCGTGAACCTGTTGGTGTAAGACACGCAATTTAGCCGTCAATTCATACAGATAATCAAGCAGTACTGGATGTTCGATTTCACTAAATTTTGTTGGTCTTGGCACACCCCATATATTGGCCGGGCGGCCAAATACTATTTCGTAGGGACTAAGTCCCACTCGCGAATGAACAGTCATTCTTGTTGATAGGAGTGCTAAGGGCAGAGCGTCACGCCATTTAAGACCGGAGCTCGCCTCAATTTTGGCCAACTTAAGTTTCAGAGTGCCATTGTAGCACCCTACTAATCCAGCTGATTGGGGGTGATTTGCAGCGTGGAACTTCTGCTTAATGCCTAGTCCCTCACACACATCCTTCATCACTCGACCTACAAATTCACTCCCGTTATCACTCCATACCATCCTTGGCATTCCAAACCTAGGGAAAAATTCTTTGACAAGGGCTTTAGCTGTGGATAAGGCCGTATTGTCTTTTAGGGGATATGCTTCTATCCATCTTGAAAAAGCGCAAACAACAACCCGTACATATTTCAAATTGTTGCACCTTTCCATGTGGATGAAATCTAGTTGCAGAACCTCAAATGGATATGATGGAGGCGCAAAATGACCAGCTGGAGTTGGGGTTCCCCTACCAGGATTGTATTTCAAACATACCATGCAATTTTTGACCACATTCTCCGCACACTTGGTAATTCCAGCATTCTGCCATACTGGAGCCAACAACTTACAAATCCCTTTCACACTGATATGTGCCATTCCATGTGCCATCGTAACCACTGGAAAAACAACGATTGATGGACAGAATGCAGAACAATGTCATACATTCACCCCAGTACAGAGATCTGGGCCTAAATCCATCGTTTTTTTTATCACCATGCCGTTCCAGTTTTAACCCAGCCATATGCAAATCAGTCTTGACCCTGTGCCTCATGGGAACAGTCCAGCCCGAACTGCCAAGCCAGGTCCTCCCTGGACTGGAAACAAGCATCCTAGGACCGGTTTCGGGGTTTCACCCCTCTTCAGCCAGGATAGCTTGATTCCAGTGGCATGGAGAGCAAGGGACCCACGTCTGGGCATACCCTTCCCTCTCGGGGTGACAAATGCAAAAACAACAATTGATGGACAGAATGCAGAACAATGTCATACATTCACCCCAGTACAGAGATCTGGGCCTAAATCCATCGTTTTTTTGCTCACCATGCCGTTCCAGTTTTAACCCAGCCATATGCAAATCAGTCTTGACCCTGTGCCTCATGGGAACAGTCCAGCCCGAACTGCCAAGCCAGGTCCTCCCTGGACTGGAAACAAGCATCCTAGGACCGGTTTCGGGGTTTCACCCCTCTTCAGCCAGGATAGCTTGATTCCAGTGGCATGGAGAGCAAGGGACCCACGTCTGGGCATACCCTTCCCACTCGGGGTGACAAATGCAAAAACAACAATTGATGGACAGAATGCAGAACAATGTCATACATTCACCCCAGTACAGAGATCTGGGCCTAAATCCATCGTTTTTTTGCTCACCATGCCGTTCCAGTTTTAACCCAGCCATATGCAAATCAGTCTTGACCCTGTGCCTCATGGGAACAGTCCAGCCCGAACTGCCAAGCCAGGTCCTCCCTGGACTGGAAACAAGCATCCTAGGACCGGTTTCGGGGTTTCACCCCTCTTCAGCCAGGATAGCTTGATTCCAGTGGCATGGAGAGCAAGGGACCCACGTCTGGGCAATAACGATGGATTTAACCCAGATCTCTTGACTGGGGGAGAATGTCTGCATTGTCAGCATTCCGTCCATCATTTGTTTGTTGTAACGCTTTTCGCCCTAAGTGGGATGGGTATTCCCAGACGTGGGACCCATGCTCACTACGCCACTGGAGTCAAGCTATCCTGGCTGATGACGGCTGATCGCCAGAAACCGGTCCTAGGATGCTTGATTCCGGTCCAGGGAAGACATGGCTTGGCAATTCGGGCTGGACTGTTCCCATGAGGCACAGGGTCAAGACTGATTTGCATATGGCCATGTCTAAACTGGGGTGGCGTAGTGGGCAAAATTACGATGGATTTAACCCAGATCTCTTGACTGGGGGAGAATGTCTGCATTGTCAGCATTCCGTCCATCATTTGTTTGTTGTAACGCTTTTCGCCCTAAGTGGGATGGGTATTCCCAGACGTGGGACCCATGCTTTTTTTTTCGTCATACTAGTAAGATTTTGCATACAAATAATAATACTTTTAAAATATGTTCAAAGAAACAAGGGGATAGGGAGCGTGACTCTATTCTCATTCAACAAATGTGTGTTTATTTAATTCTTTTCTTTTCTCATGTCCACTTCTCACGCTTTCCTTTTGCGTGAAAAGAGTTTGACAAACTTGTTCGATATCATGCCAGGGGTTTGTGTTTTTTTGTGTTTTTTTGTGTTTTTCTGTTCCTCTGGCTCAACAATAGCATACGATATGACATATTACTATTATTTTTTTCATTCATAGATTAAGATTTTATTGGTTGTTTGCCACAAAAACACTGTTTTCTGTACCTGGTCATGTTTTTCTTGATTTCGCTGTTTTCTTGTCCTTTGTCCGTTGACTCTAGAGTTTGATCTATATTATATAAGTCTGAATATATGTCTAATGTCAAGTTCTTTCTTTCAATTTAAGTTGTCACTACTTTTGTTTATTAAACCATCCTCTTTGGCTATTTCCCTCATCCCCCTTGTTTTCCTACAAACCCCCCCCTATCTTTTATCATACACTTGTGACTTGTTCACTAGTTCACGCCTTCCCCTTCCCAACACTTACTCTTCCTATCTAGGATTGCTTTTTTCAGTTTCCATACTCACTTCTGTGTCACCATACTGTACACACGCTCATTTGTGTATACAGGTATGTGTTTGTGCACACTATTTATGTGTTTTCATTGTAAATTGCAGCCCTGAAGAAGTTCATTCAATGAACGAAATGCGTTGGCTGGCTAATCTTCTTTGAAAATAAAAGGAACTTATCACCTACTAAGGCTTATTTGACTCTTTGACTATTATCGAGGTTTTAATAAGCGGTGCACCACTCCACCAACCTGTTTCCTCATTTGTCTGCATAAGCAGTTAACACTCTTCAACGGCAAGTGCTGGAGTTTGTTTTTGTGCACGCATTTTCCACTTCTTATGATTAAGTAATAACAAGGGAACAACAGAAGGTAGTGCGGTCTCTGTGTCCGCCGTTGCCCGGTACCATAAACTCATACAATGTAAAAGGCTTACTATAGTCGGGGGTACCCAACACAGGAGCTGAACATAATGCCTTGCGTAATTCCCAAAAAGTTTTCTGACACTCTTCAGACCCTGGGACAAGATTCGGTGTATCTTTACATGTTAATGCTATCAACGGTTTTGCCAGCAAAGAAAAACTCGGGATCCAGTGCCTACAGTATGAAGTAATGCCCAAGAAAGCACGCACTTCTCTCTGTGTCCTTGGCACGCTTAATTGTGCAATGGCCTGGATTCTTTCTGGGGTCAGCTTCCTTCCCTCCTTCGATAAGAGATGACCTAAATAGGTCACTTCTTGTCGACAATATTGCAGTTTAGAGAGAGACACTTTGTGATGAAAGGCAGACAAGTGACGCAACAATGACGATGTAGCTCCTTTACAAATCTCCTCAGTATCTGCGGCGATTAATAAGTCGTCAACATACTGGATAAGGGTAGCACCACTGGGTAAAACAAGTGCGTCAAGCTGCGCCTTTAAAGCCTGAATGTATATTGATGGACTTTCACAGTAGCCCTGTGGAGCGCATTTAAAACGGAAGCTTCGACCTCCTAAACAAAAGCCAAAAATATCCCTGCTCTCCTCTGCAATCGGGATACTAAAGAAAGCATTTTTTAAATCGATCACTGAGAACCAAGCAGCGGAAGCTGGGATCATAGTTAACAAGGCAGTTATATCAGGGACGACTGGAAACTGTGGCACAACTATCTTATTGACCTCTCTAAGATCGATCACAAACCTGTAAACAGGTGGCTGAGAAGGGTCAGTACGTTTTAAAACAGGCAGAACCGGGCTATTGCAAACGTTGCCTCTTGTCTCTTCAATTACATCCTTCTCAATTAAATCATAGATAATTGCTAACAACGCTTTTTCACATTCATTAGAGATCTGAAACTGGGGAATGCGTGGCAATTTAACATTGGCTCTCAAAGTGACAACATACGGCGGTATTTCCAAAAGGCCCACATCATTAGGGCCAGTGGCCCAAAGGGCATCAGGAAGAGACGACAATTCAGCTGGCAGTTTATTCTTCGAAAAATACATGGGAGAAATCACTTCCCTACCCAGTGTAAGTTGTACTCCCGAGGGGGAACTATATAATGTCGCATGTAATCTCTTTAACAAATCCAATCCTAACAGGTTTTCACCACATCCCGTCGTTAGGATAAGGGGTGTTTTCAGCTCACAAGGTCCAACAGAAAGGGTCATAGGACTAGAGATCGGGTTCCTAACCGGGGCGCCAGAAAAACCTACTGAAACATTCATTTCGCCAGACAAAGGCGCGCCAGGGAGTTTTGAGCGCATAATTGAACTCTTTGCAGCACCAGTATCCAACAGAAAGGGCTCTGTTACACCCGCTGTAGTTACCTTAACATATGGTCCGCTCTGATCCACTGGCACTGAAACAACTCCCTCGCTCTGTCTATGGCTGTCCTAGTAATCATTACCTTCCGTATTATCGTCTTCTACATAATAGTCATTATTATAGTACTGTGCTGTCTTGCCAGTTGCATTGGCTTGCTGATCAAAACTATTTATCGTATTCTGAGGCGGAAGAGGACGCGCGTTCTGGGGAACATTTCCACGCCCTCTACCTCTTGGAGCTTGCTGGCCACCTCTACCTTTTGCGCCATAAGCATTATTCGTGCGCTGCAACAATCTAAGACAATTATTTTTAAAATGACCTTCCTCCTTGCATTATGAACACTGATTGGGACCGATAGGGACACGTGGTTGATAATACCCATACATTTGCTGATTATTCTGAAACTGTTGGGGTTGCTGATAAATACCCTGGGTTTGCCTGTAATTATTCTGACCTCCACGTGGTGGATAAGCCTGCTGTAAAAGAACCTTCGTTTTTAATTCTTTCGTTTTCTTGTCTGTTCTATCCTTCTCATCTTGATCCCTATTTTCGTAATACTGTGCAGTAGCCAGTATTTGCACTGAAGAGGAAACGGCCCAAGAACTCTCCGAATCTTTTAATTTTTTACACAATTCTGGAAGCAAATTATGCACAAATTTATCAACAAATAACCGTTGACCACCTTCTGTACTCATGTCTTGACCACTGTGGTCGATAAATGTTTCTTCAAACCTGGTGAAGAAATCGGACACTGTTTCATCTTTCTTCTCTTTGCATGCGGATAATTTATCCCAATTTACACGTATTGCGGGCATTAAAGTTTTCATATAGTTAATTATTCTACCAGGGAGTTCTGCTACCGCGGGCTCAGGCTTGGCACCACCAACCTGTATATTGTCTGCATTAATGATATTAGCCCATGTGTCACCTAGTTCTGCAACATGATCTGTATTACGAATCAATCCCCACAAAGGCTGTGGAACAACATTCCCGAACAACATATCTATGTCAGCTAGATTCATGACACATGATTCTGCAGTCTGCGATAACTCCTTATAATATCCTGCGGGGTTCTTACGGGGGTCAGGCAATGTCTGCTTAAGCGCTAAAACTTCAGATCGCTTCCAGGGAACATGTACCCAAACACGCTGAAAATGAGCTGGCATAGCAGCAATACCATGAGCGGCATCAGCCACAACAGCTTCCTTCCATACCGGAGGGACTTCTCTCATAGGGTACTGTCGCACCTTTTTCCCAGAGGAGCCGAGCCCAAACAGTGACTGGGAAGGATCCTCAATCCTGAAAGATAGCAATGTCGCAATCGCTTTCCTAACATCGGGACCCACAATCGTACCTTTTCCAAATTCAAATCCCACTTGACACAACTCCTGCGGGCTTGAGTCTAAACTATTATCTTCCAATTCCTCACATAGGAATTCACACATTTTCTCAAAAACGTATCTCTGTTTTGGTGCTTCCCACTGATGAAAAACATTCACAACAGACTCTACATCATATCTTGAAGGATAAACAATCCACCCATGTGCCATGTGGTCCAATACTTCTTTCTCTCCAGAACCAGGCAGCTGACTACGCAACTGCTTACGTTGTGAACCAGGGGTCGTACTAGATGACCCAAAGAGGGGTGATATAAGACTAGTTACTGCACTAGCTTTTCGTTGTCGTGCAGAAGGAGAAGTTGAGGCAAGAACCGGGGGAAAAACAGAGGGAAGAAAAACGGGTGTAGATACAGATACAGGAGTAGTAGCAGGTAGGGCACCAAGGGAAGCAGCTGATCTGCTAGGTAAAGTCGTAGGGAGCGCAGAAGAGGTAGGCAGCAAAATCGGCGGCCCTTGGGAAGGCTGCGCTGCAGGGATAGGAGCCGGCTGAGGGGGAGCTGGCGGCTGTGGAAAAGCTTGTGGTAAATTAACTGGAGGCTGTACATTTAAGGGTTGCGGAGGTGCTGTAGCATTTTGCGCATACGGGGGTGGCGAACTTAGCAAATGCGACATTAGGGGGTCTTTCTCCTTGTCTTCTAACGCATCTTGCTGAAGGGGCGGCAAAACTGGGTAACATTTATCAATGACTAGTTTGCGTTGCCTGTGCAACTGCTCATTCATTTGGTCCTCTTCATTATCTTTAAACTGTAAAGCTGCTTGCATTATCGACATACCTCTCTCTTTTTTATTTTTTTTGCTAATTTAATTTCTTTTTGTTTGGCTTCCTTTCGCCATAGGCGGAAAGAATCAAACATCGCCGGCCGGGCTTTCTTCTTGAATAATTTAACTTCTAGGTTATCTAGGATTTCTGTGTCGAAACTACCATTTTGGGGCCATTTTAAAACACCATCCTTCCTGGTGTATCGGATCCATACTTCATTATACGTAATGGGGCCCACGCCATGTTTCACATAAAGCTCATAAGTTGGAGTTCCAATTGGAGGAACCGGACACGAATCCTCTAATCGGGAATCCCTTTTACAACCAAAACAAAACAAATTTCCAAATATACTAGAACCAGGCATCTTCGCTCACTAGTCTAGTTTCAAACTTCAAATACGATAGTCTCGTGAATACACGAGTCCTCTGGCTTTGGCACTTGCAAGTCCCAAATCAAAGCGATCCCGTAGGATACCAAAATCCCGAAGGATACCAAACAAACTGGGAGACGCTCCACTTATACTTAACTGAGGTATCGATGACTTCACCAGAAGACTCTCTCAATTGTTTCGCTCTACCAAATCGTCAAGGGTCCAAAACAGGGCGATAGTCAGGGCAGCAGTCCTTCGTAGCCGTCGGGACGCGGAGAACCTCGCAGTAAAGACTTTCGGACCACGTCGACATGCAGGGGTCAATGAAGTGGCGGCCTTCCTCCAGAATTTCCACACGAAGCTCCCCACGAACCTCTGGCTTGCACCAGTACCGCTGAAATCGCCCCGAGTTGGGCGCCAACTGAAGTACCGGGTTTTTAGAACCCAGCGGTGCAGGGGAACACACCCTAAGACTTCGGGTTCTTCCTGTTTCAGACCTACAGAAACACAGAGTCTTCTAGATGAAATCAAAGATCGTATTTATTGGCTGCAGACCAATCACAGGTATCCGAGAAGTACAACACGATGTATGTTCTCAGGAGACTGCTCCCGAACCAAAAACCAGTCTTTACTTATATACACAAAATTACGCTTGGGGGCAACACCGCCCCCATTTTACAAGTGGTCATTCACATATTTTAGTTTCAAAGAAACAGCAGAGCCATAATGACAATCCCACATTTCAGTTCATTACGCATACAGTCATTTTACCCAGCAAGGCTCAGAACCCTCATCAGATAACAGCAGACCCCAATAAAACGGGCACCTCCTGCTCGTAAAACAAGCCATAAAGTAGGAAACAGAGTCAGGTGTGAAATAGCTTAGTCAGAGATCGTGTGCGAACAAGGACTTTATGATGGGTCGAGCCCTGATGCTAATCGCATTAGGCCGCGAGAAAAAGGAACTGGCCGGACAGGATTGACCTCGGGCAGCGGAGTCAGTTTGCACAGGTCAGAGAGAAGTCACAGAAGGTGTACGTGTCCTTTAGGCCTAGGCATGGCCTTAGTGCACAGCCTATGTGAGGGCAACCACAAAATGGCTACTGTTCTAAAATGGAACCCAAGGGTTCAATATGTGATATCGTATGCACGGTGAATTCATCAGTGAAACATGACGAAAACACTCATACATACCGCATTTGACATTTGCGGTTCGCTGATACTGAAGTCAGCATGGTAGGGCCATGCTCCCAACATGGTTCCGAAATTTACAGTACTGTGTTATCCCTGTGCACTCTTAACGATTAGGCAAAGTTAAAAAGCATTTATGTTGGTGCTCCTTGTGTCAGCTGGCGGCAAGGCCAATAAAGTGGCCGTGAAAAACCGAGAACACAAGAGTAACATCAGAACGAAGAATTTAAAATCATCTGTGGCATCACATTGGATTGAAGCTTGTCACCAGATTTCTCAATTGCGTTTCACAATACTTGAAAAGATCATACAACGCCGAGACATGGATCCTGTAAAACAAAGACTAAGGACTGAATATTTTTGGATCAAAAGGTTAATTGTTCCCACCCTATTGGGTTGAATGATCGTATAGAACATGCTTGTTTTCTTTAAGTCTGCTGACCATATTTACATTGGCTAAAAGTGGTATCCGGTCCCGTAATTTACTGTCATTATTAATTTATTGATCATGTTACTGAATGATGATGTTTACTTACCCGTTCATATTATGTTTGTATTTTATTTTTCATTCTTTTTTATTTATTTATTTATTTATTTTTATTTATTTTTTTCATTCTAACTTTATTGAGTTTCTTGTCTATTTTCTTGTGTTTTCTCAACACCTCGGTTTTTCACGGCCACTTTATTGGCCTTGCTGCCAGCTTTTCACCCTTATTTTAGTCAGCCAGACTCTCATAGGTTCGCGCACTGTTTCCACCTTGACATCCCGTAACCGATTGGTCCACACTGTTCGCTCCCTCACCACGTGACTTAGTTCACATATACAGACCAATCACAGGGTTATTCCGATCCGTTATCCAGTTCGACGTTGAATTCTCACGCCGACTGCAGAGCCTTAGACACATGAAAACCGTTTGGTTTCCAGTAAGTTTGTGGTTTTTCACTTTAATTACGCTTCACTTGGGTTCTGATTCGGGTTACCGTTAGATCTCTGACTATACACCCAAATTTCTTTCATGCTTTTACTTTTTCTTTTACTTTTTCTTTTACTTTTTCTTTAAACTGGGTTTCGGTCCTGGGTTACCGCTATTGTTCCAACCACACATTAACTTTTACTTTTTCTTATGCTTCGTTAACTTTTTCTTATGCTTCGTTCACCTTTTAACTTTGTTCGTCCTAAAAATAGTTTGTGTATTGTGCATCACATTTGTTGCGTTTGCTGCATATTTTGAATTTATCCTACTGTTTATATTGTTGTTTATTTAACTAGGATAGTGAACTTAATGGTCCTGTTTCATTTCATTTTTAGACCCCTGAAGAAGGGTCAGATATGATTGACCCGAAATGCATTGGGTGGATGTCTAATGTGCTCACGAAGAACAATCTTCATTAAGTATAATGATATTTGGAAATGATACTTCAACCAGAGATTAATTGGATGAATTTTCTTGAAACTCAATCTATGAAGTCAATAAATTGATGAAGAAACTCAACAGTTTCATTGTTTACTGCGCGCCCTTGTTTTGTGAGAAGGTGACTCTCCTCACTACATACGAATTCCGAAATTTACAGTACCACAGTCTCGGGCCTTGGGGACATAGATGGGGCCATCTACCACACCAGGAGCTACAGCTCACTGGTAAGTCTTGGGCCTGTGGATATAAGGGATCTCACAGGGTTCGAGTCCCGCTAGCGCTGTCACACTGTCATGAGGTGGCAGAATTTCAAACTCTTCTTTCTGCTAGGATGGTTCCCTTCCAGCTAGTTGCAGGAAGCCCTAGATAGGAGAGGTTGCATGTAAAAATATAGCGGGTTGGTGGGGGGCCCTGGCTGCGACGGTGAGCCGCCTCCAGGGCAGTGGCGGAGTTACAGGGCGATCTGGAAGCAAACCGGTACAAAGGGTACCTCTGCGCGGCACCAGAGGGGGTGCCTGAGCCAAAACGAGGAGCCTCAAGGGAGGTCCCGGAAGCCGTGTCGGCGCCCCGCTAGTCCTGCGGGCGGTTGTGGGCCTGAACAACCGGGGGCTTGCTATGCGACGCTCCGCCCCGATAGGGGGGCGTGAGTAGAATTACCAACGGCACGTGATCATAGAAAGAATCACCTGGAGGGCAGCAACGGCGGGCATCGCTCCCGCGCTGCCCGGCTCATCAGGCGGGCAGGTGACCCAGTTGGTTGCCTGCCCTTGGATCGCCCGTAAGATAACCCACCCATTACATATTCTGGAATTATGTAATAAACCTGCAGCATTTGTTACCCAACACCAACTGTCTTGTGTGTGTCATTTGGGTAACCTATTTTGGGGGAGGGGGGACAGCGGGGTGCCCCTGGGGGTACTATGCCGCTGACCGCGGCCCCCGCAGGGGGCCAATAGGCGGTCGGCGCCTTAGTGGCCCCGGGTACCGGTCACCCCTCCCCACCCCCTCCCACTGGGGGGGGGGCGGGGACGCAGACTGGAGCCCCCCTCCTCTGGCTGTGCCGGAAGTGACGCGCAATGCGTGTCACTTCCTGGCCCTGGTGTGAGGGGGAGGCTATTTAGCCTTCCCCCACCCTTCCTGGCGACCTCTTGGTCGCCCACCTCGCCTTTTCCCTCCCTACCGCTTACCCGGCGTAGGCGTTGGGTGGGGGGGGTTTCTGAGCGTTGTAATGTTTTCTTTTTCATTGCAGGCGGAGTTACAGGGCGATCTGGAAGCAGGCCGGTACAAAGGGTACCTCTGCGCGGCACCAGAGGGGGTGCCTGAGCCAAAACGAGGAGTATCAAGGGAGGTCCCGGAAGCCGTGTCGGCGCCCCGCTAGTCCTGCGGGCGGTTGTGGGCCTGAACAACCGGGGGCTTGCTATGCGACGCTCCGCCCCAATAGGGGGGCGTGAGTAGAATTACCAACGGCACGTGATCATAGAAAGAATCACCTGGAGGGCAGCAACGGCGGGCATCGCTCCCTCGCTGCCTGGCTCATCAGGCGGGCAGGCGACCCAGTTGGTTGCCTGCCCTTGGATCGCCCGTAAGATAACCCACCCATTAAATATTCTGGAATTATGTAATAAACCTGCAGCATTTGTTACCCAACACCAACTGTCTTGTGTGTGTCATTTGGGTAACCTATTATGGGGGAGGGGGGACAGCGGGGTGCCCCTGGGGGTACTTTGCCGCTGACCGCGGCCCCCGCAGGGGGCCAATAGGCGGTCGGCGCCTTAGTGGCCCCGGGGCACCGGTCACCCCTCCCCACCCCCTCCCACTGGGGGGGGGGGGGGCGGGGACGCAGACCGGAGCCCCCCTCCTCTGGCCGGGCCGGAAGTGACGCGCAATGCGTGTCACTTCCTGGCCCTGGTGTGAGGGGGAGGCTATTTAGCCTTCCCCCACCCTTCCTGGCGACCTCTTGGTCGCCCACCTCGCCTATTCCCTCCCTACCGCTTACCCGGCGTAGGCGTTGGGTGGGGGGGGGGTTTCTGAGCGTTGTAATGTTTTCTTTTTCGTTGCAGGCGGAGTTACAGGGCGATCTGGAAGCAGGCCGGTACAAAGGGTACCTCTGCGTGGCACCAGAGGGGGTGCCTGAGCCAAAACGAGGAGCCTCAAGGGAGGTCCCGGAAGCCGTGTCGGCGCCCCGCTAGTCCTGCGGGCGGTTGTGGGCCTGAACAACCGGGGGCTTGCTATGCGACGCTCCGCCCCGATAGGGGGGCGTGAGTAGAATTACCAACGGCACGTGATCATAGAAAGAATCACCTGGAGGGCAGCAACGGCGGGCAACGCTCCCGCGCTGCCCGGCTCATCAGGCGGGCAGGCGACCCAGTTGGTTGCCTGCCCTTGGATCGCCCGTAAGATAACCCACCCATTACATATTCTGGAATTATGTAATAAACCTGCAGCATTTGTTACCCAACACCAACTGTCTTGTGTGTGTCATGTGGGTAACCTATTATGGGGGAGGGGGACAGCGGGGTGCCCCTGGGGGTACTAAGGAGCTGGAACCACATTCACTCCACAGCCTTCTCAGATCTATGCGCATTTTCTGCATTTTAGCGTCTTCCTACCAGGACTTGCAACAGGTTGCTTGATTTCACAGAAGTAAACATATTAAACAAGGGTTCTAAAGATTCCAGAGTTCCTTACAGTTAGAGCAAATGCAGACTTCTTAAATCAGTATTATAATTTTGAGTTCCACACTGTCGTATGTAATAACTGAAGGGCCAGTCCTTGTTTTGCGTCCCAAGTTGGTGAACAGTAGAATGCCACCCTGGCATCTGGTGCCTTTAGCTACACATTCTTATAAGTGATGGTGATAGATACAAGTGGAGTACAAAGCCATGAACCCACAGCCTCTCTATACTGCTGTCCTTGCACACAACACATTTTTAGATCTGGCTTAGAAACGGCTTTCGTGTTATTTAAAAACCCTTATAAATACATATGTAAATCCATACAGTCTTTGGATCTGCCCTCTTTATCCATTGGCCTTTTACATTGTTACTCACGTTTTGCTTCCGCCCACCGTGGGGTAATAGGTCTCCCACTTTTCATCCATTGTCTGTTGTACACTGAAAATGACAGCGTGCACTTGGGCTTGATGGGCCAATATGTCTTTCATTTCTATTTTATTTGTTCTGTGAGGGTCCTGTAGCTCCCTAACTGGCAATTTTACTATTTTCACTTTTAAAATTGTTATGTCTGTTGCATTTGCAAGGCTAGACCTGTTGCGCTTGACAATGCTTGTTTTGATTCTCTGTTAGATGCGGTAACTTGGAAGTCTAAGATGGGAACAAGTTAATTAACAGGGCAAGATCTTCGTTTACTTTCTGAGGATTTCTCTCGGTTTTAAAACATGGACGTGCATTACTTGTCATGAGGGTGTGAGTCGTGTAATTGGCACGTTAGTAACCGGGGACGGCTGCAGCACGACCCTCTTGTCAGTCAGCCCCATAAAACCTGGTCATTTGGCTGCAACACATTGGCTGCTTTGAGAGGGGGACACAGCGCCTCATTGTGCTGCTGTGCATTCCGACATTCAGGACGTGTCGTTGAGGCAGCGCAGCCTTTGTCGGGTGAGAAGAAATGCACCCTGCTCCTCTGAAATAACAAGCATTGGCACAGCCAATAGGTCTCGCTTTTGGGACCTTATAAGTATTTAGTTACGCAACACAATATCCTTGGTGCAACAACAACTGTTGTATGGCTAACCACTTATAAGGTCCCAAACGCGAGACCTATTGGCTATGCAAATGCTTGTCTTTTTATTTTCTGATTCTTTAGCTCATAGCTCAAGTGAAAGCTACAGACCAATGCGTTTCGGTCTTACCATAAGACCTTGATCACGATCCTAGTTTGCGCTCAACAAACAACCAGTAAAGTACTTTTTTGAAATCTCTAGGTCATTTCCTGTCAGTCTTGTTGAGCGTGTCTAAGAATTATGGGATATGTAGTCCCGTATGAGCAATTTACTTCTCCTCTCATTTGCAGTGCCAAACTATGTGCGTAATCAAAACAAAGTGATATAAAAGTGAAAAGGTGATGGTGCTCATCCGTGGCCAGGGTATATGGTTGGGGCGACAAAAATGGCTCACTCCTCCACCGCCTTGCCACTTACCCTAGGGCAAACCGTATTATTCCCGAGATTGTGGCGCAGGATGGTTCGGTGTGCTGTTCCCCAGTGGAGATGGCCCGTGCCTTTGCCTCCTACTATCACCAACTATACGAGGCTAGAACTCCAACCCTTTCTCTCGCGGACCGGCTGGAGGTTGGGGGTGGCCGCCTTCTGAGCTTAAACTCCGTTACCCAAGATGATCTGGACCGCCCCATCACCCATGAGGAGATTGGGGAAGCGATCGCCCTTATTTCCTCCAGC
The DNA here is from genome assembly GCF_964204655.1 of Triturus cristatus. Classification (NCBI taxonomy): domain Eukaryota; kingdom Metazoa; phylum Chordata; class Amphibia; order Caudata; family Salamandridae; genus Triturus; species Triturus cristatus. Next base: position 991,524,577 of record NC_140584.1, on the reverse strand, counting down.
AAGACACCGGGCCCGGATGGCCTCCCTCAAGAATATATTGTGCACTACCGGGATATTCTCACCTCCCCCCCCCCATCTTGCAGAACTGTTTCGGGAAGCTGTTGAAAAAGGCTCCTTCCCTCAGGAGACAGACATGGCCACCATTGTGGTTCTTCCTAAATCCCAGCCGCCCTCGTCACGATGTGCTGACTACCGCCCTATCTCCCTCATTAATACCGAGGTTAAACTGTTTACCACGATCCTCGCCCAGCGGCTCAAACCCCACTTGTCCACGCTGGTTCATCCTGACCAATGCGGGTTCATTCCCTCACGCGACAACCGGCATTGTCTCCGTAGACTGCAATCAGCCTTGGCCCACCGTCATCTCCTCACCCCGTATCTTGAAATTCTTCTTGTAGACTTTGAGAAGGACTTTGATTCGGTGGATTGGGGGTTTCTAGAGGATGTCCTTGGTACGATGGGACTCGGTCCCCGCTTTCGGGCCATGGTCAAGGTTCTCTATGCCCATCCTCGGGCTTGTGTCTTGGTGAACGGGGTTCTGTCAGAGCCCTTCTCGGTTTGCAGGGGAATGAGGCAGGTTTGTCCCCTTTTCCCCCTGCTCTTTGCTTTGGTGATGGAGCCCTTGGCGTCCCCGATGCCGTCATGTGAGCATGTGCCGGGATGGGAATGGCCCAGCACTGAGCCAGACAAAATCGCCCTCTATGCAGATGACGTCCTCATCTACTTAGCAGATCCTGCCCGGTCAGGCCCCCATTGTCTCCGCATTCTGCATTCCTTCGAGCGGGCCTCTGGCCTCTGGTTGAACCCTGACAAATCGGTTCTAGTTCCCCTCCACCTATCCCGTGAATGCTTCGATTGGCAATCCGATATACCTCTTTGCCGTCAATCCTTCAAATACCTGGGGATATGGATGACCTTACTCCCTGAGCTTAGCTGGGCCCTCAACATAACTCCCCTGGTGAAACGGGCCAAGGTGAACCTCCAGAAGTGGCAGTCATTGCCCCTGAACCCCATGGGGAGGGTTGCCCTCTTTAAAATGATGGTGCTTCCCCGCTTCCTCTACGTTCTTCAAAACACCCCCATGTGCTTTCCCAGGGCCTGGTTCCGCGAACTGGATAGCATGGCCAACAAGTTCCTGTGGGGGAAAGGTAGGACCCGACTGGCACTAAATGTCTGTAGGATCCCTTTGTTTGATGGGGGTCTAGGGATTACTCACCTTTATTTGTATTACCTTGCCACGCGACTTCTCTCCATACATGATTTGTTCAACGGGGGATGGTCTGACCCGGCTTACAGGCTCGAATTGGGGTAATTGGGCCTCGCCAGGGTTCAATCCAATTTGATTTCCGTTGTGGGTTTGGCAATTTGACATTCCTTGCAGTTGTGACACTTAATGAACCCTTCTGTGTTTAGCCACTGAACATTCTTTTTAGTGTTTTAGGTCTCGCCTACGCAACGCACATGCGCTGCATAGGAGACCTTTAGCAGTCGTTCTGCCTTTTTCGAAGCACATACTCGTGCTTGTGGCGGCATACACCTTGCGGGAGCGCCCAGGGGCGCACCACAAGCACGAGTATGTGCTTTGAAAAAGAGTATTCTGCTCTTCCAAGTGCTCGCGCATGTTTCTCTCCTCACCCACACGTCCTGGCCACTCACTCGCTCCGCCGTCTCCATCTCTTTTTTGCTTGCGCCTCTTTTGTTCTTGTTGTTTTGAGAATCTGGACACCCTAGATATGGGGGAGGAGAGCGCCGAAAAAGACTGGTTACCATCGCCACCAGCGCTCGAGCTGGCCCTGGCTGGGAGTCTTACACTGCCCCTCCTCATCTTCCCCCCCCCCCAAAAGAAAGTTGTAGTCCTACTGGCTGGTTTCACAAGATAGTCTTGGAATAACTATTAAGACTTTGTATGTATTGTTTTGCCAGCCTCATTTCATTGTTTACATTACATCAGATGTGTAATATTGCATTTACTCGTTTCTTTTTTGCTCGGGAACTACTGGAAGCCACAATCATTTTTAGAAACAACCGCATCTCAAAACGGGAATTCGGAAATAAAACAGGAAGCGAGTGTGCGTGCAAGGTCGTTTAGACTCGTTATTTCCCCCGGGAATCCACTCAATGGTGTGACCGCTGCCTGACGTATTTCCCACACTCCGACACCTGAAAACATTTCCCGGCCTCACCGAGAAAGGAGTCTGAATCCTTCATCTCCCTCGCAGTCCTCAATAGCCTCTTGCATCTCGGACGCTGCCACAGCTCGCTTTTTAAAAAGAGAAGCGTCTTGGTCACTGTGGCAACTCAACAGTGATGAGGAGACGTGCACGGACTACTATGGCAACCGGTGACGCGCCGGGGGAATCCTGAAGCTCTGATAATACTTCACCCTTAAAAAACTGTGCAAATATTTTGTTCTGACACGTAGAAAATGTCACGCTTCCTAGTAAACATAATGGTTGATACTAGGTTTAGCGAAAACTTGCTGTGGTCTGCTCTGTAGTTAAAATTCACTCTTCAAAGCAGTGGTTGAAGAGCATTAAAAAAAAGTAAGAGATCCTGAGTCAAAAGGCTATGGGGTCACTGAGCATTGGGGTACGGGGGAGGGATAAAGGCGTGGCTAAAAACGACAAAACATTCTGTAGCTATTTTTGGTCTTTCACCTTCAAATAACTGCATGTAAAAATAACACTCATCTTAAATGAGAAATAATTGGAAGTTAAACTAATCAATGAGAGATGCACTATTTTACTATATGAAACCTCCATTGCTTAATGCAATCACTGCAGATATCTTGGTATGTAACCAGAGAGCCAAATCAATTAATTCTGGTTGGTGCAGTGGGGAATAGCGACGTGTGTATTTAGTGTTATGAGGTCCCAGCATATGGCACACAGCACCTTGAATGTGTACGTCCTCAACAAACTAGGGGTTCTCGCACAGCTAGGCTGCTGTTAGCCATGCACAATCGTGTGCATGATGTGATAATGACTTTGGGATTTCCCTGTTGTTACCGACCACTTACTATCCACCCTGAAATTTCTGTTATGCTGCAGTGGAATTTGACACCAGAGCTGAGGTGCAGCGGAATCATTTGACAACACCAAGATCTAGTAGCGATAGACCTTCGTAGACAAGTTTACACTTTCTTGGGATTCTCACCAGGGTGGGTGTTGCTACTCTGGTGTGCACTTTCATGCCTCCAAAAATCCACAAACAAAGGCATCTAATATGCTCCTGCTACACCGCAACCTAAACTGGGTGCTCCTGGAATGCCTACTTAAGGGCCACGCTGCCTTACCAGCGATGATAGCCCAAACCAAGGAAGATTAATTGACAGTGTGCATGCCTTTGAAGAAAAGCTAAGAAAAGAAAACAAGCATTTGCAATCCAATAGGTCTCGCATTTACGCAAGTTTGAGCTATTGACATTGCAAATAACAATGCCTTTTTTGTTTTCGTTTTTAAAACATAAATAAAGGGCATTGTCATTTACAATCCCAATAGCTTAAACTCACGTAAATGCGAGACCTATTGCATTGCAAAGGCTTGTTTCCTTTGTAGTGGCTATGAACTAGACGATCTTTCAAGTTTTTGGCTCTGCGATATGTAGTGGTTGGATGTTTCCCTACAAGTTTCCGCACAGTGTTATCCAACTGTAGAATTTTCCAGTTCTTTCTTAGGATTTTGATTATCTCTTTGGATTCTTTCGAGAAATCCATGATCATCCTTATGGGTTCCAGTCCTTCAGGTTCCCTTCTCTGTTTTGGGAATAGACAGTCTTCCCTTGATCTTGCCTTTGATTTCCTCAAGCATCTTTTCACTATGCTCTATTTATACTGCCTTTGTTCAAATCTCCGGATCCTCATAAATTCACCGTAAGGTATGCTTGCGATGAGAGAGGGTTGGTGGAAACTCGTAGCTTCTAATGTGGCATTCGTAGCTGTTGTTTTTCGATGCAGAGTTGTCTGTATCTGGTTTCTGATATACACTTCAGTGTCCAGAAAAATCCCTCTTTCTCCACTGATCTCATAGGTGAATTTGAGATTTGTTACACTTGTGTTTAAGATTTTAAAGTACTTCTGGAATTCAGATTCCGTTCCATCCCAGATAACCAGCAAGTCATCTATAAAGCGAGTCCACATGACTGTTTTATTCACAAATTTGTTGGTTTGAGGATTCCATGCCACTTCCTTTTCCCACCACCCCATTGCCAGGCAGGCGTAGCTGGGGCTGAAAGAAAATTCCATCGCCGTCCCCTTGTTTTGGCGGTATATCTCCTCACCAAAAACAAAGATGTTTTGTGTCAAGCATATTGAGATCAATTCCAGTAACATCTTGTTATGGTTACTGTAGTGGAAGTTTCTATCCTGAAGGAAGAATTCATAGGCTTTCATGCCCATTTCATTCTCTATATTGGTATAGAGGGATATGACATCCATCGTGACGAGTTTATACGTCTCTTGCCAGGGTGTATTTTGTAGATTTCTTAGTGGGTCATTGGTGTCTTTTATGTACGAGTTTAATTTAGTCACATAGGGTATTAGAAAATGATCAATATAGTTAGCAATTGGCACCAGCAATGAGCCTTTGGCAGAAAGAATTGGTCTACTAGGTGTTTTTTTCGCGTCTTTGTGCAGCTTAGGTAGGAAATAAATTGTTGCTCTTATGGGAAATTGTATAGTGAGGTATTTCCTTTCTTCTTAATCAATGAGGTTCTTTAAAGACCATTCCAAAAGTTTCTTATCCAATCCCTTTTTGATGTCAATAGTTGGGTTGGTTTTTAATTTTTCATAGTATTCCAAGTCTCACAGTTGACGATGTTCTTCTGTGACATAGGCGGTGCGGTCCCAAATCACCATGTTACCGCCTTTGTTGGCGATTTTGATTTTAATTTGATTGTCCCTGGTGAGGTTCTCCAGCGCTTCTCTCTCTCTAACTTAGTTAAGTTGTCCGCATACTTAGATCTTTTTAATGTGTATATGTCTTGAACCACTGCTTCTTGAAATAAAACCACATTATTACCTGGTGCAAGTTGGGGTAGAATTTTGACTTGAGTGTCTTTCCACTTAGTTCTGCCCCCATTTGTGTGCATGCTGATTGGTTTTCCACATTCAGATTTAACAGGATTAGGAAATTGTCTGACTCTTTTGCTGACAAACTTGATACTGGTTGTGTAATGGATTTAGTATGTTCCCGCATTTCCTGATTCCCACTAAAAACCTTTGTAAGCTTAATTTTTCTGATATATTTGTACAAATCAATCCTTAACTGTGCCAGATCCATCTGTTGTGTTGGACAGAAATGTATACCATGTTTGAGTAGCGATGTTTCTGCATCCGTCGCTGTTCTCATCGAGAGATTTACCACTTGTAGTTCATCTGTTGGGTCTAATGATTTTTCCTTTGCCGCATGCTACTCGTTGTGGTTCCTATCTTCTCTGAGATCTCATTTGCCTCTCTTTCCTCTTCTCTTTGATTTTTTGGGGGCCATTGATGCCCTCTTCCTCTTACATTTACATTTGTGCTGAAATTCGATCCGTTTAAGCAACAAGACAAAATGAACAGTGCAAGGGGTGTCTCTAGCAGCTTCTCCTCTTTAACATCGACGGACGCAAGCGAAGGGGAACCGGAAACATCAGCAAATACTACTAAACGTACTTTTTTAGGGGACATGCTCCTCGTGTTGCAACAGAGGCAATGGGAACATAATCGAGTGAGTCAACAGCACTAAAGGGGGAGAGGAAGAGGGTGTCAGTACTTTACTGGCTATTTGTTGAGCGCGAACTAGGATCGTGATCAAGGTCTTAGGGTAAGACCGAAACGCGCTGGTCTGTAGCTTTCACTTGAGCTATGAGCTAAAGAATCAGAAAATAAAAAGAAAAACTACAATACATCTACAGGAGTGCGACCCTGTTTTCCTCCTGCCTGGGAGAAGGTGTGTTTGATGATTTATATATATATATATATATATATATATATATATATATATTACCTACTGGCGGTCGCCAGTAGGTAGTTATAGTTAGGACCACGTTTCCATAGGAAATCCGCAACATTCTATTTTGAATAACTTTGGCGCCGGTTGACGAATCCTCGCGAATTTTTCAAAATAGGTGGGGCGCTACGCTCCGCTACTACCCTGAAAGTCTCGGGGGGATTCGTCAAGCGGGGGCTGAGATAAAAGGGGGGTCCCAAAACGCGTTTTTCCCATGCATTTTTCCATAGGACCTTTAGACACAGCTACAGCCCGAACGGCTGAACAGAATTACTTGAAATTTGGCAGAGAGGTAGTCCTCAGGTCAAGGAAGTGCCTTTTGTAGGTTTGGTGTAAATCTGTTCAGTAGATTCTGAGAAAATAGCCTTTAAATCAATATATATATCTGAGCCAGCTTACGGTGCGCTTACGGTGCGCTTACCGTACGCGTACGGTGGCGTGCGCGAGCGCGATTCTGATTGGCCCTTAGATCTTAGTAAACATTCGAATCGGTCGAAAACAGGAAGCGGCAGCCGCCATTTTCTCTCTCGCACTCTGAGGGGGGAGCTGATAAACAAATGCCAAAAACATATAAAGGGGCTGTTTAGACAGCGCCCATGCACATAACCATGTTAGTTGAGTCTTCAAAGATCCCCCAAGGCAAAAAACGGTAATTTTTTATTTTTCGAAAATTTCGCCGATTACGCTTACCGTACGCTTACCGTACGCGTACGGTAAATAATAATTAAAAAAAAAAAACCCCACTCTCTCCACCCCGTGTGCAAATGGTGGCCGAAGGCCACCATTTGTGCATGGCATATAAGAGCACAGCATTTCCCCCAAAAATTTCAACAGATTACCTATCACAAGGAAGCGCATAATATGTCCTCCATGTGCGCACGGTGCGTACATGGCCCATCTAGCGTAACGTGGGCACGCGGTGCGCGTAGCGCACAGCGTGCCCACCGCGCGTGCACGGCACTAACTGCGTAAAGTGGGCGCGCGGTGCGCGAAGCGCACCGCGTGCTCACTGTGCGCGCACGGTGCGCGAAGCGCACCGTGCGCGCATGGAACGAACTGCGTTAAGTGGGCGCGCACGCCACGAATGGCGTAAAGTAACTTAGCATTTAAAAAACCGTACAAATTCACTGAAAATACCATAGGTTTCACACACGTTATAGTTAGGAATTAGCATTTAAAAAACCTTGCAAATTCACTGAAAAAACCATAGGTTTCACACATGTTATAGTTAGCGGAAATTTTACTGATAAAAAACCAATGAAATTCCCCCGTTATAGTTAGTGCAGGAAACTATAACTCACGCGACTGCAATAAAAATATTTGTAATATATGTATAGCTAAAAATTTATGGAAGAAGACATGGGCAAATAAGTGTCTAAATACAGTATTAGCATCAGCAGAGGATTGCGGTCGCGTGAGTTATAGTTTCCTGCACTAACTATAACGGGGGAATTTCATTGGTTTTTTATCAGTAAAATTTCCGCTAACTATAACATGTGTGAAACCTATGGTTTTTTCAGTGAATATATATATATATATATATATATATATATATATATATATAGTTCCACAAGTTGCCCCTAGAGCAAGGATGCACTCGAACAGCAGCTTGCTTGTGAAAACCTTTATTTCAACAAAAACTGCAACCTGCATTCCAATTAAAGTTCCAGCCTGATGCATTTCAGAGCTCCTTGCTCCTTTCTCAAAGGCTCAACACTGAGTTTCACAAGCTGACACACCTTTGAATAATTAATCCCCCGCCCTCTAATGAGCATTGCCTTCTGGGATCTGTAGTGTGTGCCAAAAAATACCTGCCCAAATGGGTGCTGTGTCTCTCAGGTTGTTGCAGATTTTCAGCCCTCCAATGGGCCTCAGAGTGCAAGTTTGTTTTTCAATTTAAAATGCTGCTGTTCCACTTGAAGGTTCTGGCATGATTCCAACCTCGTGGCCCCCTTAAATGTCAGGGTGGTGCAATCCTCCACGGCTGGGCTGTGTTGCAGAGAAGTGTTCAGAGGCCACACCCCTTTTTACACCTCTCAGCAACGCAGCTCTGTGGCGCTTGCTGGAGGTACCTAGTGGGCTAGTTGGACCCGAGGGACCCTCGGGATTCAAGGGGACTTATTTTCCCAACTTAAAACGGCCACAGGGCGTGTTTACACAGTGGTGAAGGGAGGGGACGGGGTCTGAGGTGATGTGTGCAAACACGCCCTGTGGCGCGTTTTAAGTTGGGCATATAATTCCCCTTCAATCCTGAGGGCCCCTGGGGGCCAACTAGCCCACCAGGTGCTTCCAATAAGCGCCACTGCGCTGCGTTGCAGAGAGGTGGCCCAGGCCATGCCCCTTTTTACACCTCTCTGCAACGCAGCTCTGTGGCCCTTACTGGAGGTACCTAGTGGGCTAGTTGGACCCTAGGGACCATCAGGATTCAAGGGGACTTAATCTCCCAACTTAAAACGGCCACAGGGCGTGTTTACACAGTGGTGAAAGGAGGGGACGGGGCCTGAGGTGACGTGTGCAAACACGCCCTGTGGCGTGTTTTAAGTTGGGGAAATAATTCCCCTTCAATTATGAGGGCCCCTGGGAGCCAACTAGCCCACTAGGTGCTTCCAGTAAGCGCCACTGCGCTGCGTTGCAGAGAGGTGGTCCAGGCCGTGCCCCTTTTTACACCTCTCAGCAACGCAGCTCAGTGGCGCTTACTGGAGATACCTGGTGGGCTAGTTGGACCCAGGGGATACTCAGGATTCAAGGGGACTTTATCCTGCAAATTAAAACGGCCACAGGGCGTGTTTGCACACATGTCACCTCAGGCCCCCCCTCCCTTCACCAGTGTGCAAACGTGCCCTGTGGCACGTTTTAAGAGGTAGTTTTAATCCCCCTGCCCTATTATGTACTAGGGTCTTACAGAGGAGGTCATGGTAATCACAGGGGTACCCCAACGCATAGTGTTCCCTAGTGTACGCAGGGGTTTTCACTGTATTCCAAGTGTCCTTTAGCATAGCACCGGCTCTAGGCCTGGTTAGTCACATTCAGTTACCACCAGTATCCATCTGAAAAAGTTGTGGGCACAGGAGGACTTTCCGCACCTCTGTTGGTTCTTTCTGTACATCTCTTCTTCTTCCTGCACTTTTCTTCGTCTTTGTGGACTTCTGTTGCTTTTGTTGCTTCTTTCTGCATTTCTTTTTTTTCCTTTCTGTGCGTTGTTTCTTCTTTCATCACATGTCCTACCACTGTAGGCATAGTTACAAACTAGCATTTAAAAAACCTTTGAAATTCACTCAAAAAATCATGGGTTTCAGGCACGTTATAGTTAGAAATTAGCATTTAAAAAACCTTAGAAATTCACTGAAAAAACCATAGGTTTCAGGTACGTTATAGTTAGAAAATTGCATTAAAAAAACCTTTGAAATTCACTGAAAAAAACATAGGTTTTAGGGAAAGTTAAAGTTAGTTGGACATTTCACTCGTATAAAACCATAGAAATTCCCCCCTTATAGTTAGTTCAGCTAACTACAACTCACGCCCCTGCAATGCACTGCTGATGACGTCACATATTACATCACTCATGACATGGTTAGTGACATCACTGATGAATGAGGGATCGGAAGTTTTGCAACCCGCCACCCATGACACTGCTGAACTGAGATGCTGCTGCAAGATTGCAGTCCGAGACTTCTTGGGTAGGCGAAGGAATTTGCCTTATGTATTCAGCCTTGGTTTTGGTGTCTGGCTGGCTGGAAGCAGGGGACCCGATGTCGTTTGTTGCCAGTAACCTCGCTGTACTCTTCAGTTACGAAGAGCCTATTTTGGAAATCCTTCAGTTGGCTCAGCAATGAACTTTGGCATTTGAAGAAGGCGCACAGCCGAAACCGGTCATGCCGTCCAGTTCTCCTGAATAAACGACCATGAAAACCCCGCTTGTGTCCTCTGTCTGCTCTTTGGAGGAGGTATTTTGTGATATTTGGCGTGCTGCCCGTGGCGCGCAACAGAGGACCCTTCCGTTATGAGGTCGCAAACTACATGGGCAAAACTCAATTTCTCTGCCGAGGGATCGGATGTTTTGCAAACCGCCACTCATGACACTACTGAACTGAGATGCTGCTGCAAGATTGCAGTCGGAGACTTCTTGGGTAGGTGCAGGAATTTGCCTCACGTCTTCAGCCTTGGTTGTGGTGTCCGGCTGGCTGGAAGTAGGGGACCCGAGGTCGTTTGTTGCCAGTAACCTCTCTGTGCTCAACTCCTGCTACACTGCTACTTACTATCACACTGCATTGTGGGGCATGCAGTCTGAATATTTGGCTGCTGTTGTGCTCTGCAGACTATAAGTGGCGCAGTTGAGCCCTTCACTATTCAGTTAGGAGGAGCCTATTTTGGAAATCCTTCAGTTGGCTCAGCAATGAACTTTGGCATTTGAAGAAGGCGCACAGCCGAAACGGGTCATGCAGTCCAGTTCTCCTGAATAAATGAGCTTGAAAACCCTGCTTGTGTCCTCTGTCTGCTATTTGGAGGAGGTGTTTTGTGATATTTGGCATGCTGCCCGTGGCACGCAACAGAGGAGCCTTCCGTTGTGAGGTCGCAAACTACATGGGCAAAACTCAATTGTTCTGCCGAGGAATCGGATGTTTTGCGACCTGCCACCCATGACACTGCTGAACTGAGATGCTGCTGCAAGATTGCTGTCCGAGACTTCTTGGGTAGGTGCAGGAATTTGCCTCACGTCTTCAGCCTTGGTTTTGGTGTCTGGCTGGCTGGAAGTAGGGGACCCGAGGTCATTTGTTGCCAGTAACCTCGCTGCTCAACTCCTGCTACACTGGTACTTACTATCACACTGCATTGTGGGGCATGCAGTCTGAGCATTTGGCTGCTGTTGTGCTCTGCGGACTACAAGTGGCGCAGGTGAGCTCTTCACTATTCAGTTAGGAGGAGCCTATTTTGGAAATCCTTCAGTTGGCTCAGCAATGAACTTTGGCATTTGAAGAAGGCGCACAGCCGAAACGGGTCATGCTGTCCAGTTCTCCTGAATAAATGAGCTTGAAAACCCTGCTTGTGTCCTCTGTCTGCTATTTGGAGGAGGTGTTTTGTGATATTTGGCATGCTGCCCGTGGCACACAACAGAGGACCCTTCCGTTGTGAGGTCGCAAACTACATGGGCAAAACTCAATTGTTCTGCCGAGGAATCGGATGTTTTGCGACCTGCCACCCATGACACTGCTGAACTGAGATGCTGCTGCAAGATTACAGTCCGAGACTTCTTGGGTAGGCGCAGGAATTTGCCTCATGTCTTCAGCCTTGGTTTTGGTGTCTGGCTGGCTGGAAGTAGGGGACCCAAGGTCATTTGTTGCCAGTAACCTCGCTGTGCTCAACTCCTGCTACACTGGTACTTACTATCACACTGCATTGTGGGGCATGCAGTCTGAACATTTGGCTGCTGTTGTGCTCTGCGGACTACAAGTGGCGCAGGTGAGCCCTTCACTATTCAGTTAGGAGGAGCCTATTTTGGAAATCCTTCAGTTGGCTCAGCAATGAACTTTGGCATTTGAAGAAGGCGCACAGCCGAAACGGGTCATGCAGTCCAGTTCTCCTGAATAAATGAGCTTGAAAACCCTGCTTGTGTCCTCTGTCTGCTATTTGGAGGAGGTGTTTTGTGATATTTGGCATGCTGCCCGTGGCACGCAACAGAGGAGCCTTCCGTTGTGAGGTCGCAAACTACATGGGCAAAACTCAATTGTTCTGCCGAGGAATCGGATGTTTTGCGACCTGCCACCCATGACACTGCTGAACTGAGATGCTGCTGCAAGATTGCTGTCCGAGACTTCTTGGGTAGGTGCAGGAATTTGCCTCACGTCTTCAGCCTTGGTTTTGGTGTCTGGCTGGCTGGAAGTAGGGGACCCGAGGTCATTTGTTGCCAGTAACCTCGCTGCTCAACTCCTGCTACACTGGTACTTACTATCACACTGCATTGTGGGGCATGCAGTCTGAACATTTGGCTGCTGTTGTGCTCTGCGGACTACAAGTGGTGCATGTGAGCCCCTCACTATTCAGTTAGGAGGAGCCTATTTTGTTCAGTTGGCTCAGCAATGAACTTTAGCATTTGAAGAAGGCGCACAGCCGAAACCGGTCATGCAGTCCAGTTCTCCTGAATAAACGACCATGAAAACCCCGCTTTTGTCCTCTGTCTGCTCTTTGGAGGAGGTGTTTTGTGACATATATATATATATATATACACACATACATACATATATATGTATATATACATACATACATACATAGATATATATTGATAAACATATATATATTGATATGTAATTTTACATAAGATTTTCACATGTGGAATAGCATTTGAAGAGAATATTTATTCAGTATCAGAGAGAAGCTAGCCAAAAGACTGTTTCGGGTTAGAAACAGAATGAATGAAGGAATTTTATGATTTAACTGATTAAAAAATGTATACTTTTATGAAGCATGTTATGTCTAATGTTTATATCAAGGTGCAGTAGAAGTCATGCCCACAAGGAGAATTAGGAAAGTATTCCAAGAAGAGTATCACTAGAGAAACAACGAAGGGCACATGACTCTAGAGGCAGGCTCTGTTTCTCTCCTATTCCCCTTCCCTGTTCCTGGTGGGGAGTTCGGGATAGTAATTCATTCTGAGCATGAGTACCATTGAGTTGGGCAACAATGAACATCTGTTATTCAGCGCAAAGATGTCCCTGTGGGGGTGAACGTGCGCTTTACAAATACTCATGTTATGCTATGTAATTTTATGTATCCAGTAGGCAGGAATTGGGTTAGTGCATCTGCTCCTTTGAAATCCTACCACAAAGGTTAGTCCTTGTCTAACAGATTGAAGTGCCAGAAAATGTACCCCACCTGAGCAAGATGGCAGAGTGTTTAGATGTCAATGGCTTAACAACCCTTACAATACATACAATAGAGGAAAATAAATGTGTGAGAGAAGAAATCAAAAGATTTCATATAGATTCACAGCAGCTCATGCAGAGGCGGAATGATTTAACCTCGGAAGCTCCCCCTCACACTAGTGGGTTAAAAGGCAAGACTTCCTTTTGCCTTAAGCGTAAGCGTAACCACTGATAAATTGCGGTTAAAATGGAAAGGTATAGACAAAGCAGCAATTATGGGATCTTTGTTAGGGGAAAATCAGCAGTGCATAGATCTCTGCCTAGATCAAACAACTAGTGGCCAGTTAATCATAACACATTTTAGTAAAATATGTGCCACAGTTAGGACTATGCGGACGATCCAAGCCCCTCAGAGCCCTAAAGATCCCAGGTGGTTTGACCACAGCTGTTCCGTGGCAAACAGGAACCTACGTAAGATACTTACAGAAATTCCTAGAGTTGGAGCAAAAGTAAGTGCGGCAAGGAAGGCTTACAAACTAGCCCTAGAGAAAAGGAGATCTACGCTCCTGGGCGAACGTTGGGAAGCATTGGCCCTGACCGCAGGAAGGAAATTGAGTAATTTATTCTGGCCAGCAGTAAAAGAACTCCGGAACATGGGCCAACAATTTACCCCAATTAGCTGTACTATTTCTGCTAGTTCCTGGGAACTACATTTCTCTAAAATTTACGCCGCCCCGGTGAAAGACCCAATTACTAACATCCCTGTAACTTCTGCCAATTTAAAGATAACTATAGGAGAAGTTGAGGAGGCAATCGCCCAGAGCCTTGGCAATAAGGCCCCTGGCCCAGATGGGCTTCCGATAGATCTCATCAAATGGCAACCTGATTTTGGGCACCCATATTGGTGAATGTTTTTAATAGTCTGCCCGAATCAACAATGCCTGATCCATGGAGTACTAGCACAATAGTCCCAATCTACAAGAAAGGGGATAGGTCTGATCCTATAAATTACAGGCCAATCTCATTGCTAGACAATACACTGAAAATATTAGGCCGTGTCATTTACAATAGATTAATTATATGGACAGAGGAAACTGGGATATTATCCCCCTGTCAATTAGGATTCAGATCAAGGGTTGGCACAGTGGAACAATGCCTCAATCTTAAATTAATTATTGATAAATACAACATTGCCCGCTCTGCACCTATTTATTTAGCTTTTATGGATTTGTCATCCGCCTTTGATTTGGTTAACCGGTCCAAACTTTGGACTATTTTATTAGAGTACGGATTGGATATCTCCCTGGTCCACTTCTTAGCTTTTTTACACACGGACCTAAAGTCCAGAGTGAGAATAGGCGTAGGCGGGGAACTGTCTGGACCCATTGAAATTGGAAGAGGAGTTAGACAGGGGTGCGTTCTAGCACCCCTGCTCTTTATTATTTACATAAATGGGCTTAGTAGTTACCTCGCAAAGTTTAAACCAGACGTACCCTTAATAAATGGTAAGCCCATACCCACTCTTCTGTACGCAGACGATGCGGTGTTAATGGGGCGCACGCCTAACTCGCTCTGTTCTTTGGTTCTCAATTTTACCACATTTATGGATGACCTGGACTTACGAGTCAATTTCAAAAAATCTTTTATAATGGCATGTGGTCCAGGCAAACGACGACTGAGTCCCATACAGGTCGGGGGAGAAAAACTTATCGCAACCAATACCTTTCCGTACCTGGGCGTGACCTTTGCTGCGAATGGCTCGTGGTCTGGGCATTTGGCCCAGGCCACGAGCAAATTCTCAAAGGCCACAAATTCGATTTTAAGTATTCCTAAACCAAAGAGATCGCGATTGCTAAGATTTTTAAACTTCAATGTGTCCCAGTGGCAACTTATGGAGCAGAAGTTTGGGGCATTGGGAACAGCATCTCTATTCAACGAGTAGAGAATCGGTTCTGTAGGAGACTATTAAATGTGCCAATCTTTACATCTAATTTTATTACACATTATGAATTAAACTTAAATTTTATCTCAGGTTTCGTCAGTTCCCGACCAGTGCTATTTTGGCACTCGGTCTGGATGAACAAATCAGCGTGACTTACGCAAGAGATATTAACCGATTGTCTAAGCTGTGATAGGGGGCTGAAGATCTTGTGGATTTCTTATATACACACAAATTTGCGAGAAATAGGCATGGACAATATTTTTATTAATCCCACCCATGCCAGCAAAATTAAGAAATCCGAATTAAAAGAGGCATTAAGTGTACTGTACTCCCAAAAGAGACTCGGGAGGGAATTAGAGAAACCTACAGTTACGAGGTACATGGAAATAGCAGTACCCAGATACCCCCTCGCATTATATTTAACACTAAAACTGACAAATTGGGAAAGAAGTCTTTTATGTCGTTTGAGGGCTGGAACTATTAGGTATCTGTTAAATTTCCTTCTGGGCTATCAGGAAAGTGCGACTATGATGAGCTGTCCCTGCAACGGGCAAAGCAAAGAAAGTGATTTGCACTTCTTTTTTCTCTGCAATTTTTACTCAATGTTCACAAAACGGTTTTTAATTTCCTATTTTAAAAAATTCAGACCAATTAGTTTGATCAAATCTTATCAGGCACTGTTAACACTTGGAAATGAGGAAATAATTTTACGTGTTTGTAGTTTTTTAAAGATTGCTGTTCATGCGCGCAGAACGATGGAAATGTAAATAATGATGTTTTTTAATCTGCATGTTTTTATTGGGAAATTTGACTTCTCTCATGTGATATAAGATGTGCTTTTATGAGTTGTTACAATTCGAATAAAGATTCTTTGAACTTGGCAAGACTTCCTCCACTTCAACATAAGAAATCTCAACTCAGATGAGTCATTCCTTATCGCCCATTATTCCTTTGCTTCTCCAGAACGTTTTAATGGGGATCCCCACAAAGCACAGTTTTTCCAGACTCAATGTTCTCTACACTTCCGCTGTAGACCAATCATTTTTGTAGAGGACCAGTCAAAGGTAGCCTTTGTATTGTCTTGAGTGGTGACGCAGCAGCCTGGTCCATGCCCCTAGTATCTCAAAATGACTCAATGTTATATGACTTCAAAAATGTAAGACAACATTTCTATCGATTTTTGATTATAGGTCAGTGCTCAATCTTAAACAAGGCAATCGAGATTTGATTTCTTATATAGCTCAGTTCAATAAACTGATCGTGGCAAATGAATGGCCAGAAGCAAAGAGAGCTGGTGTATTTTATTGGGATCTTTGAGAAGTCTTAAAATATGCCCTCGCTCAGATACCAGATAGACCCACAAAGTTGTCAAACCTAATCAATCTCGTTTTAGAAATCAACCAGCATCTTTATGAACAAAAGACTGAACGAAAAAGAGAAGTTTGCCTGCTTCCCCTGCATTTCGATAGAAGTAAAGTAGAAACAACTAAAATTCCTGAATCAAACTCATTACAAGAACCAATACAAATAGACAGGGTGAGGGGCCCACTTTCCAAGGAATAAAAAGAATAGAGAAGATTGCCTAATCTGTGCATGTATTGCGGTCAAGCTGGACATTTTGTGAAATATGGTTCAAAGGAGCCAAAATTTAACAAAACAGTAAAAGAGAAACTCCATCTGTGAAAAAGGTTGCCCTGATGGAAGCTCAAGAAAAGACAAACCCAGAAAAACAATAGATCGCTAACGCTGTGAAATCCATGTCTATCTTACAGTTTCCTGTAAAATGAAGTTCAGAGAGATGCAACTCCGAGAAGTTTGTGTTATGATAGAATCTGGAGCCACCAGAACCTTTTGTGATATCAGATATGCAAAAAAGATTGGTATATGTTTTGTCAAAAAGAAGATAATTGTAGCTGTGCATGCAGTGGATAGCACCAACCTATCTTCTGGTCCAAACACTGTTACAAAGCTCTGGAAAAAGAACCTAGAGTTTCTAAAGCCCAGATTCTAGTCACAAAATTGAACATGGTTGTTCAGTTGAAAAGGCTGTGATTCCCCTAGAGTATGAAGACTTGGCTACAGTATTCAACAAGACCAAAGTAGAAAAGCTGCCTCTCCGCAGAGCATATGACTGCAAGATAGAATTGTAACCAGGAGCAAATTTAGCTTGCAGTAGAATTTATGCTTTCACTGAAAAAGAGAATAAATTCTTAAATGAGTATTTAGAACAATATTAAGCTAATGGATTAATTTGCCTCTCTCAGTCGCCAGTCCCCTCACCTCTTTTTTTCATCCACCAGAAGAATGGAGAACTGAGAACTTGTATCGACCACTGAGCCTCGAATCTTGTGATACTTAAGAATCGATACCCTCTACCGCTGATCTCTGTACTCTTAGATCAGGTAAAAGAGGCTAAGGTCTACACAAATTTGAACATCCATGGTGCTTTCCACTTAATTTGAGTTGCTGATTGAAATGAGTGGAAGACTGCCTTCCACACTACATTTGGATCATACGAATATCAGGTGATGCCTTACAGATTATTCAATGCCCCAACCACCTTCCAGTACTATTTTCATAGTGTTCTGGGAGAATTTTAAGGCAGAGTCGCAGTGGTCTATATTGATGACATCTTAATCTTCTCCAAGGATCCTTAAGAACATGTGCAACATGTGAGAGCCATCCTCAAGCGTTTATTGGAGAATAACTTGTATGTCTAGATAGAGAACTCTGCATTTCATGTAAAATGAGTAGCATTTCCTGGATTCATCCTTTTTGCTAAAGGAATTTGAACAGACCTAAACAAGATCCAAACTATTTTCAACTAGCCATCCCCCAAAAACATAAAAGAAAAAAGAAGTCCAAAGTTTTATTGAATTTGCAAAATGTTTTTGGCACCTCAAAAAGGAATTCTCAAAGAGAATTGTTCCGATAATCAGACTTCTGAAGTAAGGAATACAATTTAATTGGAAACAAAGCTAAAGAGGCCCTCAAGTTTCCAAAAGAATCCTTCCCCTCTGCACCTGTTCTTCTTTATCCTAATCCAGCAGAGCCGTTTTATGTCATAGCAGATGCTTCAGAACAAGCTATTGGTGGAGTTTTATCTCAGAGACACAGGAGCACTGTTCAGCTACATCCTCTGGCCTTTCGATCTCGGATATTAACTCCTCCAGAAATTAACTACTCTATCGCAAATAAAGAGTTGTTGGCTTTCAAAGACACCGTTCAGGAGTGGCAGCTCGTTATATAGTGATGGTTTACACAAACCACAAAAATCTCCAGTTCCTGAAATCTGCCTGAACTCTAACACCGAGACAATTGAGGTGGTCATTATACTTTGCAGACTTCAATTTTACTATCACTTATCGACCTGGCTCAGCGCATGGAAAGGTAGACACTCTTTTGAGAATGGACATTCAACCAAAGACTGATACTGAAGAAGAGACTCACACGATTCCAGCTAAGAAATTATTTGTGCTTTGCTGTACCCCAATAAAAGGTTCAAGAGTCATTATCAATGAGTGAAATGGATGAGTGGAAAGAAAAATCGTGGAGTACTTCCCTTATTTCAGAGAAGCATTATACTTATCCATGAAGAATTGCAAGGATTGGCTTTACAGACGTATCATGATGACCAATTGGCTGGTCACAAAGGCGTTCTGAAAACTACAGATCTGTTTAAAAAAATGTTTTCAGTGTCTTTCAATGAATCCTCAAATAAGACAATATGCACAAACTTGTGATAAATGTAAAAGGGAAAGACTAGTCGACAAGCTCCAGAAGGAGAACTCAAACCACTCCCTACTGCCCCATACCCGTGGCACACAGTAACAATGGATCTAATTGTTGATATACCCTCAAGTCAGGGTTTTGATACCATCTTGGTGTTTATGGACACCTTCACTAAAATGAGTCATTTCATTCCTCTTAAAAGAATTCCAACAGCACCTCAGTTAGCCCAACTCTTTGCACAACACAATGTCAGGGCACATAGTATTCCGGTGGTTGTAATTTCCAATCGAGGGACCCAATTTAATTCACATTTCTGAAAGGCTTTCATGAAGAGACTTGGAGATGATTCTAGATACTCCACTAGTTATCACCCAGAGACCAGCGGTCAAACAGAAAGAGTAAACCAAGAACTTGAGCAGTACTTGCATTTATATCTTTTAGACCCAGAAGGGGAATGACCTGATTTAATCTGGATTGTAGAATATGCATATAATAATACAATTCATGCCTCTACTGGTTAATCCATGCTGTATTTGAATTCTGGCAGGCACCCAAACATTCTAAATTGAAACTCAGTTTACTTAGTTCCAGCAATAGATGATTTCAGTTGTAGAATTCAGAAGGCTTACCAGTCTGCTAAAGAACGCTTATCTAAAGCTACAGCCTTCTATAAAGAACATTCTGATAAAAAAAGAAGAAAGAATCTAAATTATACTAAGGGGCACAACATCTGGTTGGCCACTAGACATCTGCAATTGAAGAGAAACAAAATATTTCAACTTAGATTTTCAGGTCCCTTCAGGATTAACAAAATAATAAATTCAGTGACAGTAAAACTGAAACAAAACCCAGATAAAGATACATCCAGTATTCTATGTTATTCTGTTAAAAAAGAATCCCCAAAACTAAAGAGTGACCGTTCCTCTAGATCCAATTATGCTGGGTTGAGAATTAGAAAATGAAATCAGCAGAATCCTAGATTTAAAACTTAAGAAAGGGATGTAATTCTACTTACTTGAATAGGAAGTTCTTTATCCAAGATTAGTGAAAAGCTTTCATCACACATTCCCAAACAAACCGTTTTGGAAGAACTATCCTTTGGTGGAGGGTACTGTCAGGAACACAGCAGCCAGCCTTATAAATTCCCCATCTGCATTAAAGCAGAAGTATAGATCATCCTGTATCATCGCAGGATTTCACGTAAATCACATTTGATGATGATGCTGTTCATAATGTGGGGGTCCACTCGCATAGAGAAAACTCAAAATGGTGACAGCCAGCAATTATCCTAGTCTTTTTCCCTTTGCCTCGCGCTTATTCCTTCAACCTGCATGTTCTTCTTTGACTACGCACTTCAACTGTCTCTAACTGAAGAGTCTAGTGTTTCTCGAGCACACTCGCTGTCAGGAAATATTTTGAACTTGTGATTCCGAATTTCTGGGCTCCACCCAGGAAAGGTAGGCATGAACACCAGGGGCATTCCCCATTTTCAGAGATTAGTGTTCCAGTCAGACGTTGCAGTTTATTTGAGGAGAATTTCAGTGAATAGTGTTCCAGTCAGACATTGCAGTTTACCAGATGAGAATTTTCAGTACGCTTCAGTGACTAAGACAATGACAGTAAGAAATTATGAAAAGGGATAACAGAAACACAACTATTGATTGCTAAACACAATACCTCACCAAGGAAGAAATTTAACCTGAGCAGTCATACTTGTTTCTTCTAAAGCCTATGCATTAGTTTAAAATTTTGGGGTGCCAATTCTCATTACGAAGAGGTTGATCAAGGACATTCAAAAGAGACTACATATATTGATATATAATTTTACATAGGATTTTCAAATGTGGAATAGCAAAGTTTGAAGAAAATATTTATTCAGTAACATAGAGGAGCTAGCCAAAAGAGTGTTTCAAGTTAGAAACATAACTGAATGAATGAATTTTATAATTGAACTGTTGAAAGAATTTAGACTTTTATAAAGCTTGTTTTGTCCAATGTTTTTATCTAGGTGCAGAAGAACTTCTTTGCTTTGAAGTGCTAGTTACTCTGAGGACATCTTAAGCAGTAACATTTACATGGCCTACTTTTAAATACTATGCACCCTGCCTTAATGGGCAGTAAGGCTTACTTAGGGATGACTTAGAAATATTTACAAGGAGAGTTTTAGGCCTTTTGAAAGGGGTAATTTTGACAGGTCGTTTTTGCAGCATAAACCTGGACAGCCAAGCTACTGTTGGTAGGCCTGCAGTCACGTTAGCATTGTTACTGCAGTAGATGGTACAATGGGGGCTGCAGCCCACTGGTAACATTTAACTTACAGGCCCTGGATACACTTTGGCACCATATAGTGGGCATCTATAGGTAAGTTAAATATGCTATTTAGGTGTATATCAATTTCATCATGTTGAAAGGAGGAGGACAATCACCACTGGTTTGAAGTGGCAAAGCGCGATGGGCAACAAAAATTGGGTTCAGCAAAAACGGTGAAAAAAATATCTGAAAGGACCCTGTAGAAAGGGCAGCTTTCCAAAACTCACTATTATTGTTTAACAATTTTTTTTTAAATTAATATCTTTTTATTAATCAATAAATCATTATTTATTAATTCCTCATGCCCACAGCCTTACCATTAACTCAGAAACTTTATATTTACTACATGTGATTTTAGTGCTCTGTAAATCCAAATAAGTTTCTCCACTGAATTTTTCTTCATGCATTTTACTATTCTATATTTCCACCTGCAAAAAATTTGCCAGTAGAAACACTTGTTATCCTACGGAGTTAAATGAACACGTAAAACCATGCAGTAGTTTTGCTTTGTCTGACTCGTAATCAAGTCCATTGTGCTGAATGAAGCCGACAGTCTGACCAAGAAGACCAGAGCAATGCTCAGTTGAGTTACAGCTGCAATTTGGACTCTTACAATAACTGACTTAGGCCAGTGGATTGAGGACCTTGATATCCAACTGTCCATAATTGGAATGAGAAGCCACAGAATTTCCAAAGGTCAAGGATTTACAGAGGTGTATTCTAGTATTTGAAGTATTGTGGACCTGAATCTTTACCAATTTGCCCTCTACCATCAGAGACCTCAGCCCATGTCTTCCCATTTCCAGACCAAAAAAGGCAAAGAGGTTTTTTACTCTTCACTCAAGTCCTGTTGTCCGTAGCTGGTGACTATGATTGCGTTCTCCGTAGTTGGTCACTCGGATTGCAGAAGTGTGTCAGCCCTGTTCTCCGTAATTGGTCACCCGGCTTGCAGAAGTGTTTCAATGGTCTCTCTAGGTCTTATTGCTATAGAGTTACATGTATTGAATCCCAGTCCTTACTACTTCAGCATGTGTGAATGCCTCTGATGCAGCGGGTGCCATCACAAGCTACAAATCTAGATGTAGAAAGCAATTCGGACGAAGGGGTACCTGCAATTTGGTAACCCTGGGAGCTTTGTTGTTGGTGTTAGCTCTATACCAGCATCCAACCTCTCTCCACTGACTCAACATTGCATGTCCTCCCATGAACTATGCCCTGTACACTGAACATTCCCTCAAGTAACCCATCCTTGTTACCTCCTTACCTGAACAGAGAGAGACAGTGGTGTACTTGCCCATAGCAACTTTCAGAACTTTTTGGCTCCAATTCTACTCTGGATACTCGTTTTTAGGTCTCGCCTAGGAAGACCATGCACTGTCTCATTCAAGGCATGCTGTATCTACTCTATGGGCTTTGAGCACGCTCATCATTTCTCATCTGTTTGTTTTTGTGCAGTTCTTAAAACCTTGCTTTTCAGTGGTGCACTGGTTGCATTGTATTTATCCCTCCTTTTGGGGTTTGGATCACTCCCATGGTGACTGGCCCCGTTACATGCACTCGTTCCCTCATATTTTTATTATGTTATCTGCTGCGCACAATTTATTTATTTGTTCTCGCTCGTGTTTTGAGAATGGGGTGTTTTTGTACTTTTCAAGTGAAATGGGCTCAACTAAAGGCATTTACAGTTTCCAACTGGAAGGTAGCATGTGTATACAGTTTGCTTAATTATATGTTTGTGGAGCCCACTCTGCTTTTGTTTTAGCAGCACGGAACCTGCTTCACAGATGCTGCACTTGTGGTTTCATATTCATTTTTTTTAACCATGTTACCCAGGTTTTTTCTTACCACGGCAATTCCATTCCTTCATGGGTAAGCCTGAGAGCCTGATTAATTAAGCCTGTAGGCGCGGTCAGTGGCTACCATTTGACATTCAGTGAGTGAGATTTAATATAATGTGCATGCACTTGCTTTCTGGGGGCCTCTGGGGATGGGGCGGTGCTGTACAGAGAACAGCGCTCAGACCCTCACCTACCTGGACATCGAA
The DNA here is from genome assembly GCF_964204655.1 of Triturus cristatus. Classification (NCBI taxonomy): domain Eukaryota; kingdom Metazoa; phylum Chordata; class Amphibia; order Caudata; family Salamandridae; genus Triturus; species Triturus cristatus. The sequence goes on along the minus strand of NC_140584.1, from coordinate 991,501,702 downwards.
GAGACCTAGTTGCTGGGTGCTCCGAGGGTGAGTTCACCGACTTTTCCCTACCCAGCCAGAACCAGGCTCTGGGGCACAGCCAGATCCTGCTGATAGTTATTTTGGCTCCAGTCTCAGCTTGGAACTGCCTTTCTTTCTTCTTGTATTTTTTTTTCCTTCCTCCTATTTTTTTTTGTGGTGATCACTTTAGTCCTTGCAAATAAATCCGAACCGCTCGGAATAGCACTTCCCTGTGTCAGAACATGTGCCAATGTATTTTACACTGTTTCTTATCTCAGTAGTGCACACCGAGGAGTAAATTGATGCTTCTGCCTAATAGCTAAGAGGCGCTAATAACTTTCTTTGTAGCTATTTCTTGCTCTCCACTAGCCAGTGGCTTCTCTCGATTCAAGGGATCGCCTTTCCACTAAGCCCATGGCACCTTTAGTACAACAGCTACTCTGAGCTTCAGTGATCCACAACACTCAAAGTATGTGTAAATAAGCACAACACATTAAGATCATTAGTGTGTGTCAATATTGCAGGTTTTCACCCAGGTCAGCAGCCATCAGGTATGGAGATGGCTTCTGTGGAGAACTCCACACCTCATGTGTCCAGCTATCAATGCCCACGCGGTGCCAGATGGAGCGACGCTCTTGCCACTGAGCGAGGGTAGGAGTGTTTCTGCTGAATCAGCACCAAGAATAAAAATTGCTTTCACACTGCTGCAGAGCAGAAAGAGCCTCAGCAAACGAATGTGTGACAAACTGCAAATGCATTCACCGGAGCATCTCAGTTGTTTTTCTCAAATACCACAGCAGGGCCAGTAAGCAGAAGGGAACTGGTATTCAGAGGACATGTTGATTGACTACACATGGGTTATGTTTTGGCCCGCCTCACATTGGGACGCGCTTCTGAAGTAAGGAGACTTACCGATTCCTGTTTGCCTGTCAAGCACACCCTGGCGGGAGCCTAAGCCCAGGATGCCTCTCTCCTTCTTCTTGTGTACCAAAAGCCATCCCGCAGCTGTGACCAGGACCGCCAACCACCCTGGTGGGACTGCAAGTCCCAGGGTGCAACGCCAGGCACATCATCCTCACTTCCGCTGCCTCAGGCGAAGGGGAGGTGTTTCCATTGCACTTTAAAGCACAGCCTTTCCCCAAGCGGTGCGGGACGCGTGCGGGACGTGCCCAGGCATAGCCCGGGCCTAGGGCGGGTCCGTTCTTGCCCATCATAGACCGGAAGAGGCCGGGCTGGGCCATGGCCCTTTATTCTTTAATTAAAGGCACTGTGACAGTGATTATACAACAAAGTCTAGGAGAACTTTTACATAACGTTTGAACTCTTACTGATTCTCTCCCCCTATTATTTGAATCAGACCTGGTGGACTATATTTTACCTTTTAATGCATAGCAGATCGGCAAATACTATATACCATAGTTATTTCTTACAACCATTCCATTACTGATCGTGAAGGACAAGTCGTTAGTGACTGATCTATATTTATTTGGTGTGTAATCAGAGCTATGGGGAAGAGAAAAACACCAAGCGCCAATGTCAAAAAGCATTCAAAGCCAGGGGGGCAGTCATATAAGACCTTTTTAAGTTATCTAACGGGCGTTAAGGGAGCCATTGAGCAGCAGATCGTCACAGTTGAAGAGTCCCTGAATACAGGGAATTTAGGTATGGAGGGAGGCTTAAGAGAGGATATTATTCTACAGGGGGGACCCGATACATATACAGATGTACAAGGGAGCCCATTGGACATTGACGGCTGTGTCTTAAATGTTTCGGATCACATATCAGGAAGTGATCAAGAGTGTAATACTCAACCACCAACCAAGCGTCCCAGAAACCCTGACCCCGACCCTGACCCCCATCCCCCTACATCAAAGGTTACAGGAGCATCGGTTAGGGAGACCCCCTTAAAAGCACGAAAAAAAGCCACAAAAAAGGATAAGACCATGCCCACATATAAACTACATGGCGGGGAGAAATCCATTACTAGTTCGAATGCACGCACACAGAACGAGGTGACAAAGATAAAAGCCAAACTGGAAACCTTAGATACCTTTCTTAGAGAAACAATAAATAAACTGACATATAGAATAGGGAAAATGGAAGAGGTTTTATCGAAATGCTTAGACACCCCTAAGAAATCTGGCGAGGAGTCAATAGTGGGTCACACAAGCGGCCAGGATAGATTAATTACCAATACACGAAGCCTCATCACCAACTTTGCCCGTGATAGCCGCAAAGAACCGACATTGGTATCCCACAATATAGTAAAGCAGAATATAACTCGGGAGGTATTACCCACTAATATTTCTCTGACCCCAGATAAGCCGATGTACCCCCTAGGCTCCAACGGTAATAATTATTCTAGGATCCGCAAGCAGAATGAAAAGGGGGAGTGGCAAAAAACAAATTTAGACTAACCACCTGAGGCCACCCCTTATGTAGTGGTACTGGCCAATGTCCCAAACTTACAACCTGGAATGGCTGAACCTTGGGAGACATTAAGGAATAAATCATTACATTGGCTGGGTGCTAGAACAGGCCTATTGGGGAGGTTATTCGAGGAATTTAAGATGGCTAAGAGAGTGAACTGGGTAGGTAGAAGAAGGAAGAACCTGACCGAGACTGCGTGGTGCTGAGCTTTAAAACCCTGCAGCTGGTAAGAACGATTTTGAGAAGAGCAGAAAATCACATAATTTTGGGGCAGGATGTCAACTTAGTCCCATTAGGCTACTTCTACCAAACACTGCAATTTAGAAATATCATCCAACACAGGGAAACCCACACCCCAACCCATTTAAACCGGTTCAATGTTCCTATCTTTAATCGCTTTGAAACACTCACTAATCTTTATTTAGTCGACTGACCATGAATGGTGATATTACCACAGGCTGTAGTACCCCGTAGTCTGGGTACACTACCCAACGACAGCCCTCTGTCACCAAAATTGAACCCGGTAAATATTCTCACCCAGGATGTAGTAACGATAGTTAATGAAGATGAGGAGCTGGTACACGATCTAGCTACCGACATCCAGGCTGCTTCTACCTCACCACTTCCCATACAAGTTAATAGTATAATGGCTGATATTGATGGTGGGAGTGGAAATGATTGTGGCGAAGTAGGGAAAGACAAGTGCCAGCTCATGTTTTGGAATATAGCGGGATTAAAAGCTAAGGTTTCGGACACGATATGGATGGAGTTTGTGAGTAAATTTGATATTCTCAGCCTGCAAGAAACCTGGGCAGTGGATCCCATCCATATAAATGGTTATATAACCTTCCACACCACGGCAATAACATCATCTCACGGTAGGGCAAAAGGTGGTCTCAGCACTTATATCTCAAATTACATGGATACAAGGAAAATAGTACTCAATGCTACTGAGCCACATTACCAAATTATTAGCTTCCATTTAGAACATGCATTTTGTTTAGTTATACTGAATTTTTATAACAATGCATCCCCAGTGTTGATTGAGGGTATATTGAGATCCATGAGCCATCATCTATACAGCTTATAGTCCCATGCGTACAATGATTTATTTGCTATTTGGGGAGGGGACTTTAATTCTCCTTTGTGCCAACATTCTGACAATGAGGTTTGCGGTATTTCTTTCGGAAAAGGTTCCAGTTTCCCACACTTTCTGCACACATCGTACGAAAACCTTTTGAATGATGTTATGTTTACTTCGAATATGGGTTTTAAGAATGATCTGTGTTCACCAACAGCCCCCTTCCGACCCATGTTTAATGGTCGAGGCGCATTCTCCACTATTGATTTTATATTGATATCTAGTAGACATGCTACATGTGTCAAGAATTTTAATACCCATGATTTTGCTCTAAGTGATCACTTTCCCCTAAGTAGAGATGTAGTAGTGTACAATCAGGGCATCAACGTTAGAGCGGATCCATTTTACCCTGTAGATAATATAACCCTGAGTAGGCAAAATGGATATGCGCTTAGATGGGTAACTATAGATTGCAAGGAATTTATTTAAAAAGTTGGCCTGAATTGTAAAGACCTGCTCTTAAGTTGTTTGGATGAGAAATCTATCTCAAAATATGTTAAAGAAACACTATGTGTTAAAGCTAAAAAGCAGGTTACCCACAAACAGGGCTGGTTTGATACTTGCTGTACAAAGCTTACTTGAATCTTAAAAATTCCATACATGCTACAGTGAAGAATCAGGAACACATTAGAGAGGCAAGAAGAGTTTACAAGAGGGCGTTAAAAGCGAGAAAGATAGCCCTAAAAGAAGAAGCATGGCGCACATTGCAAGAAGCGTCTGAAAATCGAGATCCCTCTGCTTTCTGGAAAGCCGTAAATGTACCCTTCTTGGCCGTTAAGGATATAGCAACGGTTGAGATTGCTATTACTGAATCAGAATGGATATCACACTACTCTAAATTGTATGAAAATTCAGCAATAGATGCCCAAGGCACTGTGTCAAACACGACCAACATTATGCCTTTGCTTGAATCCAGGGGATTAACACTTGATTTTACTCTTAGTGAGGTTAAAACAGCAATAAACTCAAGTTTGGGAGGTAAAGCCCCAGGCCCGGATGGTATTCTGGTGGACCTTTTTAAATCCAACTTAGAACTATGGGGGCCACTTTTAAAGCAGGTTTTTAATGCATGTTGCACACGAGGTCTACTATCAACCTGGTACGAATCGGTAATTGTGCCAATTTTTTAAAAAGATGATAGGATGAATCCAGCCTGTTATCGACCCATTTCACTGCTGGACTCTACAATTAAGGTTATTGTTCAAGTTTTATTGGACAGAATGCAGGCATGGGCACAGGAACAGGCTATTATAAGTGACTTGCAATATGGCTTCCGTAAGAGCAGGGGCACAGTCTAACAGGGCCTAGATTTTCATATAATTCTAGATACATATACCAGAGCTAAAGGGGGCAGATTATTTATGACCATGTCATTCACGATAAGCTATGGCTTATTTTAGAGAGTATGGGTATGGATGTTTTAATAATCACTTTTCTGAGGCTGCTTTATTCAGTGGCAAGGGCGAGGGTTCGGTACGGGAAGGACGGCGAATGCACTAAGCACTCTAGTGTGTCAAGAGGAGTGAGGCAAGGCTGTGTCCTTGCCCCGTTCCTCTTTACTTTATATATAAATAACCTAGAAACTATCCTAGTCAAGGAGTTCAGGGACTTGCCGACAGCTGCAAAGCGTCCTATCCCTGCACTCCTATATGCGGATGACGCGGTTTTAATGGCCCACATGCTGCTCGGTATGCAAAGGGTTGTCACCTCCTTTTCTAATTTTATGTTAAATCTGGGGCTTAGGATTAATTGCTCCAAAACGTTCACAATGAACTGTGGGGTGGATTCTAGTAAAAAGATTAACACTGTCTTTATAGATTCAAGGCCCATCGAGTGTACCAAAACTTTTCTTATCTGGGGATCCTATTTGACAGGTTAGGAACCTGAACCCAGGCAGTTAAAACCATACGGCTGCTGTTTACTAAATCATTGATGGCACTTTCTAATTTTAGTCGTAAATTAGACAGACGACCCCCTGTGGAATTTTTACGCATTTATAAAGCAAAGTGTGTGACAATAGCCACGTATGGAGCTGGAATTTGGGGCTATGCCGAGGTAAATGGACTGCAGATTGCGGCAAATTTGTTTTTTACATTTCTTTTGGCAGTCCCGGACAGCACTTCAAATTACATCTGCCATTCGGAACTGGGCATGCCATACTTGGAGGACATAATTAAGATTTAGCCTGTTCTCCTGTGGCACAGATTTTGGACCACAGATGAAACTGCTTTTAACCAACATATTTTAACCTATGCTTTGGGGTTGGATGGGGTTAAACACAGAAGAGGGTTAGAATATGTTAATATATTTTTCATTAAACTTGGACACAGAGAATATTTTAATGAGCCATACACTATGTGCAATGTGCCTAGGAAAGATTTTAAAACTAGCTGTATCAGTTATATGAGTGATTTTAGAGCCAAAAATTAAATGAAAAAAACCAACGGTTCAAGCCCATCAACTTACTTAACTGACGCTTAGCATGCAGCCTTATATTTCTTTAACTATGGGCGACTATGACCGATTTTTGCAGACACGTTTCGGATTGAATATCTTATTTAGATCTTTAAGTTTTCCTGAATTAAATGATTTGTCTAAAGATCTATGTAAATGCCCGTGTGACGATGTCTCTATACAGTCAACTATACACATATTGTTCTTCTGTAAATACTATATTAGGCCAAGAAGGAGATGGATTATCCCGGTACTACAGAAACTTGGTCTGAGACTATGTTGCCCCGCACTATTGGCCTTGCAACTTTTGGATGAAGTATATGTCATCGCTGCTGTCACTGCCTTTTTAAAAAGTGTTTTTAATTATCATAAATGTATTATTATGTGATTTAATTTAAGTAATTAATATGAGTAGTTTTTATCATTTGTCATTTGCATTGTGCTTTTCTGGTTATTTTTATGGTAACTGAATAAAGATCTTTGAATTGAATTGAATACAAAGTGGAACCTTGGTTAAATGTTTGATTGATAGTCCAGAACTCTACTCTATCAACTTGCTTAAGAAAGCAGAAGCAGCTGCATGGAGCCTCAGGTTTATACCAAACAAGCTTTGGCAAAGTCATTAGGTCTCATATTTGCTGCCAGCCTTTTGGATTTTTCAAGGCTTGCTTATTTATTTTGTTGCTATCCCTCTTAACATACCCACCAGTCTAACTAACAATTTTCTGCTGCAAAGCTTTGCTTTGTGTGTTCACCAAATGTCCTTGTGTTGTTAATTTGTTTTTAAAATGTTTCCATATTACATTTCTTTTTCCAGTGTGATGCTGCATTAGATTCTTTCTGTCTTTGTGTCTCCGGACTCATTGCTGGGCCTTCCATTTCCTGTATTACGTTATAAAATGTCAAAAACAACTTCACATGTCCAGATTGAGTCTTGCAGGCATATGTGAAGCCTCATTTGCCCTTGTATTTCCTCTTATACTTGGCTAGCCACACTTGACGAATGAAACACATATTTGTTGTAATCTTGCATTCATTCCATCATGGTGACATGTCATTGGAATGTAGAATGTACTGTGTGAGCTTGTAGCTCAGAGATTCCAGATGTTACTGTTACTCTGACTGCAGCAGCTGTGGCTAATAAACACACGTCTTGAAGTATCCTTGTCTGATGTCCTACATACCATCATACTTCACTACAATTTGGCGACGAATTGGCCACAGCAAGGATCCACGCTATAAGAAACACTACCTACAAAATATTAGAAGAAAAGAAGACATTCTACAGATGAAGACTTCGCAATCATTGAGAGACAGGCTTGTATATTTTTGATATATGCTGCAGTTAAGCGCTGGAATTTCTCTAGCGACAAAAGTCCTAAAAAGATGTGTGATGATGGGGTGATACAACCTATAGAATCATCTTTATGGTTAAGTCCATTGGTTATCGCGAGAAAAAAAAATGGACAATTGAGAGTGTGTGTTGACTTAAGAAGCCTTAACAAGGTAATTTGGGTTGATTCCCACCCTTTGCCCAGAATTGATGACATTATAAGTACATTCTCAGGTGCTAGGCTCTTTTCAAAAATTGACCTAGCATCTGCATATCATCAGATTGTGCTTGAAGTATCATCACGACATTTGACTGCTTTTGTTTCTCCAATGGGGTCTTAACAATTTAAACGAATGCCTTTCGGCCTCGCATCGGCCCCAGCTGTTTTTCAACGTGTGTTGGAGAATGTGCTGGAAGGAATTGATGGGGTGGTAACCTTCCAAGACGACATTCTAATAGCTGGCGAAAATCAAAATGTTCATGAAAAATGGATGTGTGCTGTCTTAGAAAGATTAAAAAAATTTGGTGTTGTGGCTAATCTGGGAAAATGTGAATTTTGTAAGAATACAATAGAGTATTTAGGTCATGTAATTTCGGAAAAAGGAGTAGAACCCAGACCTGGTTTGGTTGATGCCATCACCAAAGCACCTACCCCCAAGTCTAAAGAGAACGTAGCTTCATTTTTAGGACTTTGCGAATTTTACTCAAAGTTTATTCTGAATTTCTCAGCCAAAACTGTCATGCTAAGGGAATAATTGAAAAAAGACAAAAAATTCACATGGGAAGGAAGTTGTCAAGCTGAGTTTGATGGTTTGAAAGAAGAAATTGTTTCAGCTGGAGTTCTTGCACAGTTTGATCCGTCACAAGAATGTATCATTACGGTTGATGCAAGCAACGACGGTCTGGGTGCTACCATCGCACAGATGAAAGGGAAAATTTAAGTGACAATTGGGTTTGCTTCAAGATCTTTAAGGTCTAACGAGAAAATGTTCTCAGTCATTGAAAAAGAGCTTTTGAGTTGTTGCTGGGCGGTTGACAGATTTAAATGTTTTATTTGGGGAAGGAAATTTGTGCTTAAGACTGACCACAGACCTTTAGTTAGTATTTTAAGTGGAACAACTATCAAAGATCACACCCCCAGAATAGCAAGATTGAGCTCTAAACTCTTACAGTAGAATTTCACCATTGAATACATGCCAGGAGGTAAAAACATAAGAGCAGACTACTTATCTCGCTCACCTCTAAGTTTTACAGTTTATCCTGAAAACTGTGAGGAAAATGATGAAGAATGCTCAATTGCTAGTGTCGATATTTGCCATGACACCACATTAAATGAACAGGAATGGTTGGATGAATCCTCGAAAGACTTGGAATTGGATAGTGTCAGGGAGTATGTCATGAGCGGGTGGCCTAAAGAAAAAAATCTGCCCCAAAATTTACAACCATACTTAAAAGTTGCAGATGAATTATCTATTGAAGAAAAAGGGATGATTGTACGGGGAGATACATTCATTCCACCTGTTTCATTGAGGGAAAGGATCATTCTGTATGGGCATGAGGGACATCTGGGACAAACTATAACCAAAAGGAAAATTAGAGATAGCTATTGGTGGCCCGGAATGGACTCTGCCATTGTGGCCAGTGTTCGGGGATGTGTTGTATGTTCTTCTAGCGACAAAAGTCTTAAAACAGAGGCAGTTCCCTTATAGCCCGTTGAGTTACCCAACACAGTTTGGTCCAAGGTTGCCATAGATTTTATAGGTCCTTTTGGTACCCTTCCACGGAAGTTAAGATTTGCAATCGTAGTTGTAGATTACTACAGCAAATGGTGGGAGGTGAAGTTTGTAGAAGAACCCAATACTATTAGTGTAATCAAGTTTTTAAAAAATCTGTTTTTGACAGAAGGCTTTCCCAAAGAAATTGTATTGGACAATGGCGTACAATTTGTATCTAAAGAAATGAAGAGCTTTCTTGGTAGCAATGCTATTAAACACAAGTGTGTCGCTTTATACCACCCACAGGCAAATGGTCTAGTGGAAAAAATGAATCGCATATTAGTTGAGTGCATTCAATGGGCCATTCAGAATAAGTTTGATATCTGTAAATCTGTTGAGGAAATGCTGTGGTCACATAGATGTTGTCCAAATGCTGTTTCAGGTTTTACACCATTTGAAATGTTAAGAGGACGTCCACCTGCTTCTAGATTGTGTCCTGCATGGTTGAGAGAGTGTCAACATAAAAATGATCATATGTTAAAAATGGACCAAACTGTGAGGCCAAAGGTTGAACATTTTCAGAGTAAAATAAAAAGTCACTATGACACTACTCATAGAGTTAAACCTGTAGAAAACAAACTGCGGATTGGAGACTGGGTTCGTGTCAAGGATCCCAGTCACGTTCCCAAGGGAATGTCGAAATTTAGACCTCCTGTCAGAATTGAGGCTGTGACCAGGAATGCAGTGAGGACTAGCAAGAATGAATGGTGGAATAAGGGAAGAGTGGTGAAAGTGCATAATCATGATGTTCTTCCCAATGATTCTTCTTTTCCATCCAAACCTTTCTTGCATTCCTGTGTTTCTCCTTCATCTTCTTTTTCTGATATTGATGTTTTAGAACCAAGGTGCTCTTTTCATCCTGAACCCGTACGTAGGAGTAATAGACGAAATATTATCAATCCTTTAAGATATCGCAGTTGATGTTCATCTTTATTAGTTATCTACTGTATGTTTCTGATTTGATGTATTTATACGATGACATTTTATTTCCTGTTTTATCTGTTTTCATTTGTTGTAAAGAAGGGAGATATTGTTGTAATCTTGCATTCATTCCATCATGGTGACATGTCATTGGAATGTAGAATGTACTGTGTGAGCTTGTAGCTCAGAGATTCCAGATGTTACTGTTACTCTGACTGCAGCAGCTGTGGCTAATAAACACACGTGTTGAAGTATCCTTGTCTGATGTCCTACATACCATCATACTTCACTACAATATTGCCAGTTGGTTTCTGCATTTCTATGCTCATTTCATATTGCCCATGAATCTTCATGAATCTATGTGGCCTATTTCTGTTTCATGATGTACAATTTTCTGTTATTAAGTAAGATGATGAAGGTATGAGTTGGGCCTGAGAATTTAAAAAGCAGTGCTACAATATGACATTGAATGCAGAGATGCTGTGTACAACTTTGGCAGCTTTTTGCATTTAGCATATCTGCCCAAGGACCCTTTGTGATATTAGTTGTATATACATATAATAAAATTACCTTGTCTTTTGGAAACCTTTCTGTGATACAAATCTAGACTTTTACAGCGTGCATCCTTTAAGAATGTATGTGTTAAAACACAAAAACTATGAAAGTGTGAACCCGTCCAAAGGGCCTTGGAGCACTTTACATGACTACCAGATACTTAACTCAATATTGTGAGCTATGTTCCCTCCAGGGTGCGCACGTGTGCGCATGCGCACCCTGCTACCTTGAAGCGCCCAGAGTCTTTTATGGAGCATGCATAACTTTGCAGAAACCATTCATGGGCATTTAGTATCTAACTGCACATCTTTTAGCAAGGTGTGCGTGTGAAAGGCAATTAACTCTGTTGTTTGGAAGGCACGTCAACAAATATTCAGGAATCCAGCTGGGAAAGGGGGGCAGTAATGTCCTGCACTGTGACAGAAGCAAGCTGTGCCATTAGACTGAAGGTGCGAAGATTCAGGGGGTGGATGGGCGGCCTTCTGAGACAAAAGAAATGCCACTGTGCTTTTAAAGAACAATAAGTGCATGAGCCAATAAATTAAGCAGTGTAGCAAAGACAAGTTTATGGTCTTGCTTTACTGTAAGCGCCGAGTTTGAAAATGTTAGATGTAAATGTTAAAAATGCAACAAACACAGGATAGAAATGTGATAAAGATTTTTCGACATTAAAGAAAGTGTATTTCTTCAAAGTTTCAGTTTAGTACATCAGATTCAATTATGGCACTGAGAGATGTTTATTAAAAGTGATTTAAATGAGCTTACACACATTTTGGACTCTCACTCTGACAACAAATCAAGAGGCAAGTCATTTGTCTTGTGCATCCAGTAAGTAGCTTAGACTCTTATTATACATGGAGCAATATTATCGTCTATTAAATCAACACACAAGAGGATTTTGCCAGTGCACATACTGAACTCATGTATTTGACAGTGCTTTAATATGTCATAATGGAGAAAAGGAGGTTCAGTGAAATAAAATATTTGCATAGAATCCAGTGCTAGAACTGGGACAAATGTACTATAGGAACCTATACATTAGGGGTTAATATGTGGAAGGGGAAAGTGGGTGGAGTCATAAGGGGCATAGTTTTAAAAATAGAGTCTGAAAGTCGACTTATACACTTATTTAAACAAGCATTTACAATGCAATGGTCTCGGCAATATTCTAGGTAGAGCTATTGGTATTGCTCATTATTTTTTTATCATTTTTGTATCCCTAAATAAATGGCATTGTCATTTCTATTGGCATTAGTTTTTTTTTTGCATATGTGATACCTATTGCATTATCACAGAGAGAGTGAGGTAGTGAGATAGAGAGAGAGTGAGGTATTGAAATAGAGAGTGAGGTAGTGAGAGAGAGTGAGGTAGATTGAGAGTGAGGTAGATTGAGAGTGAGGTAGTGAAAGAGTGAGTTAGTGAGTGAGGTATTTTCTGACGTAGTGAGATAGAAACAGTGAGTGATGTTGTGAGATAGAGAAAGTGAATTAGTGAGTTAGAAAGAGAGAGTGAATTTGCGAGGTAGTGAGAGAGTGATGTAGTTAAGTTTTGAGAGAGTGTGTTGTGATATAGTGAGGTAGTGAGAGTGAGATAGAAATAGATAGTGATGTAGTGAAAGAGAGTGAGGTAGTGAGATAGAGAGAGTCAAGTTTTTAAGTAGTGTGTTAGAGTGAGAGATAGTTACTGTGGTAGTGATATTGTGTTGCTGTGAGAAAGAGAGAGTTGAGTAGTGAGTTAGAGAGTGAGGTAGAGAGTTAGTGAGAGAGAGTGTAGTATAGTGAGAGATAGTGAGGTAGTGATAGATAGTGAGGTAGTGAGAGAGAGAGTTAGGGAGAGAGAGTGACGTAGTGAGAGAGCCAACCCCACACACAAACAGAAGCACCCACACAGAGCCACACACATACAAAGTGTATCCCCCAGACATACATACAGAGCCACACCTACAGAGTCAGCCAGACACAGATAAAGAGCTATCCACACACATATTCAGAGCTACAGACATCCACATACAGAGCCACTGACTTACACATACAGAGCTAGCCAGAGACATAGTCACTTAACACACATACCGAGCTAGCCACATAAAGATACTGAGCCATCTATACACACACAGAGGCACCTATGCACTTTTTGAGCTACACATACACTGAGCCACACACACGCACAGCTACACACATAGAACCACACAGACATACACAGACTTACACATACTGAGCCACCAACACACACAGAGACACCCACACAGAGCCACCCACACACACATTGAGCCTCCCACACACACATTGAGCCTCCCACACACACATTGAGCCTCCCCCACACACACAGAGCCACCCACACACACACAGAGCCACCCACACACACACAGAGCCCCCCACACACACACAGAGCCACCCACACACACACAGAGCCACCCAAACACACACTTCAATGAAAGACGGCTACGATTTCTAATACAGCATTATTTAAATAATTATTATTGGCTCCGTTACGGAGCTCTCAACACAAACTAAATTGTTGCTGCTAAAGATCAGGAATTTAGTTGCTGACTCACCTGGGCATCCTCCAAAATAAATTGACGCCGGGACCCTGAGGGTCTCACTTAACCCAGACAGGAGCGTAGGGTGGGGGGGGAGAGCCCAGGAGAAGGGAGAGGCCGAGAGTATGCAGCAGCGCTGAGGCGAGAGAGGGCAAGGGGACAAATCACCCAAGCGCCAGGCCGCAGATTCTCCCGGAGCAGGCCCATCCGTCAGAGCTGCGCGTCACGTCACGGGGTAGCTTCGGCCCGCCATGAACACCACCATCTTTAGCCCGAGGAGAGGGAGCGAGCGCCAGGGGGAGGAGAGCGAACAGCGCCAGCTGGAGAGAACAGGAGGAGGAGACCAGAGCAGCAGCCGGACACAGGAGCACTGAGGGAGCCATAGCTCAAAGTAGCTGAAATGCGAGACAGATTGCATTGCAAATGCTTGTTTATACAGTCGGAGATCTCCAGTTCTCTTGTGTTGGTGGGAGTATCTCATTCAGTCCTTTATTTCTTTCTGGCACTTCAAGCGCTGCAGAAGGAAAGCAAAACTACAATTCCCACAATGCAAAGAAAACACACGGTGTGAGAGCACCACAGAGCTCTCTGTTACTGATTGATTCCTGCCCACTAAGTCCAGTTAACTATACTAGTTGCACAGAGAGCCAGTGATAGCGCTGTCCACCTTTGGAGCTGAAATCATTCTTAACAAGTACTCAGTGAGAATTACTTAGATGAAGCACAAAGTTAGGGTTTGCCCTGGTAGAAGGAACCTGCCTCCCAGTGTGCACCCATCTCCAGGTCAGGAGTGCACTGGGGCTCTTAGCGGAGGTTTTGCCACTGACGCCGTAATTTCTTTTATCGGTTTGGGTTTCGACTCGAAAGTTGCATTTACAGAGATGTGGAATACGTCGCTTTAGCCCTGGTCAGAGGCGCAAATGTCGCTGCAAAATTGTCCAGAACGTTTTGAAATTGGACCCTTGCAATGTACGTAATCTGACCCGCGGCTCCCAGCCTCCATTCTCTAGGCGGCTTGTGGCTCATCACCTCGCACTCCCCCCCTCCGACTCCCTCCCCCCCGCCCCGAGTAAAGAGGTAGGGATGGAAAAGAAGAATCAGTGAGACATTCTTGGCATATCTGAAGGAGTAAAGAAACCGGCTCTAGAGGTTTTTCTACAGCAGCTGATCTGCAACTGCCTAGGTTGGAGATCGCCCCAAGATTAGTACAGGCGGAGAAGGATAGGGTACTCCAACATTTTCAGAGCGAATGCGCCGCTGTGTGCGTCCTGCCAGTTGGTGCTGTGTGCAGTGGGGCTTACTCTGGGGCAGTCCTCCGGTAGCGCTAGGAAAATGAGCGCCGATCTATGCTGGAATATACAGGGTCGTAGTGTCTATAGCAAGACAGGAGGAGGCCGGCGTTGGCGGGGGCAATCAGGCACGGTCCATGCTGCGCGAGAATCTCACCTCTCCCACCAGCACTCCAGTAAACGTCCGATCGACTCCCCCCCCGGCTCAACCACGTACCCTGTCCCCGCGGGGCCGCCGATGGAAGCAAGCTCTGGTGATGCAGCTCCGGCGGTGCTGGCCGAGGCTACGCCGTGCTGGATAGGTGGGAAGGGGGGGAGGGAACGCGCCGCAAAGGATACGCACCCGATACACTCACCGCACAAGATGTTGAAACCAGGCAGTGAGTCACGTTCTGCGCTGCTAGGAGCGGTCCGGTGGGCTCCTCTGGTCGTGGCGCAGGCAGATGCCTACGTAGGCTGCGCCTCCTTTATCCAATCGGGGTCGGATTACGATGTGCAGCTCCTTCCGCTGGACCTCGCCAGGCATCGCCGTACTCCCCGTTGGGTCAGCCAAGAAGATCCTCACGGGCAGACGATAGCGAAAAATGGCGGATGGAAGCTTCGACATTTTTTCGGATTCGGGGGCGTGTTCCTACTGTTCTAAAAGGGCGTGGCTAAAAAGTGGAAACAACAGCACGGAACACGCCCCCGAATCTGAAAAAGACGGAGCCTATTTGGAGGGACGGCTCTCTCCTCCAATGGCTGGCCTCCGTTTAGGAAGCCAGCCAATGGAGGAGAGGCAAAAAGAGAGGCGGGCTAAAGAGCCATTCTCAGAAACATTAAATCTCTGACTTCCGGTTCTGCCTTCGGCAGACCGGACGATCCTCGACCTAAAAAAAAAATCAGCAAAGAAATTGGCAGCAAGGACATCTCTTCTAGCTTACAAAACTTGTCACAAAGAGGCTGTATTTAAAGTATTGCACCTTGAATTGGGGTAGGCCTCGGACTCCCACTCCCACGTGGTGGTTTCCTGGCCATGCACTGCAGGAAATAGTGTTTCGAGAGTTGTTTGATGAACGAGTAGTTTGAGTAAAATGGTGGTTCAGCGTCAAGTGTAGGGGTGGAGTGGGACACCTCTAAAATGTTCATGAGAGGCCTTTGTATAAGACTGACTATGGAGTCTGGCTGTCGTTGTGTTGAGAACTAACGGATCTAGAGACTGAAATTTGCACGGCAGAGACTCATTCAGGGCAAGCGGGTGATCATAGAGAGGAACTTATCCTTCCAGACAGACTATAGGGCTCTACAGGATAGGCTCGGTTGGTTATACTATGCAGAGTAATCACTGAAGCGGCACACAAAGGGGGATAAGGCATGGTTGCTCCACTTCAAAAACGAAAGGCCTGCCCTGAAAGCTATCCAATCACCAGCAGGAGAAATACTCACATCGCAGCTGGAATTCAAATCAGCCTTCTTTGATTATTTTAGGACCCTCTACCAGGAGGATGATAGGTTAGCCGAGCATGAACTCGCGGCATATCTGGATGCCATACCGATCCCCCACCTTGATTATCTCCACTGCCAGATGTTGGATGCCCCCCTGATGAATGGGGAGGTCTGGCTGGCCTAGACCAAATAGTTCATTATAAAAACGCGGGGACAGACAGGATTCCCTGTGGAGTGTTATTCGACATATCAGGCCACGCTTGCCCTGCTGCTACTTACTTTATTCCAAGTAGTAAGGACGACAAGCACCCTTCCTCCATCCATGAGGGAGGTGCTCATAGTAGTGCTACCCAAGCCCGAAAAAGGATCCATTGGATGTGTGCTCATATAGGCCCTTTTCATTTTTAAATACCGACTGTAAGGGCTTGGGGAAGATCATCGGCAATAGCCTACTCCCTTGCATGTCTGTTCTGATTCACCCAGATCAGAATGGCTTTCTGCCAGGGAGGAACACTTTCCTCAACCTTCGACAATTGTTCCGCATTATGGAAGGGCAAGGCCTTGCACCCACTGCCAGGGCAGTGCTCTCACTGGACATTGAGAAGGCCTCTGAATCCCTGAGCTGGTCATACCTCTGGGGTGTCTTGGAGCTCATGGGGCTGGGACTGGAGCTCATACATTGGATAGACCTGTTGTGAAAGTACCTGACTGCTAGAGTGCTAATGGGCATAGACATTTCACCGCCCTTCAAGGTATACAGGGGAACCCGACTGCTTCCTGTTTTCCCCTCTCTTATTTGCTGTGACCCTTGAGCCACTGGCTGGATTTTTGGGGGGCGGGCCTGCACTGGGGTATTCACAGTGGTGTTACATGGGAGATTATTTCGCTTTATGTAGGTGATGCATTGATATTCCTTAGAGACCTGGGACGGAACTTGATAAGAGTGATGGAGACCTTAGATGGATTTGGGGCAGCCTCTGGCTTGCGCCTGAATTGGACTAAGTCCTGCCTGTTTCCTGTACAGGGTATTTCCAAAGACAGATATGGGGACCCCTGACATAATCTTTTATAATAGACTGTTTAACCCCTTCATTACAATTTTATGTAAGCATGCCTGTCTTCCCTTTAGTACAACTGCAGCCCTCCATCTTCTATGAGGACATCTGTCAGTGGTATAGCGCAACTACAGGTTTCCATCTTCAGTGTATCTTTGTGTGAGGACATATTTTGGCTTTATGGTACAACTTCAGCTTTCAAGCAATTCAATTCTCCTTTGAAGAGATCTGTCAGCTGCATAGTAAACCCCAGCTTTCCTGGTCCTTGCTTGTAATTTTGTGGTGCTCTGGGTAAAAGTGGACCACCCTTTACATCTTTGGTTTGTGCAGAGACTCAGGTCCCCTAGACCGCTGATGACAAATGTAAATATAAAATTCCTGCCTCAGGGCAAAACAAAAAATGTGCTTTGTATATACAATCCATGAATGAGATAAACAATTAAGAGTCAGACGTACAAAGGGATTTTGCAGTCGCTAAGACTGATTCACAAAATTGGAGCCTTTGCAACCACATAATGACCTTCTGGTATGTACAAAACCCAATTTGTGATTTGGTTACATATTATTGAATCACAAGTTGGGCTTGCGAGTACATACTGAGTCACTAATTGTAAGGGGGCTATTTCTTCGCTTTCACATGGTGATTAGAAATGGGATGCCTTAATGTTTTGTGACCAAAATCCAGTAACAATATATTAATAGTCTACCAGCTACATAAAGAAAGTAGTAATTCATTTGCAGATGAGAAAGCATCCCCAAAGAACCTCTTCCCCTTTCTGAATGTTGACAAAGAAAACATTTTAGGAGTATTTCCAAAGACTACTGCCTAGTCTCAAAAAAGTTTATAAAACCTTTCTTTTTTTTTTTCAAACACATCCCATTTTCCTTTAAAGAAAACGGGCTGCATTAAAAAAAATATTGGTCAATTGAAAAGCAATCAAAGACAAGAAGGTCTGCTGACCCTAACAGGCCACCATCCCTGTGATGGGAGCGAATCGTAGTGGGTTACAGTTTGCGACCTACCTCATTAATATCCATGAGGTAGGTTGAATTGTGACCTACTATGATTCTATATTTTGCGACCCGACCTATTAGTACATAGGTCAGTTTGCATTGAATTCTCTAAACGTTGGTGTGCACTTTTAGCGTGTTCGTACATCCGGCCCTGAATGAATGATGACAGAGTCTACTTTCCAGATGTAAGAGATGCATTCCACAAAAAGTAAAAGGACACATCTAAGCTGATAGAAAGAAGCCAGAATCAGGTGTTACTGTGGGATGATCCGAGCTGTGCACAACAACATCTCAGGTCAACAGTAGAAGAAGACTGACCTGAAGGCGTATTCTATATGAATGGAGTATGCATTGGATACAATATGTTTGCCAAAAAGCACCATTACACACCAAATCTAATACTAGTGCTGGCACCATACACACATTCTCATTCTTTTAGTAAATGTATAATGCATTCAAAACTGCCATTTAAAAGACACCCTGGGTGCCAGACCTAATGGTGTTGTCAACACTCGTTTTCTAAATGTTCTTGCCGAAGAACCTGTTTGAGTCCTCTTAGAAGAGGTTTGGCTCATTCGCTTCACTCATTTGCTACAAATCAAGGCAAGCATTGCCCTCCAGCACTTTCAAAGCTCATGTGAGCACTCTAGGTGGTATCTAAAGCAGACGTGTGTCTGCGTTCAGCTGTTATATTAATCTTACAGTTATTTTGGAACATCGACAATGTCAATTATTGTAGCATCATCGGGGTTAAGGTCATGCGACGTCGCTTTCTGGGTAGAGTCAGGGTTTGAGGCTATATGATGGCTCTTCCTGTGACAACATTAATGTCAAAGGGTGCCTGATGTGCCTTTAGTTTTGGTGAATTGACACCCATGGAAAGAGATACACATCTAGCAGCTAAATTGTACCATGTGAACCAGCTGGGATCAATCCTGGCTTCCCCGCTCGACTGTGTGTGATCCTAGGCAAATATTACATTCCACCGAGCCTTTTTATTTTATTATGTCATATGAAAAGACCTTCAAATACATGATGTGCGCTGTACAAAAAAACTCTTATGTTTGACATAATAGACTGTAATGGTGCTCTAGCTATATTAAGAATCTAGGCTACAGATAAGGTACACATGGTAATTGACTTGCCTCCTAGTTCACTAATGTCATTGTCATCAGGGCCGTTGGGGCAGCAATGCTTCTAAGTTCATGTTAAAAAACTTTCAATAGATTCATCTACGGGCAGTGATATGATCTGAGGTGGTTAGGTGAAATGCTTGCATATGTTAATGAAATACCGTTTTTTATTTACATTCTGAGGAGACTTTAACATATTTCCCCATGATGTTTGTTGCATGATTTTCCTGTTAACGATGTTCATGGCTCGGCTCATGCATACACTCTTGGGTGTGGCTCGGCACTCACTGTTCCTTGCTGGCTCGCGCACCTCTACATGCATTTTCTCGAGTGGAAGAAGAATGTCTGATGTCTGGGCGGAGTAGGCAGGGAGAGAGCCATTTTACCAGTGCTTAATTTGAGCTTGTGGTTTCCGTGCTGGGAACCAGCACTTCATTGTCGACATTGGCACTTATGACAGCTGCCAGATGGGGGCGCTGTTAGTATAAATTAGAGATGAGCAGAACAGCAATTGTTTATTAATTCAGTATGCATTAAAAACAACTAATACCTGGCTGCTCAAGCTATTTTCTTATAGCTTTGGGGGCCTGGAATAGGCTGAATTGACACACTTGTAGTGTGCTGGTTAGTAGTAGTTGCAAAGGTACTGTCATTGCCAACGATGGCAGCAGCAGCAATGATCGGTACAAACTGCAGAGGCCTCCTGACTAGAGCCCTGGCACTTATGTTTTTTATTAAGCAAATCAAGCACTGCCATTGACATAAAAACATAAAAAGCACCCACTGTTTAAACCCGGGGACAGCGGCCTGCTAATCTCGTGGCCTTTTCAGGTTCTGAAAGGAAGCTATTAAGAGGTCGGTCTGACGGCTTCCTGTGCGCGCACAAAAGATGGGCACTGGGCAACCACTGTGGTCCCTATTGACATGAGTAATTACCAGGCTTTGTTTTTAAAGTACCAGCAAAACAAGCAAAGAAAAGGAAGCTGTTTCCGGCACCACCGGGAGGAGAGAATACAGCAATTAAAGAGGCCGAGGCCATTTTACTGCTGGGCACGATAAAGCGCGGTCTATGACAGAGAGACAAAGAAACCTGGAGGGGCCGAGGCGGACTGACAGATGGACAAACCAAACATCTACAAAGCGACCAGGAGGGGCAGAGGCGGACTGACAGACGGACAAACCAAACTCATACAGAGCGACCGGGAGGATCAGAGGCGGACTGACAGACGGACAAACCAAACTCATACAGAGCGACCAGGAGGGTCAGAGGCGGACTGACAGGAAGACAAACCAAACATCTACAAAGCGACCAGGAGGGGCAGAGGCGGACTGACAGGAAGACAAACCAAACTCATACAGAGCGACCGGGAGGGTCAGAGGCGGACTGACAGACGGACAAACCAAACATTTACAGAGCGACCGGGAGGGGCAGAGGCGGACTGACAGACGGACAAACCAAACTCATACAGAGCGACCAGGAGGGTCAGAGGCGGACTGACAGATGGACAAACCAAACATTTACAAAGCGACCAGGAGGGGCAGAGGCGGACTGACAGGAAGACAAACCAAACTCATACAGAGCGACCGGGAGGGTCAGAGGCGGACTGACAGACGGACAAACCAAACTCATACAGAGCGACCGGGAGGTGCAGAGGCGGACTGACAGACGGACAAACCAAACTCATACAGAGCGACCGGGAGGGTCAGAGGCGGACTGACAGACGGACAAACCAAACTCATACAGAGCGACCGGGAGGGTCAGAGGCGGACTGACAGACGGACAAACCAAACTCATACAGAGCGACCAGGAGGGGCAGAGGCGGACTGACAGACGGACAAACCAAACTCATACAGAGCGACCGGGAGGGTCAGAGGCGGACTGACAGACGGACAAACCAAACATCTACAAAGCGACCAGGAGGGGCAGAGGCGGACTGACAGGAAGACAAACCAAACTCATACAGAGCGACCGGGAGGGTCAGAGGCGGACTGACAGACGGACAAACCAAACTCATACAGAGCGACCAGGAGGGGCAGAGGCGGACTGACAGACGGACAAACCAAACTCATACAGAGCGACCGGGAGGGTCAGAGGCGGACTGACAGACGGACAAACCAAACATTTACAAAGCGACCAGGAGGGGCAGAGGCGGACTGACAGACGGACATACCAAACTCATACAGAGCGACCGGGAGGATCAGAGGCGGACTGACAGACGGACAAACCAAACATCTACAAAGCGACCAGGAGGGGCAGAGGCGGACTGACAGGAAGACAAACCAAACTCATACAGAGCGACCGGGAGGGTCAGAGGCGGACTGACAGACGGACAAACCAAACTCATACAGAGCGACCGGGAGGTGCAGAGGCGGACTGACAGACGGACAAACCAAACTCATACAGAGCGACCGGGAGGGTCAGAGGCGGACTGACAGACGGACAAACCAAACTCATACAGAGCGACCGGGAGGGTCAGAGGCGGACTGACAGACGGACAAACCAAACTCATACAGAGCGACCAGGAGGGGCAGAGGCGGACTGACAGACGGACAAACCAAACTCATACAGAGCGACCGGGAGGGTCAGAGGCGGACTGACAGACGGACAAACCAAACTCATACAGAGCGACCAGGAGGGGCAGAGGCGGACTGACAGACGGACAAACCAAACATTTACAAAGCGACCAGGAGGGTCAGAGGCGGACTGACAGACGGACAAACCAAACTCATACAGAGCGACAGGGAGGGTCAGAGGCGGACTGACAGACGGACAAACCAAACATTTACAAAGCGACCAGGAGGGTCAGAGGCGGACTGACAGACGGACAAACCAAACTCATACAGAGCGACCGGGAGGGTCAGAGGCGGACAGACAGTAAGACAAACCAAACTCATACAGAGCGACCGGGAGGGTCAGAGGCGGACTGACAGACGGACAAACCAAACTCATACAGAGCGACCGGGAGGGTCAGAGGCGGACTGACAGACGGACAAACCAAACATTTACAAAGCGACCAGGAGGGTCAGAGGCGGACTGACAGACGGACAAACCAAACTCATACAGAGCGACCGGGAGGGTCAGAGGCGGACAGACAGTAAGACAAACCAAACTCATACAGAGCGACCGGGAGGGTCAGAGGCGGACTGACAGACGGACAAACCAAACTCATACAGAGCGACCGGGAGGGTCAGAGGCGGACTGACAGACGGACAAACCAAACTCATACAGAGCGACCGGGAGGGTCAGAGGCGGACTGACAGACGGACAAACCAAACTCATACAGAGCGACCAGGAGGGGCAGAGGCGGACTGACAGACGGACAAACCAAACTCATACAGAGCGACCGGGAGGGTCAGAGGCGGACTGACAGACGGACAAACCAAACTCATACAGAGCGACCAGGAGGGGCAGAGGCGGACTGACAGACGGACAAACCAAACATTTACAAAGCGACCAGGAGGGTCAGAGGCGGACTGACAGACGGACAAACCAAACTCATACAGAGCGACCGGGAGGGTCAGAGGCGGACTGACAGACGGACAAACCAAACATTTACAAAGCGACCAGGAGGGTCAGAGGCGGACTGACAGACGGACAAACCAAACTCATACAGAGCGACCGGGAGGGTCAGAGGCGGACAGACAGTAAGACAAACCAAACTCATACAGAGCGACCGGGAGGGTCAGAGGCGGACTGACAGACGGACAAACCAAACTCATACAGAGCGACCGGGAGGGTCAGAGGCGGACTGACAGACGGACAAACCAAACATTTACAAAGCGACCAGGAGGGTCAGAGGCGGACTGACAGACGGACAAACCAAACTCATACAGAGCGACCGGGAGGGTCAGAGGCGGACAGACAGTAAGACAAACCAAACTCATACAGAGCGACCGGGAGGGTCAGAGGCGGACTGACAGACGGACAAACCAAACTCATACAGAGCGACCGGGAGGGTCAGAGGCGGACTGACAGACGGACAAACCAAACTCATACAGAGCGACCGGGAGGGTCAGAGGCGGACAGACAGTAAGACAAACCAAACTCATACAGAGCGACCAGGAGGGTCAGAGGCGGACAGACAGTAAGACAAACCAAACTCATACAGAGCGACCGGGAGGGTCAGAGGCGGACTGACAGACGGACAAACCAAACTCATACAGAGCGACCGGGAGGGTCAGAGGCGGACAGACAGTAAGACAAACCAAACTCATACAGAGCGACCGGGAGGGTCAGAGGCGGACAGACAGTAAGACAAACCAAACTCATACAGAGCGACCGGGAGGGTCAGAGGCGGACAGACAGTAAGACAAACCAAACTCATACAGAGCGACCGGGAGGGTCAGAGGCGGACTGACAGACGGACAAACCAAACTCATACAGAGCGACCAGGAGGGTCAGAGGCGGACTGACAGATGGACAAACCAAACATCTACAAAGCGACCAGGAGGGGCAGAGGCGGACTGACAGATGGACAAACCAAACATTTACAAAGCGACCAGGAGGGGCAGAGGCGGACTGACAGATGGACAAACCAAACATTTACAAAGCGACCAGGAGGGGCAGAGGCGGACTGACAGACGGACAAACCAAACTCATACAGAGCGACCGGGAGGGTCAGAGGCGGACAGACAGTAAGACAAACCAAACTCATACAGAGCGACCGGGAGGGTCAGAGGCGGACTGACAGACGGACAAACCAAACATATACCATGTCAGCCCGGGGGAAGTAGGGCCACAGACCAGTCTTCCCCTAGGGTGCTTCGCGCAGAGGCAGAAGGACAAGCTGGGGAAGGAGGTTAGGGACTGTTGGACAATGGGAGGGATTTAGGGTGGGATATAAAGGTGCAGGGGAGGAGGGCTCATCCTCTTCCTGCACCTGGCATCACCACGGAGGGTTGAAATATTTAGTGGGAGAGTTTAGTAGTTAAGGACACTGTAGGTAGGGTTAAGTGAGAGACCTACAGGTCCGCTGGTGCGGGGCATTCGTAGAAGTTGGATACAGGAGAGCCTTACCTCAAGAAGCGGAGAGGGCATGGCTGACCCTGACTTTGAAGCAGTGCGAGCCACACTGCGTGTCCTGGGACAAGCAGGCCACGAGGACCTGCTGCGGCCTGGAGTCCTGGACCAAGCATGGGTCGGCATGGTCCGGCCCCCGTGGTCCGCATCTGCGGGAGTGGCAGCTGCAGTGGCGGCGTATCTAGAGACAAGCCGCCACCGTTGAAGAAAGCTGCGAGCGGCGACGGGCAGGGCCAGCCTAAGCAACAGGCAAAGAGTGGGTGCCGCTGTCAGAGCCTGCCCGCGCGGCTGCCAGAGGACGCGCCCGTCGTGCAGAAGGTGAGGCAGGGACGGGCCCGACTGATTGGGAACCAGCCCAGCACGATGCTGAGGCCGGTACAATGCCCGTTTTAACAGTGGTTCAGGGGGAGGGGCGGGACAGCAGGGAATCGACCCAGCAGCACGCTGGAGCCGTTTGCAGGCTCAAGGAAATGATGCACTAATGGGGTGGCTGGGGGTCAATGAACCGGCCCAGCTTCACGCTGGAGCTGGCATGAGCCGGAGGGATAGGAGGTTTCCCAGGGAGAGGAGGCCCCTATGGACCTCACGTGAAGGTCTCTCCCTGGGAACAGACAACATACTTAAGGAAGTGGGGTATCCAAGCCCACAGTTAAGAATCCACAATGGGTAGGGAACACAGCAGGCAGCCCCAGTACCAGACAGGGAGTGGGGGATGGGCCCATGTGGGGAGAAAGCCTCCCACCCACCCTCTCCAGATGGGCAGGGCTAGATTTGGAGGCCAAGATCCGCGAACAGCGGCAGATCTTACAAGAGATTGAAGAGAAGTGGACTGCCATGTGTGTTTGCTTTGTTCGCCCTAAGTTGGCAGGTTATGCCCAGACGTGGGTCCCTTGCTCACTTTGCCACTGGAATCAAGCTACCCTGGCTGATGAGGGGTGTTATCCAGAAACCGGTCCCAGGAATTTCAACAAGGGTTTCTGTTCAAGACACCCTTGCATGCTTAAGCATGAGTGCTCCAAATGCGGGGATTAACACCCACTCAGGCGGTGCTTCACACTGTCCACCCCAGCTGAGCAATGGAGGGCCACTAAGGGCAGGGGACAGACTGGGCCAAAGGGCTCCTACCCCAGTTAGGATCGGGGCAATGGGCACATGGCTCTCTAGCTACCTGGACAGAGAGGCTGCGTTGAGGATTCAATGGGGGTTTATAGAAGGTTTTTGGGTGGGATACCAAGGTCCCAGAGAAAGAAGGTGGGCAGAAAATGTGGAATCAGCCAGAGAGTTGCCAGAAGTATTAGCAGCAAAACTGAGAAAGGAAGTCGAAGAAGGAAGGATAGAGGGCCCATTCGAAAGTTGGCCACTGGATGAACTGATTATATCACCTCTAGGGATGGTATTGAAGAAAGAACCAGGGTAATACAGGATGATACATCATTCATTGTGGCCCAGAGGGAGGTCAGTCAATGACTTCAGTGCAGAGGAGGACTCAAGGGTGCTGTAGATGATGCGATCCGCCTGGTGAGGTTGTGTGGGCAGGGAGCGGAAATGGCAAAATGTGATGTGAAATCAGCCTTTTGCTTACTGCTGATACACCCTGAGGATTTCTCTTTGCTGGGGATGCAGTTTGAAGGGGGCATCTTTGTAGACAAGGTCCTGCCAATGGGCTGTGCGATTTCTTGTGCACTTTTCGAGATGTTCAGCACTTTCCTACAGTGGGTTTTCACAAAGAGTGGGGGTCACCGGGAAGTGTCACAATACCTGGATGACTTTCTTTTTATCGGGAGAGGAAATTCAGGAGATTGTGCGAGGGCGCTATAGCATTTCCAGGATTTGGCACAGCGCTTTGGGGTCCCCCTGGTGCCAGAAAAAACAATTGTGCCCAGCTGTAGGCTGATGTTTCGGGGCATCGAATTGAACTCTGTCCAGTGGATGGCCAAGCTACCCAGCGAGAAAGTGACAGACATACAGGTTTTTTTGCTATGGGTGGTAGGGGAGAAGAAGATTGATCTGAGAATGGTTCAACAACTGATGGGTTTCCTGAACTTTGCTTGCTGGGTGGTGAGAGCCAGGAGAACATTCTGCTGACGCTTCGGCATGGCCATGTCTGGGGCAGTGCTACCACACCATAGGGTTAAGATTTCAATGGGAGTCAGGGCGGATTTGAGGGTCTGGCAGACCTTTTTAACAGAATTCAATGGAGTGCCCTTGGACTTTGTAGAAGACAGGACGATCAGGCAGGTTAAAAAGAAATCTGATGTAGCAGGGGCCTCTGGCTTTGGTTTATTTTGGGATGGTCGATGGTGCGTGGATCAATGGCCGGACCGTTGGTTGAGGCAAGGCTGGAGCATAGCTTTCTTGGGGTTTTTTCCATTCTTGGTGGCACTGGCAGTGTGGGGTCTGGAAATTCAGAATAAGTCGGTTTTGTTCAATGTGGACAACATGACAGTAGTGGACCTAGTGAATAGGCAGAAAGCGAGGGATCTGAGGGTCTTGCGGCTGTTGCGGAGTTTCATGTTAAAATGCTTGAGATTGAATGTAGTGTTTCGTCCAAAACACGTTCCGCGGGCAAGTAATGACATTGTGGATGCCTTGTCTCGTTCGCAGTGATGGCGATTCCGACGACTTGCACCTGGAGCGGATGCAGCAAGACAGAGCTGCCGGACGGCATCTGGGCATGGGGGAGTGAGAGTGGTCGAAAAATCTCTGGCAGAATCTACACGGCGAAGTTACAGGCTGGTATGGCCTGAAATTGGAGCTTTCATGTGACGTAGTTGTATGGAACATATCAAGACAGTACACAGAGCAGGGAGTGATGAGTTTTGCTTGAAGTTGTATAGATAAGAGTTTGTAGCAACTGATAATAGTGGGGAAATTGGCAGGGATCTCATTCTACAGCAAATTGTACCTAGGTTTTGATCCTAGGTACAAAGGATGCTACATGCTACAGTAGGATGCTAAAAAGTTGGGGACGCAAGCGGACGAGGGACAGTGGGAGGGAGATCCGAGGGAGGCAATAGTGTTTGAATTGTTGGAAGGTTGGTTGGGAGTGTTGCCCAGTTGTTGTTATGACGAATATGAGGTATCAGTATTTCGTTTATCCATGGTATCGATGTTTTTGGGGGCTTTCAGGGTTCCGGAATGGTTGGGTACAGGGCAGAAGGCAGGAAGAATGTATGATGAGGTGAGATTGGATGGAGGTCGTCTGGGGATCTGGCTGGGTCATTCCAAGACGGATCAGGCTGGGAGGGGTAGATGGGTCCGGTTAAATGAGAGCAGATGCAGTGGTGTGTGCCCGTTGCAAGAATTGCAGAAATTCCTAGCAAGGGCAGGAAGGCCATTAAGAGGAATTTTTTGTCACACGTCAGGGAACAGGCTGACAGCGTTTCAGTTGTTGGCGGTGTTGCGCATGGCTTTAGGACGCTTGGGAAGGGACCTGGCTAAATATGGCACTCATTCTTTCCACATTGGCATAGCTACAGCGGCGGCACGTGTAGGTTGGTCCTGGGACAAAATACGCCAGCTTGGGAGATGGAGGTCTAGGTGCTGAGAGATATACGTGCGCAAGTAGAAAAAGGGGCTTTGGGGGGCAGATGTAGGAGAAAAAAGGGGAAAAATATTTGTGCACTAATATATTTTCTCTTGTCTCAGTTTGTGTGGGTGGCTCAGGAACCAAGACGGTTACCTGGATCGTAGGAAACTCTTTTGTTGATTGGGAGGCCAGATACGAAGATCGGCAACTCTACGGTCCTAATATGAGTCTGAAGAGCAGCCATCATGAAGTGCATTGGTGGGATAAAGGAGGAATGTGTTGGGGGGCTTTATTACCGTGGCTGACAAAGATGGTGTCACAAAGAGGCTGTCTCGACATGTGGGTCCTACATTTGGGCAAAAATGACTTGATACGATTGTTCGGATTGGCAATTTTGCAACACATGCAGAGGGATTTGGTAGTAATAAAATGTAATCTGGCGGAGACATTCCTAGTATGGACAGAATTTGTACCACGTAAAGATTGGAAAGGGGCGGTAAAACATGCAGCAGTGGAAAAAGCCCGTAGAAAGTTGAATAGGGCCATGAGGGTTTTCTTCCAAGCCAAAGACATTAAGGTGATTGCTCATGGTGGCCAAAGTTAAAGGAGCGATTGTTGTTCAGGGATGATGGAGTGCACCTTTTGCAATCTGGTAATGCCTATCATATGAAGGAGATGCGAGACATGATCAGTAGGTTGTGGAGCACATCTATTTGGTGCCACGTGGGAAGACAAGGAGTGAAGCGAAAGGTGCACAGAAGAGATGGGGGGGCAGGTAACCACCCTACGGGGGTTCCCTGGTTGGCAGTACTTTGGAGGGGTGGGGAGTGACAGACGGACACAACCACCCCTCAGGGGGGGAACAAGTGAATGATGGGGGAGCAGGATGCAAGAGAGCGATGGCAGGAGATCCAAGGGAGGATGTTGAAAGATAAGTGAAGACGAGAATGGAGAGATGGAGTAGGTCGCAGAGTGAAACGGGTTGAGAGCAACAGGTGTGAGAGTTGAGGATGGATAGAGTGAATAAATGGGTTGCTGATGGGAAATGTTATAGTTATTGATGTTTGGTTAATGTAATTTGTTAACAACCTTGTCCTAATAAAATGCCTTTTATGCTTCAAGTAACAGCGTGTAGTGTGATTATTGTGCGATGTCAGCCCCCGGGGGAAGTAGGATCAACAGACCGGTCTTCCCCCGGGGTGCTTCACGCAGAGGCAGAAGGACAAGCTGGGGAGGGGGTCAGGGGGTTGGACAATGGGAGGAATTTAGGGTGGGATATAAAGGTGCAGGGATGGAGGGCTCTTCCTCTCCCTGAACCTGGCACCACCGGGGAGGGTTGAAAAATGTAGTCCACCCACCCTACAAGTTTGGGGCAAGGGTTATGGGTCGGTTGAGCGTGCCAGTTTAGGACAGGATGTAGGTTTTAGGGTTGGCAGTACTTTGGAGGGGTGGGGACTCATAGACAGGCACATCCGCCCCTCGGGGGGGGAACAGGTGAATGATGGCGAAGCGGGATGCAAGAGAGCGACGGCAGGAGATCCAAGGGAGGATGTTGAAAGGCAAGTGAAGATGAGAATGGAGAGATGGAAGAGGTCGCAGAGTGAAACGGGATGAGAGCAACAGGTGTGAGGGTTGAGGATGGATAGAGTGAATGAAGGCGTTGCTGATGGGAAATGTTATAGTTATTGATGTTTGGTTAATGTAATTAGTTAACAACCTTGTCCTAATAAAATGGCCTTTTACACTTCAAGTAACAGCGTGGAATGTGAATATTGCGCGAAGTGAGCTGGAAAGTTAGATGCGTACTAACAGACAGACAAACCAAACATTTACACAGCGACCAGGAGGAGCAGAGGTGGACTGACAGACGGGCAAACCAAATATTCACAAAGCGAGCAGGAGGGGCAGTGGTGGACTGACAGACAGACAAACCAAACATTTACAAAGTGAGCGGGAGGAGCAGAGGCGGACTGACAGACGGACAAACCAAACATTTACAAAGTGAGCTGGAGGGAGAGAGGCCGACTGGCAGATGGACAACCCAAACATTTACACAGCGACCTGGAGGGGCAGAGGCGGGCTAACAGACGGACAAACCAAACATTTACAAAGCGGCCTGGAGGGGCAGAGGTGGACTGATAGGAAAGCAAACCAAACATTTACTGCTCATCTTCTAGGAATTAGGGCAACTAACAGAAACAGTAACCGATAAAAAGACACTGTATGCAGTAATTGCACTTAGGTCTCACTTTCAATGGTACCTGCTAGTGGAACACCATCAATGACGCACCAACACTAATGACGGAGGACTCAGAAAGTTTAGGGCACAGGTACTGACGCTTAGCAGTCTTTTTGATTAGTAATGATTCATTCACAATCACTAGGTCTTATTTTTGGAAAGCTTGGCAGATAAAAGCTGTTTCTTGCAAAGAGCAGATCCTTGAACTCACAAGGCCTTCTGCATCAAAGCACTTTGAAAGCTTTGCTCAGTACTGATGTCTTTTCATACATCAGATTTATGTGGTTAAAGCCGTTGAGATGTTACATTCTGAGAGGAGTGATTTTTTTCAGGTTTTCAAGTCCTAGAAAAGAAGTGGAGGGACTAACCTAATAAGGCAGTATGCAAGTGACATCACGGCACCTGACCTCACGGCATGTGACATCACGGCGCATGACATCACATGTGGCATCACAGGAATTGACATCACAGGAATTGACATCATAGAAAGTGGCATCACAAGCCATGACTTTACAGGAAGTGGGATCACAAGAATTGACAACAGATCTTAAAAGCCCTCACATATATGTTTAGCAGGTCTATCATGAGTACAATTGAGCGCATTTCGAGTATACATGCAAACCCTCCTGATTTAGGCAGAAGATTCGCACTTTTGTAAGCAACACATAAAACAATGATGCCTTTTGTCAGCGTAAACCTTCCTCTACCCAAGAATTGAACAAACTAACTCTACCGCCAGCCTACTCACCCAGGCATAATATTCCATATGCAGCACATTTCCATACAGATGTGAGTACTTCTGCTGCTTGCACTCTCCGGAAGTGGGACCACTCTCCTGTGCAAAGTATTCTTACTCACCCTTACCGACCTGCACTCATTTTAGGAGAATGGGACTCGTTTTTCACCAACAGACCATGACCGAAAGCAAGAGAGAAAGATAGAAATGGAAGATAGGAGAGAGATAAGAAAACAATGATGAATGCAGAAAAGGGGATAAAAATGGACCTCCAAGAATAAGCAATTTTCGGGTAGTGAAAAAAAAAAAGATTATGACAACTTTGCCATTCAGCAATAGGACACCAAGAAAACGTTTAGGGCTCTGCATTTATGTTTTTACAAATTAAACACTGCCCCCCAACATGTCACCTCCACATTTAGCAGCAGATATCGCTCATGTACTTATTGTTGACATAACTATATCTAAACAACCCTCACATTTACCAGTGCAACCTGACAGCTCACCCTGGTATTAGTACCACCAGAAAGCACACACAAAGAAAGGACCATAAATTTCAAAGTAAGAGGTATCAGCTCCACATCAAATTAAGTGAAGGCTGCACAGTAAAGGAAATAGTGACAAAGGTCATTCACAAGAAAAAGGCACATGCAACTTCAGTACCAACTAGCACTTTCAACAAAATATTGGCCTTCTGAAGGAAATATTACTAGTTTGCATAGAAAAACTACCCACATGGGGAGATATAGGAACAACTAGACACCACAAACTATCACCAGTAATCAGAATCTACACTAGACTATGCTCGCTACTATGACCTCTGCATATTCTAGACATGTTACACTGCCAACATGTTGCACCATAGACGGTCTACTTGTTTACAGTAATACTGACAGTGGGCTCACCTATTCACTGTAACCTCCCCTAAAGGAGCCAGTCCTAGGTAAGCACACATGATCTTTCATTTCATAGATAGCATAACTCGGAATTACATCAGTCTCCCAAACCTAAGAGCATCATAACAACAAAGCTAACCTGTGTTGTGTTTTAATACAGTACATTGCAAACTTTACAACATCGCTGCAGTAGGTAGGTGTTGAAGGGGCAAAAAAAAACACCCATACGTCGGCAGGGTAACAACTTGGCAAAATTCAACACAACCATATCTAGCGCTCTCGAATTTCTAGAGTTACAAAAATACAACTTGTCTTCCTTTCAAGGAAAACAGCTCTTCAACATTTAGTGACTGGAACTGGTAAATAAAGCACACAATTTCAAATGTTTGGAAATCATTTTTTGTTGTGGTGTGACAGATTCAGATACTTCTGCACTGAACTGAAATATCTGGGCCATGGAGGGCCAAGCAGGATTATGCACGGCAGTCCTTATTTGAAGTGAAAAGTGCACAGTTGCAGCGTCTGCCCGCCACCCAAGCTTCAACCTAATTTGCCAAGAATAAAAGACAAAGCATTAACCTTTGATGTCAAACAGGAGAAATAAAGATATGTCCATTTCATGGTTGCAATGAACAATGTGAAAGCAGAAACCCTGGGATTGGATTTAACACTGTATTGTTGCACCATGTATAATAAGAATCTAGGATGCAGGGAAAGGAGGAACCAAATAGTTTCACGGTCGGGAAGAGACCTTTGATGAAAGTTCGACTACAAGTTCCACCTGCTTCTTTACCTTCATGGAGCTTTAAATAGGACGCTACTAAAGAAATGCAAGCATAGCAACCAAATAGGTCAGTATGTGTGGCATGACTGAATATGGTGAATGGAAGTTTTACAATTGAATGTAAACAAAAAGTATGTTAACGGGATCCTTGTGAGGTCCTGATGAAAGCCAACTGGCCAGGTGAGGCATTGGTGTGATGGCTGAAAGATGCCTACCCAGGGTTACAGAGGATACTGATTTCCTTAGTGCATCCCCACCTATTTGTAACTCCGCCAAGGTGCCCTTTGAACATAAAATTAAACCCCAGGACACCCTAGACTATTTTAAATCTAGGAACCCTCCCAATATCCAAAGAGCTTCCTTGGTTACAAAGGTTGAGCACACCCTGGCTTTCTGGATGAGGACTCTATGATGAAGCATGCCACTTGGAATTCCAGTGGGTGAGCGCCCTTTTAATACCATAGGTGAGAGGCTGGCCTAGTATATGATGTATACTACACTTATGCAAGTGGACACCCTGCACCAGTCCAGACAACCCTGATGGTTATTTAGGAGGTCTTAGACAACCTTATAAAGCTCTCCAAGTGGTAGTTGTGGAGAGCAGCCTTCAGGCTTAGTCCAGAAGGAGTGTAAAGCCGCTTGTTTGATCAGAATGCAATCTTATAGGTATAGGTTAAGTAAAAAATAACCACACAAGGTATCTATAAAAATATGTATTTATTATATAATACTCACCAACATGTTTAGATATCTCCTACCCAGAGATATGCACAATGCACTCAATACTTTGCTTAGGAATCAAGTAAATAGCCAGAATACACAGTGGACCCCGGGGCGACCAAACCATATACTAAGAAAGTGGTATAAGAACCACAACTCATGTCAAGACAATGCCCAGAGGACGTAGAATTGCCAGGGGCCCAAGGAACCACCCAAGGTGAGTGACTAGGAGCCCCACGGAGATCATGTGTAGTGTGGGAACACGACCACGTTCTCCATACAAATCAACGTGTAAGTCGCGGTTGCTATTTTTAAGGTTAAGGACCCTTCCCAGTGGAAACTGCTTTATTTAAAAGCAGTCCTAGATATGGTGGTCTGCTGACCCCAGCAGGCAACCATCCCTGTGAGTGCCAGCCATTCCCAATGATGTTGCAAATTGCAACAGCCTCATTAATATGCATGAGGCATGCAATTTGCAACCCCATTGGGAATCGCAAACAGTGTCTCAGACACTGTTGTGCATCACAAATCGCGGTTGGCAAATGCGACGCACTTTGCGACTCGCAAATTGGTGAGTTGTACATCTGCCCCATTATTCCTAACAGGTACACTTTCACCTACCAGAGGAAGAACCGCAGGGGGCATCGCAGGAACTGGAGACAGGAAATAACCACCTGTAGACTATTATGGGTAGTGGCGAGGAGGCATTGGGCTGGGGTGGTAGAGACCATCCAGACACTAAGACATGGGGGCAAGAGCAGAGAATATTGCCACATGAGTTCAGTTACATGTAATGCCACTCAAGAGCATCCAGCACTTGCTACATAAGTCACGCCTGGCAGGGGGGAGAGAGAGGAGAAGTTGCTGACCTCTTGCACGAAGCAGGCAAGACAACGCAGCAATCTATAGCTCATGTCCCAGTGAAGGCTATTAATAATGGGCGGGCTGCTGTGCAGGGGTGGGTAATAACAAAGATGAATTACTACACAATGTGTGGTTCCATGATCAGAGATCTGGCGGAAGAAGGGATCCCGGAACGTGAACCTTAATTATACCTGTGTTCTAATGTATTTGCATTGCTGATTGTAAGATGCCAAGAGTAATTGTTTAATAAAATCTGTTTTAAAACAAAAACAGGTAGACTCTCACCTGTGTCCACTTCATGGGTACACCAGGTGACTGGGCGTCAGGGAAACATATGCCTGAACTAATTGAGGGCTTTCCTGCAATCGATCTGCTGTTGATCAGTGAGGCTGCCTGCCAAGGCCTCTTCATCTACTGGTCCATAATCAGGGTTCTGAGAGAGGAGATCAGGTAGAGGGTCACTCTCTTCCTCCTGTCCCTCATCAGTTGCCATTAGCAAGCCCATGTCAGCCCTTATAACAAAAGGTTTTAGACTGTTCACAGGAAGTATCCTATGGGGACTTCATGGAGTGCCAAGGTCGGCCAAGTAGGTGACCTCACCCTTTTGCTCAAGTGTAGTGTGGGGTCTACTCCATTTGTCTTGGAGAGCTGCCGGGGCCACAGGCTCCAACACCCACACCTTCTGGCCTGGCTGGTAAACAGTCAGGACAGCCTTTTGGTCATGCCAAGCTTTTTGGAGTTCTTGACTTGCCTCCAAGTTTTTGCTGGCCTTCTTCATATACTCAGCCGTGCAAGAACGCAAGCCAGGGACATAATCCACTATGTCCTGTTTGGGAGGTTTGAGAGGTAACTCCCATCCCTCCTTCACTAGACACAAGGGACCCCTAACAGTCCAAACAGAAGTTCAAAAGGGCTGTAGCCAACCTCCGTCTGAGGAACCTCTCTGTAGGCAAAGAGATGGCAGGGTAGTAGGACATCCCATTTTCGCCTAAGAGTTTCTGGGAGACCCATGATCATACCAACAAGCCCATTGCATTGAGTATGGTAGGGTGTGGTGAATTTGTAATTCACTTCACACTTTTTCCAAATTACAGTTATGTAACTTGACATGAAGTTTGTACCTCTGTCAGTTAGAACCTTCTTAGGGAAGCCCACTCTAGAAAAAATTCCCAGGAGGGCCCTGGGCACTACAGAAGCTGTAATGGTTCTAAGGGGAATTGCCTCTGGGTACCTAGTGGCATGGTCCACCACCACTAGAATATAACAGTGCCCAGATACTGCTGGAGGGTTCATGGGACCAATAATGTCAATTCCTACCCTCTCAAACGGAACCCCAACCACTGGAAGTGGAATTAAGGGGGCCTTTGTGATGCCATCAAACTTACCAATGGCTTGGCAAGTGTCACAGGAGCGACAAAACTCCTTTTGTGTCCTCAGACTTATGGGGCCAGTGAAAGTGAGGGACAAGCCTCTCCCAACCTCTAAACTTCTGGGGTATGACCAACCTCGTGGTGGCACCAGGCTTGGGGTCTCTACCCTCGGAGTAAAGATGTTCTTCATCCCAGTAGATCCTATGGGACCCACTGATATTCCATGTTGCCTCAGCAGCAGCTTGCAGTCTGAGGGGTTCAAGAGAGGGGCAGGTCTGCTGCTCCAAAGTCAAATCTGCCCTGGAAGGGCTACATGTCCCCAAGAACCCAGCCTGATCAGGCCCAAGTTCCTCTGAGGCAGCACCTTCACAGGAGCGAAGATCATCCCCCTCAGGAGATTGGTGTTCACTCTGAGTCTGGGAGGAGGGCAAAGCCTTACCCTTCCTGCTCCTTTTCTTAGAAGGCACCTGGCCCATTTTTCTAGGATCCGGGGCCTGTTCAGTTTTAAGCTGTGTGTCCTGAGCCTTTGTGACAGCAAACACACTTGCAGATATTCCCAACATTTCTGCATGAGTCCGGAACTCTACCTCATCCCAGGCTGGAGTTTCCAAATCATTGCCCAACAAACAATCTACAGGTAGGTCTGAAGATACCACAACCTTCTTAGGTCCAGTTACCCCTCCCCAGCTGAGATTCACAACTGCCAAGGAATGGTCAGTCCTGAAATTGCTAGCATTGGTCACTTGGTACATTTGTCCAAGTATGATCTGGTCAGGAGACACACGTTTCTCTGTCACCATAGTGACACTGGCCCCTGTGTCCCTGTAGGCCATGGCCTCTTTTCCATTTATTAAAAGTTGTTGTCTGAACTTGCCCAACTTAGTGGGACTTACCAGTAAGGTGGCAAGGTCTATGCCACAATCACAGACCAAAACAGTCTGAGCTGGAGTCCTGGAGCCTGGCATGGGAAGCACCCTTACAACTCCTAGAACGACTGAGGAGGGCAGGTGAAGACATTTCACAGGAAAGTCTCATTCCCAACACAGTCACTGAGGCTTTCAAGAGATACAGCCTTCAACCGCCTACAGAAGGTTACTACCAAAGTCTTAATAGAGAGAGAGGGTGCATTGACCCTACAGAGGTCTTGCCCTTCATGTTATTAAAGCATAAACAGAGTCTCCACTACACTGAAGAAAGTGTTTGGCTGACTGCTTCCATGAGCTGCAACCTTCCCTCCGACCCAGAGGACAGTATCTCTGAGGAGACAAAGGGCAGGGGGATTGGACAGGCACCCACACTGCGGTTTCACTGTGGTCCGTGAACTGATCAACAAGGGGGTAAAAAGCAAGGGCGAGGGACTAACACAACCCCTATCAGCAGAGACCAGCTAGAGGACTCTTAGGCCCAGGGTGTCACAGTAAGAAGTCCAAGGCAATGGTAGATTCAGGATCTCAGCCTGCAGAGCGAGGACCATCCTGTAACATAAAGAGGAAAAACTAGATTGGTTTCTAAAAGATATAAGACTCTAACAAACAGTTCTAACCCCTCTAACCTTGACTACAGTGACTTTTTATTTTCTAAAATTCTAAAGGGACTTAAGCAAGGCCCTAACAAGACTTTTAGTATTTTGGTAAAAATGCCAATTTGAAAAAATCAGAATTCTAAAGGCAATTTAAGAGTTCTGTTGTGTGATCAGGTGGTAAACAAGAGGTCCAACAAATGCAAGTTGTATATCCCACCGCTGATCCACCAACGTAGGAAACTGGCTCTATATATACAACACCAAAATTAGGTATAGTGTGTATAGAGTCCAGGTGACTCCAGAGGTAGGCAGAGGTTAAAGTTAGATAGAACCTTACTCTCTATTTGTGGCAGAGTGGTCGAGCAGTAAGGCAGTATCGGAGGACAGTGTTAAGTATTTGATGTACACACTAAGTCAGCAATGGAATTCACACACTCAAAGACTGAACTCTAGACCAATTGCTTTTGTATAAAAAATATACTGTTGTTTTATTTTAGAACCAAGCAAGCCTGGTACAGGTAAGCATAAAATACTTTACAGGAATAAGTTACTGATTGTAGAACAGTTTGACAATGCAATGGAAATTGTACTTTGTTTGATTTACAGGTAATGCAGTAGGTTGCAACATTTAGCAAATACAGTACATTGGAATGAATAGGCTTTTTCGGTAAATTGCAGGTAAGTTACTTTTCTCGTTACTTTTCTAACTCAGTGCTGGATACCTAGATTCAGCACTGGGACATTTCCTGGAAACAGGTAAGTAAATACGTTTTGGTTATTCGCAGGATTTTTACAGAATATCTTTAGATTTCAAAACTCCACACTTAAGTCGTTTTTTGGAAGAAAAACAGTGCATTGAAATGAATGGGCTTTTTCAGTAAATTGCAGGTAAGTTACTTTGTACGTTACTTTTCTTACTCAGTGCTGGATGCCTGGATTCAGCACTGGGACATTTCCTGTAAACAGGTGAGTAAATACGTTTGTTTATTTGTGCGATTTTTAAAGAATATTTTTAGATTTTAAAACTCCACACAAATTGTCAATGTTATCCTATGGAGGAAAAACAGGCTATAGGTTCACAGGTAAGTAATCGTCTGTGGGAGTTAAGGTTCTGGGGTTAGACTCAGGGGTCCCCCAGGGTCAGTGATGCACTTTTGTTTCACCCTCAGCTGCACTAGGGCGGCCGGGTGCAGAGCTATTAGGCCCAATGTTATCCTATAGAGGATAGGGGGCCTCCGGTTGGTGGCTGCTACCAAGCAGGCCACACGGCTGTGGGAGAAAAGCTCCTAGGGTTTAGGTCAGGGCAAATAAGGAACCAAATTAGCACCAAAGGGGCACCCTCAGCGGCACTAGGGTTACTGGGTGCAGGGTGCTGTTTTGAGGTCGGGTGCCCTGTTGTTTTCAATGGAGAGCCTCCGGTTAGAAGAAACACTGCAGGCTCGGGACGAGGATCTTCTGGGTGAGACCACCACTTTGAG
Organism: Triturus cristatus; assembly: GCF_964204655.1. Taxonomy (NCBI): domain Eukaryota; kingdom Metazoa; phylum Chordata; class Amphibia; order Caudata; family Salamandridae; genus Triturus; species Triturus cristatus. Next base: position 991,463,483 of record NC_140584.1, on the reverse strand, counting down.
GGGTAAGTTGGGATGTCTTGGGTTGGTTAGGCACCGTGGGTTTGGGCACACAAGGCCGTGGGGCGTCGGGTGCAGGGGTGCCTTGGGACGTCGGAAAGTCTTACTCGCTCTGGTCGCGGTGGAGGGGATCCTCTGGATTGAGGGTGCAGGCGTCGTCTGGAAGCTTGAGGCAGGTCAGGAGTCACTGGATCTTGGGTCAGGATCGCCAGGGTGACCTCCTCGTTGTGTTTTTCTACTCGAGCACGGGTTGGGTGCGGCGGGTGCAGAGTGGGCTGGATTCACGGTATCTGGCCGGAGCAAGAAGCTGCAGTTTGAACAAGTCCGGTGTTCACGGGAGAAGCAGTCTTGGAAGTGAAGGCAGGCAGGTCCTCCTGGGTTTTTGAGGTTGCTGGCTGCAGGACACACCGGGATTTCACAGGAGCAGGTTTGAGGGGAGACAGGCCTGTAGGGCTAGGGCCAAGTCAGTGGGCGTTGTCCTCTTGTTAGCTCTGCACGGCTCTTCGTCCTTCTTCTTCTTTTCTTCTTGCTGTCAGGCTGGGTCTGAGGAAGCAAGGTTCAGGGTGCCCACTAAATACTAGATTTAGGGGTGTTACAGGTAGGTAAGGGGCAGGGACCAATGGGTCCCTTCCCTGGGGTGGGTACACCCCCTATCGTGCCACCCTCCAGTGGGAGGGGGGCAGGAGCCTGTCCCTGGTTGGCTAGGTTCCCCCATCCTCAAGATGGCGGGTACTCAGAGTTGTGCTTCAACTCGCCTCCCCCACCTGAGGAGTGGAGTTGGCAGAGGTGGGCACACCTCTTCCCTTCACTTGTTTTTCCCGCCGGTTCTCCCACCCAAAGTGGGGGGTAGAACCGGTGGGGATCAGTTGCTGAAAGCAGCAAATGGTCTGGGGATGCTCACAAAGGCTTTGAAGCTTCCCCTTCGTTAACCCTGCCCGACCTGGGGGAGGAGGCTTGGCACCTCGTCCCAGGATGTGCATTGTTTGAGGCCCCCGAGAGCAGCAGGCTCTCGACCCAGGGGTCCAGAAACATGTCTGTTGGTGGCAGCCTAAGCAGCCACTCAGTCAGGTCACTAGAAGTTGGTCGAGTTTCAGGGGGCATCTCTAAGATCCCCTCTGTTGTGCATTTTACATTAAATTCCACACTGGCATCAGTGTGGGTTTAATGTGCTGAGAAGTTTGATACCCCAGTCTTCAGTGTAGCCATTATGGTGCTGTGGAGTTCGTAATGACAAACTCCCAGCACCATATACTCTTCATGGCAGCACTGCACTTACAGTGCCCATGAATGGACTTGGGCACTGTAGGGATACAGGGCTCATGCACCTGTACCCTCACCACTGGCATAGGGCACCCAGCTAGAGGGGTGACTGATGTATGCCAGGGCAGTAGTTTGTGGGCATGGCACGCAGGGATGTGTGCCATGTCGACTCTTCACTTTGTTCTGCGCCAAGACACGCAGCCTGCAAAGGCAGTGTGTGAGTGTCAGGGTACAGGACCTCTAAGAGTGGCACAATAAGTGCTGCAGCCCTTAGAGGCCTTCTCTGGTCACAGTGCCCTGGGTACCTATGGTACCATTTACCAGGGGCTGACCTTTGGCTAGAGATGCCAATTGAGTTTAGGCTTCAATGCAGTTTTAGGGAAGGAACACAGGCCCTCGGTACCTAAGTACCAGGAGCCCAGGGCACACTCAGTCAAAGAAAATCAGCAATTCAGCAAAAAGTGGGGGCATACCATGCAAGAAAGAGGGCATTTTCTCACAATCACACAATGCAAGGACTGTGCCAAGGAGTACAAAGGGGTGAAATGTATGGATGTTGTTATGTGATCCGGGTTGTGATAAATTGCCACTCGCAGCGCTACATTACAGGGGGGGTACTATTTCAAGCACACTCACAATCCATTACCCAGAAACAGCAGCTGCTGGTATCTCGGTGCCATCACCGCTAGAACTTTGAAGGCATTCATGTTAATATTGAACTGTGCTGTGTTTGCTCCCGGCAGCCTTTGCATTGTCTGTTGTCGGTGCGATGGGTGAGGATGTCTGTGGGTGGGCACACTGCTCTGGGTGCTTGGTCTGCAGTGTCAGTATCTCTCTTCCATGCTCAGTGCAGCCATTCGTCCCGTCCCGATAATCCTTGTTCAATGTGATGAGGAAGCAGAAGCGGCTGGAGGTCTTTCTCAGCAGCGCGCGGTGATAACTGATGACGCCATTCTTCCTCTATTCTTTTCTCTCTGTCTTTGGTCCATTTCTGGGACGTTAGCGCCGGCAGGCGCGAGGCGCTAGCAGCCTCGAGCTCGGGCACCAAAGCGCAGGCTGGTTCACCGGGATCTGGGATGGAATATACACCGCAGCGGAACAGAGCGACCCCTGCGCTGCAACACGGACATCAAACCAGGGGCCTGATGGGGGCTGATCGGTCGCTATTAGGGACAGAAATCCCTAGAACAACCCGGATCGCTGCAAGGAATATTGAAAAACCCGTCCTTTGAAGACACAGCGAGCGCTCTAAATTGGCCCCTATATTTCTTGAGTAACATTTAAACAACTAAAGTGCACAGACACAGTAAAGGTCACCTCTTTACACGTCACTCCATGACCTACCACGGTGCTCCTCCTAGTAACGTCCTGTGCACATTCATATCAACCCTGCCAAAGGCGCTCTTTGTATAAAACATTAATCGGATGAAAAGGAAAAAGTCAAAATAATATATATTTTTTAGTCAGTGCAAACGTGTTCCCGCATTTACCTGCAGTCAGATTTTAAATCATTTGACGTAACAGAAGTGCCATCACATGCCCCTTAACGCCCAGTGGCGTCACGACTTTTGACTCGGGTGACGATGAGAAGCAGCGCAAGTTTTATTACACAGCTTTTATCGCACACTAGAGACGCAGCGTGTTGAATGAAAGCAGCTGATAACGCCGCACGTGCGCCATTGAAGCGCTATGGATGCTGGGCACGAGGATTGATGGCGGGGGCCTGAGCTCCGCCGCCCCCTCCGGCGCTGCGCTTGGCTCTGCTTGGAGGGCACACACATGGCTATTCAGCAGGAGCTCTCAATCAATCCGGCGTCTCTGCCTGCACCGGAGGGGCCCGGGACGGCTCTGGGTGCGGTGGGACCTGCTCAGGCGCTCAGCCCAGGGATGGCTCTGGGGCCGAGCTCCGTGCACGGAGAGTGAGACCGAGAGCTGCTTCCGAGCCAGACCCACAGGCAAAGAACGCGCCTCCTGGGCTGGACTTACAGGAAAAGCGAAGACTGGAAGCTGATCCTGGACCTGACGTACAGTTACTGTGGAGATGCAGAACTGTTCCTGTGCAAGCCCTACAACGACAGCTGCCCCGCGACCAGACGTACACACGCAGGCAACTCAGAGGAGCACCGCAGCCAGCCCTATAGGTACAGAGGCTGCTCCTGGGCCTGACTCATAGGAAAAGGGAAGACTCAAACCTGCTCCTGGACAAAACTTAAAGTTACTGTGGAGATCCAGAATCGTTCCTGTGCAAGTCCCACAGCCAGACCTGCTGCTTGGCCAGACGTACCCACACCGTGGCAACCCAGGGTTCCTGTGCCAGCCAATAGACACAGAGGCTACTCCTGGGCCCGACTTACAGGAAAGGTGTGAGACTCAATGTGGCCCTTGGGCTACTCGAACTAGAGCTCCTTTGGGTCATCGCTACAGGAGCAGAGAAGGCAGAGACCTGCTCCAGAGCCAAGGCCGAGGCACAGAGAGAGTGCGAGCTGCTCCTGTGTCAGGCCTACAGGCAGAGTGGGATCCACCCCTGCTGGTAGGACACACTTACAGGCAGAGTGAGACCTAGAGCTGCTCCTTCACCAGCCCTAGAGGCGAAGAGCACATTCAGAGCTGCCCCGGACCACAGCATAGACACAAAAGCGCCAGAGTCTCCTAGATGAGACACACATAGGGGGACCTAAACTTGCGCCTAGCTCACTTCTACAGGCTGCCGGGCGATCTAGAGCTTCTCCTAGATAAGACACGTAGTGCGGACCTAAACCTGCACCTGGCTCACTTTACAGGCTCTCTGGCGATCCAGAGCGTCTCCTAGATGAGACATACACAGGGCAGACCTAGACCCGTGACTGGCTCACTTCAACAGGCTCCCAGGCGATCCAGAGCGTCTCCTAGATGAGACACACATAGGGGGGACCTAAACCTGCGCCTGGCTCACTTTACAGGCTCCCTGGCGATCCAGAGCGTCTCCCAGATGAGGCATACACAGGGCAGACCTAGACCCGTGACTGGATCACTTCTACAGGCTTTCGGGAGATCCAGAGCTTCTACTAGATTAGACATACATAGGGGAGACCTAAACCTGCACCTGGCTCACTTCTACAGGCTCTCTGGAGATCCAGAACGTCTCCTAGAAGAGACATACATAGGAGAGACCTAAACCTGCACCTGGGTCACTTCTACAGGCTCCCAGGCGATCCAGAGTGTCTCCTAGATGAGACATGCACAGGGCAGACCTAAACCTGCGCCTGGCTCACTTCTACAGGCTCCCGGACGATCCAGAGCTTCTCCTAGATGAGGCATATATAGGGGAGACCTAAACCTGCGCCTGGCTCACTTCTACAGGCTCTCTGGAGATCGAGAGTTTATACTAGATGAGGCATACATAGGGGAGACTCAAACCTGCGTTTTGCTCACTTCTACAGGCTCCTGGACGATCCAGAGCTTCTCCTCGATGAGGCATACATAGAGGAGACATAAACCAGCACCTGGCTCACTTCTACAGGCTCTCTGGAGATTGAAAGCTTCTTCTTGATGAGACAGACATAGGGGAGACCTAACCCTTTGCCTGGCTCGGTTGTACAGGCTCAGAGGAGCTCCAGAGCTTCTCCCAGGTGAGACATACATAGGGGAGAACTGAACGTGCGCCTGGATCAGTTCTACAGGCTCTGGGGAGGTCCAGATCTTATCCTAGACCAAACCTACGGGACCATCAGTGATCAAGAGTTGTTCCTCAACCAGATCTACAAAGGGAGCAGAGGGCAAAACTGCACCTGTATCAATTCTACAGGCTCTGGGAGGTCCAGAGCTCCTCGAGGACTAGACCTATAGGCACAGCTGACATCCAGAGTTGTTCCTCCGTCAGACCTACATAAGGGACAGAGGCCGGACCTGGACCTGGACAGATCCTACAGGCACATTGAGAATCGGACCTGCTTCTGGGAGAGACCTACAGGCAAGGAGAAGTCCACACGGACCACCAAGTCACCCTGTAGCAGGCACTGCTGCCTCGAGGCCCTTCATGGAGAGCACAAGGCGCTGAGACAGAGGAAGGCACTGAGACATGGTGAGGTCCACACACATTTACCAGCTTGTGTTGTTCTTTACTGCACATTACTACTTAGCAAGCACTTGTACCCCATGTGGGCCACTGCACTTTCTCCACGTCACCTCTTCTTTCAGTTCGTCTCAGTCGAACCCTTCTCAGCACAAAGTTACTTTATTAGTTTTCTGAATGTTTTGGCAATACTTTTTCGCTTTTGCTCCTTTAAGTTTTATTTGTCCTATTTTCCTGCTCAAATTGCTTTTATTGACACGTGGGAGGCTTTCGTACACTCCCTTATTCTTCTTTCTGAGGTGACCACTCTCAAAGCTATTTTGCTACTATTATTTGCGTTTCCGTTTTTTATGTATTTAGTTCTTTGTATAGTGCATCGAAACCTTGAACTTAGGGTGTCAACGTGCTTCACATAATAGTTCCAAGAAGCGTAGAGCCGTAAGTGGAAGTCAGTTCAAACGTGCACATACCACTCTTAAGGATACCAGAGCACTTTACAATAGACGTATAAAATACAAAACACACTCCGGAAATGTAGTATCAAACTAAACCGCACATAGCTAAAACGTGAAAATATAAACTTTTCAGATGGTGCTGGAAAGGAGCAGTTTTTAAGCTGTTTCTAAAAAGCAGCACTGAGAGTGTAGGTCGGAGAGAATTAAATCCCAACGACCCATCATCGCTGCCAACCCAGAGAAGGAATGAGCAAGACTGAGTTATTTCAGCGGAATTTTGCCACGTCTGCGCATGCGTACCAGACCCTGGCGTTTCTATTTATGGGATAAATATGAGAAAGTCTTGAGCGGCGCGTGAACAAACTGTGTGAGAAGTGTGAGGCACGTGGACACCCGGGCACTGGGATAAGCAAGAGGGGCTCACATCTGGATGGTATGACTTAGTTGGCAGCAGGTGTACAGTCTGTGTGATAAAATGATGGATACACGAACAGCAGTGTAATGAGCATGAGTTACATGGACAAACAGTCTGAGGAACTTGGGGTACATGTACATATAGTGTGACAATCTTAGCACACATACAGTAGGCAGGCACCAGGCAGTGTGAGACACGTGGCACCGGCTGGAGGAGGCACATAGAGAGGCAGCGGGAGGAGCTTGAAGCACAGAGAGACAGTGGGAGGAGCTTGAGGCACATAGAGAGTCAGTGGGAGGACCCTGAGGCACATAGTCAGTGGGAGGAGCTTGAGGCACATAGAGAGTCAGCGGGAGGAGCTTGAAGCACAGAGAGACAATGGGAGGAGCTTGAGGCACATAGAGAGTCAGTGGGAGGACCCTGAGGCGCATAGCCAGTGGAAGGAGCTTGAGGCACATAGTCAGTGGGAGGACCCTGAGGCACATAGTCAGTGGGAGGAGCTTGAGGCACACAGACTGGCAGTGGCTGGAGGAGGCACATAGAGAGTCAGTGGGAGGAGCTTGAGGCACATAGAGAGTCAGTAGGAGGAGCTTTAGGCACATGTAGAGTCAGTTGGAGTAGCTTGAGGCACATAGAGAGTCAAGTCAAGTCAAAGTATGCTTTATTCGAATGTTATTCATAAAAGCAAGAACATTTTACAATAAAAAATTCATACATGGGTAAAAAGGAATTAAATTGGGATCAGTATATACAAAGCATACATATATCATTTACATGACCATAACATGTCGTTCTTCGACAGTAAAGAGTTAAAAAAAGGTTTTTAAAAAAGATAAAACATTAGAGAGAATAATCAACGGACTAGCAGTCTCTCCTAGAGTCAGTCGGAGGAGGAGCTTTAGACACATAGAGTCAGTCAGAGGAGCTTGAGGCACAAGTCAGTGGGGGAACTTGAGGCTCATATAAAGTCAGTGGGAGGGGCTTAAGGCACATATTCAGTGAGAGGAGCTTTAGGCACATAGAGAGTCAGTGGGAGGGGCTTGAGGGACATAGAGCGACAGTGGGAGGGGCTTGAGGCACATAGTCAGTGGATGGACATTGAGGCACATAGAGAGTCAGTGGGAAGGGCTTCAGGCACATAGAGAGTCAGTGGGAGCGGCTTGAGGCACACCAAGGGGCCTAGGCTACACAAGCAGAAAATGTGAGGAGCTTGTGGGACATCACATGCACACAGACTGGGTTCAGTGCAGCACATGGCTATAAGGTATGAGGGTCCTTACAGACATTACAATTGATGGAAAGTGTGCAATGCCTCGGCAGGCTCTTCAGAAAGTAAGCTGTTGTAATTGTAATTTTGAAGTAAATGTGGTCAGCTGACGGCATTTGCTTTAACATTTTTAAATCAAATATGGTATTTTAGGGGTGCTTGTCTTTGTCTCCAAGTACTCCACACAAGTGCTTGGGGTACTGTCGCATTGCCGCTTGCCGTATCGGTCTTCCCCCTAGTGCTCCCTCCGCTGTTTTAACCCCGACATTTGCAAAATCAGGTTTCTTTCATCAGAAAAGCAAAGGGTCAAGAGAAGAGAAGCTAGCTTGAGCTTTAAAGCTGCATTTACTGTGAAGCAATGATGGTGCTGTTGTGTTTAAGCAGATTTATCTGTCGGTTTATTTAGTTCTTTTGGCTGCTGAAGTGTTGTACTTAATCCTCTTCAGAGGGCTTGAGACACTGTAAGCAAACAGAATTTCAGAGAAAAAATGTCATAGATTATAAAATGCACACAGTGCAGTAAATCACTTTGGAGCCGTACATGGCTGAGTGCATGTGTGGTGCTGCGCACTTGGGTGGGAAGGTGCTTTTTGAAGATTGATGGGCAAAGAAAGAACATTCAAGCCGACTGGTCTGTAGTCCATTCCCTTCATATTGTAGCTCCTAGACTCACTACTCCATCTCTGACAGCACATCTGGACCTCCTCCCAATGCTTCCATCACTCACAGTGAAGATAGCCACCAATGCCTGAAATGGGCATACCCGTTGCACCATGCTGCATGAGGAACAGACCAATATATAAGGACGGCTGACCGAAAGTCTGTGTATGTGAGTGTATGTGTGTGGTTTTTTTTTATGATCGCTAACCACTACACTCACAGCACACTTTAGGGTGTGTGCTGATATTTCACATCACATGTGGCCTCTCCTATTTTTAGGCCACTCACTAATTTTTTGGTCCTGAAGAAAGCCTCAAGAACCATCTGAAGGCTGAAACTAGTAGACCTCATTTATAAGGGATACCAAGGCAAATAACAAACCTTAGTAGAGATCCCGATTATATTTTTACTCATGTCCTGGGACCCTTGTAATAAATAATTGTTGTCAAAGGGCATTCTCAGAGACATTTTTAACACATAGTTGCACGTCACATACTAAGTCACTTTCCTTTCACTTAACAACCTGCTCCGCTGTAAATCAGGCGTTGTAGCACAGCTGGGTTGCACTAGGCAATCCAGTTGGGCCCCGATGATGAAGCATGCCACCTACCAGGTAGGTGGGTGAGGGGTTTCTTACAATAGTTGTTTATTCTCCTTCAACAGGTGACGGCGAAAAACCTTTGCTACAAGTTACCTTCCCTAAGTACTTGTCCATCTTGTTTCTGAAAATTCATTGGGGAAAAGGACAAGTTACCTTGTTTTCCTCGCTCTCTTTTTGTTTACATTTGGTTTTTTTTTAACCCATGCAGAACCAGAAAAAACACTATCTTTGTGAGGACCGATGCGTTGTGAGGACTGGTCACAGAAGTGTGTCTGAGTACTTTCAAGTGAGTGTGTCAAAAAACTAAAAGAGCATTTAGATTTACCTCCGTCCCCTTATAACCTACCCTACTATCAAAGCGTGTGTGGAATTAGAATAGTAATTATACACTTCATTACGGTCAATGGTTGGTCCTCATAATTGTAGGTATGTTATGTTGTATGTGTGTGTATTACCTACTGGCGGTCGCCAGTAGGTAGTTATAAGTTAGGACTTAGTTTCCATAGGAAAAGAGTTTTTTGTTTTGCCAATAACTTTGGTAGAGTTTAACTAATCTTCAAGAAATTTTCAAAACGAGTACATACTGGAGTTCAGCTGATGTCTGGAACGTTTCGGGATGATTCGTCAAGCAGGGGCTTAGGAAAAGGGGAGGTCCCAAAATACATTTTCCCCATGCAGTTTCCCATAGAGATTTTAGGCACGACTATAGCCCGAACACTGAACGGAATTACACCAAATTTGGCAAAAGAAAAGATCTTGGTCTAGAAAGCATGCTTTTGTAACTTAGTGTATATCCCTGCAGTAGTTCTTGAGATATTAAAGGTAAAACAAATTTGTATATCTAGGGACGAGGACCATCTACAAATTCAACTGATATCGTGCAGAGATTTGATTGGCTGCTAACAATTCAACCAGGAAGGGTTGGCAGCCATTGGGTAGCCCATCCCCTACCCACCCTTTCATACAGCATGGAGGAGCAGGGAATGCTCCCTCTGCTAGCCCACTGCCTGCCCTGCCACCTGAGACTTGCCCCATCTCCACGCATAGGTCTCCGGATCCCATTTACCACATGCTTTGAGCAGGTAGTAAATGGATCCAAATTGTCCTCAAAATGGGGACGCAGCTAATAGGTGGCGGAAAGGCTGGGCTTGAACCTTACCAGATAGAAGCATCGTTCTTGGTGCCTCCAGGATTACTGTGCCCGCGGCGTTTCCCTCCCGCCGTCACTCTCAGAGGTGGCCGCTGTGTGGGGGGAGCGCAAGGAAAGACTACACTTCCCAGCATTCCCTGGGGCCGGAAATCGCCGCCAGCGCGCCCGGAGGCGCTATTTAGCGGACCTCGACCCCGGCAGAGCGGGGGACGCAGCTAATAGGTGGCGGAAAGGCTGGGCTTGAACCTTACCAGATAGAAGCATCGTTCTTGGTGCCTCCAGGATTACTGTGCCCGCGGCGTTTCCCTCCCGCCGTCACTCTCAGAGGTGGCCGCTGAGTGGGGGGAGCGCAAGGAAAGACTACACTTCCCAGCATTCCCTGGGGCCGGAAATCGCCGCCAGCGCGCTCGGAGGCGCTATTTAGCGGACCTCGACCCCCGCGACGTGGGCAGCGCGCGGGCAGCGCCGGGAGAAGCCCGGGACAAGGGCGGGACAGTCTGTGACAGTCCGGGACTGGTCCGAGCTGGGCCGAGCTGTACCCTCGAGCGCCGTATGTGCGCAAGGTCCCAGAGGTAATCGTTCATGGTAAAGTGTGGAAGTGGCATAGACTCGTGTTAGTGCCTTTTATTTTTGTGTATGCAGTTTTGTATATACTTATTTGTGGACTAATACCCCATCCGCCTGCATTCACAATGCCTATAGGTCCAAGAGATATACTGACTCCGGGGTTAGGCACCCTCGATAACTATTTGGTTAAAAAGGTAAATAAAATAAATAACGAGAGAAGAGTCTCTCTGGGTATGGTTAGCCCTCCAAGTAATAGCCTAATCTCCTTGACAACAGCTGAGTCACCGAGGGCGCATGGGTCTTGTGAGCTGTCCCCTACTGCTGACTCCTCGGTAGCTGCCCAAACCCATTTGGACCCCATACTTCCAGATATTTCAATTCTGAGTGAGACTACTGAAGATGTTACCCTCGCCACTAGACCAGTTAGGAAATGTAGGAAACAGAAATCTAAAAAGGGGGGGTATAAGCCCAATAAAAGGGTCAACACTATCGTAATGGTTCAAGATAATACTGATGTGCCCATTAGCCCTCGTGCTGATAGTAATGGTTTAAATAGCCCTTTACTCTGTGATCAATTTGCCCATCTGCTTAGCACTCTAGAGGTTATGCTAGAAACTAAACTTGAACAGTTGTTGCAACCTATTGTTCGGAAACTTGATTTTGTGGCCGATGAGGTCAACAGGCTGGGTGGTCTATTAACTAAACATATAAATTTGTTAGACAACAACCATAAAAAGGTGATGGAAGTAATAAGGCAAGAGCCTATAGTCAGAATAGAATCCCATCAGCCGACAACCCAGCCCCCCATTACCTTACCCCCTGCATTACCCTCCCTACCAGTGTCTATTCCTGCTCATAGAATTGATATCCCAGTTTCTAGGGGGTTGGCCGCAGCCCCCGTAAGACAGGGAGAAATGAAAAGTAGATTTTTAAATTTGCCCCCGGCTTGCTCCCCTTATGTGGCGATCTTAACCAATGTCCCGCCCCAGGAAAGCCAACAATATCCAACGCTTAAGGAAACACATGACTCTCTTAAAGATAAAACTGTCTCCTGGCTGTCCAGGAAATGCGGATTCCCGCTAAATTTATCTAACGACATTTTAACTACTAGAAGAGTGACGTGGATTGGGTCGTCAAGAAAATCTTGTATAGGGGATTGTATAATAGTGAACTTTAGATACCCTCATCATGTGGCCACTGTTTTGCTGAGGGCTGCTTCTCTGCCACAAGATGGAAATAGTATCCAGGTGCGTCCCCTTGGGTTTTTCTATGATGACCTACCCAGACACCCTTTGTCTGGATTAAAAATGGGTAACCGCTTATCACAGACAGCTTCGAGTCCGTTTACCTTCCAGGGACCAAGTGGAGAACATCACTTCATGCATGGGTCTAACATCCCCACGCGAAACCGTTTTGAGGTTTTTTCTTCACTGGACTTATGCGACTGACAAGAGGCTGCTGAGGGCAGTAGGGCTGAGTCTCATCTTTGTTTGGCTCTCCAGGATTTAGACCAAGTTCCCCCGATTACTGTAGGCATCACGCCTACTGAAACGATACATGGAAATTCCAAGGGGCCGACAATCAAGTTCTTATCCTGGAATGTGGCAGGTTTACGTTCAAAGAGAGATAACCCCTCTTGGCTAAGTCTCTTGAAAGATTATGACATCTTGGCATTTCAAGAGACTTGGGAAATTGATTGTGATTTCTGGTTGGATGGGTACACATCCTTTTTTGTCCCCGCATTAAATTCTGCGTCTGGGAGGGCTATAGGGAGTTTAGTGACTATGGTTTCGGTGAAACTTAAAGGGTCAGTTAGTAGGTTAGTCTGTCTTTCTAATAATTTTCTTATCCTTGAATTTAATTTCCTCGATAAAACAAAATTATTATTAGTGAATTGTTATAATGCCCAGCAAGGGGTCTCGCCAAATGTTCATTTGGTTTGGCTGTTGAATTTTTTAAATACTTATAATTCAAAGCAAACCACTTTTTGTCATTATATTTTGTTAGGTGATTTTAACGTGCACCTTTGTAGTCATAACTGTCTGATAACCGATAATGATGGGCCTGATTTTACATCCCCGCAACATTTCGAGCATTCAAGTAAGGGGGAAGCACTGGAAAAACTTTTATCTGAAATCGGCTTGTACGAACCAGGTTTCCCCGATCAAAGGTTACGGGTTCCCACTTTTAAAGGTAGGGACAGCGATACAATTATCGACTACATATTTCTTTCTTCCGGCCTTTTAAATTTTGTTGTGTCCTACACTGCTATACAGTCAATCTTCAGTGACCATAACCCGGTGACACTTGAACTGATTGATGGCCTCCAGTTTCTAAACTCTTGCTCCCCTCACCTGGTGGTGGCCGATCTGAAGGCAAAGGATCAGGGGAGGAGGTTACGTTGGAGCAAGGTAATTCCAGAGGAATTTTTTAAAACCATTTCCTTAGAGGTGGCGCCGGATTTGGAAATCTGTGGAGATTTTTACTCTACGGGGAAACAAGTAATATCCTCGTATGAAGCTATCTGTTATTCTGTGGCAAAAGAGCTAACTTGTAAAACTAGGTCGGCCACTGATAGTTCAGTTATGGGCTGGTTCAATCATAAATGCACTAAAGCCCATAAAGATCTCAAAAAAGCTCTTCAGGCTTGTCCAAGGAACAAAAGCCTAGTGTCACAGCTTAGAAAAGAATATAAAAAAATTATTCAGGATAGGAAAGTAGAAATCAAACACAATGCCTGGGTTGAACTTATGGACAAAGCCACTCTAAAAGACAGTGCAAAATTTTGGTCTATAATTAATACACCCTTTTTTTCTAATACTAAAAATGGTGTTTTGGAAACCAATATCGCAGAGGAGGACTGGTTGAGACAATTTGAAAACATTTATGGTAGTCACCTTGAATTTGATACTTTCGCGGGACCAGTCCCTGACTCAGCACCTCTCAGGTTCAACATAGGAGAGGTTATAAAAGCAATCGAAGACTCTGCAGGGAAAAAGGCTCCTGGCCCAGATGGAGTTCCTACCGACATGTATAAAGCTAATCCTCTGTTCTGGGCCAACATATTGACAAATGTATTTAACCACTCGGTCTGTGTTGGTTTCCCTAAATCATGGTCCAGGTCGGTAATAATACCGATCTTTAAAAAGGGCCAAAGGGCAGACCCCAGATGTTACAGGCCCATATCCCTCCTGGATTCCTCTATTAAAATTCTGGGGAAGGTCATCCTAGACAGGATAAGGCGGTGGGCCTCTGACAATATTATTCTGTCAGATGCCCAATACGGCTTCAGAGCAGGGCGGAGCACGGAGGACCAATGCCTGAACCTACTTTTAATAACAGCTAAATATACCAAGGCGGCCAGGGGTTCCATTTATCTTGGCTTCATGGACTTGTCCACGGCTTTTGATTTAGTCAATAGGACTAAATTGTGGACAATGCTCCTGGAATTGGGACTTGATGGACCCCTTGTGCATTTCCTTGCTGAGCTCCATAAAGACCTGAATGCTTGTATCAGGATGACCTCCAATGGACATTGTACATCTAGTTTTAAATCCAGTAGAGGGGTACGACAGGGTTGTATTTTAGCCCCCATGTTGTTCACCTTATATATAAATGCCTTGGAACATAACTTGTTGGCAGCAACTCCGGACATTCCGCGTATGGGAGGCTCCCCGATTCCGGTCCTCCTGTACGCGGACGATGCCGTTCTTCTGGCCAGGACCCCTCTGGCCCTGCAAAGACTGCTCGACGCGTTTGGTGACTTTATGACCAGTCTGGACCTGGTAGTTAACTATCGGAAATCACATGTGATGTTGCTGGGTCCGGCCAAGAAAAGTGTTAAGCCTTTTTTTTGTGGGGGAGAAGAAATATCAAGAGTGAAGGCATTCACCTATTTGGGAGTAGTTTTTGATGACAAATGCTCCTGGTCCCCTCAGCTCTTACTAAAGGTTAATTCTGTAAGAAATTCCTCTGCGGCAGTTCTTGGTTTTGCAAAAAGGCTAGGTGGTAAACCGGTTGAGGCAATATTGACAATTTATAAAGCTAAATCCATTTCTATTGTAAGGTATGGGGCCTCAATTTGGGGTTATATTAAACCCGATGCCATCCAGACAGAGGAAAACAAATTTTTGCGCTCTCTTCTTGGACTCCCACATTCAACCGCTTCCTATTCAGTCCATTTGGAACTTGGGATGGGTTACATAGCAGACAAAATCAACTTAGCACCTTTGCTGCTATGGATCAAAATTTGGTTAAACCCGAATTTATCCCTTAACCATAAGATCTTGAAGGACTGCATGAGACTAGACAAGAGGAACAAAATTCAGTGGTTGTTGAACATTGAGACGTCAGCTGCATACCTAGGGAGACCGGATATTTTCTTCAATCCGGAATCCCTTTGTAAGGCAGATTTGGAGTGGGTGAAATTAAACTTTATTAAACTAAGGGAGGCCGAGCGGGAGAGAGTTGAGCTGGGTAAACCCTCTGTCAGGGGGCATGTTTTGTTAACAACATCTTCAGGGTTGTCCCCATACTTGACATTAGTTTCCAACCCTTTCCACAGATGGTTATTGACCAAACTGCGATTTAATCAAATACATATGGTCCTTTGGGATGTGGAGGGATGGCATAGACCTGTAGACGTTGCTCCATGTAAGTGCGATGATTATTCCCCCCAAAACACTTTGCACTTTCTATTTTTTTGTGCATTCTTTAAACAGGCTAGGAAAAAGTTTATTATACCACTGTTAAAAAGTATGAATTTTGTCCAGTGTAGGCCAGCCTTAATGTTTCTGACTTTTTTAGAGTGACCATTAATCATGTTTTGTGTTGCCAGTTTTTTAGCAGCATCTGTTAGAGAGAGGAGGGTCAGATTCAAAAATGTCCAAGATAGTGACCCCGTTTCAGTTTCTGGCAATAAATGACCTTGTTTTAACTGCTTAAAATGGACTTGGCCGATTTTAAACCTTTTAATGTTAATGAAATAGTTTTTATCTGAATATTTTAATCAAGATGTTTAACATTTCTGTATTTTGTACATACTTTTATGATTTTAAATAATCGAATAAAGTGGTTTTGACTGACTCAACTTGTTGTTTAAAAAACAAAAATTCTGGATCAGCATAGCAATTGCCATTTTTGGGCCAATGTCAGTAGAATAGCTTGGATGCCATGGGCCCAGGTGCATGCAAGGGAAATGGCCCTTTTGGCAGCTGTTGAGTATGTAAAATAGAGCAATAATCAGGGTAGAACGGGCACCTCTCTGCTCTGGACCCAGATACCACTGCACCTGCTGCACCAATGGTAGTTATGCCCCTGGCCAATGTGTCTGAAGCTAAATGACTGCACATGCAGACAGTGATGCTGGAACAATCTTCAGAGCGGAGGTGCTGCCATTAATGTTATATTGCTGAAGTCACAAGGATTGGGAAAAATCCAAGAGTCAAACAAAAAACAAATGAAACAAATATGCCACGCCCATTGAGCAGGAGAGTGGTAAGGGTAGAGTATGTAGCCGTTAGTGCACTTTGTAGTACTAGTGTGGCAGTGCATTGTCCTTTACAGACAACACATTTTCTGTATGAAATGATCACTAAGTTTGCAAAGACATGCAGTTTTTCTGATTAAACTCTATAGCAAACAAGCAATAATGTGTGAAATTCGAGTTTCAACAAATATTAATCATTTGTGCATCCCCAAGTGAAGTGTCGATTTATTTTTATCCTATTAAAATCTCACACTTTAGAATTCCAAACAAATATGCTTAATTTGTTCTTTCCTAATTGCTAATATATCTTGAATATGTGTATTGTTCATTTACAAGTATTTAAATGTTGTTGAATAGTTGAAAAATAATTACATCCTACTGCCTTTCCTTTCACTTCCTGTACCCCAGCAAGATTGTCACCTAGATCACTTTTACAAAATCCTGTCACTTTGCAGTCACAGAAATAAACGCACTAACCAGGTTCCAAATAGGCAGCAATTTTTCAGAAGACATACCCTGACATTTAACCTCTTGATTTGAACACACAGCAGTTGTGACAAGATAAACACAAAATGTAAAGCCATGGAAATTGCTCATTAAACTTCTGAACTTCAGCATGGTTATGTTTGTGTTGTAGCACCGTCTCCCCCCAACCCCTACTTCCAGTGCCTATGCATGCAGGGAGGGGTGCAGTTATTGGCAGGAAGTGATAATTTCAGCACTCTGCACGTACAACCCGCAGTCGTGGCCTGTGCAGGTAAGAGCGCTGCAGCAGTGGGGCCGGGTGGGGGGCATTTCGACAGACGACCTCAAGGGAAAATTCATTATTTATTTATTTTTCATTCATTGTTGTCTGTCGAATCACCCCCCAGCCCAGCCACACCGCCATACCACTCTTAACCTGCACGAGCCGCGGATGACAACCCGTAATCGGGCCCAATGCCTGCACCCCTGTGTTAGAACCCATGCCTGCACCCCTGTGTGGAATCCATGCCTGCACCCCTGTTTGGAACCCATGCCTGTGTGCCTGTGTGGAGCCCATGCATGCACCCCTGCGTGGAGCCCATGCATGCACCCCTGCCTGCACCCCTGTGTGGGGCCCATGCCTGCACCCCGGTGTAAGCCCATGCCTGCACCCCTGTGTGGAGCCCCTGCCTCCCTCCGTGTGGAAGGCAGGCATGCATCCCTGTGTGGAACCCATGCATGCACCCCTGTGTGGAGCCCATGCCTGCACCCCTGTGTGGGGCCCATGCCTGCACCCCGGTGTGAAGCCAATGCCGGTGAGGAGCCCTTGCCTGCACCCCTGTGTGGAACCCTTGCCTGCGCCCCTGCCTGCACTCCTGTGTGGAGCCCATGCCTGTACCCCTGTGTGGAGCAAATGCTTGCACCCCTGTGTGAAGCTCATACCTGCACCCCTGTGTTAGAACCCATGCCTGTGTGGAGTGCATGCCTGCACCCCTGTGTTAGAACCCATGCCTGTGTGGAGTCCATGCCTGCACCCGCAGTGTGGAGCCCATGCCTGCACCCCTGTGTGGAACCCAGGCCTGCACCCCTGTGTGGAGCCCATGCCTGAACCCATGCCTGCACCTCTGTGTGGGGCCCATGCCTGCACCCCGGTGTGGAGCCCATGCCTGCACCTCTGCCTGCACCCCTGTGTGAAGCCCATGCCTGCACCCCTGTGTGGGGCCCATGCCTGTACCCCTGTGTGGAGCCCATGCCTGCACCCCTGTGTGGGGCCCATGCCTGAACCCTTGTGTGGAGCCCATGCTTGCACCCCGGTGTGTTGCCCATGCCTGCACCCCAGTGTGGAGCTCTTAAAGTTCTGTACCTGGCTCAGAGAGGCCTTACCCAGGACGCCAGAGTTATTCTGAGCCACGAGCAAGTGGGGTTCATCTCTTACACACGAAAGGAGCGGCGATGGCGGGCCTGCTCGGCATCCATCATCCCACCAATGACTGCGCGTCACGCGCCTCTTGTTAGTCATCTGTCAGGCACAAAGGGGCCTGTCAGTGCCGCGTGTCTCTGCCCGCAGAGATAGGCTCGGCAATTACTCTCTATTCTTCAGCCTTTATCAGAAAAGGACAAAGCGTGTCGGAAGCCACAATAGGCCTGGACGTAATAAATATGGGCCTGAACTGCCCACGTCCCAGTCAGAGAGGCAGTGGGCAGGTCCGTACTGCGCAGACGTGCACGGAACACGACGTCAGTCTCCACAGAGCGCTACCCACACTCAGTGACCAAATGACACCATGTCAACAGGATACCAGGACAGCCCTCTTCAAGCTTCTGGGCTTTTCTTTACTAAGATCGGATATGGGTTTCGGCATCGCCGGAAACAAAAGCACCACTCCCAGAATGCAATGATTTGTTTAAAAAAATGACCGGAACTGGAAACATGGCGGCCCACTGAAATGGAGTCATGGGGTGTTCGTCCACTTTCCAAACAATTCCAGAGCTCTTATTTCTGAGAGAGTATCAGTAGGCAGGTGTTCATTTCAACTCTCTGTTGTAATCCAAGTGAAATCTCTGTTGGAATCCAGGGGAACTCTTTTTTGTCATCCAGGTGAACTCTTTGTTGTAAACCAGATGAACTCTCTGTTGCAATCCAGGTGAACTGTCAATTGTAATCCAGGTGAACTCTCAATTGTAATCCAGGTGAACTCTCAATTGTAATCCAGGTGAACTCTTTTTTGTAATCCAGGTGAACTCTTTGTTGTAATTCAGGTGCTCCAGGTTGCATCAGTTGTGACATGTAATGTTCTGTTGTAATTCAAGGGTGCTAGAAAAATCTACTTTGTAAAGTGCCTCGCTGCTTCCTAAAGCTAGATTTGCCCTAAAATTCCTACAACAGCAAAGATATAGCACAGCTTCTGGCAAACATTGTTTGGTGCCGTGTCACCTCCAAGCTGTAGGCACCTTTTGCGTACAATCCTCATTTAACCCTCGTCCGCAAGAAGTTTATTTTTCTCTGATCCTGAAATATTTGTATCCATGGCAATGCATTTCAGTGTAATATTCAAGTCAATCAGGATATCCCCTGCACGTGATTTGTTCCCAGTTATGGCTCACTTCTTCCTACTGGCTGCTCTTCACTCTTGTGATTCTCTCAATCCAGAGAGCCTTACGTTCCTGGAATGGTAATGCTTCAATTACTTACCGGTAATTGCATTCCTACAGATGCTGCAGTTGCCTAAGGTTAATTACAGCATGAGGAGGTGCCGACACTCATATACACACCCTCCAAAATGTGCATAACATAGAAGAGCTTCCCTCTCTCCCACATCCTGCTTTCGTTGACTGAAGCTCTTCCTATCTCAGGTGACCTGGTCTGAACAGGGTAGGAGAGAGGGATGAATTCATTTTAAGAGATAGAAGCATCCAGAGTAACGCAATTACTGGTAATTAATTGAAGCATTTCCCTTGAATGCAGCTTTTGCTTCGATTAATTACAGAGTGAGGGCTAACAGGCAATAAGAAGACCAGGACAACAGAAATTCACTGCTGAATCAAACAAAATCTTCTTTATTGAATTTAAGTTCTTACTCTATTACGTCAGACGCAAGAACCTTAGACCCAAAGGAATCGTGGATGTCCATCTCGTGAAGTACTCTTTAGTGTTTAACAAAAGTGGATGGTGAAGCCCATGTTGCCGCCCGGCACATCCCCGTCAAGGACACGCCCTGTGCTTCTGCCAAAGAGGCCGCCATGGCGCATGTAGACCTTCCATCAGATTCCTGCAGGTGGGGAAACTCTGGCTTGTCTGTAAACCAAGGTGATGACAGATTGCACCCATCTACTCATTATTTGAAGAGGGGGTTTTAAGCCTGTCCGGACAGAACCAAAGTTGAAAAAATACTTTTTGTGGAACAGGTTCTTACTCCTGCAATACTCTCCATATAAATCAAGATGACTCTTCAAACATATAGAGAATGAAGTCACTCCTCCGCTAGAATCGGAGGATTAAGATGGAAAATTAGGAGGATAAATTCCTGATCAAGATGGAATGGAGTTTTAACCTTAGGAACAAAGGACTGTCCCAATCTAAGAACAACCCTGTCCTCAAAGACTCGCAAATAAGTAAAACAATAGGATAGGTACCCCAGCTCCCCCAACCTGCTAGGTGATGCAAAAGCTACAAGGAAAAAGTCATCAATGTCAGAAAATTCAAATCAACAAAGTGAAGTGGTTCAAAGGGATGAGATATCAATACCCGAAGAACCAATTATGAATCCCAGGTTGGAAATCTTGATCTTGTCAAGGGTTTAATATTATTAAACTCTTTAAATACATACTTAACAAGTCTGGTATATTCCTGTCATTCTCCTCAGTTGCTCCTAAATGTGCTAATCACTGTCTACTGTATTCTGAGAGTCGAAGGTTTAAGATCCAACAAAAGTCATCTTGCAAAAACTCCCATATATCTACAAGCTAAGTGGACTGGGGTGTCAGAGTGCTAATTGAAGACCACTTAGAAAAGGTAGACCAGTGTCTCCTATAAGAGGCCAAATTGGAACTCCGCCCAGAGGCTTAGATGGAGACAGCTAGCCTCTGTGAAACCCCACTGGTTAAAGCGCAGGGTTTACGCCGCCGCTGCGTCACAAAAGTGACGCAACGGCGGCGTAAAAGTGGCGCAAGTCTAACATAAATCTGCCCCAAAATTAGAGTATGAGAGTTCTCTGGAGTGGCAAACAAATCCGCTGTTGAATTGCCTCATTTATGACGTAGATCCTGAAAAAGCCGGTGATGAGCCAAAAGTCCTGTGACAACATGATTTGTCAGCTCAACATGTCTGCAATGAAGGTGGCTGTTGGTGATTCTGAGCCCAGGAGAAAGTCAGGTCTGTGGTGTGGTGAGAGAGTTGGAGCTCTCATTCCCACATTTGTACAGATAACATTTTGTTACATTGTTGTCTGTTCTTATTACCACCGGTTTGCTGTGCAGACAATGTGAGAAGGCCTTCATTGCCCCTAATACAGCTTGTAATTCTGTACAGTTGAAGGACCTTCTCTGGAGTCCTTTGGCGACCATAACCTGGAATTCTTATCCCCAGTGCTCCAAGCGCCACAATCCGATGCACTGGCGTCCATGGTTGTGAACACTGGATCCTCTGATCTCAAGGGTAGCCCTTTCAGAATGCTTGAGTAGGGCATCCACCATGCTAGTTCCTTCCTCATAGGAATGTTCACAGGTAGCCTTAATTTCAGATTCTTGGCTTGCCGGAGACCAGTGTTTTGGAATGCGCCTTACTAGCCTATTCAAGTGCCACCTCACCCAGGGAACCAGAAATATTGTCGCTGGCAGGCCGTCCTGAACCTGCAGCCATTCTGCCACTGTCTGATTGTTGTTGTTCAGAAGGTTCAGTACATGAATCTGAGTCTTCATTCCTCACATGTCTGTGATAGTCACCAGATTCATATCTGACCCCAGTCCCACGCCAATGAAGATCCGAACCTTGGCTGGGACTAGGTTAGACATCACACTGTTGACTAGAAATCTGTGTCTTTTCATCAGCTCTAGAGATGCCTGAGTATTCTTCCCAGGGGTCTGAAGTGATGGCAGAAGATCAGACAGCCATCTAGGCAGGGTAGGATGTTATTTCCTGTTGATGCAAGCTGACCATTAAGGGAAACGATTGGTTTCTGTACCCAATTCCTCAATGAATCCCCATTTGCAGCTTGTTTCCCATCCAGAAGTCAACACTTTTTTAGCTCTTAGCTTCCAGAATCAGGAACACGGCAGTCCTGTGTCACTTATAATTTCCGATAAAGTCAGTAACTCTGTGATCCGCTGCCTCAGGAATTACACATCTCTCAGCAAGGTGACCTCACAGTTTGCTTTGGAATGTATTTGAAAAGTCATATCTGTGTCATAGATATGGACAGTAGTGCAGCAAGAATGCCAAGGGCTCTGGAGCAAGCAAGGAAAAAGGTCCCATCAAATGCTGTTGGGTAGCAAACTAGGGTAGTTATCAGGGTTATATGCTCCTTCAGGGATCTGGGTCCCGGTGTCACTGCACCAGCTGCACCTATGGTAGCTACGCCTGTGCATATGGATTCAGACACCTGCAAAAGCCCAGAATTTCCCAAAAAAGCCTGAAGCAAAACTCTTTTCTAACTTTATCGATTTTGTACATTTTTCCTAGACGTTTATAAAGTTTATCAAAATCCGCATTTTGCAACTCTAGCGAATGCCTCCACATGCCTGACATTAGATTCGGACTTTTCATCAGAGGTCAAGCCAGCACTTTACGTGTTGGGCACTGAAGGTTTTCTTTTATTCATTTTATTTTTAATCTTTTCTGCTACAAATTGCTGTCTTTTTAACTGTCTCGTTGGATTGTTCTCAGTGTTTCTCTGTTTAGCGCTTATGCTTATATATCACTTGCTGAAGAACTTGGGGCTCTATTGTAATGATTTGAATTATTTGTTCAATAAAGATTTGTCCATCCACATGCCTAAGCACAAACTATGCCAAACTCTAAGAATTAAATGCCAAAGTGTCCGCGCACATTTCACCCATTTCCTGATTTTGTCAGCAGCCTTCCTGGAAAGCTTTCTTGCCACGCGCAGGTGCATTTGACCACAACACCCTTATTGGCTGCATCTTCCAGCCAGATCTCGCGCACAATTTCAAGACAGGGTCTGAATAGCTGCCATGCTGACTTCATCAGCCTGCCCCTGAAAGTCACAAACAAAATTGGAGATATTTCTTCAGTGATAAAGCTTTTGCTTTGTACTGTCATTTCCATGAATAAACTCTGTATTACCCCAATTCCGTATTTTTTATTTAGCAATATTTAAGGCAGATTTTGCAAAGTGTAGTCGCTGAGTACTGTAAACTGTTGGTACTATTACCTTATTTTATGGTACTCAGTGAAAATGTAGGTTGTGTCAGTTCAGCCGTCCTTGCACAGATTTTTGTGAATGTTGCACCTGGTTTGTAAATCATCAGAACAACCTCTGTTCAAAGATTCAGTAACACACTTTCAGCCACCGCACAGTGTTGTTCTGGCCTATCTGGCAGTCAGGTGTGGGCTGTGGCGGGACCAAAAAACACACAGACCACATCTATGTCCTTTCAAGCCGGCCCATCTGGCAGTGGCAAACTTTCCAAAAGCCAGTACAACACTGCCACCACACCTTAATCTACCTTACTTAAAGAAGTGAAAAAAGCATTATTGAAAATCTGTGTTTGATCAACATTTGAAGGCATCTAGCAGGCCTTGGCAGGCACAGGGAGGTAGAAGATGAGTGCTGAATCCTGGGGCCCCTAAAAAGTGGGGCCCTGGGTAATTGCCCACTTTGCTCATGCCATCAAAAATCCCTGATGTCAGGATCTACTATAAAGGCAATACCTGTCAAAATAGATCAGAGAGCCTTGGCTCAAAGCCTCAGAACACTAGATGGACCGTCACGCTTGCACTCAGTACAAGCAGGCTGGACTACAGCAACACTCCCTATGCTGGAATCTCCAACACATCCTACACAGTCTCAAGACCATCCAGAACACCGCTGCAAGGCTCATACTCGACCTTCCACGCCGTACCCACATTACCCCTCACCTCAGGAAGCTTCACTGGCTCCCCATTCACAAGCGCAGCCAATTCAAAGTTCTCACACATACATACAAGGCCCTACACTGCACACTTTCACCTACCAAACAGACACCTACTCTTTGCCTCACTTACACTTGAACCCTCTCCCCACATCCACCAAAGTAAAACTGGAGGTCGCTCATTCGCCTACATCACACCCAAGACATAGAATGACCTCCCTCAACACATCAGGGGCTCCTCCTCACTTATTGAGTTCTGCAAGAAGCTGAAGACCTGGCTTTTCATACAAGCACCTTTGGACCACACACCTACACACCTACCCAAGCACCTGGAACCCTCTCTGGTGATAAGTGTGCTATACAAATCAACATAACTTATAATTTTCCTTCTCTGGCTTCAGTTGGAGGTGCCAACAGCTTCAGTGTGATCAATACATTGACAGTAGCTGTGTAGAGCAGCTTTTAATACTTGTGTTTCTTTCTACGGTTTATTTTTGCAATTACTTTATTCTCTGTTTCATTATAAACACTTAATATAATAATAAGTCAGATTCACATAACTTCATTTTACATTCATTGTTTAAGCCATGAGAGTCCATATTCTGGAAGTTGTTCAGTACTGAACAATGAAAAAAGATATTATGTGGATAGAAATCTGAAAAGACCCTTTCCAGAATTTACCTATGCATCTAGTCTTGATCTTTACAATACTTAATTTGTATGCAAATATTCTATTTTGAGTAACCCTGCCCAATGAAATGTTCACGTGTTATATACTTAAAAACTAGGGTCTCATGGAACACAAACTTGAATCTTGACATTCTAGTAGAAGCGTGTAATTTACATAGGATAATATAATAATATAAGTTTGTTTTGATATTCTTGCCATCAGACATAGAGTGAGAGGTTGCCTCACGTTTGTTATCTTTGCTCATTTTTTTAGGCTTCGGTACTAACACGGATTTAGTGTTAAGGTATCCCTATCTGGTTACATTTATCAGGCAAGTGTGGACAGTAAGTGAATGAACCAACAGTCTATCGGTATTTGCAAGCACAAGGACACCTCTGCGGTAGAACACTTCTTTCCTGTGTCCATGTGAAAACATGCTCATCATTCTTCCAGTCTGATAGACCTGGGATGTTTTTCTGCATTAACCTCCTGACAAGTGTTTTACATGATTTAAGTAAGTTGCTTACCAGAAGAGTCTGCTGGCTGATAAGGAAACACTCAAAGTGGTAGTCTGTTTTACACGTGTGGTTGATACCCGATGACTAGGCCAAGACATTTCTAACAGTAGGTAACATCTGACTATAGTAGTGAGGTACAGGCCTTTGCTATGTTATGTTATGTGAATTTGTAGAGTGTGGCTAATCACCTGTGAGGGTATCCAAGTGCTGAGTAGGGCAGGCCTGAGGGGGGAGGATGAGATCATGCCTTTTTTGTCTGGAAGAGCCATGTCTTGAGGTTCCTTCGGCAGTCCATGATGGAGGGGGAGGTTCCGAGGTGTTTCAGGAGGTTGTTCCAGGTCTTGGCTGTGAGGTATGAGGAGTGTTCTCCACATCTGGTCTTCCTGATGTGAGTGAGGTGTGCTTTGGCCTGGGACGCAGATTGAAGGTGTCTAGCGGGTTGATAGAAATTGAGGCGGTGGTAAAGCTGGACCGGTGTTGTGGATAGATTTATAGGACTGGGTGAGTAGCTTGATCTTTCATCTTTTCTGGACTGGGAGCCACTGTAGATTGTTGAGGTGTGTAGAGATGTGATTATTTCCCGGGATGTTAAGGATGAGTCTGGCAGTGGTGTTCTGGGTTGCTTGGAGTCGGCGTAGGACATGGGCTGGGATTACAATATAGAGGGCGTTTCCGTAATCAAGTCTACTTGTGATAAGGGCCTGGGTGACCGTACATCTGGTGTTCAATGGGATCCACTTGAAAATCTTGCGTAGCAATCGCAGGGTGTGGAAGAATGAGGAGGAGACAGTGTTGATCTCTCTGCTCATGGAGAGGTTGGTGTCCAGGATGATCCAGAGGTTCCCCCACCCCGTCCCCTGCTGCAACCGCTCTTACCTGTATAGGCCATGCCTGGTAGTTCCACCAATTTCAAAAGGCTAGTGCTAGCAAATCTGTGCAAGGAAAACCGCCCACAGTGAAGGGCACCAGGTCCTTGCACCACAAACGTACGCCAAACTGCAGGGCGACATACTACTGTACCAGAGGACGACTTCTTGTCCTAGGATAACTGCACGTATTGTTACCCCTGAGTCCCCCCCAGAGACCACAATGCCGATGACTCCATGTCCGTTGTACCGGGCTGTGCCTTAGCACTACCGGCCTCTTAGAAAGTGTCATTAGACTGACTCTACCCCATCCTTACCAGCCTTCCAAGAATGTTATGTGACAAAGACTGCATCGTCGTAAAAGGCTTTTCAGAACCTAGCCTGTGACTGACTCTACCCCAGACGAACCCTTATTTTAGAGCTCACTACATTACTGACTCTGCCCCGTCATGACCAACCTTTCTAAGCCTGCAGTCAGGGGCATAGCTTCAGGTGGTGTTTAAGGTGTTACTCTGCCCTAATAAACATATTTTCTGGTAAACGGTTGGGTTCAGGTGCTTTCATTCGAGTTTGGGGAAGTGTCTGTCAGATTTCACCAGGATTTTGTTTACATAGACAAAATCACACACAAACGCACACAAACTCTATCCCTCTCTCTGTTTTAAAAGTTCTCAAAAATGTTGGTTATTTTACAAAATATTGTGAGCACTGCAACAAATTCACATTCCACTTCCCTTTTACTGCCTGTTAACCCCTACTCAAGCACCCTGCTTCTGGTACAATGTATTTTAACATGATATAGTTAGGAAATCTAAAGTTCACCCCCCCAATCTTACTGACCAGGCTACCCCCCTGCCTGCAGTCCTCCTGATTCTGGTGTATCAGTGCTGGCCTTTCATGACATAACACAACGCAGTGTGTGTTTGTGAAGTGCATGTTCTCCTTTCCTTCTCATTTTCATTTTTAGTATTTATATCGCGCAACGAATCATCCCCATAGGGATCTCTCGGCGCTTTTGGCTACTCAGTGCAGAAGGCTCTGACAAAATTGCGGATTTAGAACAGCCAAGTTTTTAACTGCTACTTAAACTGTCCCTAGCTTGTGCAGGCGCATAGCTCATCCGGCAGGCGATTCCAATGGAACGGGGCTAGATGTGAGAATGCGCGCCCTCCCATTTTGACTTTCCTGATTTTACAGGGCCGTAGTAAGTTACGATTGCTAGATCTCAATAAGCAGCCAGGTATATAGGAAACTATCTTCTTCCTCAGGTAGGCCGGGCCAATCCCCTGCTGTGCTTTAAACACTGATGTCAAAAGCTTAAACACTGCTCTCTTCCTCATGGACAGCCAGTGAAGTTGTTGCAAAAGAGGTCGGGGGGGGTACGTAATTGTATGTTGAGGACCAGTCGAGCCGCCCTGTTTTGCACTACCTGTAGCCTAGATGCAAGGTCCTCCCTAATTCCTTCTAGTAGTGCGTTCCCATAGTCCAGTCTACTAATTAGTAGTGCCTCTACTAGGGTCTTTCTGCCTCCAAAGGGATCCAATGAAAAATCTTCCTCAGCATCCGCATGAAGCCAAAGCATGTGCCCGATACTGACTTCACGTGTTCCTCCATCGAAAGCTTATTATCAAACAGGATACCCAAGCTGCAGAAAATTCTTGCTCATCCAAGCGCCAATTTTCAGCATGCAGGATTTAAACTTTATTCTGGATTCTGCTGGGTCCATCTCGATGGGGATTATCACCTGCGTGTCATCCGCATACAAGATAGTCTCAAAGCCGCAAGATCTTATGGTAGTGGCCAGCGGTGCCACATAGATGTTGAATAATGTGGGGCTTAAGATGGAGCCCTGCGGGACCCCCTTGTCTACTGCCGTGGTCTGAGAGACAAATGGGTCTAATTGAACACATTGTGCTCTATTGTAAAGAAAGCTCTGCAGCCACATCCATGCCCGGCCTTCGACACCAATCTCCCGCAACCTGTCCAACAGGACACGGTGAGAGATGGTGTCAAAGGCTGCTGATAGGTCGAGGAGCACTAGCATGGTGGGCGTCCCTCTGACCAGTGACATCCTGATCGTATCCAATCCATGACCTCCACCAATGCCGCCTCCGTGCTATGGGCAGCACGTAAACCTGATTGTGAGGGGTTCAATAACCCATACTGCTCCAGATATCCCGTAAATTGTTTGTTTACCAATGTCTCCATGACCTTCGAACTGCAAGGGAGGAGGGAGATTGGTCTGTAATTTTGCAAATCGGCCGGGTCTGCCAGAGCCTTCTTCAGTAAAGGTTTTATATGCACTTTTTTCCATTTCCTAGGAAATACGGCCATAGCCAGGGAAATGTTACAAACCTCAGCAAGGTTTGGGGCAAGTTCAGCCATTATAAATGTCACCGCCGGGTCTAAGGGGGCACTTGATTTCGTCCATGCCAACACTGCTACCACTTGCTCTGTGGTAATAGCTGTGAAGGCGTCGAGTCTAGGTAGTGTGGGGTCTCTCTCCGGAGGGGCCAACCCCTCCAGAGCTGCTCCTGCTGCTAGAGAGCTATATATCTTGTCTACCTTATCCCTAAAATGATTTGCTATGTCATCACATAGTGTTTGTGTCGGGGAGATAGAGAGGCTGTTCGCTTTAGGGTTTGTGAACTCTTTGAGTATTTTAAAGAGCTCCTTAGACGAGTTCTTTGCCTCCCGTATTCTTGAGCCTAAGTGATCTCTTCTTGCTGAATTACAGTTTGTTAAATAGGCTTTGTGTGCTTCTGAGAAGGCCAGTTTATCCTCTGGCCGCTTGGTTTTTCTCCATTTTCTTTCTCTGCCTCTACACCTGGCCTTTTCCTTCTTAAGACTTTCCGAGTACCAGGGGCGGACACAGCCCTTTGCTGTATTCGAACTACTCTGTATGGCGTGATGATATTTAGCGTGTCTCCAATAGAGGCCTCCCATTTTCCCAATGCATTATCACTTCCCTCTTCTTTATCGAAGGAGGGGGGTCTAAAGACCTGACTAAATGCAATAGGGGTGATTTTCCTCCAAGCTCTACGAGGTCTTATTCTACATTGGGACTGGCATCCTCTATCCGCCCTGCTCAAGGTGAAATTAAGCGCAAAGTGATCGGTCCAGGTCAGTGGCCACGGGGATTCTACTGATAAGCCTATGTTTGCAAAGATGTTGTCCAAGGCATGCCCTGCAATATGGGTAGGTTCATGAATTCTTGGAGAGAGACCTAACGACTCCATGGCTGACAGCAAACATTTTGTATCTGAATTAGAGAGGTCATCTAAATGGTGGTTAAAATCACCAAACAAAAAAAAACTCGGATTACAGGATATACGGGGCAAGGGCCTCCAATAATGAGGTGCAGAACAATTTATTGCTTTCTCCTGGTAGGTGGTAAACTACCGCCCCCATCCCACTGGTCCCTTTCCAAGACTGCAGTCGAAACACCAGCAGTTCCATCCCATCTGTTAATACTGAATCGAGTACCTTAATATAGTGTGGGGCCCGTAAGGCTATCGCCAAGCCACCCCCACTTTTGTTCACTCTATCTCATCTTGTGACGAGTACTCGTCCGGGAATGCCTAGGCCAGGACTGGGGTCGAGTGACTTTGCAGCCTGGTTTCAGAAATGAGACATATGTCCGACTTCAGTTCCTCCAACATATCCCACAGTTCCGTGAAGTGTTACGGGATAGATCTAGCATTAATATATAATGCCCGAAAGGGATCCTGTTTTTCCTTCCCCTGGGTGATATTACCCGTCCTTGGTGCTCTGTTGGTCTTATTAGCTTGCTTGCTTTGGGTCTGGGGGCTGTGGGGGTCTGCTATTTGCCTGACCTGTGCTGTCAGCCTACCACATTGCCCACACCTCTTGCCTTGTGTCCCTAGATCTTCTAAGAGCTCTCTTGCACAACCTCTGCCCAGCGTATTCTCCCTTAGGTCCAACAACTCCTCCTTAGAATACCTTAGGGCCGCCATCTTCTCCCCTTTCAGACTGATGAAGTTTCCTGGCAGTCGGCAGCATCCAGGCGCGGACGGGCGCAGACGGGCTTGCCTTCGGCACACGTCCGCTCCGTGTCCTTGCGCGCGCTAAAATTTATGCCCCCCGGAGGTAGCAGTTAGACCGCTAACCTCTCCAAAATGACTGCCATAGTCGGGTTGCCACTTCCCTTCCAGGCAGCCTCTCTCCACTCAATCGGCCGTTAGTAAACACGACCGCGGTGGACCGGAGAGTTGCCCTAGCCCCCTTCACTTACCCCAGACTGGTAATGACAAAACAGTGCTACAAGTAATTTTCGTTTTAAAATGCAGTCAAAATCAGTCTTTAAGTCACTCGTTATTAAAATCAGTACAATCACAATTCAATTAAAAAACGGGTAGCGCAAATTTCTCTGTTGCCACAGCATGTGCAAAACCGCACATTCTCCTGGGTATTCTTGGCTCTATAAAAGATTTTTATTGTTACCCTGCAAAATGATGCTCAGTTTATGAGCCGTAGAAGGACCTCAGGAGGATGCGTTAGTCCAATATGCCATGATTCTCAGCGTCATTAGACTGACTTTTCCCCGTCCTCTCAAGCCTTTCATCATCTACCAAGAGACTGACTCCCCACCAAAGCTTCTGGTGTTTCTGAGCTTGCCATATGTTTACAGAACCTCTCCCCCATTCCGAGCATCCTCTCAGAGCCTGTTGTGTCTGCAGTAAGCCATCTTTCTTTTACAGCCTGACTTGTGACAGAGCCCGTCGTTAGATTGCCTCTAGCCCTTCACTATGGGCCTTTCAGAGCGTACCAAGTGACTGACTCGACCCCAGCCCAACCACCCTCTCAGAGCCTGCTGTGTGGCTGTGTCTGCAGTAGGCCATCTGTCTTTTACAGCCTGACTTGTGACAGAGCCTGTTGTGAGACTGCCTCTAACCCTTCACTATGGGCCTTTCAGAGCGTACCAAGGGATTGACTCCACCCCATCCCAACCACCCTCTCAGAACCTGCTGTATGGCTGTGTCTGCAGTAGACAACCTGTCTTTTACAGACTGTCTTGTGACAGAGCCCGTCGTGAGACTGCCTCTAGCCCTTCACTATGGGTCTTACAGAGCGCACCAAGTGACTGACTCTGCCCTGGTGGTATCTGCCTCCCAGAATGTGCCATTCGACTAACTCTACCCCATGCCAACCATCCTTCCTGAACATCCCACCACTGCAGTAATTAGCATACAAGTCACAATGATTCACACATTGTGACCCGCAGCGAGACGCAATTAAAGGGGGAGTACCAAGAATGCCCCCTCCTCTCATCTGCAGCTCGTGTCGGTGTGCACAAAAGCTCTGCGGCCATATCTACAGTCACAGAGCATTAGAGGGTGCAGGCGGCTTTCATTTGCAAAGTGCGCGCAGTTAATATTCAACTCTACTTTGTGCTGATGCAGGTTGTGGGCGTCGGAGGAGCAGACGTCAGTCTCAGGGAACACTCCGATGAGAAAGTCACTGCGTGCCAATGTTTAAAGAATTGCGACCCCTGTTCCTTTTTAGGTCTCGCCTGGCATAGACTGTGTGCATGCGCAGTCTCGCTGGCGAGATTTATTGTTAACAGGGATTTTCTGTAAGGGGTTTAAGCCCCGCCCCTCTTTTCCATTGGCTAACGTCACCATTTATGCTAAACGGTGGCCAGCCATTGGAAAAGAGCTCCTGGTGATGTTTTTGCTTGGCTTTTTCGTCCGTCCTATTTGGACGGCCTCGCCTGCCTTCCTTCTGCTGCAAAAGGTTTCTTATCTTTATGGGGCCAATCACATGGCCCCATAAAGATAAGAAACCTTTTAGCAGGCGAGCCATGGGACGGCAGAAAAAGGAGAAGAAAACATCATGGCGAGCGCTTGTTTGCCTACTGACGAATCCCGGTTCCTCTGTGTAAAGCTCTTCTTCGCAGCCGTCCCTTTGCTCAAAAGTGCCTCATAAAAGAACTATGTAATCTCCGGTCACGTGAATTCCCAGCGCCTGAGAAATAATACAGCTAATCGAGACAAGACAGACAATTTGCATGATAAATGCTTCCCTCTGACTCGGGCCCGGTGACACCATGTGGAAACTTTCCCCGTGCCGTGCTCCCAGTGCTGTGCTGTGCCTTAATAAGGCTCCACTAATGCGCCGGTCATACATTTTTGTATCTAAGAGGCTCTTTCTCCCCTGCGCCCTTGGGAAAGGCGAAAGCTGGACGGGTTTGTCGCTAATGCATGCCTGGGTTCTCGGTACGCGAGGACGGCGCTGCTGGAGACGTTTGCTGGATCCGAGGGCGCACCGCGCGCATGGCAGCTGAGGAGAGACGAGTCTCCGCTCCGCGCAGACACCGCTTCTCGGCGACCACATCTTGCCCTCCCCGGCGCCCTCGCGCTGCCCATGCTGTGAGGTGCAGAGCTCCACGACGCTTCAGAGGAGCTTGTCTCTGGAGGATTGGCCTTCTCGCGCCCTCGCCCCCTCTCTCTTCAGCAGTTTGTGACCTTGTTGTCTGGGGGAGGGGGGGCAGGCAGTGCTGGGCTCATGTGTTTCCCCTGCTCAGTGTCTGCTCTGTGCTCGCATGGGGGAGAGCGGTTTAAGACTCCTGACCCCTATTAGAGGCCCTGCTGACAATGCGGGGTCTCCATCTTTCCCCTCGCTGTCTCGGTCCTTACCCGCGTGGCAGGCTCCTGGAGTGGGTGCTAGGTCCCACTGTGCGACAGGCTGGTGGGGCTGGGGAGAGCAGAGTAGGATGGACAGGCTGAGACACCTTCCTACACAGAGTTACGTATCAGGTGACCCAACGTCACCAGGACACAACCTTTCCAAAGGGGTCTTTCTCCTCCGGTGTGTTACCTGTTAACCCAGTGGATCTATTGGAAGTAACCCAGGACTTCAACTCCCAGGATAAACTGATTTGTTGAAGGAACGTTCAGGAATCAATAAGGTAGATTGGAAACTAGATTGAATGAGGTGCCAGGATGCACTGGGCCATCTGAGCCCCCATAGCTGACCTCCGACACCCGGGCATACACGCACCCTAGGGTGGTGAAGACGCTTATCCAACCACTACGGCGCTGCTGCTTCTCTTCGGATAATAATCTAGCGCCTCAAGGGGCACCCAAGCGCTGACTTTACCCAGAGCCGGATTGGCCGTAGCGGGCACCGGGCAATCCCCCGGTGCGCTGCACAGGTGGGGGCCGGTTTTGAGCCCCTGGGGGCCGATTTTGTCACAGGGCCGTTTTTGCAGCATAGCTGCAAAATCGGCCCTGTAACAAAATCGGCCGAAAACCGGCCCTGGCAAAGAGCTCGACGGCACCCCCAAGCCCCGGGGGGCCGGCCGAGCACTTTGCCTGGGCCGGTTTTGGTTCCCAGTCCGGCCCTGACTTTACCCAGTATAACTACAAAAACGTGTTTGTTTTTTTAGCGCTTTATACGTTACGTCTGCTGATTCTAAGCACTGTAGATAACAAGTGTTATTATTGTCTGATTTAACAACCATCAGGAGGAGTGCGACAATCAGCCTCGCTAATGTTTAAGCTCTTGACCTCGCGCCCTCCTTCCAGCAGCAAACACTCACTCACTGGGCTGGTTCAGCCCCAGGGTGGGACTGCTGTATAAACAAGAAAAAAGGATGTAGTGCGCGCACTTCCTGAACGTTCAAGCTGAGTTTAATGGTTGTGTCGTGCTCCGGGGTAACACTCTCCGATGACGAGTGTATTTATAAATTTCCTAATGCACCCCCAGATTCTGGGGTGTGTCCCCCAGGTACTGACGTGGTCCACGGAAGTGGTTTCCAATGTTTATCAAAAGATTGTAGTGAATCCTTTTTTTTTCTTTTTTTTCTTCAGAAAACTTTATTCATCATTTAAATTCATCATAAACATTTACTTTTGATCCATTGCGATAATCAAGTGCTTTGTTATGCGTTCCCAATGCATTTCGGCCCTTAGGCCTTCATCAGGGGAAATCTAGGAATGATAAATGTGGTAATGAGTATGATGTATGAGAAGTTATATTCACCCATGCAGTGTGACGTAGGGGGAAAAAAACGGAGAAAGGAGGGTGGAGTATGTGGTGAAAAAAACGCGGTAAAACAAAGTGAGTTACAAATGTGGTATATGATACAATGTTAGGTGAAAGGAAAGTAGGTTTCGTATGGTAGGTGTAAAGGTGTATTTGTGATGTTAAGGGTGAAAAAAGTAGTGGAGAATAGATTGGGGACATCCCGGTGCGATTTAAGAATGGGGTTGTGAAATATAGAACCGTTAATGTCTCTTACGTGAATAGCTCTACGATAGTATCAAAATTTAATGGATTATATCGATAACGTTAGTAAATGGATACCAGAGATAGAGGTGGTAAACTAAACGGACTATCGGGAGTAAGTATATGCTTATAATATTACCGAGGGTTGGAGAACTGTGGTGGTAAAAAAATGCTCTAGTGGGCTAGGAAAATGGTGTGAAAGAAAAGGCGTGAAAAAGAAGAACCATTGTTAAACATCACAATGATGGGGTATTATAGCACATAAGAACGAGAACATCAGACATGACTTTTAAATTTAAGTGATGGCTAAAACAAAAAAGATACCAATCTATGGAGAATACAATAGTAACGAAGAATGGTATATGGGAAATGTTGCTGGAACGGTTATAAATAACATGTAAATTCTGTACGGTCGTTCATTCCGTACGGTTTCATAGAGTTCAGTAAATAAACCCAGTAATTTTCTCGCTTAAGTAAAAAGTTATGATTGTCTCTTCCTTCTTTTTTAACGATGGTTTCAAGAATGCAGAATTTCAATTGGCTGACATTGTGTCCAGCTTCCACGAAGTGCTGTGCGACTGATGACTTCATCTGTTTGGTTCTGATATTGGATTTGTGTTCGTTAAGCCTGATTTTCATTTTTCTCTCGGTTTGTCCAATATAGATTTTGCCGCACGGGCACTTAAGCATGTAAACGATGTTGGAAGTGTCGCATGTGGCGGTGGTTCTGATTTTGATTTTGTGTCCTTTCATGGGGTGTGTAATATAGTCACCTTTTATGATGTTATTACAACTGTTGCAGTTTAAACATGGAATGGTTCCCTTGAATGTGGAATGGAGGAGTGGTTGTTGTGGTTGTTTGAGTATTTCGCCAATGTTTTTGTTTCTGGTATAGGCGAAGATTGGTTCTTCATCAAAGATGTGGTTGAAATCCTGTTCTAATTTAAGCAGTTGCCAATGCTTCTTGATAGTGCGTTTGTACATTGCACTCATGGTGGAGTATCTAGATACTATTGTGATTTGGTTCTTGACAGGTTTGGTTTGGATGGTAAGAAATTCATTACGATTTTTGGTAGTTGACCGCTGTTTCGCTTCTTGTAGTACCTGATCTGGGTAGCCGCGTGACTTGAATCTCTGTATTAAGGTATTGAGTTGGTCAGTTTCTTTGTTAGGGTTAGAAACAATTCTCTTTACCCGGAGCATTTGGGAATATGGAAGATGCTGTTTGAGTGGTAGAGGATGAAAACTTTGATAATGGAGAGTGTTATTTCTGTCTGTGGTTTTTCTGTACAGATCTGTTTCGAATCCCGTGGATGTTTTGGTGATGTTGACATCCAAAAATGTGATTGAATGTGGATGAATGTTTGAGGTGAATTGTAAACGTTGATCGATTTGATTGAGATTGTCAAGATGATTTTTGAGAATGTGAACCGGACCCTTCCATACGATAAATATATCGTCAATGAATCTTAAGTATAGTTTTAAATGGTCTGTCCATGATTGTACGGTGAGGATATGGTCCTCCTCAAATTGATTCATGAAGATATTGGCGTACGCTGGGGCGGCACAATTACCCATAGATGTGCCCGTTAGTTGTTGGTACCATTCGTCATTGTGTTGAAAATAACTGTGTAGAAGAGTAAATTGCATTAGTTCCATTAGGAAGACCTGTAGATTGTGTGGATGATTGGAGTGTAGTAAAGCTTGTTCAATGGCTTCCAGACCTAGTTAGTGGGGAATGGAAGTGTATAGTGAATTGACATCCACAGTACATAAGGTGATGTTTTCATCTTCTGTGATGGTGATTTGATTTAATTTAACAAGAAAATCAGTGGTATCTTTAAGAAAAGATCTCATAGAGCTGACGCTGGGTTGAAGATGACGGTCAAGATATTTACCCACTGGTTCATGCAGGCTTCCTCGGGTGGTGACGATTGGTTGACATGGTGGTTCAATGGGGTTTTTATGGATTTTAGGTACCATAAATAACGTTGGACTTTTGGGATTGGGTTGTATGAAATATTTCTTGACTTTCCCGTTGATGGTACCATTGTTAACAGCTGATTCAATTATGACTTAAGTCATAATTGAATCAGCCGTACAGAATTTACATGTTATTTATAACCGTTCCAGCAACATTTCCCATATACCATTCTTCGTTACTATTGTGTTCTCCATAGATTGGTATCTTTTTTGTTTTAGCCATCGCTTAAATTTAAAAGTCATGTCTGATGTTCTCGTTCTTATGTGCTATAATACCCCATCATTGTGATGTTTAACAATGGTTCTTCTTTTTCACGCCTTTTCTTTCACACCTTTTTCCTAGCCCACTAGAGCATTTTTTTACCACCACAGTTCTCCAACCCTCGGTAATATTATACACAGTGTCATACCCCCTTTCTTATCCGCGCATCATTATCATTGGATCAGTCTTTCTTCATCCTATCACTAACATCGCAACAGTCTTTTTTTCATGCCTATTACCTTCTTTCACGTCACTCTCCTAGTTCTTAACTTCCGCATTGGAATCACCATCAGCACACCTTTCGCGTAAACGGCAGCACACGGATCTACACGGCGATGTTTCCACTCGGTAAGCATATACTTACTCCCGATAGTCCGTTTATTTTACCACCTCTATCTCTGGTATCCATTTACTAACGTTATCGATATAATCCATTAAATTTTGATACTATCGTAGAGCTATTCTCGTAAGAGACATTAACGGTTCTATATTTCACAACCCCATTCTTAAATCGCACCGGGATGTCCCCAATCTATTCTCCACTACTTTTTTCACCCTTAACATCACAAATACACCTTTACACCTACCATACGAAACCTACTTTCCTTTCACCTAACATTGTATCATATACCACATTTGTAACTCACTTTGTTTTACCGCGTTTTTTTCACCACATACTCCACCCTCCTTTCTCCGGTTTTTTCCCCCTACGTCACACTGCATGGGTGAATATAACTTCTCATACATCATACTCATTACCACATTTATCATTCCTAGATTTCCCCTGATGAAGGCCTAAGGGCCGAAATGCATTGGGAACGCATAACAAAGCACTAGATTATCGCAATGGATCAAAAGTAAATGTCTATGATGAATTTAAATGATGAATAAAGTTTTCTGAAGAAAAAAAAGAAAAAAAAAGGATTCACTACAATCTTTTGATAAACATTGGAAACCACTTCCGTGGACCACGTCAGTACCTGGGGGACACATCCCAGAATCTGGGGGTGCATCAGGAAATTTATAAATACTGCTGTAAAAACATCATCTGGTGACTGTCGTGTCGTGTTACCCCCCCAATAACGACCGACACCGTGGCCTTGGTCAGCAGAGCTTTATTCCAATACCTTTTACCTTGCCGTCCCTACTCTAGCTGCCCGCTTCTCCCGTCGCTCCTCCTCTTCCCCTCACCCCAAGGCTCCGCCCCCCCAACCACTAGAATGCTCACAATATTACATCTCCCCCTTTGTTAACAAAGCTTGTGACTAGTGTTCACATCTCTTCGATCAACCGTCTAGGTTTTTGAATGTCTCTTCTTGGCCGGAGGGACATGCCTTCAGACACAGTTCCATTGCTGCCCTCAGCGTCCCGTTCCTGACCTATAGGTATCCGATCATGTCCTTCACAGTGTTCAGTCACAGACGTTGTAGGCCCCGGCGTGAGTGTCTCTTTCATGGTGGGACTGCATCTTTGAAAGTGGGGGACATTGCGAGTGATGCGCCTGTTCTCCGACTCAGCCGTCAGCGTGGTGCCCTTTTGTCTAGTGACTGTGAGGGGCTTTGCTCGGAACCAACAGTCCGTTTCCTTACTTTGTTCTTGCTTGACCACGACGCAGTCCCCTTCATGAGGCGAGAGAGATCTAGCTCGTCTCCTGTGGTCCGCATAAGCTTTCATGCTTTCCTTGCCAGCGCGATCAGCAGCAGTTACTACTCCTTGGTGAAGACTACCTGGTGACACCGGTCTTAATGCACCCTCCCAAGTGGGTATCCGCGTCCGAATGGGGCGCCCTAACATGAGTGTCGCTGGACATTTGCCTGTAGTGGCATGGGGTGTTGTTCGATATGCTCGAAGCACTTCATTGAGAGCCATTTGCAGATCTCGTCTATCAAGGGTAGCTTGCTGGAAAGTCTCTTTGAGTATGGCCATAAACCTTTCAACAGTGCCATTGGCTTGTGGCCACACAGGCATTATCCGCCGATGCTGGACACCCATTAATTTCGCAAAGTCGCTGAATTTCCGTCCAGTGAAAGGTGGACCATTGTCTGTTTTCAGTTCCTTGGGCACACCCCAGGCTGCAAAGACTTCATCTAGAACCGCAATGGTGGCGGCAGCACTAGTAGACGGCACAAACTGGGCAATGGGAAACCGTGAGTATTCGTCCATTATTGCGAGAACATATTTGCCTGATTGCATTGGGCCATAAAAGTCCACACTCCAGGCGGCGGCGGTGTCATCTGAATCGGGGCTGGAGGATCACCGTGCCCTACCACTGGACACTGCGGACAATCCTTCAGGGTGGCGTGTTGAATGGTCTCCAGGGGGACCGCGGGCGGTCGCGCTTGATCCTCCACGAGATGGACATCTTCCTCCACAACGGACAGTCCAGTTGTGTGTGATGCCCTGGGGTGTCGCGACATGTAATCAGCCGGGTTGACTGATTTGCCTGGCTTGTGCACGATGTCAATGTCATTGCTGACGCAATAGAGAACTTCTAACAGTCGCAGACGCTCGGCCGTCGGCAGACTAAGAAGACAGTCAGCCTCCGGCCCTTCTATGACGTGGATCACAGCGGGAACTGACATTGTTTTGTGTCTCAGCGTAGTTGAAAACTTCCCGAGACAGGGAAGTGGCTTCCTGGACATCCAGGTGTAGACCCGAACAAATGCAGGACTCAGACGCGGGAGAGGGTTCCTTTTTTTGTACTCCGTCACCGGAATGTAATTTAGTGACGCTCCACTGTCCATCACAAATTTTGTGGCATGTTCACCGACGCTGATGTCCAGTCGGGAATATCTCTTAAGTTGGTCCGGGTCAGCAACCATACTCGCATATTCAACTGAATATTCTTGTTCATCCGATGTTGATCTGGAGTCTCTGGATGGTGATCTCCTCGACCATCGGGATGTCTGCGACCCTCCGCTGGAGAGGGAGGACCGCGACGAGGACTGTGGGCGATCATGCACTGCTCGCGCGTGATGCCAGCGTGTGTCCACTCGCGACGTCCCAAGTGCGCTCTTTTCCTTCTCCCTGCGATACTCTCCGCACATGGCCTCGAAGTGATTGCTCCGCCCACACTTGCGGCACTGCTGTCCCATAGCTGGACACGCACCTGTATGTGGGAAATCATACCCGCACCTGTAGCATCGTCTCACGGGTGCCTTTCTCGCGTGGTCATGGCGTTTGCCTCTCCTCCCCGACTCAGGTCGACGGTGTCCAGAATAACGGTGACGCGACGATGGCCGGGAGTGCCGCCCTCGCTCTCTGGACCTTCGGCGGGGGCGACTAGTTTGCACTAGACAGACTTGCTCTCTGCGTTCCGTACGTCCTGCTTCCATGTTCTTGGCTTGTTCCTCGGCCTGGTTGTGTAGTCTCGTCATTTCTTCGATTTCGTCAAGATTGTGGCTTTTCTTCAACAGTTTCCTCCGGAGCGTCTCAGACTGACAGCCGTCAATGACGCGCAACCGGATGGCGTCGTCTGTCGAGAATGCTTCAAAGTTGCAGTGGCGGGCTAACCGGCGTAGTCGAGTTATGTATGCACTCATCATTTCGTCTTTTTCTTGGTGTGCCCGCTGGAACACGTACCTCTCGTAGTCTACGTTTTTCTTGTGTAGGAATTTCTTGTCTAAAGCCTTTCGTACCTTGGCATACGTCCCGACATCTGCGGCCGGCATCTCCTTGATCATTTTGCTGATGTCTTTTCCTGCAAGGTTGCGGAGCGCAATTAGTTGATCTTCATCGCCGATGACCTTGGAGCCTTTGATGTAGTCTTCAAAATCTTCGATCCATTCCTCCCATCGGGGCCCCATGCTGCCTCCAACCACGAGCGCCAGGGGCTCTGGAGGGCGCAGGTGTGACAGTCCCATGACAATGGGTTTCACCTCTTGACGTGCAGGCGATCCTTGGTTTGACATCGTGCCTCACGTGTGCTCGTTTAGTTCCTCTCTAGTTCACTCTCTTATCTTTGCCTTTGCTCGTGCTTATTGAGAACTTATTTATTTTTATTTTTTTTTGCCTTTGCTTGGGGTTGTTATAAAAATTTCTTGCCTTTGCTTGGGCTTGTTTAATTCTTTTCTTGTCTTTGCTCTGGTTTGTTTCTTTATCTCTTGCCTTTGCTTGGGCTTGTTTAATTCTTTTCTTGTCTTTGCTCGGGTTTGTTTCTTTATCTCTTGCCCTTGCTTGGGCTTGTTTTAATTCCTTCCCTGCCTTTGCTCGGGTTTGTTGAATCCCACTGAAGGCTCCCGGGTGCCTGACTTCAAGATGGCCGCCCACACGAATTAAGGAGGGGTGTCCCAATGCGGCTGTCTGGTTTAAAGATGGCCGCTGGACCGGCACTGCACACGGGGCTTAACGCGAGGCTCAACAGTTCTTCAGGATTCTCCCCACCTTAATTACGCTGCTCCGGGGCCTCACTCGCCAGCTCCGTGGGATCTTGGTCAGCACAGGGTAGGTGCGCTCTACTGCTGCCGCTTCTCCTGGCATATACGCGATACACGCGTCTCCCGCTTCACGCTGGGGGGGGGGGCTTGAATTTCACGCGGCGAGTCACTCTTCGCCTCCGGTCGACGCTGCACTCTGGTCCACGCGGCAGCGACAGGAACCAAGGGCAGGGGCCAGGGTCTCACTTTCACCCCGCTCGTCTTAGGGCACTGGATCCGGCGCAGACTCGGGGTGCAACGCGCGCAGCGTTGCCTTCGACTTCCTTCTCTGCTCTTCGCACCGGGCAGACCACGTCTCACTTTGGGGTTCAGGAGAGCATGCCGCTCATCCCACCTTCGTCGCCAGCTGTCGTGTCGTGTTACCCCCCCAATAACGACCGACACTGTGGCCTTGGTCAGCGGAGCTTTATTCCAATACCTTTTACCTTGCCGTCCCTACTCTAACTGCCCGCTTCTCCCGTCGCTCCTCCTCTTCCCCTCACCCCAAGGCTCCGCCCCCCCAACCACTAGAATGCTCACAATATTACAGTGACCCAGTCACCCTACTCGCAACTTAATCCACTTTGATCTATGTCATTTGCAGATTTGTTTTGGTTGCTTCCAGTCCAGCTACTTCAAAAGTAAGAGAAAACAAGCATTTGCAATTCAATAGGTCTCGCAGTTACGAGAGTTACAGCTATTGGCATTGTAAATAACAATGCCTTTTATCCCCTTCGCTGCTGCGGACATTCCGCTGCAGCGCTGGGGGGGGCAGGGGGGCAGCGCGGTGGGCCTGTGCTCATGACGGAGCCGCTCCGTCATGAGCCACAGTTGAGCTGTGCTCATGACGGAACGGTTCCGTCATGACTCCGCCCATTTGCGTTGTCGCCCCGCACAGGCGGGGAAACAGCGCCGCGCAGGCGGAGCGGCCGCCAACAGGATTGTCATGACGGAACCGTTCCGTCATGAGCACACGCCAACCGTGGCTCATGACGGAACGGTTCCGTCATGAGCGGGGAAGGGGTTATTTATGCTTTTAAAACAAAAACAAAAATAAATGGCATTATTATTTGCAATGTCAATAGCTCAAACAAGTGTAAATGCGAGACCTATTGCATTGCAAATGCTTGTTTGGACAAGGCTCTCAGAAAAGGCATTTTATGAATCTAAGTGACGGGATGAGGTCTGTTGCTACAGGCGGACCTCCATTCCATCATTGTCTAATGTGCACAATGATTTTGCAATTTTTGCAATGATTTGCAATCTGCGCCTCACCCCATCATTATTAATGAGGAGGAGGCTTTGGGATGTTTTTCAGAAAATACCTTTGATTTGCAGGGGATTTGAGACTCTCGTGCACCGCGAAGGAGGCTGGTGACAGCTGTGGTGTCCTTGGCCATAGGCCCCCATGCTGAGTGAAAGGACGACACGGACTCAAGTGTTAGGGGGAACAGCCCCAGGGCACGTGCGCCGACCCCTTTTATCAGCAGGGTGACGCCTTTGATGGATGGCTGTGAGGGGGGTGTCAGTTCCACCTCTGGGGAGGGGCTGCATGATTACATGTCCAGCAGGACACTGCAGCGCATCCCTCTGAGAAGCCTCGGCTAGGTGGCAGGGTGCCCCCATGGCACAGAACTGTGAGCTCCACATACCTGTTCCCACAGCGTACTTCAGCCCCAATCTGCAAGATTGTGCTCAAGTAGAGTATTCTTTTTTTTACCAATTTTGCGCCTGTTGAAGTTTGCAGTGAAGAAAAGAGAAGGAAATGAGGATTATGGTGTTCAGGCCAATATTTGCACAGGTCATGTGTGTAGTTTCAGGGACTGGAGGTGCGAGACACACAGAATTCAGCACGCAGTCTCAGCACACTGTCAACAGAAGCCAAGAACGCTGGTGCCGCACCGGTGCCCCCCACAGACACTAGAGGCACACTATCCTCAAAGACCTGCCTATTGAAGTATTTGCGTGAGACACACCTCAGCGTTAAAGGGCAGCAACCACTCCAACTGCACCTCACTATAGAAGACAAAATGCAGGCTTTCCCGAACAACTGCATGGAAACTGCCTGCTCCATGGGCGTAAAGGTGCCTGCTGGCTCCCCCCACTCTGCCTGCATCACTTATTGCCCCACACCTAGGATGACAGAAGATTTAGGCAAGTCACTTGTTAAATGAAAAGATTAGATTGCTTCAATTCTGCTTTTCATTCAGTGAGCCTACCAACGCCAATTATAATCTTTAAAACAGCCCCTGCTTCTTAAATATCCTATATATTATTCACCTCCCGCTCCTTCCGGGTTTCCAACTTAGTTTCAGACCCACAGTCCACCATCCCTGCTGCAGCTCCCTCCCCACTCTCACCCACACACCACTACTGAAAATTAGAACATACTCCCAAGGCTTGATACCCCTTAATGTCATCCCTGCAGGATTACTCACTTACTAAGCTTAGACTCTCCTCCGTGCCAGCCCCTGATTACTAAATGGCCACCAAGTCCAGATTCTGCTCACTCTACCCTCCCCGATGCTGTCAATCCCAGATTGCACTCACCATAATGCCCTCGATTCTAGCTGAGAAGTCTAGATTCCACTCTCTGTTTCTCATCTGATTCCTACTTGAATGTTAAGTCCCGGTTTGACTCGCTGCTTTCCCGTGATTGCTAACTGACTGTTAAGCCTAGAATCTTCTCCCTGCCACGCCGGGTTGTTAATGGTTAAACCACGATTATGCTCTCTGTCCTACTGATAGCTAACTGACAATTAAGCTCAGATTCCTCTTGGTGCCACCTGTAGATAGCTGACTCAATGGTAAATCCATACTCATCTCAGTGCCATTAACTGAAGGTTGACTGTTAAACCCAGACTCTTTTGATTGCCTCCACACTGATTGCTGAGTCATTGCTAAGTCCAGATTCCTTTCACTGCCATCCCACTGATTGCTAACTCATTGCTAAGCCCAGATTCCTTTGATTGCCACCCCACTGATTGCTAACTCATTGCCAAGCCCAGATTCCTTTGATTGCCACCCCACTGACTGCTAACGTACTGATAAATGCAGGTTCCTCTCACTGCCACCCCACTGACTGCTATCTCACTGCCAAGCCCAGTTTATTTTGATTGCTACCCACTGATTGCTAATTCACTGTTATGCCCAGTTTATTTTGATTGCTACCCACTGATTGCTAACTCACTGTTAAGCCCTATTTATTTTGATTGCTAATTCACTGTTGAGCCCAGTTTATTTTGATTGCTACCCACTGTTTGCTAATTCACTGTTAAGCCCAGTTTATTTTGATTGCTACCCACTGATTGCTAATTCACTGTTATGCCCAGTTTATTTTGATTGCTACCCACTGATTGCTGACTCACTGTTAAGCCCTATTTATTTTGATTGCTAATTCACTGTTAAGCCTAGCTTATTGTTATTGCTACCCACTGATT
The DNA here is from genome assembly GCF_964204655.1 of Triturus cristatus. Lineage (NCBI taxonomy): Eukaryota > Metazoa > Chordata > Amphibia > Caudata > Salamandridae > Triturus > Triturus cristatus. The sequence goes on along the minus strand of NC_140584.1, from coordinate 991,419,611 downwards.
GCTAATTTACTGTTAAGCCCTGTTTATTTTGATTGCTACCCCACTGATTGCTAATTCACTGTTACACCCAGGTTCTTTTGATTGCCACCCACTGATTGCTAATTCACTGCTATGTTCAGATTCCTTTCACTGCCATCTGATTGCTAACATAATGTTATGCCCAGGTACCACCCACGACCACCCTTTGATTGCTAATTGACTGTTAAGGGCAGTTCCATCCCACTGCAATTCATTGATTGCTGACTGTAATGCCCAGGTTCCTTTCACTGCCACCCCCTGATTGCTAACTTACTGTTAAGTCGAGATTCCACTCACTGTCCTCCCCTCTATTTCTAAATGACTGTCAGCCATTACTTCCTAGTTGCTAACTGACTGCAAAGCACTATTGCTTGTCGCAGTCCATCCCTAATTGTTCCTTTTTTCTAAAGTTTATTTAAATATAAGAAACACAAACACTGTTATCACCTGATCTCTAATTCACTATGTATCTGATATTGAGTACTTCTTAATATCCATTTGTAAACTCCTGTTTACGCACAGTCATAATTACGAGTTTGAAGATTCTTAATGCATCCAATAATTATCGGATGCGTTAAATAACCAAACCATCATAAAATCCTTCCAAAATTGAACAGGGGGAAACATACAGTATTTAGCGTATCATGCAGATTTTGGTGTGTTAATTACCAACATCCAAATGTTATTCCCCATGAACTCATAATAGGGGTTATTTATCGCAGCCAATTAACAACATGCCCTGCTGTCTTGTTATTTATCAGGGGCAATAAATAACGCCTTAGCTTGTAATCAGGCCCTAATTTTTTTATTTGCATTGATGTTCACTGCTGTGCAGCACTCTTCAAAACACGTATCATGTAATGAAACGCAAGAATAGATGAATAAAAGATATTTCGATAGGAATAACTATCTTTCTAGCACTGTCTCCTGCTCAGATGGACACATCCTGCTTGCATCAGTGACCAGTCCAGAATTTGTGAGAAGGGCTTACTATTGAGTACCATCTAAATATTGTTACAGAGAAAAAAATACCTTTTGATGGCTGACTTCCTCAGTATCTGATGGTGATCTCAACATTGCAGGGCAGTCCTCACAGGGTCAGGACAGGTTGAGGACAGGGTCAGAGTCTAAAGCCCCCCTGCATAAGGGTAAAAGCAAATCAAAGCGCTCCTTTTCTTCTGTGCTATGGCCAGTAGGCTCTAACTTCGACCACTACACTTCTTGGATGCTGCTTCCACTAGCTGCAAACTTTGCTAAGCGTGTAGTTTGTATTCTTTTTAGGTTGGGCATAACTCACATAATTCAGTGTAGCGTAATCATGTGGAATTTTTAGAATTATATGAGATTACACTGGAATCAGGAGTAAAGAGTAATTCTGCGTTTAGAGATTTTAGTGTAAAAATGATCCTTTGCATCCAATATGGATGGGCGGATGCATTTTGTGCTAAGAAATAGCGCTAAATGCAACAGAAAAATGGATAGCGAGCACGAGCAGCTCTGCACACTCGCTAATAGTGCTCCTGAGCTAGGATGTTTCTCCAACTTACTTTTGGCATTTCGCACCATTTTGTTAGTGCAACATGTTGGATGCAAGATTACATTTTGCGCTAAGAAACAGCGCTAAATGCAGCAGAACACATATAGTGTGCGCAGGCAGGCGCTCATGCTCACTAAATGTGCTCTCGCACTAGGATTTTTCCCACAAATTACCCATGATCACGCATGTAGGAGCAATCGCATAATTGTCAGTAATTCCGTGCAATGAGTACCGTGGAATTACTGAAATTACTCTGATTACTCCAGTGCGATCGAAATTCTGCCCAGGCCTAATTCTGTCAACCTAGTTTGTTGCACTAACAGAAAACTCTCATTCAGAGTGTCATGGATCATTAGCGGTTCTGCTGTATTATTCAGGGCCGGACTGGCCGTAGCAGGCACCGGGCAATCCCCTTGTTTAGGGCCCTTGGGGGCCGGTTTTGTTACAGGGCCGTTTCTGCAAAATCGGCCCTGTAACAAAATCGGCCGAAAACCGGCCCTGGCAAAGAGCTCGGCGGCACCCCCCTCTTTCCCCCTCCTCATGGGGGGGGAGGGGGGGGTAGGAGGGAGGGAGCACTATGCCAGGGCCGCTTGTGGTTCCCAGTGCGGCCCTGGTATTATTAGATTCTTAAAGAGGCAATACCGCATCCCTTTCAATAACCAAATCGCGTAGAATGTGCACTTACCGCCCTATGCACACAGTCTCTCCCCTCTCACAGATCACTCTGCTCCTCCAGGTCGTTTCGCCGGTCTCTGGAATAGATGCCCTCAGGCGTTGTTCTGCTCTGCACAGCATTTCCCTGGGTAATGGTCCGTGTGTTCCCCGTGTTCAGCTCTCCTGAAGAGCTGAGAGGGGCCTGAAGGAACCCGCCTTTCACAGCCTCTGCTCGACTTACAATATATGGAGCAGATGCTCTCCAATAATGCAGGTGCTGCAGGTCGCATCGTGCAGGAACGTCCCTTCATTAAAAGATAGGGGTCCCAGTGGCATAACGCAAAATGAGGGACCCCCTGCAGAATGTAAAAAGGGGGGCCCTTAGTCTCCCATATCTTACAGATATACATTAGTCTTGGGCTGAAAGAGGGCCCCAAGAAGGGTTGAGGGGCCCTTGAATGGTGGCCTGCATTAATCCTCAGAGGAGTCCTGCAGGCTAGTGGCCTCCGGCTGAGACACTTCTTTATTCCCTCATAGTCTTCTTATGTACACCATCCTGAAACCTTCCCCTACACTACGGAGAGTGCTTCATTGCATCTTACCTAGGTTGGCGCTATACAGAGACCAAACACACAAAAGGTGATGGGAGGAATGCTTGCAACAAGTGAAGAGATGGGCATTCTTTCGGGTGCCATTCCAGCACATCATTGTTTTGCCCACCATGCCACCTCAGTTTGGACTCAACCACATCCAAATTAGCCATGACCATGCTTCAATACAGTACAATACTATACAAAAACGAATACACTAACGCCGCTACCGTATTGTTGTATTGGTCTATACTTTTTTTACTTTCTGACCCATGTAAATCTTCGCATGTAGTTCAATTGCACCTATTCACATATCTTGCAAAGCGCTCTAATACCCACGGGTCTAGCCAGCGCTATATAAAACTAAAAAAAAAATAATAATAATTAATGGATACAGTGATCTATCAGTGACCAGGTAATGCTCATTAAATTGGCACCCTGAAGAGCAAAGTAGGACCCGCACTGGGTACCAGACTCCTGAAGATATTCCTGCGAATTAGTTGTTTCTTCTGCCTCAAATGCCCAGTCCCTTTGGAATGGGGGTGTCCTGTTGGAAATTACGATCCATGTCTGCCTGAAATGTGTGGTCTTCAGACCCTCTTGAAGACCAATAGTTAGTTTGGATGTTAGTGTGGCATCATCAGCATCCCATACATGGGAGCATTAAACATGAACTCGTTGACCCCCTGCTTCTGAGCTTGGCCTGTGTGATGGGCGAAGAGTCAGAACGAGATCTCTTGTTTCCTGACATTGTCTCTTGTCCTGTGTAATGTACCTGGGTATGGTTGCTCATATTTATGTATGTGTATTTAACGGTATTTCTGAAGCAAACAACAGTCATGGCCTGTGCTTTTAAAAGGCGAGGTAAGGTGGCAGCCTTAGATTGCTATTAATTGGTGGAAACAGCCCACAAGAAAAGGACAAGAAAAATGATCTTACCAGACAGGGAACGCGCCAACAGTAAATTGTTTTTCTGCATCAAAGGCTCTCGTTAGTCTTCAACTGTACCCTCAATGTCTCCACACTGTTCCTCAGCCTGTAGGTTTCATCCATGCAGGAGCTTTTCATTGAAAACACTGGTGTATTTGAGAAACTCCAACATGTTCGCCAACTGCGTGTAGTTCAAAGATGATGTCTGTATGACGACAACACGTCGCCCGTTGGTCACTTCAGAGCACAGATTGAGCGGGAAGGTGGCAGACGTTACTGCCACTGTGGATGTTTCATGTGCTTCCTGTGGCGGGCAGCAGTGGCATCCTTGACATGATTCCTCTGGTCCCGGGGTATATCTACTGATCATGCATTTGCAGAAACCTTGGTCTTTTTTTAACCCAGGTCCCAAAGGTTTTTAGTGGAACTCATCTTCTACGGGCTGTGCTAAGGAGGGGGATCACCTAGGGTCAGAGTATCAAAGTTGGATTTAGGTCAAAGTTGCATACTAGGTAGAGTACAAAGTAACATCCTTCCTGACTCATGTCTTCTTAGGATACTGCCCTTCATAGCTGGGAGCAGAATCTCAGTTCATTTAAACCTTCCAGGGCACGGTTTCTGTCAATTTCAGTTAAATTGTGATATTTCTTTGGACTGGGATCCCCGACCCAACAAAAATCCACTCAAGCTTTCAGGATAGCCAAAATGAATGTGTATTTAGAGACTTCCGTGGGAGATTATGTGCTTATTTGTTCATCATTCTGAAAACCCACCTAGATTTACATTTTGGGTGGGTTGGAAATACCCGTCCAACTGTGGACTTTGCTCTGGTTGCAAAAGTGAGACCATCATCATCTTCCAAACATCATCAGCAACAAACTCGACCTGATCACCCAAGTCAATGGTGTCACTGCCTCATGCTTCCATACCCTGAAGATGCTTAGGAAGAGTTTCAAATGGCTCCCAATCAGCACCCAAAAAACCGTCATGCACGCCCTGGTCACAAGCAAGCTGGACTATGGAAACACCTGATATATGTCAGGATCAACAAAAAACTCACTAGAAGGCTGCAGACCATTCAGAACTCGGTGTCCAGAATCACTCTAGACCTCCCACACCGTATTCACATCACACCACACCTGAAGGAGTTCAACTGGCTCCCCATTCACAAACGAGCACAATTCAGACTCCTCACCCACACCTTCAAGGCACTACATAACGCTGGACCAGCATTCCTCAACAATCGCATCTGCTTTCACAAACCTTCCAGACACCTCAGTTTGTCCGGACTCCTACTTGCACACATCCCATGCATATCTGACAGTTGAGCTTTCTTCTACGTTACTCCTAAAGCATGAAACAACCCGCCGCTAAACATAAGAGCCTCCTCGTCACTTCTTGAATTCTGCAAGAAGCTGAAGATCCTGCTTTTTGAGTAGTCCTACCAGTCCCTAGGTGTGGCCAGACTCATACCTGTACAGCACCAGGACAGCCTCCCGGGTGATAATACGCTGTACAAATGTGCATAACATAACATTACATGAATGGAGCATAGACTTGCCTATTGCTGGTGTAGGGATGCATTTGTTAAAAAAGGCTTGGAGTTTTTGTCTCCCTTCACACCAGCCCTGGGGGAGTAGCTATAATGAGCATCTTTTTACATTGTGTGGTGGAGTCACTTCTTCGAGTTGTTGAAATTCGATATATATGCTTTGCGGAGAGTTCCACTGGTTAAGGGTACTTTGCTCACGTAAGCGATGCATTCTTCTTCTGTACCCAAGCCATCCATGCACATCCTGTATATTTATGTGACATGCTTTCTATAGAGAAGCTAGCATTGCTTTGCGCACTTTGTAGGCCTGAAGATGCAATATTCCTGCCCGGCTCTGATTAGACTTTATCGCATGTTCAATGACCCAGTTTAGACAAAGGGACTTTTGAGCAATAGTTTGTATAAAAGACTGGGCCCTAATTCATAGAGATAATCTATTACCCAGCAATGGAAGACCAAAATGTGTGCCTGGTGTGACTAAATTACGCATTTTCATAATATCAAATTATGTGTCAAGTAAAGGTGTGGCATAGTATTTAATTAATGACAAATTATGTGTTACATTGTGTGATATTACAGTCTAGCAATTTTGAAATTTTGCAGCAAATTGTTACAAAAGGTATCCCAAAAATATAGAAATATAAAGATTTCTAAAATATATATATACATATTAGCATATTCCATTCAAAATTTTAACTACCAGCTAACAAGAATGATACATCAGAATGCCAGTTTATTAATGTTGTCCTTTATACTCCCAGACATACAATATTGCACTAAAGCATCGCCTTGTTGGCTGTTCATCCCAGTTATATTTTAAAACGTAGTTGCTGCTGCCAGGTTTCCTCTTTGCTCAGACTTAAGAGCTCTTTCCTGTAAGAAACAGACTATGAGTCGCGTTAAAAGTGAAAGAAAACATGTTCATGTCATTGGTTCCATCCTATTTGAAATGCAGTCACATATGTGAGATTGTTGCTTACTGGTGCAGACATAAGCCAATCCACATGTCTGTCAGAGGGTGATGTTAACCTCACCTCCTCTCTAATACCTGAATGCAGCAAGCAATAGCTGAAAGGTGAGCAGTGAACCCTTGGAAATGTCTGATGGAGCATTGAACCCTGTGTGCGGCGCCTGTAGTAAGTTTTGATCCGTTTTAGCAAGGAACATATTTAATGAAACCTGCAAATGATGGATCTGGCCCGTTTCTAATGAAATAAACCTCTGGGAGCCTCAACTAACGTGGAGACTGTCGCTGCCCAGTGTCTTGTGTACACAGTCTGGGAGCCCTGCTGGAGTCAGTGCTGAATCTGCAGCAACAGAATATCAGGGCCACCAAACCTCTACCCGCAAGAATACGGTCACCAGTGCCATTGTCCAACCATGTTGAGCTTATGGCAGCTCTGCGCACCTACGTCACTCTCTAAAAGCCATCAATTGTCACAAAAAAATCAAAATGCATTAATGAGCACCATTTTTTATCACAAACGTTTTGACTCTGTCGCCATCCACACCAGACAATGACAGTGGGTACCGATGAAACAAGCATTGAAAATGCAATAGGTCTCGCCTTTTATTAAGTTAAAGCCATTTGCTTTGCTAATGGTATTGTATAGCAAAGCAAATGGCTTTAACTTAATTAAAGGCGAGAGCTATTGCATTTTCAATGCTTGTTTTTGCTGCAGTTTTACATAAGCGTGAACTCGACCGAAGGTATCGGAGTGCTTTACACGAGCACCAGTTGCGTTACAGACGGACACATTCATTTTAGGAAGGGAGGGTAAGTGATTTGCCCCAAATCACAGCATGTTCGGCCCCCCCTCTATACACACTATGTATGGCATCCACAGCTGCTCAGTCGCTACTTTATAATGAGCACTGCCCACTCAAGTTGATTTGGGCCACCAAATTTCGAAAAGCAAAACCGGGGGACATTTTTAGGTGACAGAGAAGAACTACGCTTTTACATTAGTCATGGGGCAGGAAATGACTTAAATGTCAGTGCGCCTCAACACAGAAACACAGACAACGAGGCACTAAGGAATGAAATTAAAAGCAACTTTTAAACCCAGCCTCATTGGTGTTAATTCAGTTGTGTTTTGATAAGAGCTGCAAACTCATCCTGACTTTGAGCACCTAAAAAGCAACCTCCCTCCGTTTGCAGTCTCTAAAAAACCAAGACATGAGCTAAATTTGTCAAAATCTGCAGTGACAGCTGGAAGAAAATCATGTGTGTCCCGACACTTTCGGGACGCCCGGTCACCCTAAAGTTGCACAATTACTACCTGGTATAGGCTTGGTACACTCTACATTGCACCTAAAATGCTTTACATAGGAGGGCGTAATCTAAGTGTTATCATCGTGCACATACTACCTACACACACTGTCCAAGCACAAGCCTTTATGTTTCATCTCTTACCCTGGCTATGCAATTACTATATGGTAAAGCTGGATTGCGCCGTCATTGCTTGCCAAGTATGCTACAAATTCACATAACGAATGCAGCTTGTGCTACACACTCACTACATAGCCAGGGTGAGTACAGTCAGGGTGCGGACTGTGTGCAGAACACAACAAACGCCTCTTAGACTAGACAACCACTTCATAGCAGAAAGACTGCACAGTGAATGGCATTGACATGTCAAAGATGTCCCAGTGTGCAGGGACAGGCTGCAGGCTACTGCATGTCCCAGAAGACTTCTGAGTGTATTCACTGACACAACACTGCCAAACTATACAGTCACACCTAAACAGCAATTAGGGAAAGACGAACACAAGTAACAAAGCACCCAGCGAAGATTCGCCTTGTAATTGTTTGCGTGACGTACATGCGGCTTAATATTTTACTTGGTTTATATTTACGATCTGTTATTTTACAGATACAATCGCAATAACAGCCTTCATCGTGGCAAATCAACCTCTTTTAACTTCATTGGCAGGGCTGCTTTCATTTGAAGCTCACAGTGTGGGTCAATCGTCTTAGCTCATTCACATCTTTGATCGAAACTTTAGTGTTCAGCATTCAGAATGATGGATTTAACCCAGATCTTTTGACTGGGGGAAGAATGTTTGCACTGTCAGCATTACGTCCATCATTTGTTTGCTGTAACACTTTTCGCCCTAAGTGGGATGGGTATCCCCAGACGTGGGTCCCTTGCTCACTGTGCTACTGGATTCAAGCTAGCATGGCTGAAGAAGGGTGACATACCCTGAAACCGGTCCCAGGATGCTTGTTTTCCGGTCCAGCGAGGACCAGGCCTGGCTGTTCGGTCTGGACTGTTCCCATGGGGCACAGGGTCAAGACTGATTTGCATATGGCTGGGTCCAAACTGGGGTGGAGTAGTGGGCAAAAGAATGATGGATTTAACCCAGATCTTTTGACTGGGGCAGAATGTTTGCATTGTTAGCATTCCATTCATCATTTGTTTGCTGTAACACTTTTCGCCCTAAGTGGGGTGGGTATGCCCAGACGTGGGTCCCTTGCTCACTGTGCCACTGGATTTAAGCTAGCCTGGCTGAAGAAGGGTGACATACCCTGAAACCGGTCCCAGGATGCTTGTTTTCCGGTCCAGCGAGGAGCAGGCCTGGCAGTTCGGTCTGGAGTGTTCCCATGGGGCACAGGGTCAATACTGATTTGCATATGGCTGGGTCCAAACTGGGGTGGCGTAGTGGGCAAAAGAACGATGGATTTAACCCAGATCTTTTGATTGGGGGAGAATGTTTGCATTGTCAGCATTCCGTCCATCATTTGTTTGCTGTTCAGCATTCAGTACTGAAATTATTCCGCCATTATTATGTAAACAACAGTCCGTCTTCGCTGTAGACGAGCTTTTACGGTTCCCCTTTTCGTTAACTTTTTACATGCTACAGAAACCTCGCACGTAATAAGCGACACATTATTATATTTCAATAGTGGGGTGCGGTGTGCATTATGATTATGAAACCAGTATAATGGACCCTTCTAGTCACATCAATCAATCAATCAATCAATACATTTGTAGAGCGCGCTACTCACCCGTGAGGGTCTCATGGCACTGAAGGGAGGGGGGGTGCCGCTATTGCTCGAATAACCAGGTCTTGAGGTGTTTCCTGGAGGTGAGATGGTCCTGGGTCAGTCGTATGTGTGCAGGGAGGGAGTTCCATGTTTTGGCTGCCAGGTAGGAGAACGATCTTCCTACGGTGGTGGTTCTGCGAGTCCGTGGGATGGTGGCGAGGGCAAGGCTGGCGGAGCGGAGCTGGCGGGTGGGAGTGTAGAACGAGAGGCGGCTGTTGAGGTATTCGGGGCCCATGTCGTGGAGTGCTTTGTGTGCGTGGGTGAGGAGTCTGAACGTGATCCTCTTGCTGACGGGAAGCCAGTGCAGGTTTCTCAGGTGGGCGGATATGTGGCTGTGGCGAGGGATGTCAAGGATGAGTCGTGCGGAGGCGTTCTGTATTCGCTGAAGTCGTTTCTGAAGTTTGGCTGTGGTATCTGCGTATAGGGCGTTTCCGTAGTCCAGTCGGTGGTGACGAGGGCCTGGGTGACGGTCTTTCTGGTTTCGGTGGGGATCCACCGGAAGATTTTTCGGAGCATGCGCAGGGTGTTGAAGCAAGAGGACGAGATGGCGTTGACTTGCTTGGTCATTGTGAGGGAGGAGTCCAGGATGAATCCCAGGTTGCGAGCGTGGTCCGAGGGTTTCGGCGCGGAGCCCAGCACTGTGGGCCACCAGGAGTTGTTCCAGGCGGATGGGGATTGTCTGAGGATGAGGACCTCCGTCTTGTCTGAGTTCAGCTTCAGGCGATTGAGCTTCATCCATTCTGCGACATCTTTCATTCCTTCCTGGAGGTTGGTTGTGGCGGTGGCTGGGTCTTTGGTGAGGAAGAGTATCAGCTGGGTGTCGTCGGCGTAGGAGATGATGTTGATGTTGTGTTTGCGTGTGATAGCGGCGAGGGGGCTCATGTAGATATTGAAGAGGGTTGGGCTGAGTGAGGAGCCTTGGGGTACGCCACAGATAATCTCGGTGGCCGCTGAGCGGAAGGGAGGGAGGCGGACTCTCTGGGTTCCGTCGGAGAGGAATGAGGTGATCCAGTCCAGGGCCTTTCCTTGGATCCCAGTGTTGAAGAGGCGGGTTATTAGGGAGCGATGGCATACGGTATCAAAGGCTGCCGAGAGGTCTAGGAGGATGAGAGCGGTTGTTTCTCCATTGTCCATCAGGGTCCTGATGTCGTCGGTGGCTGGGATGGGTTTCTTCAGAAGGGCGTTGATTTCTGCGTGCTTCCAGCTCTCAGGGAAGGAGGCTGACGTGAAGGAGTTGTTAATGACGTTCCGGAGGTGGTGTGCGATGATGATGCCGGCTTTGTTGAAGATATGATGGGGGCAGGGTGGATGGTGTTCATGACGTGGGTGGTGTCTTCAGTGCTGATGGGGGTCCAGGCGCTGAGGGTGGTGGTGGGGGTCGTTGGTTCGGTGACTGGAGGCGGAGTCTGGGGTCCGAAGCTGTCGTGTATATCTGCGATCTTGCGGTGGAAGAACGTGGCGAGGGAGTTGCAGAGGTCTTGAGACGGTGGGATGTCGTTGTTGCTGGCGCTGGGGTTGGAGAGCTCTTTGACGATGCTGAAGAGTTCCTTGCTGTTGTGGGTGTTGTTGCCTAGCCGCTCTTTGAATGATGTCCTTTTGGTGGTGCGGATCAGCTGGTGGTGTTCGCGAGTGGCGTTCTTGAGGGCTGTCATGTTTTCTGTTGTCCGTTCGTGGCGCCAGGTTTTTTCGAGGGTTCGGCAGGATTTCTTTGATTTTTTGAGGGCGTCTGTGAACCATGAGGTTTTCCTGTTGCCGGTCTTGCCAGGAGGGTGCTTCAGTGGGGCGAAGTCGTCGGCGCAGTTGGTGATCCACTGTGTGAGGTTGTGGGCTGCGTCGTTGGTGTCAGCGGTGTCGGCTGGTGGATTCTGGCTCAGTGATGAGAGGAGCTGGTCTGTGGTAATTTTGCTCCAGCATCTGCGGGGGATTTGTTGCGTGCAGTGGAGGGATGTGGTCTTTTTGAAGGTGAAGTGGATACATCTGTGGTCGGTCCAGTGTAGTCCGGTGGAGTGGCTGAAGGAGACGTGGTTGCTGGTGGAGAAGATGGGGTCGAGCGTGTGGCCAGCGAGGTGGGTGGGGGTGTTCACCAGTTGTTTAAGTCCGAGGTTGGCGAGGTTGGCGAACATGGTGGTGGTGTTGTTGTCGTTGTTGCTGTCCAGGTGGAAGTTCAGGTCCCCTAGGAGGATGTATGTATGGTGAGGCTAGGGCGTGCAGGCTGATGAAGTCGGCGATGGTTTCGCTGAATTGTGTGCGCGGGCCCGGGGGTCTGTAGATGAGCGTTCCTCTAAGGGTGGTCTTGGGGTCGGTGTAAATCTGGAAAGGTAGGCGGAGAGTGTGTCTTCGGAGTTGGTCGTGATGTTGATGGTGTTCCTGTAGATGATGGCGATTCCTCCTCCGGTTTGGTTGACGCGCTCCTTCCGGGTGATCTTGTAGCCGTCCGGGATGGCTATGGCGATGTCGGGAAGCGTTCATCCATGTTTCTGTGAGGAATGTGACGTCAGGTGCTGTTGTGTCGAGGAGGTCACAGAGTTCGACGGCGTGCTTGTGGACGGAGCGTGTATTGAGGAGGATGCATTTGAGGTGGTTGTTGTTGTTGCTTGGTCTGGCGGGCGCGGGGCAGGTTCGGAGGCAGGTGAATTTGCAGGCTTGACAGGTGAAGGGTCCGTGGGTGCGCTTCAGGGTGGCTCGGTAGCAGGCGGGTGGTCGTCTGGTGTTGAGTGCATTGAGGGCGGCGGTGTCGGATCTCAGACGGGTGCCCTTGCATCGGCTGGGGCCAGGGGTTCTGGTGCTGGGCGTGGTCCAGGCGCGGACGGGCGCAGACAGGCTTGCCTTTGGCGCGCCTTTGGCGCTCTCTCTACTGCTGCGTGGCCTCCATATGAGGGTCAGAGGGAGGGAGGAGCAGCTGGGAGGTGGGAGCGGGGCGGCCAATGGGAGACGAGGGGGCGGGGCTGCAGGGACGCAGCGGCGGGAAACAGAGGCAAGGGGACAACGAAGGAAGGGGGCACAAGGGGGAAACGGGCCAAACGAGCAGAAAGGTATAAAAAGCAAAAGGCAAAGATGGACACAGAGGAAGGGGGTACAAAAGGCAAAATGGGAACAGAGGAAGGAGACAAAGACAGTACCAGTAGAGACGCAGGCGAGGCGGGCTGAACACGGGCGGCGGCAGCAGAGAGTCACAGGTCACACAGGGGGCTGCGTGGCGGTGAGGGGAGCGACCTGCCTGGTGACATCCCCTCCCCCATTGCCCCCTCACTGTACTCTCATTATGTTTCAACAACCATCTTGGAACCAGTTTTCCAGAAAAAACACAACCCGAATCCCGTAGATTTCCGAGCCCTGCGGATTGCATCGGCCGATGTCCACGGACACGGAAACCTCTGAAGATACGATTCCCCAAGTACATCGTTTCACTTTGGATTGTGCCAGTGACTCCTCAGACTTAACAAGCAGGGCCTGATGGGATGAAACAAGGAGCGCTAACCGGTGACTGGCCAGGCCGGCCGCCGCTTCGCTGCTTGTGCTGTCTCCGCCTCCCACAGTGATTTTGAAAAACGCCACTGTTTTATCTCGCATGTGCGCGATGTAAGGCATTGCGCGCATGCGAAACAAAGAGTGCGAATTGACCCACCAATCACACACCAAACAAGCATTTCTTAATGCAATAGGGGGGTTGAGGGGTGGTGCGGAAAGTCACGGACTGCGGGAGGGGGTGGGTGACACACAGGGGTAAAAATAGTTTTGGAGTAAAGAGGCCAATAGCCAGGAAAGGATATAAATGACAATATGGCCATCAGGAGGAGGGACTAACAACCTGAAAACGAATCAAAATGCAGCATTTAAGATTGAAGCCAATGAACACATAGACGGAAAGTGGGCGGAGCTTCCCCCCACAATACTGTATACAGCATCTCTCGACGAGACAGCGCATGCTCTGCCTAGCCGAGACCTAAAAACGAGCACTCTTTAAAGCATCGTGAACGATGCTTAAAATGACCATGGACTGTGGTCCACATAGACAAGTTCAAGAAATGTATCCATACGTGGAATGTCAGATCCCGCAACGAGGCCAGCTTTTTGAGTGCGCCCCCCGGAACGTACATTGAAGGAGAAAGAAGAGGTTTATCTTATGATTCAAGGTGCCCAGCTGTGGAATCCGACCCCCTGGGAGATTCCCTCCCAACCACAACTGGTAAAGTTCAGGACAACCTTAAAAACGTGGCTGTTTACCCATTAATATCTGCTTTCAAGGTCCTTCTTTCTAAATCCACCTTGAGCCGAAAATTCCCATGGAGTATTGGCTACGGTAAATAAAACCGATAACAATAATAATGGCTGTTTTGCAAGTACAGAAAATTCATATTCATGCAGAAAACACTCTGGCTGGCCACCGAATCGTGATTCCAGCAGCCCTGCCTAGCGACATTAATTTTGTAAAGTGCCACTGTTCAGTTTAAACCTGCAGTGTGAACTAGGAAAGAATCCGGCAAGCAGGTTTGGAAGCCATGCACACACAGGTAGAAAGAGCCAATGCCATAAGCAGAGCTAACTTAAGGCTGGTTTATGGAAAATGTTTGAACGGATGGCAAGCACGTGTTTAAATCATTAACCGTGAAGCTCTGCAACCATTGAAAACGGATTTGCCCAGGATCAAGGGAACTGGTTATTTTTGGACCGATTCTGTCAGTTATTCCTCATTTTTGGGGGGGCAGACTTTTACTGGATGAAAGTAAAACAAGTCTCATTCCGGTACCAGCCGCTCGGAATCAAGAGGCCATTGTAAGGAGAGCCGTAGTGGGATCTCTCCTGTGTTTCAGCGGAGGGACGGGAGGGAAAGAATGACGGCTCAGGCAGGTAAGAGTGTCACGTCCCGTGTAGAGTCAATCAACGAGAGAAACTTCACCCGGGAGCGTTCTGTAGCCAAGAGAGAGCAGTGGTTACGGCTTGCAACGGTGTAATACTCAGAATTGTCCAACAGGTGGCAGCTGCGTTCCGTAATAAACAAGCAGCAGCTCATTTAAAGGTTAGAACCGTTATCCCACAGTTTCGAGTTTCCGAGTATACACCGTCTTTGTGACTGGTACTACATTGCTGTATTCCCATTAACACACTCTTTTGGCGGTGTAAATGTCTCCTGGTCTTCTCTGACGGAAACGATGCAGGTAAAAACCCAGACCAGGCGCAATTTGCGCAGATTCCATGATTACAAATTGAGCAGAAATACCGCGCCTGATTTTAAAGTTGTCGCAGCACTCACAATGAGACAGCCTTAGGAACTCCAAGGACTGAAATGTGTTTGTTACTGAATGGTTTGGCGACCAATATAGCCTAACTAATATAGGCGAATTTAGCCTAATTTCACCTAACCAGAGCCCTTTACTTATGCACCCACAAAACACCAGACGCAAACAGTATCACTAGGGCTCGAGGCGAGGGAGGGCAGACGCCGTCTACCCTGCCACGAGGTTGGGCCCCACAGAAATATACTGAACTCGCCTGGTTTCATTTTCTGACAGGGAAAGGAAGCATTTCAGCCGCGCCTGCTCGTTGTCTGCTTCTGCTCCCAGCAACAATGTGCAGGTAGGGAACGGGCCTATCAGATGCAAGCTGCGCCCATCACAAAGGCCGAAGTGAAGGGGCCATCAGGCTTCTTTTTGGGAGGGAGGGGTGGGGGGAAAGCAGGCCGCAGACCAAGAATTGTGTGTAAAAGGCCGCTTTATTGGAAACAGGTGCACATTACAATTTTAAAACCTTGGCCGAAACGCCTTCCAAAACTAAACCTCACTAAATATAACAAACCTAACCCCGCACCCCGCCCCTCCCCTAAATTCCTTCGAGCCCGCCCCCGCCCGTACATTACAACCTTACAACAATATCAAACATTACATTCCTGTATAACCCCTCCCAACAATTTCTAAATACAAACCTTCCGTTAACCAAACTCCCCTGCCTGCCCCTTTACAGCTATCGGCCCCCAAACTGTGTAACCGAACTAAAATTACCAACCTAACCTTTCCCTGTCGATAACCCAACTCAACAACATAACTCCACCAACCTCCGGTAAAACTGTCCAAAATTCGCCATAACCCCCGCACAGCACCTGCTCCAAGCGACAAATACAAATATATCAAACCCCCTGCACACCTGTCCCCAGGAAAAACTGCCCGAAAATACCACAGGGAAAAAAGGGAAACAAAAACTACAAAAAATTCAAAAAAGGAAAAGAGGGCCAAAACCAAAAAGTGTTTTTTGTGGGTGGGAAAGGGGGGGGACAAAAAACACGCCACTAGCCAAGCTCCCAGCCACCAGGTCACCAAACCTAAAATGGTGGCCGGGAGCAGGCGCCCAAAGTATTTATAATTGGGCTACATTTGGTATGAAAAAAGGAGCCCAAATTCGAAAATTGGCCGCGCGGAGCCAGCCACGCCCCCCCACACGCCCCCTCCCAAACTGCCCGGGGGTGGGGACTCCCTACGGTCGCCTGCCCCCCCCAAGCCCCCCTTGGGAGGGAGGGGTGGGGGGAAGCAGGCCGCAGACCAAGAATTGTGTGTAAAAGGCCGCTTTATTGGAAACAGGTGCACATTACAATTTTAAAACCTTGGCCGAAACGCCTTCCAAAACTAAACCTCACTAAATATAACAAACCTAACCCTGCACCCCGCCCCCTCCCCTAAATTCCTTCGAGCCCGCCCCCGCCCGTACATTACAACCTTACAACAATATCAAACATTACATTCCTGTATAACCCCCCCCAACAATTTCTAAATACAAACCTTCCGTTAACCAAACTCCCCTGCCTGCCCCTTTACAGCTATCGGCCCCCAAACTGTGTAACCGAACTAAAATTACCAACCTAACCTTTCCCTGTCGATAACCCAACTCAACAACATAACTCCACCAACCTCCGGTAAAACTGTCCAAAATTCACCATAACCCCCGCCACCCAGAAAGAGGGGGGGCGGTGAAACCACCACCCAACCCTCTTTCTGCCCCCCCCACAACAAAGGGCTTTAAACACGACGAGCCTGATTCTGCACGTTGAAACACCGAGACAAGACCTCCCTAAGTTCCAACAAATAAAGGTCCATGCCCAACCTTGACAAGTGTACCCCATCTCCACGAAAAAATTCTACCGCCTCAAAACGAATATCTTTGTGTGTCACTCTCCCAAAGCCCAAATCTCGACAAAACCTGGAGATCTTCATATTCACCTTCTTCCGAGACCTGTCAATAGCTCTGGGATTCAAAGCCCCTCTCCACACCCTCCGCGGGACCAATTCCGTCCAGAAAACATGACAACCCGACCATTGCTCCTTCAACAACGCCAAATCCCTTTTCATGGCACGCAATAATACCACCCCTTTCACACTGCAAAGATCATTCTCCCCCAAATGTATTAAAAGAATATCCGGGCATTGTCCCCTCACCATGGCTTTATTCAAACATGGGATAAGCTCCCTCCAAAGCATACCCCCCTTCCCTTTCCAGATGATTCGAAAAAGGCTGTCATTAAAACCCAAACTTCCCCCAAAATAACTTTTGCACGCTTGTACATGTGCCCACTTGACGAAGGAATGCCCCACAATCCACACCGTCAATTCCTTTGCGTGTGGCCCAGCCACCGAACCTGAAAAGAAAAACAAGAATGAGACTCAAACCAAAGGGGTGGACGCAGGCGCCTCTGCTGCATTTTCTCGTACATATTTGTTAAAACAGTCTGATGACCAACGCCCTAAGCGCATTATGTCGCCCTGAGACCAACCCCGGTTATGCGCTTCAGTTGCCGCCCCAATCCTAAAAGAGTGCGTCCCAAACTGGGCCCCATCCAAACCAATACGCTGTAACCCCTTGCGCAGGACCATACGCAGCTGATAGTCAGTGACGCGCGACCCATTCATATGCCGGAAAACCAAGTCGCCCCCATCACCCCCTGATAGTATCTTCCATTGCCTCGCCAAACGCAGCGGACATGTACAACTGGGGGCTCCTGCTTCTAACCACACCCCCTTACCAATCCCCCTCTGATCTGTTTTTGAACTGGACAACCAAATGTTCACACCTGTGTCCGTGAAGAACACGTCCTGCCAACGAATGCCCCGCTTTACCTTGGTCCCGAGAAGCTCAGAAACCCTAAAAGCCCCAAAAAACATGAACACCATAAGGGTAGCAAACAACGAAGCCTCAAAATCATCCCTGCAAACTACAGGCAAAACTGTCAACAAACGTGCTAACGTCTGCCAAGAAATAGGTAAACGGGACATCACGGTTCCACCCCGCTCTCTAGCCCAACCCTCAAGCATCCTGCGTCCTATTTCCCCAGCAGACGGGGAATAACCCCAAAAAAGCTTACCCATAAAGGAAATCCCCGCCAGCTTCCCAGCAATGGTGACTCTAGACAAACCCTTCTCAATGAGGTCAAGGATAAATTGAACTACATCTTCCGAACTGCGCCACGATTCGTCCCTCCTACAAGCTCCTGAGGATAAAAATTCCTTCCACGCCAAAGCATACGCTGCACGAGTGGAAGCAGACAAAGAACCTACCACCAGTTGAAATACCCTACGTTGCCGACAGACCAGAGGTGCTCCGGCATCGGGGTCGGTGTCCTGTCCGCCTCCTTGGCCAGCCTATGGAATCTCCCCCACTGCGAAAGAGACAAAGCATCTGCAATGTCATTGTCCACACCTGGCACGTGCAAAGCCCTGAATGAAATATCATAGCGCAAACAGCCCAGCACAAACACCCTCATCAATTTCAGAATCTGCTCATCCCTGGCTGACTGCCTGTTGACTATTTGCACCACCGCCATGTTGTCCACACGGAACAGGACCCTCTTATGTTCCAGCTCTTTGCCCCAAATGGTCAAAGCAACCAAAAGTGGAAAAAGCTCCAAAAAGGCAATGCTCCGCCCACCATTCCTCCACTCCTGTGGCCATTTCTCTGCACACCATCGCCCTTGCCAGTAAATGCCAAAACCATCACTGCCCGCTGCATCCGAAAACATTTGCACATCCCACTGCACATCCTCGTCCCTGGCCAGTGGTACTCCGTTAAAGGAGTGCAAGAAAAAGGACCACATACGCAGGTCTTCCTTCACGCCTGCCGACAAACGCACATGATGGTGAGGTAAATGCTGACCCGCCAAAGCCCGGCCCAGGCGCCTACAGAAAGTCCGACCCGTCCTTACCACCCTGCAAGCAAAATTCAAATGGCCTAACAACACCTGGATGTCCTTCACTGTCACCTTGGACCGGGCCAACATCGTGTCCAGCAAAGCCAACATTTTGGATTTCTTATCTTCAGGCAAACGAGCCTGCATTGCAACTGAGTCAAGCTCAATACCCAAAAAGGAGATGACAGTATCAGGCCCCATTGTTTTTTCCGGAGCCAACGGCACCCCCAATTCCTCCATAAGCTCATGAAAAGATTCCAGAGCCTGCCGGCACTCCGAAGAGCCCGGGGAGCCCACAAAGAAGAAATCATCCAAATAATGGGTGACCAAGCTGTGACCAGTGCGATGCGTGAAAAACCACTGCAAAAAAGTGCTGAACAGTTCAAAAAGAGCACATGACACCAAGCAGCCCATTGGTAGCGCCTTGTCTACATACCATTTACCCTCGAACTGTATACCCAACAAAGGCCAATTGTCCAGATGCACCGGGAGCAGCCTAAAAGCCGACTTGATATCACACTTTGCCATGCCTGCAGCTGCGCCCGCGGTCACGACAAGTGACATGGCGACGTCAACTGCGGAGTATGACACCGAAGCAGCGTCTTCATCGATAAAATCATTGACTGACGACCCTTCAGGCCATGACAAATGTTAAATCAGCCGAAACTGCCCTTCCTCTTTCTTGGGCACCACACCAATAGGGGAAATGATCAAATTATGAACTGGCCACTCTCCAAACGGGCCTGCCATCCTCCCCTCCTGCACTTCTTTACACAATTTCTCACGCACCACCAGTTTGTGCTCTGATGCGGATTTCAAATTATCCGCCCACCTTCTCTGCCGGGGCCCTTGGTACCCCAAATGAAAACCCCACTTGAAACCATCCAAAATTGTCTGTTTTGCCACCAAGTCCCCGTAGCCCTTCAATGCTTCCTCGAGCTGAGCCAATTTAATTGGCGTAGGAGCCCTTTGGCCCAGAACCCTGTGCGCCCCTACCCCCCCGTCCACCCTGTGACTGCTGCGCATTGCCAGACATCCCTGCGCCTGCCTGCTTCCCTTGCTGTCCGCCTGATGGCCTAACGCCCCAGCAGTTGACGAGAGGGTGGCGCTTGCCGCACTTGGAACACTCGTGACGGTATTTGCAATACTCCCGAGTACATAGGCCTTTGTTGAAATCCCAACATGCCCCGACCCCAGTCTGTGATGCGGCTGAGCCTCCCATCCCACCCCGGGTGGGCTTTCCCTGAAAGGGCCGATAAACTAGAGGCAGACCACTAGCCGTAAAAATAGTCTTACCTCCTGGCGCGGCCCCCATGGTATGCTGCCACAAATCATTATCTAGCTCACCCCATTTTCCCTCTGAATCCCAAGCCATACGGGCCCTAAATTCTTCGTCATACTGTGCCCAAGCGTAACCATTACCTGTAATCTGGGCCTTCCTTATTACATCCATATACTTGAATATGGCCACGCAGCGCTCGGGAAACTTTTCACAGTATACACTGGCATAAATTAAAAATGCTGCCGTCCAATTTTCAATCGTCAGCGGCACCTTAGGGCGCTTAGCCAATTCGTACTCCTCTTCCTTAGAGCCCTCCTTAGACCTCACCTGCCTGTGTAAGAGCTTCAAAATCTCCACATATTCGCCCTTCCAAATACGCTCCTTTGTTGCTAACATTAAATGGGCACCTAAAGGCTTAGTCACCCCCATATAAGGGAGCTTCTTAATCTTTAACTCTTTGCTCTGTGGCTTATCCTTACCATCACCTGCCTCCGTATTTGACCCACTCTCCACCTTGGCCCCCGGAAACGTTCCCTCCGTCCCCGTGCCAACCCCTGTATCTTTCACATACTTCCCTCTATATAATCTCCCCTCCGACACACCCCCTCCCCCATCCTCCCCAGACCCCACAGACACCATAAAAGGTTTGGCCTGTGTTTTAGCGCTCTCACCTGGCTCTAAAGAGGGTGTGCGGACCGACTCCGACCGCCTCGCCGACCTCTCAGAAGAATCCCTTGGAGGATGCGCCCTCACCAACGGGCCGTGCTCTCCTTTGGATTTCACCACCACGGACTGTGTAATGGGTGCCACACCCGAAACCTGGAAAAGACTACTAGAAACATGAGAGTGTCCCCCCTCCTCATAACCCCGTAGTTCCCCTTCCTCGGGGGCTGTCTTCCTCATAATCGAGCAATATTGGCTCTTCCACCAGCAAATTTTCCTCAGCAAATTCCAAAACACGGGCCTTACCGGACCCTGGATTAGCACAACCGGCCTCCACGGCCTTAAAACCACCTTGCGGGGGAGCCGACTGTACTCGCCGGTCCTCCCCCCTACGTCGATTAACATAACAATCCATCTTATTTGAAAACTCCGTCCATCTTGACCGCCGTGACGTTGGGGCCAGCGAGGTCGCGCCGGACCTTCGTGAGCTGGCCGCGACGGGATCCCCCGCCGGTACGGAATGTGCCGCGCAAGGCCTCACCCTCCCTTCTCCTCGGCGATAATGGGCCGCACCTCGCCCTACCGAGTCTGCTGCGCTGCTACGCTTCTTGACCTGAAAAGAAAAAGGTTGGACTGGTGTGCTGGGTCCCTGAAAGCTAACCGCGCCGCCTGCCTTATGACCACTTGAAAAAACTTCCCTAGTCTGCCGACCCCCAGAAAAACCCGCCTGCACCCTACTGCCCGAAAACGCCGAAACCACACCTTCCTCATCCCCACTCCAATCTAGCATCGCCTGCACCACCGCAGACGCATCACCCCTATCCTGCGCAACCCCACCAACCCGCGAACCGCCTATCCCCACGGAAACCGAGCCACAAACATCCCCACCTGCCCACACCCCTGACTCCAAATCCCCGCCGCGCCCCTGCACCAGAAACGAGCCCGACGCCACTTCCCTCCCAATCCCCCGAACCCCCTCAGACCAAGAGGGAAAAAATCTAAACCTTCCCATGCCAAATCTCCCCCAGCCGGCTCCAGATCCCAGAAAACCAAAACCTCCTCCCCACTACTACCCCCACTCGCTCCTGCCCTGCAGTGACCTTTTTCAACTCCCAGAGAAAGCAACCCCCCCCCACGCGAAGAAGCAGAAGCCCGAGGAACCCCATAATCTCTAGAAAAACGTAAATCCTGCTGAGAGCCCCACCCCCCCACCTGGGCCCACTCCCCTTCACCCAGAGAACTTGCCCCTACAGACCCCGGCCCTCCCCTTACAGATAAAGGGGGGGAAAACAATAAAGGGCTCTCCCCTCCTGTGGCCCCTACCACCCCTTGTTCCCCAGCCTCATCCAACATAGCGAACGCACCAATGACCTGCCCCTCGCTGTCATGCCCCACAAAAGAATCCTCAAAAGCGCGCGAGGCAGAAAGCTGGCCCCTTAAACCCCCCGCGCTACCTGCCCTGCCACCCGCCTCCCTGAAGACACACGCGCGAGGAGAGAAATCAGCACGCGCCATATGCGCGACCTCCTGACCCGCCCGACCAGCTCCGCGCACGTTGCCGCCCCCGCCTCCATCTGGGACAGAGCCGGAGCCTCTGGCATAGAAGTGGAACGCCTCTCGTACACGCGCCCTCCCCCGCGTTTGCCTCTCACCGCGGGGGAAGAATATGAGCGCACCGCTGCCGCCGGCACCCTTAAAGCAAGCTCTCCTGCGCACCAGCCCTCCCCACTCACCCCTCCCGCCTCCCCCACCGGTACGGGAGCCCTCCGCTGCACACCGTCAGCTGGGGCCGCCTTTTTAAAGCGCTGGCGGCCCCGTTCACTCACCACCATGTGCTTCGTGCGCTTCGGCGTAGTGCATGCTGCCACCGCCGCCGCTACGCCCGCCGAGGCCCGTCGCATGGGACGCGACGGACCCGCCACCTCACCAACGACGAGGTCCATCCGGCCCGCCTCGCTCAGGAGCTGGAGGGCCTCCAGAACGCGGTAATCACCTTCCGCCATTGCAAAAAGCACTAAATACTACCGAAAGAACAGCTAAACTACCCTGACAAAAAACACGCCACTAGCCAAGCTCCCAGCCACCAGGTCACCAAACCTAAAATGGTGGCCGGGAGCAGGCGCCCAAAGTATTTATAATTGGGCTACATTTGGTATGAAAAAAGGAGCCCAAATTCGAAAATTGGCCGCGCGGAGCCAGCCACGCCCCACCACACGCCCCCTACCAAACTGCCCGGGGGTGGGGACTCCCTACGGTAGCCTGCCCCCCCCCCAACCCCCCCTTTTTGGAGTATCCTGGCTGGGAACTGTGGGGAGGCTGAGGCTCACGCCTAGATGCAATGGAGGGGAAATAAAGGCTCACTTCTCATGACTTCACAGGTATTTATTAGAGAAATGCCTTTGACTTTGTACACTCCCTGTATATGAGATTATATATAGATATATATATATATATATATATATATATATATATATATATATATATATATATATATATATATATATATATATATATATATATATATATATATATATATACATGCACTGTAAGAATGTCAGATGTGTTGGCATCTGACATTATATACACTAGATTGAGGCCTCTTTGGAGCATCTGTCGATATTGCCTTGTTATGCAGTGTATTGATGATGACGGAAGTTGTAATTTTTGTGGACGCCAATAAAGTTTGTTTAAAATAAAAAAAATATATATATAACAAAAAAAAATCTGACATTATATACAAATAGCAATTTAAATACCAATATTTTGTTTTAATTATTTTATTGTCCTTTAGCGCTACACTAGTGCTGAAGCGCTATAAAAGAAATAAAAACAAAATAGTGGTATTTAAATTGTTATTTGTGTACGTGTGATGTAAAGTGCTCTGACACTACTCATCCCAATGCAGTGGCAGAGTGCTTTACATCACACGTACAGATTATATATTGACAATAAATCATGTGTGGAGATCAATATAAAGGATGTGTTACATAAGACAGTGAGGGTTACAAGGTGTGGGAACCACAAGACTTTCATACCTCACTGTGCTATGTTAGAAGGAATACAATTTAAGAACTACAAGTAACTAAAGGATCTCTGTCTTGAAAGCAGTAACCCACTTACCCATTTACATCAAATAAAAATCTGTCATCTGCAAGTTACATAATGTGCTTTGCAAGAGACATATATTAACCCTCTATGCTACTTTGATCCAAATCTAGGACTAGGCAAAACACAGTTCTGTCCAGCAAATACGTTATCCTCCAGAGTTATCTTAACATGATTATAATTCCCCAAGATTTGGCTGTCACACAAAGATCTCTGCAGCAGGTGCTTTAACACCATAAGATATTTTAAAATACAGACATTGCAACCATTTAAACAGAACAGATTTACCTCCACGTTTCTCCTTGTTGTCAATTTCTTTGAAGCAGGAGGTAAACAAAATACATGTAAAAGTTGAGGCCAAGATTTTGCGTCTTGGTTGCGTCAATATTTTGGCACAACCCCAATGCAAAATCTAATTTGCTATATATTGTAATGTGCTTAAATATACTCATGGTAGACCTGCTAAACATATGTGAGGTCTTAGGATCTGATGCCACTTCCTGTGATGCCCATGTGATGTCAAGTGTCGTGATATCACTTCTTGTGATGTCACTTCATGTGATGTCACGTGCGATGATTTCACACCATTTCTGTCTAACTTGGTGAGTCCCCACTTCTTTTTTTAGGACTTGAGCCCTAAATATAACCTAAGTTGCCCTAGCCACCCAAGGTAACCAAAGGGGAGTAAAACAAAAAAGTCGCTTGACGTTGCCCCTATCTGGTCTCAGTTTGTGGGGGGCTGAGCATACGCACACAGGCCTGACATTAGTTCCACTACCTTGCTTCCTTCTGCTTCTTCTAAATGATTAGTAAAAAAACATTACGCAGCCCACGATACAGCTATAAATAGCAGCTATGACATGTAAACAAGCCCGCCTTCGGATGTTAGAACTCAGCCTTAATTAATTTCAAAGACAGAAAAAGTGCAATGTTTAAATGATAGCTACATGATGGTTTTAGATTAGAACTGCAATAATACAAATTGTGTGTTTAAATCATGATCACAATATGGTATTTATTATTGGAACTGAAATTATGAAAGTTGCCATTTTTTATTGTTTCTGTGTTTTAAACAATTGAATGGTCACAAGATCAAATAATGTAAGAATCAGATGCCACATCTATTTGTTGTAAGCATGCACAGCTCCAAGAACTTCTAAATAAATGAAAAGTGCAATTTCACAAAAATGATTTTCTCAGCACTTTATTGAAGGTATAGATGTAAATGACCCTCGACTCTTAGACCTCAGCTGTGGACTGTTCTTGTATTTAACATAGAAGGTGAACTTGCACTCACGACAGCACATAGGGCGCCGGCTGCAGGGCAGCAAATGTGCATTGCTATTCATTTTTAACGTAGATTAGAAGGTATCACTTTGTGATTATAGACATGAATTTTATTCCGTATTTTTTTATTACTGTAAATGTTGGGTTGTTTACAAGGCTTGAGAGCTTGAAACTGACAGACAAAGCTGAATGTGAAGGGAGTGCCAAAGAGACCCACGCAGATAGCAACAAAAAGAACAGCCTAAAAAAACCTCACAAGAGATAAGAATACTAACAGCTTCTCAATCCTTGGTGTTCCAGGTTAAGGCGAGCAGTTGGACACAGACGGAGGAAACCAGCTCCCGTTAATACACAAGCGCACGTGACGTCAGCATTCGGGAAGCAGGCGGAATCCCAAGGTTCCAAGCGTCGCACCAATGGGCGGCGACATGAGAAGATGGACGCTGGTAGCTGCGGGCCTATGGAGAGCTCAGAGGACCCTGGGGTGCCTACTGGTGATATACACGCTCCTGCTGGGAGGGCTCCTGTCCGCTGCATTTATAATGCACTTACTGTCACAGGAGTAGTGTGCCCCTGCTAAGAGGATTCATGTCATTGTCAGTTGCATTATTTATAATGCACTCCATATTATACTTTCTGGTACCAGGCTTGTGCACTGTACATGTTTCCCATCAGATGAGTTCATTTTATAAAGTCTTCCACCACCGTAGTGATGCACCGTACACACTCGTGCATGCTGGCTGCTTGTTACAGCGTCAGCCACGAGCCCAGTGAAATGAGGACCCTCCAACAGGAAGGACCTCCCTCTACGTGGCCATGGTGCTCCTACCTATGGTCGCGCAAGACTGATGTTACTGCACGTTTACTGGCTAACGTTTGTCTTCTCCCCTGCTGGACCTGGTGACAAATGTCGCTGCTCGCTAAGAACCTTCCCTGCCTCGCTGCAGAAGGAATGACCAAAGCAGCCGATGCGACTCCTGGAGCACAGGACATTTACAGTGTTACTGTTTGTACTGTAAAAAAGAATGATTTCCCAAGACAATGATTGCACCTCTTTCCTTCCAGGATTAATGAATGGCCACACTCTCTATGTACTGCTCTGTGACTCAAAATGCTCTCTGCTAGCTGCTGCGCTCACATGTGCTTATCTTTTGCTGTTGTCTGCGAGGCGCTGGATTACCAGACATGAGTGCGTATTGTTCTAACTGTATTATGTTCTGAAACCCATAAGCTCTCATGAGCTAAAGTTGTTTTCCATCCCCATTGCTGAGATGTGTGTGCATGTGATTCCTACCAGATAACCTTGAGGGTGCTCATCAGTGAACTGAAGGGGATTTACTGTAACTGTACAAAGCGTAACGCGTATATCCAGCGAATGTGTGTGGCATTAGGATACGTACAATCTGCCTCTATATCTGTCATTTGTGAGGCCAATGTCTGTTTCACAGGCATATTTATCTTAATATAAAACTAGAATCAATTTGTCCTAGATCCAAGCCAAATATAACATGTGCAGGCCCACAAAGCAATCTCAAAAAGTGAATCAGTGTTTGTCATAAAGTGTATTTAGGCTCAAACCCTTGTGCTCAAATGAACAGCCTTTCCAAAGCATGCCTATCTCACCTATCAGCGTGGGTATCACAGCGCAACATATCTGACAAAAAAGTGAATTAGATCGAAAGACCTACCAAGAACTCCAGGGAGACGAAGAGAATTCGTAGAGGACAGGATGAGTTGCTCCTAAATTTCAGGTCATTTGTTAGGATCCTTAACCGGCACAAACACTCTCAGCTGAATGTACCCAGAACCACCTCCAATTCTGGCTTTCTTGACCCTGGTGACAACTAGAAGATTAGGATTGTGGAGGGTGGAACCCTTGCAGACACCGCAGTGGCCCCCACTTGAAAACTGCAGAGAGAGAGGAAGCGGATAAAGTGATCCAATTCTGCCAGCCATAGCATCCACTAAAGACACTCTGGATTATAGGGTAGACACAATGGCTATTGACATGAAATTGTTGCAAGATGGCCACAGAAAAATGCCAGATCAAATCAGTAAAGCAGAGACCACATTAAGTGAACTTTAACTGCACATTGGGCTCCTTTTTATAACAATGGCTGGTGCAAACTGTAGCCTTGCAGGGCCAATCTCCATTCTGCACAGTACATAGAGGTTATCGAGTGTCGGCATTGCCACCTCCCCACAAATCTCTCCCTTGGCTACTTGTGGTGAGATTACTCCACTACCGGGACCACTTGCTACAGAAGGAAGAGGAGAAAGATTGCTTCTGTATTAATAAAAGCATCATTGTGATATTCCTATATTAACCTGCTGCATGAGGGGTGAAGCGCTAAATGCTCATAACGGATCAGTAAGCACCACTGAACATGATAAGTACAAAAATCCGTATTTGTAAAGCGCAAACTACTCACCCTTATGGGTCTCAAGGCGCTGGGGGCCGTCGTGGAAATTAAGTGAGCTGTTGCCCAGAATCACATGGTGCTGAGCTGAGCTGCCGCCGGAGATCGAACCGCGAACCCTGTGCTCCGAAGTCAGCTGCCCTGGCCGCTGCGCTGCACCTCTCCACCGCTGCGCACACCTCTTCACCACTACTAAGATTACCTAGTTGTGGGGGGTTAACTGGGGTAAAGAGCAGAGATAATGCTGAGCCACGCCCTTGTTAGCTGTTAAATGGAGTCCAACTGCGGATACCCAGAACAGCATACAAACATTAGTTGAGTTAAATATGGGCAGTGGGCAGCAGCATTTCAGAACAGAGAAGGGTTATTGGGGAAGTTATTTGTTCGAGAGTTAATGGGGCCACATAAGGGGAATAATTCACAGGATAACTGCACGGGGTGGGCTAGAGACCCAGATGGCTCTTTCAGTGACGTAAAAGTAGCCCCCCACAGTACGTAGGGAGGGCCCTCCAGCACTGTGCACAGGACAGTGGCTTGAGAGCTCCTGACTGGGTCCGGAGCTTTGGGCGTCCCCTCCATGTACGTTGCAGTGGGGCCACCTCAAGTTTCTTTACGCCACTGGGCTCCTGGTGTCATTCCATGTAGCATATGTAGACCAGTTAGCGCCAAATCTAGCAGAAGTATCTAATACTGCAAGATAAGACTGATGCACAGACTGATACATGCTGATCAGTGTGAGTACATCCATGAGGTTCAACATCACAATCAATATCTGGAGGTTGCTCCGAATTATAGATCACTCATCAGAAACCCACCTGAATGCATTAATACTTGCAATAGATGTCGAGAAAGCGTTTGACACTTTGCAAAGGAAAGCTTTTGATGCTTTTCAATGGAAATATGTATATGCTGTTATGGATGGGATGGGGTTGTGTAGAGGGGTCTTGCCATGGGGTTGCGCATGGATTTGAATGGTGAAATTTCGCTAGCAAAAATATTGGCGACAAAAATATCCCCCCAAAAAATATTGAGGACACTAATATTGACTTTATATATTTTGTATGTTAAGTAAAACAAATCAACCACAAAATTATAGAAAACCACAATATCATCCCAAAATGGGTAAGTGTATTGAAATCTAACTGTCATAGACCTATAGAGCTTGCTTATTAACGTTAATAAAATATTGTAAATGTAAAATATATATATATATGTATATATATACACATATATAAATATACACTTATAGTTCTAACATAAAATGTATATAAAAACTTGCAAGTAAAATAGAAATAATAACAATACTGAAAAAATAAAATTATTATTATTATGTTATTAAACAAAAACAATAAAAAAGACCAAAACATTCACTATAAATACAAACACTAGATATTGAAAAAAAGTTTAAACAAATATATAACAATATAACAAAGGAATAAAAAATATTACTACAAAAAAATTAAAAAAAATTACATTAAGTTAGCTTTTAAAATTAAAAAATATATATATCTTAAACAAACATTAAAAGCTCAAATACACATTAGCCTCGGAGGAATAAAAGTCACCAATACCTTCCCAGCCTGACAAACAGTAGGGAAAGTATATATATATAACGCTCCAATGTTTGAAAAAACAGAAGGACCAGCACTCGGTTTAGTTTAAATCCCAGTTGGGATTTTATTCGTGCAAATGAAAAAACAGACGCGTTTCAGCCGTAGCTTTCGTCAGTGTCGGCTCGCGTTAAGAGGCGGAAGTTCATATGTACACAACATTTCATAAAAATAGACGAGGGACTCATTTATATAATTATAGTCGCCATCTTAGAATGTGCAAATCACATTGTATTTACAAAGGACTTTTTGTTTCTTTTATCATTAAACATTTTCAATCCTAATTCATTATAATGAAATTCAAAATATTGAACAATTTATAATAGTCCTGTAAAAATCACCAAATTATCGATTCGTATAAACCAACATAATTTTTCAAAACAAATTGAATTCTCTTTATATACGCCTCAGTCACAACAATTTGTTTAGATCTGGTAGATTATCTTATTTCCTAAATGTGTTGTACTCAGAACCTCAAATTAAATAACATCGGGGGGGATGACATAATCAATATCAATTATCCTGTACGTGTTGATAATTCACATCATTAAGCCCTAGATGGGCTGACTATTTCATTACCCTTATGTACTTTCGAATCGTGAAAAAATCATTACTCAATCCTCCCTTTGTACAACTCAAACAAATGGAATGCTGCGTGGACTATGTGTCATGTTTTCATTATAGATGAGTTATCAACTCTTCCCCAGCATTTAAACCATTAGGCGATTTAGTCTGGAGTTCGATAATGTATCTAGATTCCAGACGCCGTAAGGCTTTCTCTCTGTCTCCACCCCTGATATCATTTGGGATACAATCTAGACAAAAGAATTTTATATATATTTTACAGAGTGGCAGTGGTATATCGCCCATTACTCTCTATGCATTGGTTATACCCTTGCATATTACAAGACTTATACCATGTGAAATTAAAGCATTGATAACAACACTTATGACGTCTGAAATGACATAATTTCAGAGAACACATTGCAGGGTAGAGTGGCAAGTTATAGTTAATGTAAAGTGGCTAGTGAGGTGACAAGGCTGTGTACAGAAGTGCGCGACTTGCAATAAGTTATAGGTGATGCGTTCATTAAAAATGTAAGTTACAACTATTGCTTTAGAATTTCTAATGTTTTTATAGATTAAGTTGGGATTGTATAGAAAGAAGAAATAGTTTTCCTAACTATAACTTATCCTTAACCTTTTTTTTTTTGTTTATAATTTTATAATTTACATAAATAATTAAAAACTAAAAATCATGACATTAACATAGGAAATTGTACATAAAATTATATTTAAAAGTATATCAATTAAAAATGTAACAAATCGATTTCAAATACTTCCCACCCTGTTACCTTAAAATAACAACCACAAAAGAAATTAAATTAACAATAAAAATAAAAATACACAAATTAAATTAACAATAAAAATAAAAATACACATCATTTTAAAATATGATAAAATTACAGGATTAATTATCAAGCAAAAATCCTAAACATAATATAATTCATTAATATCCAAATTAATTTAAACATTTAAATAGTTAATACAATCATCTATTAATTTCTTGATTGAGGGTTAAATGGAACAAATCTAGTGTCCATATTCCCTCTGCTAGAAACAGGCTGCTGGAGGTGGAGGCATTCAAATATATCTATAAGAGATATATATATGGGATATCTATAAGATGGAAACATAAAACCGGCCAAGTCAACATTTACGAGAGGGGCAACCTTCTAGAAACCAGTACTACTTTTTGTTGCAGACAGAATAGCCCTTACAAAAAATGGCTTCTTTACCGTGCCTGTTACACTACTTCACGTCCGGGCCTGTCAGGGTGCTATAGCAATATTTTGGGAACTCAACACCATATCATCCGACCTGAATTAGAAAATGCAGAGACAAAGGATTGCACTGTACAAGCATCAACAACAAGTGGATGGGGGTTGGATGGCCACACTTAGGTTTGAACTTTATTATTTAGCAGCTCAGCTGCCCTGGGCAATGAGATGGTAAGCTGAGAAATGAGATGGCTTGAGGCGAGAAGCACCAGCGTTCTTGACACTGATGGAATTGCTGGCATACTACTACGTCTAAAGAGAGGGAATGAGGGAATTGCAATGTTTCCGTAGGTGCTTGGATATTGCTGGATGCCCAGCCTGCACACATACCACATGCTCCTTCAACCAATAACTAGAGTACTGGGCTTAAAGCATAAGGTAGACATGAGGGGAGCAATACTGTGGAGGGATTAGGCAATGGCTACCCTGGGAAAGATCTATAAATGGAGAACACTTTGAGGCTTCAGGGTCTCCATGGAGGGCTTTAGGCTAAAGGAGGGACACCTTCTGCTTCATGGCTTAATCTATGCTGCACTACACACGAGCTGGAACATCGGGCACAGAAGGCCGGCTCCACACCTTGAGCTCAGAATCATACACACTACTAGTAGAAGGAACAAAAGTGGTAACACTGATGTACCAGGCACTGGTGGGACAGTTCAAAAGCTTACTGGTCAGCCTAAGAGATAGATGGGCCCTTGATGATAATTAACCCATGAGCAACGAGGAATGGAATTGCATATCAGTTAATGCCCCAAGAGATTCAGAAATGCACTTTGTCGTTTAGCACACTCACAATACCCCCATAGGGTCTACATTACACCCAAAAGGATAAGCAGAGTCTGTGCATGAGCATCAGTGACATGCCCAAGATGTGGGCAGTTCGCTACAGATCACTATCTATGGTATAAAGTAATCCTGGGATTTCCGACTTATGGGAGGAGGTATTTAAACTAATGAATAAGGCAACTACCAGGAACATTGAGGGAACATCAGGAGTTTGTATACTCAAAGAAAGTCACAAATAGACTTTTTGATCTGGCCCTGGTCTCAGCACCCGAGGGCCGCAGACTCACTTTTTGGAAGCGCAAGGTATTCACCTGGGCGGAATGTGGAAGTAACACCCTACATATGGATTCGAAAAGATGGATAGGGAAACCTGACCTTGCAAAGGCTGGGGACACATTCCTGATTTTAATCTCTGGAAATGAACTCCCCAACATCCTCCCCTCCACTGATAGTAACACAAAGAGAATCAAATTGATACTGGACCCTGAAACATTTGAGAGACTGGCGATATCTCTATTCAGTTACAGTCATGTAAAGTCATATTTGCGGATTGATCTATAATGACCCAGGTTGCTTATGTGCTTGTTACAAACGTCATTATAGAGCGCAATTCAATGGCGACCCCAAGGTTGGGTGACTTTGTACGAATAATATTAATATTATTTATCCTCTTGAGATATTATGAAGGATCAAACTGTACCAAATGTGCTCTTAATGATTTGTTATGCATTATAAAATAATAAAATATGTTTAACAAAGAGTCCCATTTATCTCATATCGATAACGGATTGACACCACTGATGTTCTAGCTCATATCTGCTTTTGTTATGTTGGTAAGCTCTGCATGTACCATTTACTAGTTGTTTTGTCATATTGCTTTAGTTTCTGTGTTGTTTGAAGGGAACGTCTGTAGTGAGTGTGTTAAATATATTGAAGTGAAGGACTTTCAGTTGATAAGTTTGACTGTTTGGCCTGTGGTGCAGGTCTTCTAGAAATTAGTTGTGCTCAGTTATTGGGTCTACTTTAAGTGAGTTCCCTGGTTGGGCCTTTTTTTGGAGATGATGTGTTGTCAATGATGATGATGGCAGTGGTGGCCAACACAAACAAAAAGTGGTGAGGCGGGTGGAGGGGGTAAGGAGAGGAGCGCTGGGGGTTTAATAATGAAAACAATTAGACTTACCTGAAGCTGTCGGCTGCCCAGCGCCTCAGTGTTACTCTGCTGCCTGGTGCCAGCAGCCCCTGGGACAGCATCAGAGACTCCCTGTGCAACCCCCGTACAGCTCTCTTGCTGCATGAGAGCAGCATAGGGATAGGCCTGAGCGGGGTTTTTTAACGCTCACTCAGGCACAGGGAGTCTGAGCTGTTTCTCCAACCTGGCTGTGCAATACAGCTGGGTTGGAGAAACCTAATTGCATATGTCTGTTTGGCTGGCCTAAGACGGTTGGCCAAACAGACATGCGCACTTAAAAGTGCAGATACCATTCCATTCCTCCTCCATCCCATGGCCCGGCCCCAACCCTCCCTCACACGCTGGCTCAGCCGGCAGTTGAAAAAGAAAACAATAATAAAAATATTGTTTTATTTTTCAGCTGCTGGCTCTGAGCCAGTGGGGCGATGCTCCTCCGCCATTGCGGTGGAGCCGCCACTAGATGATGAGCTGGAAGGTTACCAGAGAAGGGTCTGACGACATTTGGGGCTACATGGCTGCTTTGTTACTTTAATATTATCTGAAAATTTCAGGGCTTATTATTGAGAGGCTTGCGCCACCAAACGTTTTCTGACGCTCCAGCGGCGCAAACCTCTTAACCATATCTGGGAGGCCGTGCAGCACCACTGTGCAGGGCTTTGCATGACCTCATAGATATGGAGTAAGGCAAGCAGCACAAGTCACTGCGTTGCCTCACTCTGCACCAGGGAGACGTGCCGTGGGTGTTGCAGTGGGTTTTCTCACAGAACACCCATGGATTTTGACATTGCCCCAGATTTACTTAAGCACGTAAACTTGGGGAAATGGCAAAATCTGAAGCCTCCGAGAGAACGCGTAATGAGGAAAAATATTTGTATTTCTTCTCACTTGTTCCTTTTTCCATGTGTGCTGCATTCTGCAGCACACATAGAAAGAGGAAACACCTCTTGGATGTTTTTATGAAGGAAGGTGCCCCTTTCTGCATAAAAACAATCCGGCCAACAGTGCAGACACCCATGAACCATGGTGCAATGGTGCTGCATTGGCGCTAGGCAGCAAATTGTGCACAAGCGCAGGGTGGAAAGAACAGGAATGCACCATATTGTATAAATAGGGAGCATTGCTTCCCTATTT
Organism: Triturus cristatus; assembly: GCF_964204655.1. Taxonomy (NCBI): domain Eukaryota; kingdom Metazoa; phylum Chordata; class Amphibia; order Caudata; family Salamandridae; genus Triturus; species Triturus cristatus. Next base: position 991,385,796 of record NC_140584.1, on the reverse strand, counting down.
CATTGGCGTAGGGCAGCGCAGCAGGAAGACTTGTGGCGCTGTCCTACGCCAATTCCCCATTAATGAGGCCCTCCATGTCTAGCATGTGACAGTGTGTCTGTGGGGGTGCACAGCTGTGCACAGGGCCACACGGGTGCGCACGGGCACTCACGCCTGGCATTTAAGTTGTCTGATAGTTTTGCTGCTGGTCTACCCTTTGGTAGATGCACCTCTAGATTGAAGTAAGATAACTTAGTATCCTGTGGACATTACACCCTCCTTTAATGGCCTTGCGCCTTCAGCAGTAGGTCTATGATTCGAACTCTGCTGTGTCTCTCTCCATCGATGCCTGCCTGTGATTTCATGGAAGAGTGCTTCTGTTGCTATTTTTCATAGGTGCATGACCTCATTTTTGGTGTTTTTGTTTTCTGCTTTCTACTATTTGATATTTTTTATCCCGACTTGTTCATTCTCTTCTGCCTCTTTCATTACGCCTGTCTTCTTTGTTGTCTCACTCGTACCTTTAACCTCCCATTCTTTGTCACTTGCACCTGTTTCTGCCCTTGTTCCCAGCTCTTGCTGACCCTCTCGGTATGTTTAATGTGTGGCGTTAAAACTATGAGCATCATCATCCAGAATTACATTTTGCTTCAGGTGTCGTCTGATTTGTTTTCTGCACGATTTAGAGATTTCTGCTCAAAACAAGTGCTAATGTGCAACACAGATTTGTGGTCCTTTGCATGCCTTATTGCAGTATTTTGCCGGTTATTCTTTTGCTTGGAGCTGGCAAAATTGTACACAAAACCCAAGTCAGTTTGGGGCATATTTGCAAGTGGTGGCGATAGGGGCCACGCCTTATTTACACATTTGTAAATAAGGCCACCTTTCACGCTATGCTTTCCGTGAAAGGGGTGGGCAGTGGCTGTTGCGGTGGGCGTTCCACTGCAATAACCATTGTTTTTGACGCTGCCACCTATTTACAAAGGCAACATAAATAGGTGGCAGCGCCACAATTAGGACCAGGAAAAACCTGGTATTAAGTTGGTGAAATGAGGAGAAATGCTTTATTTCTCCTCGTTTCTACTTTTTCCACGTGTGCTGCTTGTGCAGCAAACATGGAAAAAGCAAAACGCCTTGGATTGTTTATGTGTTGGAACGTGCCCCTTCCTGCACATAAACAATCCTTAAAAAATGCCATTTTGTAACTTCCATGTGTGCTGCATTAAGCAGCACACATAGAAGTGACAAAATGGCATTTCAGTATTGTTTATGTGCAGGAAGGACACCTTCCTACACATAAACAATCCTCCCCTGCATGCAGACACCCTTGCGCTATGGTGCAAGGGTGCCTGCGTTGGCGCTACACTGCTAAGTTTACTACCAGCACATGGGACAATGCAAGGCTGCACCATATCCTTGTAAATATGTTGCAGCCTTGCGTTTCTGAAAGGGCGGAGTGAGGCGTTAAGACATGATGGCTAACACCTCACTCCGCCACTTCATTGTAAATATGCCCCTTTGTGTATCAGAATATGATCTACAGAAAAATTGCATTAAAAACTGGGGCGTAGCTCTATGGTGCACCTGGTGCAATGGCACAGGGCCCAGAGGTCTCAGGTGTCCACTTACCCCTCGTTATTGCTATATTGTACTACAAAATCAGCATTCAGGGGCCCATTTTCCTTTCTGGCCCGAGGGCCCATGACATTGGTGGTACACCACTGCCTCAATACCATCCCACAGTGTGTAATCTAGTGTTATTTACTCAGATGGAGCTGTATTTCTGTAGATCATATTAAAGACACAATATTTGTGGCAGCCAATATTGTGGTAATGATATTCTGGCCCCATATCTCTAAGAGTTGATAGTTTACACTCCACCTGTAATTGGTGCCTAGCTAAAAATGGATTTAAAAACCATTTGCGCCAACCTCTGAAGGTCCCTTTTGCTCCTCTCTGTACCATTTCTTCTCTTTCCCTCGTCTGTACCTTTCAGCTTCCTTCGATACCGAATGCCTGTCTGTTTCTTCCTAAAAAAGATACACATATAGGGGCATATTTACACACACCTATCGCCACCACAACGTCACGTTTTTGGACGTTTGGTGGTGATATGGACTTTGCCTTATTTACAAGGTAGTGTTAAGCCATCTAATGTGGCTTAACGCTGCCTTGTAAATAAGGCCCCCTTTCATGCTATACGTAGCGTGAAAGGGGTGGTGAATAGATGTTGCGGTGGGTGTTCCGCCGCAACACCGATTGAGTTTGACGCTGCCCCATATTTACAAGGGTGGCGTAAATATGGGGCAGCTCCGAAATGAAGACAAAAAAAATGCTTGGTCTTAACATGCCGCAACGTAGATAAATGCTTTATTTCTCCTTATTTTAGCTTTTTCTATGTGTGCTAGCTAGATTGTGCAGCACACATAAAAATGACAAAACGCCATGCATGATTGTTTATGTGCAGGGAGGTGTCCCTTCCTGCCCATAAATAATTATTTTAAAAATGACGAGTTGCAACTTCTATGTGAGCTGCACAAAGCAGCACACATAGAAGTTACAAATTGCCATTTAAGATTGTTTATGTGCAGGAAGGGACAACTTCCTGCACATAAACAATCATTCCCACAACCAAGGCACCATTGCACTAAGGTGCAAAGGTGCTTGCGTTGGCGCTAGGCAGCTGTAATTAGCATCAGCGCAGGGAGAAACGCAGGCCTGCACCATAGTGTTGTAAATACGGTGCAGCCTTGTGTTTCAAAAGGGGCAGAGCATGGCGTTAAGCCAAGAAGGCTAACACTTGCTCTGGCACTTTTCTTGTAAATATACCCCATAATGTCGCTTCTTGAGAAAGAGAAACCAAATGTGTCTCACCTTGAATGCTAAGATCCCTGCTTGTGGCCCCAGATGCTTCACATGCTGGTGGTGGGGGGGGGGGGCAGATCTGTGAACCTCCCTAAGACAGGTATCAGTCTGAAGGAGGAGTGTGTCAATATTCAAGGGCTCAGAGGGGTCCCACCAGTTATGTTACGCTGCATGCTGTACCTACTCTCTTGCACCGCGGTGAGATTTGGGTGTACATAACAGAACCTGCATCTTGCTTTCTCTGTCCTTGCTGCAGTCACTTGTTATTAGAGGGAATTATGACGATAATGAGATGTAGGCTTCCTGAGACTTCCTGGACTTCCTCGGACTATTTAATCTTGAATGATGAGTAATTGGACATTATTGGCTGTGATCCTTTTAATATAGTGAGTAATCAGAAAATAACAGCCAAATAAAACAGCCTGTTTCCTATCATGTCCTGCTGGGTCCTCTCTAGTTAGGTGTACGTTTGGTATCTGTAGGAAAGTGAGTTTCTGTTGCAGTTACCCCCCCCCCCCCAATCACACTTTGTGCCAGTATCTGATGCTCCCTGACTGAATGTGCCCTGGGTCTCTGCCAATCATGTACCCAGGGCCTGTGTTCTTTCCTTAAAACCTGTGCCATTGTTTTCACAATTAGAACAACTCTGTCCTACTTGTAAGTGCCTTGTAAGGGGTACCTATGGTACTAGGGGCATGGTAGCCAAGGAGAGGTCTCTTAGGGCTGCAGCATGTATTATGCCACCATCAGAGACCTCTCACCACAAACATGCACCACTGCCATTGCAGCCAGCGTGTTGTGGTGTAGCTAAAATTGAAGAGTCGATGTGTGACATGCTTGCCCAGCACTGCATGAGTCTAAGGTAAGTCACCCTTAAATCAGGGTGCCCTATACCTTATGGGAGGACCTGTCTGCATGAGCAGACCGGTCACTATAATATCTAATGCCATTCTTAGATATCATAAGTGTCCAGTAAAGCCAACCGGAGTATATGGTTTAGAAACTGGTCATTACGAGTTTCCTAGAACCATAAAGGCTTTACTGAACCCTGGGCTGTTTGGTATCAAACATCTCAGAATAATAAACCTGCACTGATTCCAGTGTCAGATGTAGTATCCCATGCACTCAGGGGTCCCTTCTAGAGGAGACCTGTGAACAAAACCAAACACTGGTCGGTTCCTGACTGGTGAAACTTCGCTCCCTGGGCCTAGAAACGAAGCCTTTCCTGGGCAGAGGTAAGGAAAAGCCATCTGTGGCAGGAGAGCTTCAAAGGCCTTGCCGCCTTTGCAATAAGACCCCCAGCTTCTCCTGCTATCAGGAGCAGGCCCCTTTCCTGTCTCACCCCCTTTTCAGTGGGAAGACAATTGGGGAAAATCAGGAAAGCCCAGAAGGTGTGCCCACCCCTCAGGTGGGGGAGGCGAGGTGTAGCCTACGCTTCAGTGCACGCCATCTTGCAGATGGCAGGCACTCTCCAGTCAGGGATAGGGATTGTGCCCACTCCCCCACGTGTGGTGAGCAACTAAGGGTGTAGTCACCCTAAGGACCGTATCCCATTGGCTACTACCTCAAAACTGCTAAAATGCCCCCTAAATACTGTATTTAGGGGGCATCCCTGAACCCAAAATTTAGATTCGACTTGATAAGAAAAGAAGCAAAGAGCTGTGCAGCAAAGAAGAGGACTATGGCACCTGCTTTGGCCCTAGCCCTACCGGCCTGTCTCCTGCTTCAGAACCCCTACAACCTGAAATTGGTGAGTCCTGCAGCCAGCAGCCTCCAAGATCCAGAAAGACTCTGATCTTCCGTGGACACCGGATTTGTCCAACAGAAAGCAACATCTGTCTCCGGCTCCAGGCAGATCCTCAACACTGCACCCCTCTGCCCCCGACGCCCACGGGCCGGGTTTGAGTGAACCACTTACCCTGAGACATCGTTCCAGTGATCCTGACCTTATCAGCACTTGTGGCTGACCTATCCAAGACCCCTCCTTGATGCCTGCAGCCTCTGTGCGAAGGGTCCCCCAAGCATCCTTCACCCCAACATTGGGGAGCCCAGATGATGGTGCCCAGGTGTCCCCCAGCTATTCAACTTACCTGTCCAGCCGGTGGTCACCTTCGTCCAGACTCCGGGTCCAAGCCTGCAGCAATTCTTCCCAACCGATGTCGTCCATTGGTTTCCATTGGGAGCCCGACGCCTACTTTTCACTCTGCACCCTGCCACCAATGTGCTGCTGGAGGTGCACTGCTGATGCCTACCTGTGGCCCCCTTTGTACTTACCTTTGATCCCTGGGCCCTGACCCAGAACCCACTGGTACCTAACTGTGGCCGGTACTCACCCAAGTGTCGCCTGTATAGATAGCACTGCATTACACCCAACCTCTCTTTTGACCTCTGCACCCAGCCGCCCCTGTGCAGCTGCGGGTGCACTCTCCATACCTACCTGACCCCTGCCCAGTTTAAGTGCTACCAGCTCGAGACTGAACTACAAAACTGTTCACTTACCTGCAAACTTAGCACTTTGTTTTTCTCCATAGGATTGTATGGAGGGTTTTCCTCTAAAAAATGTTGCAAGTGTTAACCCTGTCTTTTACTGCACCACAACTAACTTAGGGCCATATGTACAAGGACTAGCGATAACTGCCGCTAACGCTAGATAGCGGCAGTTTTCTTACCGCCGCGTACCGCTGAAAACTATCGGCATGTTAGCGGCGTATTTACAAGATGTCGCTACATGGTGATAGCTTCAGGTATCGGAGGCGAAAACTGCAGCTGACATCAGCGTGATTGCGATAGGAATTTTGGCGTTAGTGGGTGAAAACCAACGAAAGGCCCATTAGTGGCAAAAAAACGCACGTTAGTCAGCCCAACGTGAGTGTTTTTTTTGCCTCTATTGAAAAAATAAATAATCAGTCGACCTCCAATAGGAAAATAGGCATAAAAACAATGAACTGCAGAATGGAGCAGCCAGGGCCAAGTGCAGCATAGATCAACAACCCCCTCAAGCCACCCAACATCCAGGATGACCAGGATGAGAGCCTGGATGCCTCGCTGGACCTGCGTCTGGAGCCTGGATGCCTCACTGGACCTGCGTCTGGAGCCTGAATGCCTCACTGGACCTGCGTCTGGAGTCTGGATGCCTCGCTTGACTTGCGTCTGGAGCCTGGAGTGTGATGCGGAGGTGCTGTGGAGTCGATGAGCCATGGTGGTAGACATTGAGGCGCAGCGATCGCCCGTACCTGGTGGTGAAGTCTGGCAGGTCGCATGAAGACACGTTGCTTACCTGTGTTAGAAGACCGCCTTGAGTCCCTTGGAGCTGTGAATGGTAGAGGCGCTCCTGCGCACCAACGTAGGGAGGTCTGGATCGCATGCTACGATCCACCACTACACCGGGGTGCATGGAGGGGATTACCAACGGTGTGCGGCACCTCTCTGCATCACAGGATGGATGATGATGTGCTGGCCGGATGCTGTGGAGGGTGAGGCCCCTGAGCTGTGCCAAACATGTGCTGTGGGAGCGCTGCAACTTCACGCCTAAGGGGACCCTGCTGCATCAAGTGCATCGGGAGGTTCACCAGCGGACTTGGCAGCAACTGCTGTACCCACCTGGCTGAGGCTCCTGCTGGCTGAGTCACATATTTGGAGAGAGTGCAGTGGATTGCGCCACGGTGTCAATGTCCAGCTGAGGAGAAGGTGGGATGCGTAGCGGAGGCCCAGGGGTCAGGTCGCCCAGGCCTAACACCTGTAGATGACGCACCCCCAGTGGCAGCTTGTCCGCTATGGCGGAAGAGCGTCGCCCCACTGCTTTCAAGCAGTGCATGAAGAGGAAATATCATCACATGATGATGACTTCCTGATGTAATCGTGCTATGTTTCCTATGCGGGCGGGAGTGTGGGTAGGGCTGCTCCACTCATGAAGCAGGGCAGGGGGAGAGTGGCATGCCCACTCAAGTGTGCAATGGTCGGCCCGCTCATGCCACCCACAGCAGTCATGTGCACTGTCCTGTTCGAAATGCAGGCTGCAATACAGCCTGCAAGGAGAACATGCCCACCCCTCCAGCTCCTTGCTGTGGCCTTGTCCTGTCGCCAATGACCAATCCCAACACCGCATTGCAGCGTTGTGATTGGCTTAGGGTAGGGGGCCTGGCTGCCTACTTCCTGTATCTGGAAGCAGACTCAGTAGGAAGCAGACTCAGGAGAGCAGGAGCAACAAAGACACGGGGCTTGGCCTCGAGGTAAAATTTCTCTCATTTAAATATTTACAACACCCGCTCACACACATACACCTCCGCGTCCTCGCCCCATGCAGTGTCCTTTCCGGAGTTTTCCACCTCCCAGCTGTCCAGTCCCCGCCCCCACAGCACCTCTCAATGACGGCTGCTGTGTGCCCATGTGCAGCGGGCATACAGGGTGGTGTGCTAAAGGTATATATAAAGTTACAACGCATACCATTACATCGCATTCCATTACAATGCATACTAATACTAGGCATATTGTAACAGTGGGGAAGGTGTTGGATAGCGGAGATGTAAAAATTACTATTCCCACTTCAGTGAGTGCAACCCTAAAACTAACCCTTGCACCCCAAAGCACCCCTGGAACCCTAAAATTCATCTTTGAGCCCCGAAAACTCACCCTAAAAATCATATTTGACCCAAATTCACACCCCAATTTTCGCAATGACCCAAATGCACACCCCAAATTTCATAATTGATCCCAAAACATACCCCAAATTTCAGATTTTACCCCATAATACACCCCAAATTTAATCTCCGACACCCAAAACCCCTACCCACCCTAAAACCTAAAAATACCCCATTACTGACCTCACAATGCGTTGTAATGGTATGCGATGTAAAGGCACCTGCGTTGTTGGAGTTGTGTTGTAAAGGCATTACGATGTAATGCCTGCGTTGGACAAGTTACATCTACCGTTCCAAAGGCAAGCCATAGGCAAGCCCGTCGGCGTCCGCCTACCCCTGGACTGTGCTCAGCACCAAGGCCCCTTCCTCTTAGACACTCCACTGCTACGACGCCAGAACCCTCCTCGCCATCAACCCTTGACACCACATTGCCTGCCAGGACCAACCTCAGCTCTGGACCGGACATCACCATCACCATTACTGACGGCTACTAAATCATCTGCAAGGACACCCCGACCGTCCAGGAGGAGGCATTGCCATTACCTACAGAAGCACACCCTAACTGACCACGCACTCTAATGACCCAACGGTGACCATGGAACACCTCAACTTCCAGATCCAGCCCAACCCCATCCTCTGCGGCACCCTCATCTGTAGGGCCCCCAGGTCATGGACCATTATTCTCCGATACGATTGTAGATCTCATTGCACCCCAGGTGCTCCCATCCACTGTCGACATCCTACGCGGTGAACTCAAGTTCCACCTAGACAACCCTAGTGACCAGAACACCACCCCCTCCTCGCGAAGCTCCCCAACATCAGACTCAAGCAGCTAGTCACCGCAGCAAACCACATAGCAGGACACACGGTCAAGAACATCTCTTCCGCCAGCGGGAACTTCAATGACACCCACACCACCGGACTCTCCTGGACTGACCATCATTGTATACATCAAGTCTTCACCATGCACACCGTACACCACAGCCATCATCGCTCCCCCCTCGCAGATGGATCAAGGCCAACTCCCTCAGCACCACCAATCCGCCAACGTTTACAGACGCTGACACCGCAGCGTGCAACCGCCACCAATGGATCTCCAACTGCGCTGGCACCCCTCAAGAATGGACCAGGCAAAATTAGCACCACGTTTTGCCATATTTGCGTAAGCGACGCATGTAGGCATATGTGTGACCTTGTGAAGCCCTGTGCCACATTATACCTGCATCAGGTATGATGTACGCAGGGTGTGCGTTCCCACGCGATAAGGCCTCATAGGAGTGGCACAGTGAAATCCCTCACGGCGACAACTGTAGGACGGCCCTGCGTCAGGACCTTACGCCTACCTGATGGCATGTGTACGGGTGACGCAGTGCAACAGAGATAGGCTGGCCCCATCCATTGCTGGAGTTGCATCATGCTTGTGACACGACTGCAGCAATGCGTGACTTTGGCACAGACAGATACGTCATGATTCCAGACGTATCTGTCATTATTTGCGTCATGGAGCACTGCCAAGTGCATACAGCACATCTGTGGTGTCGCAAGAAGGGCGTAGTGAAAAGTGTTGCAACGCTGTCTTGCTGCAGCGCTGCAAGACTTTTCATGACTGAGGCCCAGGAATGCGCACTATCTTAGTGATGGTGCGCATTCCTGCCCTGTAGTTTTGTCGCACAGCAGCGCAGCAACATTGCTTGCAGCGCTGTCCAACACCAAAACCTGCTGAAAAGAGTCCCAAGTGTTATCTCCATTTTTAAGACCAGCTATTTTCTGGTCTTAAAAAACTGCCTCTAACTGCAGTTAGCGGCAGTTTTTTAGTCCTCCAAACTTCAGGAAACCCCTTGTAAATATTGCGAAGTGGGGATAGCGGCCGTTTTTGCATGTGAACGCCTCCGTTGCATGTCATTATCACTAAAAGAAGTGGCGATCTTAAGAATGGACGTTTTTGCCGGAAAACTGCTGCTAACAGACGATGAAACTCTCACTGCAAAACCGTCTGAAAAGTGCCACTAAGGCAGCGTTGACTCCTTGTACATATGCCCCTTAGTGTCTTCAAAAGAGTTAACCTACTTGCTGATGTACGATAATGCCGAAACTGTGTTATTAGTTTGTTTCACACCAAACTAGAAAAGTAACTACCAAGTAACTCGGAAGTAATCTAAAGTAATCACAAGTATTCTCAAGAGCTTACAATCCATTTTTTATGCAAATTAATTTGTATGTGTCTACAAAACCAGTACACACTGTATCTTTAAGTATCATTGTATGGGAAGTATCACTTACCTGCTACTGAGTAAATCTTTGTCCTAGTAATAAAAATAGCAAAGTAACATTTTTATACAACCAATTGGTTTGAATTTAGTCTGTTGAGTGTGTGACATCATTTCTTGCCCGAGTGGTACAACAAATGCTTTACACTACTCTCTGATAAGCCTGACTGCTCGACCACACTACCACAAAAAAGAGTAAGGTATTATCTACTTTAGCCTTTGCTATACCTCTGGGAATCCACAGGACTCTGTGCATCCTATACCCTACTTTGGTATAGTATATATAGAGCCAGCTTCCTGCATTATCCTTCTTACTTGCATAAGTTACTCTGCACCAGAGGGTGAGCACATGGAATACTGGCCACAACCCTTGCCTCTGATCACCTATTTTGAAGGTAAATGACCAGTTTATATATTGTATTTATTATGGTATGATATGGTATAGTAAAGGAGTGTGGGTATAGTATGGTATATGGTATGGTATATGGTATATGGTATGGTACAATATGGTATGGTACAATATGGTTTGGTTTGGTTTGGTGTGGTGTAGTATGGTATGGTATGGCACGTTACAGAATAATATGGTTTGGATTGGTGCGGTGTGGTGTAGTATGGTATGCTATGCTATGCTGTGGTATGAAAGGAGCACATTGCCAAAAAATGCAAAAACGACCTGGTACCACATCTCTCTCCCAAAGAAAGATAAACTGTTTCTTAGAGAAAGCGACTTCAGAACTGCTGTTCAAGACCTTGTATTCCTGTATCTGGAAGGTGGTAATGCTCTTCTCCATGGCCTCCCAGACTCCACAGTAGCACCCCTTAGGGCATCCTAAATGCTGCAAAGTAATGCAAACCCAGCACCAAGCAACTCTAGGCCAAAATGATCAAAAATCTTTACTACTATGCAATGTTTTGTGGCCATCGTTATGTGTACGTAAGCATGACAAGGGAAAAAAATCCCCCTGAATCAAACAGAACACTCTAGTTTTTTTTAATTGGGCTCAAGGGACTATCACAAGAGTCCCTCAAACCCACCTGTTCAGATATACAAACATTTTTGATCAATGATGCAATATGTAAAGGTAATTAGCAGTGCATGGTGAGGGCACGAGTTATAGTTACTTTAGGGCATGAGTTATAGTTTCTTGAGACAACTATAACTTGTGAATTTCAGTGGTTTTATTGGTTTAAATTGGTACGTTTTAATTGAAATTGTTATCTAACTACCTAACCCTTTATTTCTATTCTTTCCAGTGAATTTCCATGGTTCTTTCGAATTTAAAGTAACATACCTGACGACGAACTCACCTGCGGAGCCTTGCCACGCCACACCATTGCCGCCACCGCCAAGGGTCACACGGACACCAGTATCTTCCGCGTCGCCGCCCCGGGACTGCAATTCCCGGCAGCCTCAGCGGCGGCGCGACGTGGTGACGTGCAGCAAGCGCCAGGAGGCGCATAAAAACACAGAGGGACCCGCTTCGCGGGACGCGTGCGGGACGCGCCGGGCTAAGCCCGGGCAAAGGGCGGGCCGTCTGTGGCCGTCAGGGGCCAAAGGAGGCCGGGCCGGGCCATACCCCTTTCATCCCAAACACAACCAGCCCAGGAGGATGTCCTCTCCAGGACTTTGTAAATCGACTGCCAGGGAAGGGGGCTGCAACGCAGGGACATTGGACAAGTACTTCAAACCTACCAAAGAAGATGTAGGTAAGGAAAAATCACTGGAGAAACGCAGGGCTGAGCGGCGGCGCTCCATTGATTCCATGAAGAATACGCCCCTGCCAGAGATCATCCCGTATCCCATTACCCAAGAGGATGACACGCCCCCACTTAGTTTAAAACCTCTGACCCCTGAGGATTTTCCTCTCTTATTGCGGGACATCCCCATTTCCCCTGAGTTGGCCCCTGGAAAACTCCCAGATATAACCCCTTCTGGGACTTGTTCTACCCTTGTTAATCTGGTCACCCAAACCCCACCTTCGCACGCAGCCAAGAAAATCAAGTCCAAACAAAGAGTTGAGGTAGAGTTGCACAGGCCCCCACCGAGTAAACGTAGTAAAAAGTCAACGGGGGGCAGGGGGAAAGTCAAACCGTCGCATCTAGATTTCGGGAAAAAACATACACTTGTACCCCAGCCTGTGAGGGATAATAAGATTGCTCCCACTGCTCTTCTCTCAAAGGTCTCTAGTCCAACTAGAGCTCCCATTCTAAACATCCCAGTGGCTGATATACCTAACCCTTCTACAGCCATGGGGAGCTTAGAATCGCTACTGCGTTCTCTTCTACAGCCCATTAGCGATAGTTTGATAAAAGTAGAGAGTAGGCTCACCTTATTGGAAACAGCTTTTACTAATCTGAACACCTTAGTTAGTAAGCAATCCAATAATATGGGACCCCATCCCTCCGCAGGAAATCTTACTAAAAAGGGAATTACGAAGGGTAATAACAAAGTCTCCCCCCAGAGTGCGACTACTGCCCCTCCTTTACAACCATTAATGGCTGTTTTAGACCATGCACCGCGCTGCAATGTATCCAATAGGCCCAGAGAGACACTGAATTCTGCCTCCCAAAGTTCCCATTCGGGGACTATTGACGGCAATCTAGAAGCTGGAGGTATCTCTCTACCCTCCCCGGGTCGGCCGGCCCCAAGTCCACGGAGACCAGACTTGCCACCAGAGGCTAATAGCCTAACGGTGGTCCTAGCAGGCGTCCCCCGTTTAAGACTAGGGGAGATCGAGGATTACCAATCACTAAAACACAAGGTCATTAAATGGCTGAATTGGAATCGACCCCTACCGTCCCATTTTAACAATGAGATTATCATGGTAAGAAGGGTCTCCTGGTTAGGTAAAACTAGGAAATCAATAATAGGGGACTGCATCCTGACAAGTTTTAAGGACCCGGGCACTGTGCGGCACATTTGTAAAGGAATAAATAGGTCACTGGACTCTACTATCCAGACCATGCCAGTATCCTTCTTCTTCCCCCCTACCCATATGCATCATATCCCGACACAAGATGAGTGGGAGAGGGTGGAACATAGACATAGATACAGGGATCGTGTACAACGTCCAAATTTTCAAGTGCAGGACAGGCCCTACTTCCATTTTAATCGTTTTAATTGCCTGAATGGCTTGGACGGGGTCGATTGACTCCCTAGTCACAAGCCAATGGCTGTGGATTGTGGTGTTTGCAGTTCTCCTAAGCTACTTACTTTGACTGCTGTTGAATTGGACGGGCCACTGAACAATCGGGCCGTCTTGGATAATTTATTGGCCCATAATGTTACCAACGTCCTTGGAACTTCGATTGACATATCATCGGTGGAGAATGTCCGCAGCAGACCTTTTGAACTACCAGCCCCTACTGTTAGCATCACGTTAGTATCCCCGATTTCAGTGGAGCCCGGAACTACACTTTTTAACACTATCACATCTCAACCTATGGCCACACAGCCTACCACTGTCAAATCCCCAGTTGTATGTGAGGACGTAACATTAACGCCACAAACTAACTACAGGCAGACCACCAGTGTTAAGCATCTAGGCAGGCCAAGCGGTTATGATCTGTCTATCCTTAGCTGGAACGTTGCAGGCATTGAATCAAGACTGTCTGACCCCCAGTGGGTCCAGCTATTGGACGGCAAATATGTCATTATGTTTCAAGAGACTTGGGCTATAGGGAATGTGTACCTAGAGGGCTATCATTGTTTTAGTGTACCCGCCTCTAAGTCCGCTCACGGTCGAGCAATGGGAGGACTTTTTATTGGGATCAGAATATTGGCTGGTGGCACTTTTAAGGACTTATCATTCGGGAACCCAAACATTCAGGTTCTCGAATATAAACGAAAGACCTTGATTTATTTAATCAATTTTTATAACAATGATTTTAATTCGACACCAAATAGGAATTACGCAGCACTTTCTAATTTATTGGTACACCTTGATACGAACATGAACATAGGCCCAGGCGAGAAGTCAGGGATCCTTATTGGGGGTGATTTCAACGCAAAAATCTCAGGTAAATACCAATCAGAGGACAAAAGTTGCCCCGATCTAGTAGATCGCAGAGGTATTGAGCTTGTTAAGATTTTAAATGAACACATTCTCAGCAATGTTATGGAAGCAAGCCAATCCCCAAGGTTGACCCGCGCCCCCACGTTTAGAGGGAGAGATTCAAAATCGACGATTGATTTCATTTTTACATCCCCCCACCTAACAGACTGTGTTACTGATTCAAATGTGGTAGAGACCCTATATGGAGATCATAATCCCCTTATAGTCACCTTGTATTTGGGCCCTAGCCCAGTATATGCTAAATTTAATGGCGCAAGAGACATCACGCCATCGGGTGACGGTCTCCGTCTCAAATGGAGGAGAATTGACTGTGAAGCCCTACTTGACCGCGTAAAGAACGATCACCTAGCATTGGTAAACTCCTGTCTATCAATGGATGGGGATTGCCACAGAATAGTCACCGATTTTGGCAAATTATGCGTGGCAATTAAAAACTATTTGTTAGTCCCCATACCCCCTGAGACGAAGGACCCTAGATGGTTCGATTCGGCTTGCTCTACGGCAAATAGGGAACTACGTAGGGCATTAACCACCAAACCAAGGAACACAGCGGAGGTACAAACAGCTAGGAAGTTCTATAAACAAAAAATAGCTGAAAGGAAGGCGGCACTTTTGATGGAACAGTGGGAGTCCCTGGTTGATAGCGCCAATTTGAAGAGCAGCGGGCAATTTTGGTCCGCTGTTAGGAAAATGCGCGATATGGGTAAAAACTTATCCCCTATTGGCTGCAATATAACTGGCCTTACCTGGGAAGCCCACTTCTCCAGTATTTATGCTGCTCCCACTGAAGAAATAATCACCCCGGATCTGAGACAGTTGGGAGATTTACGGTTTGACCTCTCTGAGGTGGCGACAGCCATTAGAGAGAGCCTTGGTAACAAGGCCCCTGGACCAGATGGCCTACCTATAGACTTTATAAAACACAGCTCAGATTTATGGGCACCAATTTTATATAATGTCTTTAACAGTTTGTCAAGAGCGTCCATCCCCGAGACGTGGTCTCTTAGTATTATTGTTCCAATTTATAAAAAGGGCGACAGGTCAGATCCAGCAAACTACCGACCAATTTCGCTTTTGGACAATACTCTAAAAATACTTGGGCGAGTTATTTATAACAGGGTGGTAGAGTGGGCTGAAGATTCTGACCTATTGGATCCATGTCAGATGGGATTCAGGAGCGGGGTGGGCACGGTCGAGCAATGCTTGAATTTAAAATTAATAATTGATAAGTATACCGTCGCCCGATCTTCTCCTATATACCTCGCTTTCATGGATCTCTCATCCGCATTCGATTTGGTAAACAGATCAAAATTGTGGTCAATGCTTCTCAGTTATGGACTGGACGAGCCCTTAGTACACTTCTTGGCACATCTCCATACCGATCTCAGGGCACAAGTCAGGATTGGGTCGGGAGGAGAAGTTTCTGGTGCTATAAAAATTGGCAGGGGGGTCAGACAGGGGTGCGTTTTAGCACCCCTGTTGTTCATCATTTATATTAATGGCATAGCAAAGGCTTTAAAACAAGTAACTAGAGATGTCCCATCTATCCAGGGGCACCCCTTGCCAGTTCTATTATACGCAGATGATGCGGTCCTTATGGGCCGCACCCCTAATGCCCTCCGTGTGCTTGTGGAAAATTTTGTACATCATATGGAGGGCCTAGACCTGCGCGTGAACTTTAAAAAATCCTTTGTTATGTCATGCGGACCTGGTAAACGGAAACTTAACACCATCCATATCGGGTCTGACAAACTTGACTCCGTAAATTCTTTTATATATTTAGGGGTGGCCTTCGCTGCGAACAACTCGTGGAGTGGGCATTCTGCCCACGCCACGAGCAAGTTCTCGAAGGCCATCAACTCAATACTGAGTCTCCCACGCCCTAAGAAATTAGGTGCAACCAGTGCTATTTTAAAATTTTTTAAATTACAGTGTGTTCCTGTTGCCACCTATGGGGCCGAAGTCTGGGCTACTGCTAAAAATCCCGGCATCCAACGAGAAGAGACACGTTTCTGTAGAAAAGTTTTGGGTGCCCCAATTTCGTCCTCTGAATTTATCTGCCACAAAGAGCTAAACCTCCCTTACATCTGTGACTTCATTAGAAGCAGACCAGTTTTATTCTGGTTGAGAATTTGGAGGAATAACGCAGCCTCCCTTAACACAAGACATAATCAAAGACTGTCTTAAATGTGATCACGGGCTTTTAATCCCATGGTTAGCTGGTGTTTCAAAATCATTAAGCGCCGTGAACAAAGGCGATCTCTTTATAGATCCCACCAGCATTGGATGTCAAGATAAGGTAGAGGTCAAACAAGCACTATATGCACTTTATGAGGCAGAACGGTTGGAAAGGGAAACATTGAAAGCCACGGTTACCAGATATATTGAGAATGACCTGCCCAGGCAACCTCTCCCACTTTATCTTACTCTTCCTATGACTAGCTGGGAGAGGTCTCTGTTATTTCGATTAAGGGCAGGCTCCATAAAATTCATGTTGGGTTTCCCTTTGGGTTACAATTCTACTATTGACCGCAACCCTTGCCCCTGTGATGGCACCAGTAAGCAGAATGAGTTACACTTTTTATTCTTTTGTAAATTTTATTTAAAATATATTAACTGGTTTTTAACACCCTATTTTAGAAAACACAGACCTCTCTCTCTTATGGAGTCTCGTCAAATGTTACTCTCCCTGGACTCTGAGGAACTGATTTTTCGCACTAGCACCTTTTTAAGATTAATAATCCGTGTACGCAATATGATGGAAAATCCCTGAAAGACTGTTGTTTTAGTTCCTTATAACTTTTAGAGATATTGTGTTGTGTATATTGTAATGATGAATTGTTTTTATGTCTGTACTTTTATGAATTCAAGTAATTCGAATAAAGGTCTTTTTTGATTGATTGATTTGAACATATTACTATGCCGAACTGTAACCTCACTTTAACCTTTTTTTTGTCAGTGAATTGCTATGAATATCTATTTTTTTTTAACGTAAAGTAAGATGACGATTGCATGGCACGGGGTTGGCCCCAGGCCAGACCCTGCAACCAGCACACCATGAACTCCCAAAACCTCTCTGGAACCCAACCCCCCATTGCGCACGGCCTTTGGCCATGCATGCCATGGAGTTGGGCACGGGGCCTGGCCGCAAGGCAGGTCCTGTCACCAATTTCCCGTGAGCACCCTACCCTCCCTCCTGTGGCTCAAGGACTTTGCCCATGTGCAACGAGCAGTTGGGCACAGGGCCTGGCCGCTGGCACCCAACCCCCCCGCGGCACATGCCTTCAGCTGTGCATGGGTGAGGTCAGACACAGGGCCTGGCCAGAGGCCAGGCACTCCGCTCAATCACCAAAAGTTGACAATGGGATGTTACAATATAAAGAGTGTATTAAGAAAGGCAGACTTTCTGACTTTGTCAAAGAGTCAGAACGACAAAACATAAAAAGTGGGCCTACAGCTTTATCAAGAGGTCATCATATCAACATATATAAATCAAACCTATTGCCTTTGTCAAATAAATTTGCCAGTCATCTTTTTATTGATAGCATGCATGTAAGGATCAATGTACAGACATCATATTATAAGCATCAATGCAACATGTTGTTGCCCGGCTACAACAGCTTGGTGCAGTTCCCAACAGGTGGAGCGCTGCCGGTAGGAGGTCTCATACAGGAGTACGTTTTACAGTATAACCTTGGCCATATTGCTGGTACAACTTTTTGGGGACCCTTTATATCCCACCATCTTGATGGTCCATTTACAATTGAGTTCCCTAATCACATTACTACTTTTTTGATTTGCAATTTTCTGAAACAAAAACAAAACAAAGCGTACAAACTTCTATCGTTATTTGACAGCTTCTGGTGGAATGGGCATCCCTCCCTAGGCTGTAGCAGTGCGTCTTTCTTTAGTATTTAGGCAAGGTTCTATTGTGGTAAAGTAGTGTATATCTCTGATCCCTATACTCAGCAGTAGATATAACTGTGCGGGGGATTGGGGTCGGGTGCTTGTGAGGAGGTACACTCAAAAGGCAGACTGGCAGTGGGGTCCTAGCACAGTTGTGGGGCTATCCATGCATGAGCCCAGGGAGTCCATTGGGTTAGAGTTGGGGCTTATGTATATATGTCCCTGGGGTGCCGCACCTACGTGGGTAAAGTCCTAGTGTTAAGCCTACCAGTAGAGGGGGGGCCAGTGGGGGTGCAAGAGGACGGGGGTCCCCATCAGTGAGCCATGTTGTGTGTGTGGTCCAGTATCATCCCCAGAGGAGTCGGCGCTGGTCCCATCTTGGTGATTTGTCCCCTGCGTGAGGTCCATCATAATACTCCAGGTCTCCAAGTCCCTGTCCACATTCTCATCCGTGTGAACCGATCTGAGTCAATGCTTCTCCGCTACCCCCCATTCACATAGGTCCGCCTTCCATTTCTCCATGGGGGGGAAAGCTTATAAGCCCTCCAGTGAATAGCTATGCAGTGTTTTGCAAATACCAGCCCAAGCACAACAAATTTATGCTGCATGCGAGTTGTGGCCTTGGGGGTTGGGAGCACTCCCAGGAGGCATTGCTTAATTGAGGATTCAATCAAGAGCTTTGTTGCTCTTCGCAGAGTGTCCAGCACTATACTCCAGTAGAAACCGAGCCTTGGGCAGTCCCAGCTCACATGAATGAAGTGGGCCGGGGAGAAGCCGCATCTTGGGCCCTTAGGTGAGTGCGTTGGGTCAAACATTTCCAGGCGTACGGGTGTCAAGTAGGTGCGGTGTAGATAATTGAACTGCGTAAGCTTGAACCTTGCATTGCTCGAGACGTCCTGAACCAGCACTAAAGCGCGTTTCCACTCCCTGTCCGTCAGTGGGGGAGGCAGGACTTCCTCCCACCTCCTCCATGTCGGGACCATGTCCAGTCTGCGGTCCATTTTTAGGGCCTTGTATAACCGGGATATTAATCCTCAGAAAGACCTTGGGTCTAAGATCGTGCACAGCGTGCTCGACTCCTCTGGCTTCCTCGAGAACATAGTCCAGATTTCCCGAAACGTGTGGGTTATCTTTGCATATTGGAGGCACTGGCCCTCTGGGACCCCGTAGTGCTCCTTGGCCTCCTCAAATGATAGAAAGGAGTCGTTGAGATAAAGATCCCCAGTCATGGTGCAGCCACCTGCATTCCAGCTGGCCACATCCATTACGGATTGTATCTGGCGGAATCCAGGAAGCCATACCAAAGGGAGCGCGCGCGCATTGGGAGCCTTTCGCAACACCAGGGTCACCGCTCATTCCCAGGCCCAAGCAACCTGCTTCACTATGAATGGGCAATTTGGAGGGGTCCTGGCTCTTATCATCAGATAGTTAGGGAGCTCTGCTTCCGGACACCAACCGGCCCACAGTCTTTTTACAGTGTTCGAGCCCTCCGCGCACCATTGTGCTGCATATTCGAGGTGTCCCCCAATGTAATATAGGCGCAGGTCAGGGAGCCCCAGGCCACCCTGATCCATGTCCAGCTTTAGGAGGTCAAGTTTTACTCTGCTCCGCTTGCCCGCCCTAACCAGCAGGACCAGTAGGCTATTCAGAGTGATGAAGGTGTCGTTGAGAATGCGTCAGAATGAGTTCTGGAGGGTATACAGACATCTGGGAAGCAGGATCATCGTTGCCAGCGCTACCCGCCCCATGATGGATAGTGATAACCGATTCCAGAAAAGTATAGACTCCTTCAGGTTGCCAAGCATTCTGCCTGTGTTCAGGGAATATTGGGCTTCGGGGGAGTTGTCCATCTGCATCCCCAGATAGGGAAAATGGTCACTCTTCCATAGGATGGTGGTGGGCGCACACTGCCTCACACTCCAGCACTCAGTTTGCCCCGATACATCATAATAAATGCAGTGCATGATAACACTTTCTTCGGTGTCAGGCTTCAGTTTTTCACCCTTGTTGGTGCAGCCAGTGCTGTGTATCGCTAGACACGTGTTTCAGGATAATTGTCCTTCTTCAGTAGAGAGCAGCACTTTTTTGGGGGTGCTGGAGATGCTGCCCAAAGTCTTTTCAGGTCTCAGTACCACTCGCTGGGCACAGGTGTATCAACCAGAGCTCGTCAGCTCGTTAACTCAATGGAGCCTTTTCAAATAGGAGGGGGGTGGGCGCACAATGCCTCACACTCCAGCACTCAGTTCGCCCCGATGCATCATAATAAATGCAGTGCATGATGACACTTTCTTCGATGTCAGGCTTTAGTTTTTCACCCTTGTTGGTGCAGCGAGTGCTGTGTATCTCTAGACACGTGTTTCAGGATAATTGTCCTTATTCAGTAGAGAGCAACACTTTTTTTGGAGGTGCTGGAGATGCTGCCCAAAGTCTTCTCAGGTCTCAGTACCACTCGCTGGTCACTCTTCGATGTTAGTACTATCGGTGGGAGTGCAGTCGCTTCAAGTCCCGCCAGACCTGCCAGCGGGAACACGATTGATTTTGTAGGATTAATTACCAGTCCGGACACTACACCAAACTTGTCCAGGACGGTTAATAGGGCTGGGATGGCGTCAGCCGGCTGATGCATGTACACAGGTGCGTCATCTGTACTCATTACAATGTTTAATAAAAGTGATTTTCATTAAAAAAGTTTTAATAAAGTTTCAATAAACAAATCAACGCCTTTGAGTTTTTTTGTCTTTCTTTTAACATTTTTCAGCCCACAAAATGTAGCCATAAAAACAACCACTAGGGAGCCCTGCACTCTAGCTGAAGAGCAGAGCTTACAGTTCCAGTTATGAGTGCTTAACATTTTTAAAACTCTCCTAGGGTCATGGATTTAACGGGTAGTTATAGGTAGGGATAATGCTCTCATCAAGATAGCTAGTGAGCGGGCAGGGGAAAAAAATGTGCAGTCTTGCCCAGTGGGAGCTGCAAAAATGCTCCCGTCGGGTGGGATCACATATTTATATCTCTGCATGGGCTCCTTCAGGCAGGGAAACAGAAATTGCTCCCGGCCAACGGGTCCATAGAAAAATACCTGCTCCTGCTGGGTGGGAGCAATGGCAGCTGGGTGCAGGTAGGGAGGTAGTGGGGCTGCGGGGGCCCTGGAGCTCCTCTCGCGGCCCTCATCCTTCTTAGTTGTGTGTGCCCTGAGTGGGCACGGGGGCACCCACTTAAGGCCTAGGGATTGGGTCCCCGTGGCCAGGAGTGGCTTGGGGAGGAGGACCGCACATTAATGACAATGAAATAGTGCTCCAATGAGCAAATACACCAGAGGATGCCAGAATATGAAGTTACAGAATCATAGGAAAGCAGATTGCCACATAAATAATGCTTAGTTGAAGAACAGAACGCTAAGGAGGGACTATATCAGGCAGTGATGAAAGAATACAAAAGCTGAGTACCAGTCGTGGCTGCTCCCACAAATTAGTAGTGGAGCAGGGAGGGGAGAAGTGAGTGAGGGAGAGGAGGGGAAATAAAATTGAAAAAATCACTTACCTGCCAGCCAGCCGGCTAGCAGGCCACCGCTGCCTCTTTTCCATCCTCTTCCTGGCTTCTATTGGAACAGGATGCAGGATAGGCTCCCCTAAGCCAATCAAAATGCTGCAATGAAGCAATGTGATTGGTCTGAGCGCCGTGGTTCAGCGCTCAGATGAGGAGTGGGAGCCTGGGCATGTTCTCCACCCAGGGTGTAATGCAGCCTAGGTGGAGAACATTCATGCACACTGAGAGGGTGCCACCACTCCTCCCACCTGCGCAGCCTAGCCTGGTCCACAAAACTGCCCCAGCATAGAAAATAAAATGATAATAACATTGCGCTATTATCATTTTATTTTTCAGTTTTAGCCGTGACATTGCGCTATTATCATTTTATTTTTCAGTTTTAGCCGTGCTGTAAGGCAGTGGGGCAGCGCTCATCCACCTTAGCGGGGGAGCCGCCCCTGCTGAGTATAGACTCTAATTAAATGGCCCGCATATATTTATTTACATGCGGGCAGTAACTTATATTCCTTCCAAAAACCAAAGATTGGCCCATCAGGTGCACATGTTCACCTTGGCAGCAGTACCTAAGCTCAGTGTATGTCACATAGCCTTTGAGTCTCATTGTGAGACAAGGGTGTGTTTGCATATGATACCATGTCCCTAAGGGACACTGCAATTTGAGTTCTCTCCCTAATGTCTTTAAATTTTATTTTCTTCAAAGTCTAAGTCACTGTTGACCTGTTTGCATCCCACTGGGTAGCTCCATGAAGAACTTCATCTTTGTAAGAGCTTTTATGGAGGGACCCTTCATTTGTTTTCTGCAATTTTGAGTATATTGTTTAAGGTTCTCAAGAAAGTTCCACCTTTCTATTGGCTTGCAGTCAGCAGGGTCTGATTCAATGTTGGGGAACGATGGGGGTCTCCAGGTACGCCTTAACTTCTCTTCCCTGGAAGAGTAGTCTTGTACCAATTGATCTCCTTTGCATTGCCAGCATCATTTCCAGTTTAAGAACAGCTTTAGATGCAATGAATGGTAAAAGCTTAACTTCTGGATATCTGAAAAATGAATCTGTCAAGACAGGTAGCTGTGTTCTATCATGCATGTTGCCAGTGGCGGCTCTTCCGCTAAGGCAGAGGAGCATCGCCCCACTGCTTTTCAGCAGTGTAAATAAAGGAAAAATAAAATGATAATAATTCGAAATTATCATTTTATTTTTTCCTGCTGTGGCATCTTTGCGGGGCAGGGCGGGGTTTCGCTACTCACAGAGCAGGGAGAAGAGTAGTGGGCACTCTGTAAGTGCGCATAAATGTTTGGCCGGCTGTCTTGGGCCGGCCAAATTGTCATGTGCACTTTGCATGTTCACCACCCAGGCTGCATTACAGCCTGACTGGAGAACATGGCCTGGCTCCCAATCCCCGTCTGAGCTCGAAACCACAGCGCTCAGACCAATCACAAAGCTGCACTGCAGCGTTGTGATTGGCTTAGGAGAGCCTAGGTGCTTCCTGTTCTGGCAAGAGCAGAGGGACGACAAAGAGAGACACGGCGAGGAAGTAAGTGTAATTTTTCTTTTTCTTTACCCCCTACCACCACTGCCTCCCTACCCTGCCACCCCTGATCTGTGCCAGCCGCCACTGCATGCTGCAAAAAGCTGTGCTGATTTTCTCCCATGGCTCTGTGTTCCTCTTTGAAAATGTGCACTTGTTTGCATCCTTTATTTGTGGCCAGACAGGCAAGACACTAGAAGATCGAATTTTCTATTGTGGCATTCACACACTTTAAAACCACACATTATCTTAGAGCTATGATTTCCTCTTCATCATCCCGTGGTAGCTAATATAATCTTAGTTTCACAGTTTACTCACTGAGTGATTTTGATATCTCAATCACGGATTTTTCTAGAGCACTACTCACCCGTGATGGTCTCAAGATGCAGCGGGGGGCGGTGGTTCGGGCAGCTATGGTCATTCGAAAAGCCAGGTCTTGAGGCTCTTCCTGATAGCTTGCAGTGTGGGGCTTCGTCTGATGCTGAGAGGGGGTTTTGGCTGCAATGTAGGAGAAGGATCTGCCTCCCGTTTTGGCTCTGTGGATGAAGGGATTTCGACCAAGGCTAGGTCAGTGGAGCAGAAGTTTCTCTTGGGGACGTAGAAGGAGATTCTTTTGTTGAGGTATTGGGGTCCGGTGTTGTAGAGGGCTTTGTAGGCATGTGTGAGCAGCTTGAAGGTCACTCTTTTTTCGATTGAGAGCTAGTGGAGGTCTCGTAGGTGCAGGGTGATGTGGTCTTGACATGGGATGCTGAGGACGAGTCTGGCTGCGGCATTCTGGATGGTCTGGAATTTGTGGAGTCGAGACTTGTTGATTCCGGCATAGAGGCTTTCCCGTAGTCCAGTCTGCTGGTGATGAGTGCATGGGTGACGGTTTTCCTGGATTCAGGGGGATCCATTTGAAGGTTTTACCTCTAGGCAGTGACCTCTTAGCAGCAGTCACAGTGTGATCCCATTGGACTTTCACTGAGGCTTTTGTTTCTTTCAAGGAGCTGTATCTAGCATGTGAAGCTAGTTATGTGGGGGGTTTCCTAAGTGGGTAGGCATCAAAATTTGTATTTCACTATGCTGGAGTGATGCCGCCATGGCATCCCCCATCAGAGGCCTTGCATGTTTGTCAGAATCCCCAGCTACAATGCCCAGTTGCTGGTACTGAGTGTCGGAATAGGCAGTCAGCAGGACTGACAGCTCCATTCTGTTATTACCCATGAAACTGATGTTTCTATAGCTGGATTACCATGTTTAAATTAATTGATGGAAAATAAGACATAGATGTTTGAAGACCAATAAACAAAGCGTATTGTCAGTGATGACTTGGAAAAGATGGCTGTAAACACATGGATGAACATTCTGACAATCCCAGAAGGTTGACTGTGTTACTCTTCCATGGTCTAAATCTGGACCATCAAGAATATTGCACCCACTAGATCACTTACCACCACATAATCAAGCTAAGCATATATTTACTATTCTTAACTCATACCACCCAACCTAGACGTACCTTGCATTTTGGTGGTAAAGTAGAAAGATGCATAATCTTAGTAGGTCAATATTTCAACCCTGATACGGAGATGGGACACCTCGTGCACATAAGGATTGTTACCATTCTTGAGTAAAAGAGTCCCGGCTCACAGGGAATGGCATTGACCTCACTTTCGGCTGTTGTTGAATGCTTGATAGCCTTGGACTCCTCTTGGAGCCTCACTGTGCACACCCATGTACTTTTGTCACAGAGAAGCTAACAATAGCTCTGATCGAGTGGCCAACTTCTTAATGTGTCTCCTCTCTAGGTGATCATAGCAAAGAAGTCCCTCCTTACAAAGGTATGCTGCTGTACTGATGCTACCATTATGTCACTTACCTTCTATGTATCTGTGGAGTCACTATCTTCTGTAACTGACTCTTAGAAATGGGGGTCTCTAGTTGGCAATGGGTTGCACCTTTGTCCAAGGAGGGACCATTCCTTCTCGTCAGGATAAGGGGGATACACTACTGAAATAATTCATGCTCACCCTCTTGGTAGCACGGCACAAGCAGTCAGGCTTATCTCAGAGGCACTGTGTAAAGCATTTGCACATAACTAACAGTAATACAGTGAAAACCCTACAAAAAAACACCACACCAGTTTAGAAAATATCCAATACTTTATATATTCAAAACAAGACTAAAATGATAAAAATCCAACATACAGTACTTAAAAAATATGCACTTTGCATGAATAACCTTAAAAATGCAGTTCCTTGAAGTCAGTAGCTCCGTCCAGTGCTACCACGGTGCTGAAAACAACATAATCCAACAGTTCTGTCTGACCGCATCGTTCGTGGTGTCGGCAGACTCGTAATGAGTACCTTTTCGTTGCGGCAGATCACGTTGGTGCAGGCCGGTCATGGCAACCGTCACGGTTACAATGTGAAACATAGGAGTGCGGTGCCCTCAAGTCGCGGTGCAGGCAGCAGCTCGTGGCAGTCGTCCAGCGGTGTCAGTGAGGCCAGGGCTGTGGTGCGGAATGAGGAGGTGCTCATGGCGGTGCTTACAGGTCACGGTGCAAGCGAAAGTGCCAGTTGGTGGGAGCTGGCGTCAGTCCGCCCAGACGGCAGTGTGGGACGGGGCGGTGCATTGTGTAACTTACGACCGGTGCCCCAAACCACGAGGCACTCACAGGTGTCACGGTCAGGGGACAGCAGTGTCGTCGGTGAGACCAGGGTTGCAGTGAGAAGTGGAGTGGTGATCTCTGTGGTGCCTTCAGGACCCAGAGCCTACAGCGGTGTTGGTGACAGTGTCAGATGCTTTCCCTCTCTGTGGCAACTGAATCCCCGGTTCCAGAGGCAGTACCCAGAGGAAGGTGAAGTCTTTGCTGTCCCTTAGACTTTGTGAACAGGAGGCAAGCTCTATTTCAAGTTTGGAGATACTCAGCACAAGTAATGAAAGTTCAGTCCAGTACTTTCACAGCCCAAGGCAGAATCAGCAACTGCAGGCCTACCCAACAAAGCAACAACACAGCAATGGGGCAGTACTTTTCCTAACAGTTCTTCCAGCTCTTCTTCGTGGCAGGTTCCTTTATTCCAGCTAGTTCTAAAGTTCTGGGGGTTGTGCCCCAATATTTACACTGCATTTCTCTTTGTTCTCTTGGGCAGAGAGTGTCAGAGCCCAGCCCAAACCAGTTCTGTTCTCTCTTGCCCGGCTTCCTGGCAGGTGGTGGAGACAGCAATGTCCAAGACAGACCAGGCCCATTCAGCTGCAAGGGAATCTCCTTCCACTACTCTAAATGCAGCCCAGGTCTATTCAGCCCAACCCTGACTCATCCAGGAAAGGCAGGACACACCTCAACCCACCCTCCCCACAGGGGCTGTCTGAAGAGAATGCACATCCCCAGCCCCTGCCACTCCAAAGCCAGACAGTCAATCCACAAACCCAGCAGAGGCACACAGGATGGCTAAGCAATAAAATACCTACTTTTCTAAAAGTGGTATTTTGAAACACAGAACACAAAAATAATCTTTACTAAAAGATGCATTTTAATATTCTGAATTCAGGCATGCTAAAACCCATTTCTCTATATTTTCCCCAAGTGCATGCTTATAAGATGTTATAAGTAGACACCAATTGTATCCTATGGGACAGATAGCCTTTCCATAGTAAAAAACGAAATACGCTGTGATTCACTTCCAGGACAGGTCACACACACCAGAATATGTCCTACCTTTAATATACATGGCACCCTGACCACAGGGGTACCTTGGGCCTACCCTTAGGTTGACTTACATGTACGAAAAGGAGAGTTTTGGGCCTGGCAAGTAGATGCATTTGCCAGGTCGACATGGCAGTTACAAACTGTGTGCAGACATGGCAATGGCAGGTCTGAGAACCCTTTACAAGGCTGCTTGTGTGGGTGGCATAACCAGTGCTGCAGGCCCACTAGCAGCATTTGATTTACAGGCCCTGGCACCCTCAGTGTATTTTATTAGGGAGTTACTAGTAAATCAAATATGCCAATCATGGAGACACCAATCCATAACACAATTTACAATAGGAGCACTTGCACATTAACACTGAACAGCAGTGAGAAAGTGCGCAGACACTAAACCAGCAAAAACAGGTCAGAAAGCAAAAAGACAAGGGAAACATGCCAAAACATGCCAGGTAACAGTGACTATGAGTCCAAAATCCAGAAAGGGTTTCGGAAATTAACAGGAAAGAATGAGTCAATTTTCATGGGGTCATCACAACCTTCCTCTTAGGTGCTTATGATGCTAGATCTCTGCTGTGGTAATGTTGGTTGGTAACATTGTAAAGCAATCAGTGTTTGTGCACGTTGACTTCGCCACTTGACCTTCATTTTGTTCTGGAACTGATCAGCAGCTCAAAGTGGCCGTACTGGAGGATGCACACAATTCTGCTTTATTAATGCCAACGAGGCAGGATTCTGAATACACATTTCACAGAATACGCTGTAACTATATGGATAAAGGCCTACAAGATACAGCAGACCTCCATCCATGAGTGCACATTTAAAGAATGCCTTTGCTTTTTTAATGTTGCCCTCTCTTGAAGGGGCAGTAGCTGCTTTAAAAGAATTGCATTTTGTGAATGGCATTTGGAAAGGTAGCTCTTGCAGCAGTGAAAAACGAATTCAGGAGTTACCGGGACATGAAAAACGTAAATGTAATGTCCAACTTTTTTTAAATACACTGCACCCAGCATGCAACAGGCCCTAGCCCAGTGTCTGCTGCTCAATGCCAAATGGCCACATCCTCAAGGTGGAAGCTGTCCGAACAGGTAACACCTTCCAGGAGTTGCAGCTGATCAATAGTTTGAGATTGCATTACGATACAAAACCATTAATAAATTTAATGGAATAAGGAGCATGGGGCGCCGCTTTCATGCAGCTGTGGCGTTCTGAAATGAGAGGGGGGTACTTTGCAACTTTGAAAGTCATTTCTGATTCACAATGTATTATTTGTAGATTGAGACTGAGGATTGCTGTCTCAAAGATTGGGATCTGGTGATTCTCAAGCTTCGCAGCTGCAAAACCTGTTGTGGATCGGGCCTGCAGTATTTTCAAAGGTACTTTACAACTTTCTCTTCTCACACGTTCAAAACTGGACCGATGTACTCATTGTCTAAAAGAGATCTTTCGAACCCTTACGTTGGTACATGCCTGCGGACGTCGCCACTTGTAGAAATGAAGCAGACGTGGTAAGAAGGGTTCGTAAATTGATTCCATTACAGCCCCACACTGTGTGCGGTTCGCAAGTCAGGATTAGAATAATGGTAGGACGGTTGGGAGCTGGGCAGGATAAGGGTTAGGAATGTGGAATGTTGGGGAACCAATGGGGAAGGGGTACTAGACAATGGGTGCTCTCGCGCAGGAGATGATGTGGACAGTTACTGTCGCGCTGGGCGCAGCGCGTGACATTGTACATGAATACATTACAGCAATGCCCTCTACCCATGTCTCTCAGATCCAGAATCCTGATCAGAAACCTGGGTGGCGTCATCTCTGAGAGCCTCCCCTTCCGTCATGACGCAGATGCGTGCTGCGTTGCTCTTCGCGACTCCTGACCAATGGCGGATTTCAGATATTGAAAAGCTGTACGCTGGAAGGGTGCCTGTTATTGCCGGCTCCTGCAACACGTCCCCCGCTAACACAAGCGAGAGAGGAGCCAGCTGGAGCAGGCTTAATAGCTGTACATGCTGTGATGACATTAGAAGTGCAGAAGCCATGCTGAGCCCAGGGCTCGCCTGCCCTTCATTGGTCCTTGTGCCACCATTGTGTGCCTGCAGGGTCTATTGTACGGCCGAGTGGACATAGGTTGGCTGGTACTTTCATCCTAGATTCTGTAACCTTACGTTGTGTAATGGCTGCATGTGCTCTACCACCTATAGCGTGGCCCAAGCTCATACATATGGTCATGATATTGCCAACAGAGCTTGTGCTTGTGTAAGGCGTAGTAAGGCTGTAACAAGAGAGTACCACCGTTAGGTACCACGAAATAAAAATAAAAAACTCTAAAATAGCCTTAGTGCCTATATAGGCCACACTCCCCACCCTTTGCAAAGTTAGCATGCACAATGTAATAAATAAATACGCAATACAATTCTTTGTTGGGAAAAGATTGCTGCAGGTTTATTCCATACAAAAGTATGCAACACGGTGGGTTAACTTACGGGAGATCCAAGGGGAGATCCAAGGGCAGGCGGTGGTGACTGACCTACACTGCCCTGCTGCCTGAAGAGTCAAATTACCCCTGGCCAATCCAATCGGTGCTACCAATTATGATAGAATTCCCCGCTTGAATAGCATGAACCACTGGTCCACCACTTTACTCACGCCCTTTTTAGGGTGGAGCGTTGCAAGGCAAGCCCCCGGTTGCTCTGGCTTCCAACCCCCCGAAGGACTAGCAGGGCACCGACGATTCTTTCTCCAGGGTCCTGCCGTAAAGATTCCTGGGGTTTGGCACAGGCACCCGTATTGTAATCCTGAAGAGATACCCTTCTGTACCCTTCCATCTCCGGATCACCCTGTAACTCCACCTGCAACACAAACAAAAACATTTAAAAAGTCCCACCTAACCGTGCTCCCCAGCCAACACACCGGTTATGCGGTAGGGCGGGAGACGGCGTGGTGTCTGGCAGCAAAGAGGGCGCCGGAAAGGCAGGGGCAGGTATAAATACCTTCCCCCAACCCTTTGTGCGCCGGAAATGACACAACCCGCGCATCGGGCTGTGGGACTCCTCCCCAGGGACCCAAGACTAGAGGGGGGTGTTGGTGTGCCTAAGTGGCACAAAGGTGGCCGCCCTTTTAGGTGTCCCACTGCGTGAGCCGTGGGCAGCCGGATTTTACTAGGTGGCCAGAGATGCTCCAACGACGAAAAGCCACGCACCTTTCACAGTTGCTGATATTATTTGGACTTGATCTAAAAAGAGTTGAGACATCTCTGGAGATGCTGTTCCAACAATAACTGTCCCCACTGCTGACATAATAACCCTGTTAAAGTTGCCACTACCAAAGTCTGTTTTTGGGATTTAAGTACTGATGCTACTGTTGACTACAGAGGTATGTTTTAACCTGTTTGCAGTGAATGTGAGGGCATAACATATTATGAAGCCTCGCACTTGCAACATTTGGGGAATGACCCTAAGTAGTTTACGTAGGCTGGACCTCTTCACCGATTAACAAGCACATTCCAGATACAAGATCTGCTTGCAGTCTGTGGAGCTGGAACAGTTTTCATCAATGGTGCTGCCATTGATGATACGTAACAGGTGTAATGGGTCACCCGGCCACTACTATTTCAGTGATGATGTCATGCGCGCCCCATGGCCGGGCGCAGCAAAGGGGGATGAATAAATGGGATATCGCCTTGCGGCGGAGCGTCTCCGCCCCTTACCATCAGCAACAACTACAAAACTTATAAAACAAAACGATAATAAACTATGTTTATTATTGTTTTATTTTACTCGTACCGTGGAGTCTTGGGGGTGGGGCCAGGGGATGGCAGGCACTGAGGGGAAGTGGTGGGCACTGTTATCAGTACGCATGAAAGTTTGGTCAGCCTTCTCAGGCCGGCCAAACCGTCAAGCGCACTGAATCTGTCTCCAACCCGAGCTGTGTTGCCTGGTTGGAGACATAACGAGAACCTTGGAGATATCGAGCGGAAATCAAGTGATTTAATTGGCTTCCCTTTTGTCTGTGTATAGTGATGTGCCAGTAAGAACTCGTCATTGAGTGGAGTATGCGATAGAAGGAGAGAGGATTAAGAGCATTATTTCACAGCGATATAAGGTACTTATATATGATTATGCTGTAGAAAGACATAACGAGAACTTTGGATATATCAAGCGGGAATCGAGTGACTTATTGGTTTCCCTTTTGTTGGTGTATAGTGATGTTACCAGTAAGAATTCGTCAGTAACAGGGAAAGAAAACACTCGCATCAGAAGGTGCAAGGTATGAGGAATAGTTTCCCGAGGTTGGAATCTTAATGTATATATATTACATAACATAAATAAGTGATAGAGGTTTGCACATGTTTTTTTGCATTAGGAATAAAAAAGAAAAAAGAAAATATAACTGAGGAGAAGCCCCTTAGAATTTCGGTTACAAGACGAATTACCCGCCATTCATTCAGTAAGTAAAGAAATCAACTGATAAATGGTCATGACTAGTAGGCAAGAGATATATCTATCTTTATTAAGTTGCCTCAGAATTAATACGGCGAAATATTGGGATATCTTTCTAGTGTGTGAAACAGGGAGGCAATTAGATATAGCCACGATTGGTATTTTTTTCAAATTGGTGATGGTTTAGGCCTGTTTAAATACACTACACTTTTACTTTTTCTGAGCACGTTTTGATTTTGAGCAATTTGAAAACATTCTTTTTTTATAAAAACGCACAATATAGGGTGTGTTAATTTAGTGGTTGGACGCCCCTTCAGATAAATACTTGAACATAAACACTCGAACATTATATCTTGTTAGACTCATCGAGTCTGTGGTTCCATGGATGTATATTTGTAAATAATGGTAAACATGTTGTACATATTGAGTAAAAAAGGTTCATTTAATTTTTAGGTTGAATTACGAATTTGCACATTCAACTGCCCTAGTGCTGAAGAGGCCTGAAATAATTAAGGCTGAAACGCGTCGACAGATAATTTGAAGACACCCATATGAATTTAAATATGATCAAATAGATATAAAGAATACTCTATGAATATATGGTTGAATAGATAAACCCTTGAGTTTCTCTAAGAGAGTGATCTTCATTTCAAAAGGAATGCTGGTGTGATAAAGTATTGAAAGCATCCTGATTAATTAGTAGGGCAATGAGAAATGGTGTAAGATGTAAATATGAAATATAAATATGTGTATATATATGTAAAATTTGTTTATATATATTACGAAAAATAAAATAGCAATGATTGTTTTTGACATTTATTAGTCAAGTGTATATATTTTTGTGCTGGTCTTCCTTTGATTTAGGATTGAAATATTTAGATTAATCTATAAAAATAATCTGTACAAGAAGAGATAACTAATGTACCTCTTCATTTAGTAGTATTTTGTATCAATCCCGAGGCATTATTTTCCTTTATGACTTGTTTAATCACCCAGATGCCAAAGGGTTATTTCTTAAATGGTTGGAGACAGTAGGCACAGGCTCCCAGTCTCCCTAGGAGCGCAAATTGAGGGCGCTCAGGCCAATGCTGCTCTCATGCTGTTAGAACCATGTCAGAACTGGATACAGGGCAGTCTGGGAGCCTGTGCCTGCCTGCAATGGAGACAGAAGAGAGGTGATACAGCAGGATTCAGGTAAGTTTTGTGTTAAAATGTGTTTTTTGTTTTGTCTCTCCCCGCCCACCTCCACTTTCCCTGACAGCAGCTGCAACAATATGGCCCATTCGTGGCAGCTCGCGTTACAAGTATTGCGAGTAGGCGTGTCAGGTATTTAGATGCCATTGTCCCCTATGCCTAGGTTTCTGAACACTTAAAGCTCTGTATAAAGGGCAAGTGTAACAAATAAGCCACGTCCATTCAACAGATAAAGCACTTTGTACCAAATATATGAGTAAAGTATTGAGTAGTGGGGAATTTACATGTACAGATAGGACATTTTCGATTGAAATGCCCTTTAGAAATGGTCATAAAATATGCACCAGCCACTCAGTTTTACTGCTGAAGGTATATGTTGTACAAACAGGAGTTTGCGGAAATTTGGTTTCTTTGCATATTTATCGCACAAGTGAA
Organism: Triturus cristatus; assembly: GCF_964204655.1. Taxonomy (NCBI): domain Eukaryota; kingdom Metazoa; phylum Chordata; class Amphibia; order Caudata; family Salamandridae; genus Triturus; species Triturus cristatus. Next base: position 991,353,246 of record NC_140584.1, on the reverse strand, counting down.
GTGAATTGTTTGGCTTTATTTTATTAAGTCTTTGTTTTCATGACACTTCTCAATTAGAAAGAACAATATACCTTTTTTGTTCTTCGATTGCTGCTGATGTATTTTGGGAAATATTTATGAAGTCTATTTACAAGTATTTCACCTTTATTGTGTGTTACAAAATATTCTCCTTTTACTCTCTCTGTGCCTCGAAAGGATTGTTACTGAGTTGCAAAATTCACTCACTTTGTAGTAAGAGAAGGAAAAAGTAAAGACCAATCTCCATTTAAAAAAAACATAAGTAGAAGACATTGCCTGAGTTTGACCTCTGTCTTTGAAAGGCCTCTTCATTGAACGTACTCCTTTAGAACTCTTGCAAGGTTATTCTGGGCGTGCTGCAGCACCTCTCACACCCCTAATTCCAGTGCCCCTGCTTGCAGCTGTACACTACTGACCTGGGAGAAAGGGCCACCACAAGCAGCACAATCCAGTGGAGGCATGAAGAGGTCAAGTGACTGGCGGAAGTCTTACTTTTTTTAGGTCTCGTCTTGGCAGACCAATGCAATGTCTCTTCGAAACATGCTGTATCTAGGATATAGCAGCAACCAAAGGAAATGATGGACGGAGTGTTGAACTTAGCAAGCACTCACCCCCAGTCAACTGATCTGGGTTTAATCCATCACCGTTCTTTAGCCCACTCTGCCACCCCAGTTCAGACATGGCCATATGCAAATCAGTCTGACCCTGTGCCTCATGGGAACAGTCCAGCCCGAACTGCCAAGCCATGTCTTCCCTGGACCGGAAACAAGCTTCCTAGGACCGGTTTCTGGCATTTCAGCCGTCTTCAGCCAGGCTTGCTTAATTCCAGTGGCAAAGTGAGCAAGGGACTCACGTCTGAGCATACCCTGCCAACTTATGGCGAACAAAGCAGCAACCAAAGGAAATGATGGACGGAGTGTTGAACTTTGCAAGCACTCACCCCCAGTCAACTGATCTGGGTTTAATCCATCACCGTTCTTTAGCCCACTCTGCCACCCCAGTTCAGACATGGCCATATGCAAATCAGTCTGACCCTGTGCCTCATGGGAACAGTCCAGCCCGAACTGCCAAGCCATGTCTTCCCTGGACCGGAAACAAGCTTCCTAGGACCGGTTTCTGGCATTTCAGCCGTCTTCAGCCAGGCTTGCTTAATTCCAGTGGCAAAGTGAGCAAGGGACTCACGTCTGAGCATACCCTGCCAACTTATGGCGAACAAAGCAGCAACCAAAGGAAATGATGGACGGAGTGTTGAACTTTGCAAGCACTCACCCCCAGTCAACTGATCTGGGTTTAATCCATCACCGTTCTTTAGCCCACTCTGCCACCCCAGTTCAGACATGGCCATATGCAAATCAGTCTGACCCTGTGCCTCATGGGAACAGTCCAGCCCGAACTGCCAAGCCATGTCTTCCCTGGACCGGAAACAAGCTTCCTAGGACCGGTTTCTGGCATTTCAGCCGTCTTCAGCCAGGCTTGCTTAATTCCAGTGGCAAAGTGAGCAAGGGACTCACGTCTGAGCATACCCTGCCAACTTATGGCAAACAAAGCAGCAACCAAAGGAAATGATGGACGGAGTGTTGAACTTTGCAAGCACTCACCCCCAGTCAACTGATCTGGGTTTAATCCATCACCGTTCTTTAGCCCACTCTGCCACCCCAGTTCAGACATGGCCATATGCAAATCAGTCTGACCCTGTGCCTCATGGGAACAGTCCAGCCCGAACTGCCAAGCCATGTCTTCCCTGGACCGGAAACAAGCTTCCTAGGACCGGTTTCTGGCATTTCAGCCGTCTTCAGCCAGGCTTGCTTAATTCCAGTGGCAAAGTGAGCAAGGGACTCACGTCTGAGCATACCCTGCCAACTTATGGCGAACAAAGCAGCAACCAAAGGAAATGATGGACGGAGTGTTGAACTTTGCAAGCACTCACCCCCAGTCAACTGATCTGGGTTTAATCCATCACCGTTCTTTAGCCCACTCTGCCACCCCAGTTCAGACATGGCCATATGCAAATCAGTCTGACCCTGTGCCTCATGGGAACAGTCCAGCCCGAACTGCCAAGCCATGTCTTCCCTGGACCGGAAACAAGCTTCCTAGGACCGGTTTCTGGCATTTCAGCCGTCTTCAGCCAGGCTTGCTTAATTCCAGTGGCAAAGTGAGCAAGGGACTCACGTCTGAGCATACCCTGCCAACTTATGGCGAACAAAGCAGCAACCAAAGTTAATGATGGACGGAGTGTTGAACTTAGCAAGCACTCACCCCCAGTCAACTGATCTTGGTTTAATCCATCACCGTTCTTTAGCCCACTCTGCCACCCCAGTTCAGACATGGCCATATGCAAATCAGTCTGACCCTGTGCCTCATGGGAACAGTCCAGCCCGAACTGCCAAGCCATGTCTTCCCTGGACCGGAAACAAGCTTCCTAGGACCGGTTTCTGGCATTTCAGCCGTCTTCAGCCAGGCTTGCTTAATTCCAGTGGCAAAGTGAGCAAGGGACTCACGTCTGAGCATACCCTGCCCACTTATGGCGAACAAAGCAGCAACCAAAGGAAATGATGGACGGAGTGTTGAACTTTGCAAGCACTCACCCCCAGTCAACTGATCTGGGTTTAATCCATCACCGTTCTTTAGCCCACTCTGCCACCCCAGTTCAGACATGGCCATATGCAAATCAGTCTGACCCTGTGCCTCATGGGAACAGTCCAGCCCGAACTGCCAAGCCATGTCTTCCCTGGACCGGAAACAAGCTTCCTAGGACCGGTTTCTGGCATTTCAGCCGTCTTCAGCCAGGCTTGCTTAATTCCAGTGGCAAAGTGAGCAAGGGACTCACGTCTGAGCATACCCTGCCAACTTATGGCGAACAAAGCAGCAACCAAAGGAAATGATGGACGGAGTGTTGAACTTTGCAAGCACTCACCCCCAGTCAACTGATCTGGGTTTAATCCATCACCGTTCTTTAGCCCACTCTGCCACCCCAGTTCAGACATGGCCATATGCAAATCAGTCTGACCCTGTGCCTCATGGGAACAGTCCAGCCCAAACTGCCAAGCCAAGTCTTCCCTGGACCGGAAACAAGCTTCCTAGGACCGGTTTCTGGCATTTCAGCCGTCTTCAGCCAGGCTTGCTTAATTACAGTGGCAAAGTGAGCAAGGGACTCACGTCTGAGCATACCCTGCCAACTTATGGCGAACAAAGCAGCAACCAAAGGAAATGATGGACGGAGTGTTGAACTTTGCAAGCACTCACCCCCAGTCAACTGATCTGGGTTTAATCCATCACCGTTCTTTAGCCCACTCTGCCACCCCAGTTCAGACATGGCCATATGCAAATCAGTCTGACCCTGTGCCTCATGGGAACAGTCCAGCCCGAACTGCCAAGCCATGTCTTCCCTGGACCGGAAACAAGCTTCCTACTGAATACTGAATACTGAATACTGAAATATTTGTAGAGCGCACGAATGCCGAGGCGTCTTGGCGCTATAGAGACATTGAGAGCGGTGGAAGCAGATCTCAGTAGGAAGAAAAAAGCCAGGTCTTTAATGCCTTTCTGAAACATTGTTTGGATTTTTGTGAGCGCAGGTGAGAGGGCAGAGAATTCCATAATCTAGAGGCCTGGTGCGAAAAGGACCTGCCACCCCACCGCGCTCTTCTAATTCTTGGGTGGCATATCAGATCATGATTGGCTGACCTTAATGTACGCGATGGTACATAGCGAGGAAGAAGTTTGGACAGGTCATCTGATCCTGTGCCATACAGGGATTTATGTACCAGGCAGAGAGCCTTGAATTGTATTCTGGCTCTAACTGGGAGCCAGTGAAGTTCCCTGATGGCTTTTGACGTTGGATGACGGTAGGGCAGGTTGAGCAGAACCCTAGCGGCGGCATTTTGAATTGCCTGGAGTTTGTTAATTTGTTTTTCCCCTGTGCCCAAGTAGAGTGCATTACAGTAATCTACTCGGGACATTATCAGTGCGCCCATTACAGTCTTTTTTAAAGTAGTAGGAATGTAGGGTAGAATTTTTCTAAGAATCTTGATGGTGTAAAAGCAAGTTGAGGTGATCTGGTTGATCTGCGCTTTACAGGAGAGATCTTTATCAACCAGGAAACCGAGATTTCTGACTTTGTCAACCGGATTAGGGCAGGCGCCTGCCTCCTCAGGCCACCATAGGCTGCTCCAGGCAGGTGGTTTTTGACCAAATTCGATTATCTCGGTTTTATCCGCGTTTAATTTTAGGAAGTTACAGCTCATCCAATTTTTCACATCAAGAAGGCAGTTTTTGAATCGTTCTGCCGTGGCTTCGATGGTCTGGGATACTGACACTACAATTTGAGTGTCGTCGGCGTAGGACACTAATTGTAGGCCATGAGATTGAATTAGGGCAGCTAAAGGAGTGACATATAGGTTAAAAAGGGTGGGCGATAATGCCGAGCCCTGAGGGACCCCGCCAGGAAGGGAAAATTCATCAGATTGTAGACCTTCCCAAAATACCTGTTGGATTCGAGAGTCCAAGAAGGAAGTTAACAGAGCAAGAGCCGTTCCAGTAAATCCTAGAGTTTTTAATCTGTTTAATAGGATTGAATGGTTGACGGTATCAAATGCCGCTGTAAGATCTAGTAGGATCAGGGCTGTTCTGCTGCCCTCGTCCATTTTCATTCGAATGTTTTCTGTGGCCATGATTAGAGCGGTCTCTGTTGAGTGGAAGGGACGAAATCCATGTTGAGAGGGATCCAGGAGCTTGTTTTGGTCAACATATTTCATCATTTCTTGATTCATAGCTTTTTCAAGAATTTTAGCTGGCAGGGGCAGGCAGGATATTGGCCGGTAATTCTTAAGTACCGTTGGATCTAATGAATCCTTCTTGAGGATCGGACGAATACATGCTTTTTTCCTAGGACCAGTTTCTGGCATTTCAGCCGTCTTCAGCCAGGCTTGCTTAATTCCAGTGGCAAAGTGAGCAAGGGACTCACGTCTGAGCATACCCTGCCAACTTATGGCGAACAAAGCAGTAACCAAAGGAAATGATGGACGGAGTGTTGAACTTTGCAAGCACTCACCCCCAGTCAACTGATCTGGGTTTAATCCATCACCGTTCTTTAGCCCACTCTGCCACCCCAGTTCAGACATGGCCATATGCAAATCAGTCTGACCCTGTGCCTCATGGGAACAGTCCAGCCCGAACTGCCAAGCCATGTCTTCCCTGGACCGGAAACAAGCTTCCTAGGACCGGTTTCTGGCATTTCAGCCGTCTTCAGCCAGGCTTGCTTAATTCCAGTGGCAAAGTGAGCAAGGGACTCACGTCTGAGCATACGCTGCCAACTTATGGCGAACAAAGCAGCAACCAAAGGAAATGATGGACGGAGTGTTGAACTTTGCAAGCACTCACCCCCAGTCAACTGATCTGGGTTTAATCCATCACCGTTCTTTAGCCCACTCTGCCACCCCAGTTCAGACATGGCCATATGCAAATCAGTCTGACCCTGTGCCTCATGGGAACAGTCCAGCCCGAACTGCCAAGCCATGTCTTCCCTGGACCGGAAACAAGCTTCCTAGGACCGGTTTCTGGCATTTCAGCCGTCTTCCGCCAGGCTTGCTTAATTCCAGTGGCAAAGTGAGCAAGGGACTCACGTCTGAGCATACCCTGCCAACTTATGGCGAACAAAGCAGCAACCAAAGGAAATGATGGACGGAGTGTTGAACTTTGCAAGCACTCACCCCCAGTCAACTGATCTGGGTTTAATCCATCACCGTTCTTTAGCCCACTCTGCCACCCCAGTTCAGACATGGCCATATGCAAATCAGTCTGACCCTGTGCCTCATGGGAACAGTCCAGCCCGAACTGCCAAGCCATGTCTTCCCTGGACCGGAAACAAGCTTCCTAGGACCGGTTTCTGGCATTTCAGCCGTCGTCAGCCAGGCTTGCTTAATTCCAGTGGCAAAGTGAGCAAGGGACTCACGTCTGAGCATACCCTGCCAACTTATGGCAAACAAAGCAGCAACCAAAGGAAATGATGGACGGAGTGTTGAACTTTGCAAGCACTCACCCCCAGTCAACTGATCTGGGTTTAATCCATCACCGTTCTTTAGCCCACTCTGCCACCCCAATTCAGACATGGCCATATGCAAATCAGTCTGACCCTGTGCCTCATGGGAACAGTCCAGCCCGAACTGCCAAGCCATGTCTTCCCTGGACCGGAAACAAGCTTCCTAGGACCGGTTTCTGGCCTTTCAGCCGTCTTCAGCCAGGCTTGCTTAATTCCAGTGGCAAAGTGAGCAAGGGACTCACGTCTGAGCATACCCTGCCAACTTATGGCGAACAAAGCAGCAACCAAAGGAAATGATGGACGGAGTGTTGAACTTTGCAAGCACTCACCCCCAGTCAACTGATCTGGGTTTAATCCATCACCATTCTTTAGCCCACTCTGCCACCCCAGTTCAGACATGGCCATATGCAAATCAGTCTGACCCTGTGCCTCATGGGAACAGTCCAGCCCGAACTGCCAAGCCATGTCTTCCCTGGACCGGAAACAAGCTTCCTAGGACCGGTTTCTGGCATTTCAGCCGTCTCCAGCCAGGCTTGCTTAATTCCAGTGGCAAAGTGAGCAAGGGACTCACGTCTGAGCATACCCTGCCAACTTATGGCGAACAAAGCAGCAACCAAAGGAAATGATGGACGGAGTGTTGAACTTTGCAAGCACTCACCCCCAGTCAACTGATCTGGGTTTAATCCATCACCGTTCTTTAGCCCACTCTCCCCCAGATCTCTTGACTGGGGGAGAATGTCTGCATTGTCAGCATTCCGTCCATCATTTGTTTGTTGTAACGCTTTTCGCCCTAAGTGGGATGGGTATTCCCAGACGTGGGACCCGTGCTCACTACGCCACTGGAGTCAAGCTATCCTGGCTGATGACGGCTGATAGCCAGAAACCGGTCCTAGGATGCTTGATTCCGGTCCAGGGAAGACATGGCTTGGCAGTTCGGGGTGGACTGTTCCCATGAGGCACAGGGTCAAGACTGATTTGCATATGGCCATGTCTGAACTGGGGTGGCGTAGTGGGCAAAAGAACGATGGATTTAACCCAGATCTCTTGACTGGGGGAGAATGTCTGCATTGTAAGCATTCCGTCCATCATTTGTTTGTTGTAACGCTTTTCGCCCTAAGTGGGATGGGTATTCCCAGACGTGGGACCCGGGCTCACTACGCCACTGGAGTCAAGCTATCCTGGCTGATGACGGCTGATAGCCAGAAACCGGTCCTAGGATGCTTGATTCCGGTCCAGGGAAGACATAGCTTGGCAGTTCGGGCTGGACTGTTCCCATGAGGCACAGGGTCAAGACTGATTTGCATATGGCCATGTCTGAACTGGGGTGGCGTAGTGGGCAAAAGAACGATGGATTTAACCCAGATCTCTTGACTGGGGGAGAATGTCTGCATTGTCAGCATTCCGTCCATCATTTGTTTGTTGTAACGCTTTTCGCCCTAAGTGGGATGGGTATTCCCAGACGTGGGACCCGTGCTCACTACGCCACTGGAGTCAAGCTATCCTGGCTGATGATGGCTGATAGCCAGAAACCGGTCCTAGGATGCTTGATTCCGGTCCAGGGAAGACATGGCTTGGCAGTTCGGGCTGGACTGTTCCCATGAGGCACAGGGTCAAGACTGATTTGCATATGGCCATGTCTGAACTGGGGTGGCGTAGTGGGCAAAAGAACAATGGATTTAACCCAGATCTCTTGACTGGGGGAGAATGTCTGCATTGTCAGCATTCCGTCCATTATTTGTTTGTTGTAACGCTTTTCGCCCTAAGTGGGATGGGTATTCCCAGACGTGGGACCCGTGCTCACTACGCCACTGGAGTCAAGCTATCCTGGCTGATGACGGCTGATAGCCAGAAACCGGTCCTAGGATGCTTGATTCGGGTCCAGGGAAGACATGGCTTGGCAGTTCGGGCTGGACTGTTCCCATGAGGCACAGGGTCAAGACTGATTTGCATATGGCCATGTCTGAACTGGGGTGGCGTAGTGGGCAAAAGAACGATGGATTTAACCCAGATCTCTTGACTGGGGGAGAATGTCTGCATTGTCAGCATTCCGTCCATCATTTGTTTGTTGTAACGCTTTTCGCCCTAAGTGGGATGGGTATTCCCAGACGTGGGACCCGTGCTCACTACGCCACTGGAGTCAAGCTATCCTGGCTGATGACGGCTGATAGCCAGAAACCGGTCCTAGGATGCTTGATTCCGGTCCAGGGAAGACATGGCTTGGCAGTTCGGGCTGGACTGTTCCCATGAGGCACAGGGTCAAGACTGATTTGCATATGGCCATGTCTGAACTGGGGTGGCGTAGTGGGCAAAAGAACGATGGATTTAACCCAGATCTCTTGACTGGGGGAGAATGTCTGCATTGTCAGCATTCCGTCCATCATTTGTTTGTTGTATCTAGGATATAGGCGTCAAAAAACGCCCATTTTTAGGTCTCGCCTGGCTATCGAGTAAGCGAGAATTATGTAGGGGCTTCCGAAAATGCTCCCAAAGGCTTCCCAGGCGGATCGGGTGGCGGTTATGCGCACAACCACGTGCATTCCATTTGCCACCAGCTACTTCCTGCGCGTGCGCCGCCTCACGCATTCAGAGAGATTTAGTAAGGGGCACAAGACCTTAGGAATGCGGTTTATGGCCAGTGCATGTGAGGCATTCAAGCGCGAAGCTGGCATCTGGCATCGGACTTGAAAGCAGCAGACTGCTTTCGCCAGAACTTTCGTTATAACTCACACCCCATATGCTCGTTCCCTCCCACCCTTCCTTTGATGTCCGCTTTTCTTGTTGTTTACAAACCACGCCACACACTGCTGCACGCCACACACTGCTGCACGCCGCACACTGCTGCATGCCGCACACTACCGCACGCCACACACTGCTGCGCACACTGCTGCATTACACACTGCTGCATTACACACTGCTGCACGCCGCACACTGCTGCACGCCACACAGTGCTGCATACCTCACACTGCTACACGAAACACTGCTGCACGCCGCACACTGCTGCACGCCGCACACTGATGCACGCCACACACTGCAGCACACCACACACTGCTGCACGCCGCACACTGCTGCACGCAACACACTGCTGCACGCCTCACACTGCTGCACGCCGCACACTGCTGCACGCCGCACACTGCTGCACGCCTCACACTGCTGCACGGCGCACACTGCTACACGCCGCACACTGCTGCACGCCGCACACTGCTGCACTCCACACACTGCTGCACGCCGCACACTGCTGCACTCCACACACTGCTTTTATGCGAATTTATGCTACTGACTTTGTAAATGACAAT